>NC_133326.1:11552965-12268352 GCF_042186555.1 Aquarana catesbeiana | reverse complement strand
AAAACGAAGTGAATAATATAAATGTAATTTGTAGGAAAAGTTATACTGTCTGCAAACTATGCTGCTCTTGCTGCATATATAATATTTGGAAATGTATCAGTACTGATGGCATTTCTAGTGTCTGTCAGGACAGTTCAAATAACCACTTTTTGGAAAGTAGACAGTCCCAGGTATTTTAGTAAGAGGCATAGTGAGTTTTTTTGAAGTTGTTGTAATTTTTTTTTTTTTTTTTTTTTTTAATTATTATTTATTTTCAATTTTTTTGAAAATTTAAGAAGTTAAATTTTTTTTTTTTTTTTTTTTTTCAATGCAGTCACCAGCGCAGTGCAGCGTCCTGATATGGCTATGGCGGTGATGATCAGGGACACTGACTGGTAAAAATGAAAAAAACAAACTTTTTTTTTACATTTTTATTCACTATTTTACATTATTTAACTATTTATTTTCATTGTAAAATAAATTTAAAAAAATTAAATTGCACAAAAATAATAAAAAATTTTTTTTTAAAACTACTGAGACAGTCCACACGTCATCAGTACCACTGCCACATAACCTACAAAAGCTCCCTCCACCGCCACTCCCCCTTTGTGTCGTCAACTGTCCGCCGCCGCTCCCCCATAATAGATCCCCCATCTCTTGGTAAAGAGTACCTGTCATTGCCAATGCTGTCACAAGGGATTTTTACAATCTTTTTTTTTTTTTTTTTTTTTTTACAGCAACAACCGTTTAAAAAAAAAAAAAAAAATTGCATTTTTATTTATTTTTTTAAGATACTGTAAAAAATGTTTTTTTAAGTGCCCCCCATCCCCCCCCCCCCCCCCCCATTTTGCACACGCAGTGGCGATCCCACCGCACATATGTAAACAGTGATCGCACCACACATCACTGCGATTGTCCGAGTATGAGCAGTAATTCTAGCACCAGGACCTCCTAGTGTAAATCTCTAAATTGGTAACCTGCAAAGGCTTGTAAGATGTCGCCTATGGATAATTTTACCACGCGGTAGCTTGTCGCCATTGTGTAAGCGTGACATGTTTGTTATCTATTTACTTGTGTAACATCCATCCCTTTTTTTGGGATAAAATCTATTTTAAAAAAAAAAAAATAGGTATTTTTGTTCACTAAAATTAATTTATTGTGTAATTTTTCCAAATTTGGAAAACCGCTGCGCAAAATACCAATGCGATGTCCACCATTTTTTCATGTTTTGTCATGTTTCAACCAAAACTTAAATTTTTTTTTTTTTTATTGGGATTTTATGTGATAGCCCAACACAAAGTGGCACATAATTGTGAAGTGGAAGGAAAATGATAAATGGTTTTCAAATTTTTTTTTTTTTTTATTTTTTTTATTTTTTTTTTTATTTATTTATTTTACAATATGTGAAAAGTGTGTGTGTGTGTGTGTGTGTGGGGGGGGCATTTGTATTCAACCCCCCTTTACTCTGATACCCCAAACTAAATCTAGTGGAGCCAATTTACTTCAGAAGTCACCTAATTAGTAAATGGACTCCACCTGTGTGTAATGTAATCTCAGTATAGAATACAGCTGTTCTGTGAAGCCCTCAGAGGTTTGTTAGAGAACCTTAGTGAACAAACAGCATCATGAAGGCCAAGGAACACACCAGACAGGTCAGGGCTAAAATTGTGGAGAAGTATAAAGCAGGGTCAGGTTATAAGAATATCCCAAGCTTTGAACATCTCACGGAGCTCTATTCAATCCATTATCCGAAAATGGAAAGAGTATGGCACAACTGCAAACCTACCAAGACATGGGCCGTCCACCTAAACTGACTGGCCGGGCAAGGAGAACATTCATCAGAGAAGAGCCAAGAGTCCATGGTAACTCTGGAGGACCTGCAGGGATCCACAGCTCAGGGTGGGAGAATCTGTCCACAGGACAACTATTAGTCGTGTTCTCCACAAATCTGCCCTTTATGGAAGAGTGACAAGAAGAAAGTCATTGGTGAAAAAAAAGTCTTATGAAGTCCTGTTTGTATTTTGTGAGAAGCCATGTGGAGGACACAGCAAACATGTGGAAGAAGGTGCTCTGGTCACATGAGACCAAAATGGAACTTTTGGCCTAAAAGAAAAACTCTGTGTGGGGGGAAAACTAACACTGCACATCACCCTGAACACACCATCCCCACCGTGAAACATGGTGGTGGCAGCATCATGTTGTGGGGATGCTTTTCTTCAGCAGGGACAGGGAAGCTGGTCAGAGTTGATGGGAAGATGGATGGAGCCAAATACAGGTGGTGACTGGGGCTGGGGAAAAAATTGATCTAAATCTTGAATCAAGTTGAGAGGGTCAAATCGATTGTAAAATTTAAGCAAATCGTTTTTTGTGTTTATTTTTATTTTTTACCGTGCCAGTCCTGAGGAGCTGCGGGCAGGAGTTTTTAGGCCTAGTCCGCGAGGCCGGATGTCGCGGACTAGGCCGAAGCTGGTAGAGACATCCCCAAAAAGACTTGCAGCTGTAATTGCTGAGAAAGGGGGTTCTACAAAGTATTGACTCCGGGGGGCGCCATACAAATGTACCCCCCCACACTTTTCACATATTTATTTGTATCATTTATCATTTTCCTTATACTTCACAATTATGTGCCACTTTAAAATACTACTGTACTTTTTGTCATGTTACAGAAAAAAAAAATGTGGAAAATTCAAGAGGGTATGAATGCTTTTTTTTTTTTTTTTTTTTTTTCCCCCTTTAGTGTAGAACTGATGCAGAGATAAATAGAGATTCTTCTGCACATTGTATCCATATCGTGTTCACTTTCTATGGAACAGTCCTGAGTGGCTGTTGGTTGTATCTAATGGCGGAGCCCCCTGATGGTGGGAACATCTTTTATTTATTAGATGACGGTTTGGATTCTCTCGCAGTGTATTGATCATCTGCTGGTCCTCTGGAGTACAGCTCATGAGGTTGCCCACCCCCCATGAACACGGAAAAAATAGAACATTCTTAACTTGGATAATGTGACAGCTGAGGATATCCAAGGCTCCTGCGAGCTGTGTGTGGGGGAGGTGCAGTTCACGTATTCCTTGACAACCGCTTGACCAATCCAAGTCGTCTGACCCTTGAAAAAATTCCCACTCCGGAGGCGGGTCTGAAATGATCCGATTGTATTCCAGTCATGTACCTGATAGCTGGACAATTGTATGTCTTCCCTAGGAGCCCAGTACATGGGATGGGGGGTCATTCACTGATCAGCAACACCATTCCTGATGATGATGATCTCATTGGAAAGTCAATGTGGGTTTTCCCGAATTTTATAATTGCTGCGGAGAAGTTTTTGGCAGATTGAAGCAGTTTCTGTTTAGAAATCACTTCTCAGCTCTTCATTTTTTATTGTTTAGGAAACCACTTTGTTTATATAATAACAGCACTGAGACTGATGACTTCTTCTTCTTTCTTTTTTTTTTTTTTTTTTTTTTTTTTTTTTTTTTTTTTTGTTCGTGGGGGAGGGGGAGTACTGGTTACACTCGTGTGTGTGTGTGTGTGTGTGTGTGTGTGTGTATGTGTATATATTTATATATTATTTTCTGTATGGGGGTTTTTGCCATGGGGAAGAGGAGTGAGTTTGGATTTAAAAGCAGCAAGGGATGCAGTTTAGTGCTCTGGTTTTCTTAGATGGCACCAATAATAAACATTAATATATTATGATATGATTATTATTCTATAATATGTGGTAGAAATTTTTAGGTGTGTTGTGTGTGGTGTTTTTTTTTTTTTTTTTTTTTTTCTACCATTTATTTTTTCTTTTATCCTTCTTTTTTTTTTTTTTTTATATTTCGATTTTATTTTTTTATAATCAGTTGTCTGCGACTATTTTTCCATTTAAAGCCAGGAAAGGTTTTTAATAAGTAGTAGATGAGAGGAAGGAAGACCCAAAGGGACCTTCTAAATATTGGACACAGGATGTGGTACCAGAAGGACACTAGACAAAATCTGCACACAAAAAAAAAAAAAAAAATCCCCTAGAAACTAAATGAATGGACTTTGATGATACCACCTTGAATATGATAAAATATCAAATGTTTATTATACTAAGATTAAATAAAACATGTAAACAGTGAAAACACTCATATTCCAATTACACATGTACAAAGTTGTAGGATACTGTATGCTAGTTTCCTCCTCATCCCCCATAATGATTGGGTAATGGTTGCTTGCTGTGACTTTAGTGGGTTATGGACAGAAAGTGGTGGAAAATCTCCCCCCCCCCCCCCAATGGGGCAGGCATAGATGGCAAAAAAATAAACTGACCAGCTTTAAACCCTCCCTTACTCTACAAAATGGAAAACAAAGTTTTCGTGTTTGTGTTTTTGTATGGGTTTTTTTTTGTTTTTTTTTTTTTTTTTGTTTTTTTTTTCAATATGACCTCCCCCCTACTACTTCATATATCTTTCCTCTTTCCATTTCAATATTACACTCCACCCTACTTTGTACTTTCATTACATGTTGCCTATCCTGTGCCTAATTTACCATTATTAGTTCTCCTTTTTAATGACCTTAACATCTCTCCACTGGGCCTCCCAGGGGGGAGAGTAGGAAACCCCCTCCCAATTTCCCCTCACTAGATGCACCCAAAAAAAAAAAAAAAAAAGACTATCTGATCCGAAACACAGCACTATACCCCATAGGGTTTAATCCACCCCTAGTTCTCAGGAGTAGTACAACATTCCTGCCCATGTGTCTTTAAATGTATTCTGTTGATCCTTAAACCCTATGTATCCATTTCTCTGCTTCCATCATTTTTTCCACCTCTCTTCCAATCCATTAGAGTGGAACATCCAGACTGCTTCCAAAATCTAGGTATCAATATTTTAGCAAGTGTGGACTTCTCTTATAAATCCTACAGATGATGGCATCCCATGAAAGAGAAAATGTAATGGTTTAAACTCCCTTTCTCTTCCCCCAGGGGAATCCTTCCAGTGGTGTCATGGGGGATATTGGGGGGGGGGGGGGCAGGCAGGCAAACTTTGCCGTACTATTCATTCTGTCCCAAATAGTGTTTTCGTCAATGGTGAAGCATATTCTGATAACCCCCTATATCGGGGTTCTTCAAACTATGGCCCTCTACTTGTTCAGGAACTACAATTCCCATCATGCCTAGTCATGTCTGTGAATGTCAGAGTTTTTTTTACAATGCCTCATGGGATGTGTAGTTCCGCAACAGCTGGAGGGCTGTAGTTTGAGGATCCCTGCCCTATATGAAACCTGAAGCCAGGTTCCTACCCGCTAGTGTTTTCTCCAGAGGCACCAAAGGTTTACCAGCAGAGTCATGGCACCAGTTCATAATGCGAACCAGGGGCCATGGCTCTGTAATAAGTCACTATATCTGGAAGTCCCACCCCACCCTCCCATTTTGGTCTCCTCAGAATCTCATATGCCAACCTAGGGTGTTTATCTCCCCATACAAAGTTCGTAAAAGCCCTTCGTATTTGTTTGAAGAATGTCTGTGGGAGTGTTATGGGTACGGTATGTAAAACATAAGTCTAGAGATTGCTCATTTTAAGCGCATTTACCCTGCCAAACCACGTCAAAGTGTGACTTCTCCACTTCTGCATGTCTTTTAATATAGATGCCACCATGGGTCCATAATTTAGATCATAAAGGCGCTTTACGTGTGAAGCGGGGTAAATCCCCAAATAGAACTTAGAATCAAGGCACCAGACAAAAGGAAAACATTGTTGCAGAGTATTCCTCATCCTCACAGGCACATGGCTTGGCATCAACACTGATTTCTCAATATTTATTTTAAATTTAGACACAAGGCCAAACCTATTTCCAACATCAGTTCCATCAAAGACTCGTGGGGAGAAGAAAGATACAACAGTAGATCATCTGCGTAAGCTGAGATTTTATGTTCCGTTGATCCGATACAAATCCCCTTAATTCTCCTATTTCCCCTAATCATTTGTAGAAAGGGCTCCAGCACCATAGCAAATAACAATGGACATCCCTGCCTAGTCCCATTCCGTATCTCAAAATCTGATAATCTACCATTGACCTTAACCCTTGTTCTAGGATCTGCATACAATGCCGTCGCCTACCCCATCATCTGTTCTCTCAGACCCATCTCCCTCAAAACTCTGACCTTAACTCCCACCCCACCCTATTAAATGCTTTTTCAGCATCCATTGAAATTACTACGATCGGGGTCTGGTCCGGTCCATTTTTTCATCCAATGCAGGGCCCAAATAGTGTTATCTCTAGCCTCACAGCCCTTCGTAAACCCTGTTTTGAGCTGGGTGAATCAATTTAACAATATGGACTTGTAACCTAAGGGCCAGAATTTTGGCCAGGAGTTTAGTGTCAGAGTTAAAGAGGGAGATGGGTCTATAGCTGGCACAACATGAGGATCCTTCCCTGATTTCGAAAGAACCATCACATAAGCCAACAGTGCCTCTGGAGGCAATGGGTTAGAGACCGAAACAGAATTAAGGGGCCAACAGGATTGAGGAAAACTTTTATAATACATATTTGTGAAAACATCAGGTCCCTGGGCAATGGCAAAGCCGCAATCGCTCCAACCACCTTTTCAGTAGAAATAGCTTTTTTCCATTTTTTTTTTTTTTCTATGGCTGCAGATGGATTACCCTGCAGCTCTGAGGCCTCAAGATGCTCCCGAATTCTGTCCGCACCATCCATCGCCCCCACAGGAACTGAGTTTTTTAGATAAAAATTTAATGGTGTGATTTTTTTTTTTTTTTTTTTGGGGGGGGGGGGCATATATATAGTAGCGAGGGTTATAACGCTGACCCTGGATCTTGCCCTTAACCAAAAGAAAGCGGCCTTCAGGGTCTGCTCTTTCTGCCGGTACGAAGGGGCATTGTTTATGAATAGCTATAACTCCTCTGGCCTAGAAATAGGTGAGTACATGGAGCCATAGATTATATGGAAAGAGACATATGAGGGGTCGACGCTGCCATGAAGTTCATCTCTTGCAGGAATATTATCTCTGCCTTCATGTGACGTAGTTCATGCCAGAACTGGCCCCTCTTGCCAATCGAACAGAGCCCTCTCACATTATGCGATACAATCTTCATTCGACCTGTCGTTCTCTCACTACTTCCATGAATCTCTTACTATGCTGCTGCGCCTGATCGGTGTCTGTTCCCAACCTTCTGAAAACTCTCGCCTTGGATGCATCTGGTGAAGAGGGAGAGGGGGAAAAAAAAAACCCACACAAAACCATCTAAAAACCCATAGCCTACTGTGCCACTGTCTATGGCATGCCCCCCTAAAGGGAGGATGAATCCGTGCAAAGGTGCACCACTTGGCATGGAGTAACCCCCCCCCCCCCCCCCCTTCCGCCTCTCGACAGAAAACCAGTCCCTTGCCTCGGGACCGACCTAATTGGGGGGGGGGGGATGGTTAAAAACATGAACAAAGTTCCTCGTGAACTCCGGGCTTCCATTTATATTCTTATAACCTTCTTATTTAGCTGTATTTCAGCACGTTGCTTCCAATATCCCCCACGAAGGGGTAAGAAGGGAGGAAAAGAAAAAGGGGGGGGGGGGGGGAGAGAAACAGTGTTTAATTTTGGCAGCAAAGTCTTAGGACTAAAATGGCGTTTTAGTTGAATAAAACTAATTTTGGTTGTCTAAAATCGAATGGGTGTAATTAAGTTGTAATGCATTAGTTAACATTTCTCTACAATTTCCAAACTCCTTATATACTGCTGGAGTGAAAAATCTCATGTTATTTAAGGTATTGAGGTATGAACATGCACTACAGACCAGTGCTAATTTTGAAGTCAAGTTTCAATTTAGTTTAGTTTGTCTTTTTACTAAAATGCCGTTTTAATTTTAGTCGTATTTTAGGCATCTCAATTGTGTTGGTCGACTAAAATGGTACTCGTTTAGTCGACGAAATTAACACTGGAGAGAACGGAGGCAACGGCAAAACCGCATCCACCCCACTTGAAGAATATCTCCCCCCCCCCCCCCCCTAATCAATTCTGGGCAATCTGCTCCTTCCCTCTTAACCTCTTTAATTTTATCCCCCTACGCAGGCATGTCCTAAAACCAAATTATAGTCCTGTCTCTCAACGTCGATCTTCCGTCGACCTTTAACCGGCATTTGTGGCCATCGTTCTGGTCGTTGTAGTGATGGTTTACAATTGGGGCTCTTTCACACGGACGTGTCCATAGCCCGCTCTGCTCAGCGGGGGATGGATCCGTCGATCCCTGCTGAGCAGGCAGATGACAGGTCCTTCTCTACACACTGTACAGGGATGGACCTGTCAGAGTGCTGCTCTCCCCTATGGGGGATCGGATGAAGACGGACCGTAGAGTCCGTTGTCACCCGATCCGATCTGCAGACGGATGGAAAAGTAGGTTTTTCCTCCGTCACACTTTTTCGGATCGGAGCGGGTCGGATGTCGGCAGACATGTCACCACTGACATCCGACCCTCCATAGAGGTCTATGGAGTGTCCATTCAGGTCTGCCTAAAAAACTGACAGGCGGACCTGAACGGATCGTCTGTGTGAAAGAGGCCTTATTCACTCTCCAATCTGGAAACTCCAACAAAGGGAGCTCCAGCACTTCTGTAAAGTGTTGTAAATCATCTTTGGTTTTACGTGTTGCTGTTTTCCCATGCCGTGTTGCTATAACCTAAAAGGGATATCCCCAACGATATTTAACCTCAGCTGCTCCTAAAACTTCCAACAGGTGTTTAATCATTCTTCGTTGCATAAAAGTTCTATATGATAAATCTGGAAATGGAGCAATTTGTGCACCTTCAAAATCAATCGTAGGTTTATTGTGGACTGCTTTCATGATGGCTTCTTTTACTGGATATCTATGTAGTTTACAAATTACATCTCTTGGTCTTTCTGCATGCTGGGGGGGGGGGAAGGGGTGAGAGCATGATGGACTCTATCTATTTCAATCTTATCCGGTGCGGATGGCCCCAGAATTGACTGGAACAAGCTGATCACCTTTTGGAAGCCATTCAAGATGCTGTTTCATTACGGGCAGGCCCCTTATATGTATATTTTTGCCTACAGTCTCTGTTTTCTTGATTGTCTATCTGATCCAACAGAGAATTTAACACTTCCTCATATATTGTCATATCTTGGATATCAGCCACTCCTTGTCTAATATCCTCCTGGCCCATCTCCATTTCCCTCCACAGCCTGCTTACAGGATAATTCAACAGCAGTTATGAGTATCTTTCTTTTGTGGAAAGCGTTCTCAAATGTTCTTTTAAATCTCAATCCACCATTTAACTCTGGTTAAGGTGCACTTGGTTCATTATTCAGGTCACAATACAAAGGGTTAACATACCGCACCTGACCTGTAGAGGCTGTCTCTGGATTCATCACAAGTCCTTTACTGATTTTTGCAGATACACTGCCTGGGCTTTTGTAGTACCAAAGCTTTCCCCTTCCAAAGGTTCAGTCATCCCTCTTGGGGTTCCCTCCACCTCCCTGAGGGTTCGGATCCCCCTCAAGCACGTTCGTCCTCTGGGTCCACAACTTCACCCACGTAAGCCACAGGGTCTCTCCCTTTTCCCAAGGAGTCCCTCTCCAGATCCATGCAACTCTGCCCCGGGCTTAGGGATACATGGCCATCGCCAGGAGCTGCAACTCCCCTTCCCAAGCCTGTCGCTCCTCAGCCCTGTGCAAGGGGGATCATGTCCGGTCCTCCCTTCAGGTCAGGGGAGCCGAACCGCCGTCCCTCCTGGGCCAAGACTCTCCCACTTCCACTCCCTGGATCAGCACTCTGTGCCGCAAGGTAGGCTCTAAGCTCGTTCGCCTGGCTCTTTCCCCCGCCGCCGAGCACTTCCTATATATTTCTGGAGCCCGAGGATCACAGAGCAGCACGCTCAGTCAGTGTGTCTGTTCATGCCACGCTCCGGAAAACAAAGTTTTGTCTATAGTTCTATCACCTCTCTTCTGGCTCCAGCACTGTCCTCAAGTTCAAGCTGGAGCTGTTAACTCTCTGCATCGCACATGAGGCAACAAGCCTGCAACTGCAGCCCAAAGGGTAACTAAACGTGGTGTGGCCATGATTATCGTGGCAAAGCACAATGTGCAAAGCTTGTTTCCAAAAGTTCCTGCTCCTTTTTGACCGACAAGCTTTGCGGTTTGCCACGTATGTTGCGTGATTTATCGCTACAAAGCCGCACCATGTTTTAGGTGCTAATTAAAAATGAACGGCACCTGAACATTGTGCGATTTGAGATCGTGTACAGAATCGCAGCAATTCTGACCTAGATACCATAACGCTGAATGAGAATGAAACCTTAGATCTGCTGTTGAGTGGGAGCAGCCATGGGTGGATCATAATACAGCCAGTACCTACTGAACCGGATGAATTTGAATCCGCTTATGGCCAGCTTAATACGCCTTTTCCCTGGACACCCCTAGACTAAGCAAGCTCTGCACCCTTGCAGAGTGGAGCCTGGGGAAGGGGGGAAATATTTGTTTCCTTCCTGGAGATCAGCTTTAAAAGGGAACTCCCAGACGAATGCAGCGGAGGCAGGGAGATCCTTGCACTGTAAGTTCTAATGTACAATTTCCTCTCCAGCAAGTAGCACAGCAATGACCTCACCAGATCCCAGAGGGCCCAGTACCTTCCATCTCACTGCAGAGACACCATTATGGAGCTGTAGTAGGTCCAGGAAGTGCACTGCTATTCTTCAGGAGGAAGTCGAGACCAATACATTGTGGTTTGTGCTTTTTTTATTTTTATTTTTTTTTCTTCTAGGTCACGTCTTGGGCACAAATAAATAAACATTTCCAGATGTTTCCTGTAAGATCATCACAAATCTTTACTTTAGCTTTGAGGACCACTTAACAGCTAAAATATATTTAACCACTTCAATACCGGACACTTTTCAGCTTTCAGCTCTGTCACACCTTGAATGACAATTGCGCGGTCATGCAACGCTTTCTTTTTGGTGGTTTTTAATCACCTGGGCTTTTATTTTTTGCTAAACAAAAATGAAGACTAAGTGAAAATTTGGAGGGGGAAAAAAAAAAAGTTTGTTATAAAATGTTTTGTAAATAAGTTTTCTCCTTCACTGATGTGCACTGATGAGGAGGCACCAATATACATCACTAATGGGCGGCACTGACTGGCATCACTGGTGGGGCTGCACTGATCATCGCACTCTGCATCTCAAAGAAGCCGCTCCTACAGGCTTTTTTTTTTTTTTTTTTTTTTTTTTTTTTTTCTGCCTGCAAGCTCCCCATTGTGTTAGCCAATGTGTCCATTAGAGCTGCACAATTAATCGTCAAGAATCATTATCGCGATATTTATTTGTTTTTGTTTTTTAAAAAACTGGGCAGTCTGCCAAGAGTCACAACATTCTTTAGCAGTGGTGTAACTTGAATATAAACATTGTAACAATTTGTCAAAGGAATGAACTTTGGTGTGTTAAATGAGGAAAGTTTAACCACTTAAACACTAAACCTTTTTCTGACATTTTTTGGTTTCAAGTTAAAATCATATTATTTTTTTTTTTTTTTTGCTAGAAAATTACTTGGAACCCTCCAAACAAACATAAATATAGATAGAGAGAGAGCATAAAATGGACGTTGCAATATTTTATGTCGCGCTGTAAAGTTGGCCCAATATTATTTATTTATTTATTTTTTGTATAACGTGAAAGATTTTACGCAGCGAGAATCGTGCTCTTTTTATTCTAAGCAAAAAAAATTGTCATTTTCATTTTGGCCAGAATTGTGCAGCTCTAGTGTCCATACACCCTGTGGCTTTTTTCAGGAGCTTACAGGCACAAAGAAAACCCCCTGTGAGCAGTGTGCACGAGCCCGAATTCCTTTGAAGTTTTCCTTGCAGTCCCCACTGGGGAGATGTGCACTCTTCAAGTTTGTTATGGTGACCAACCAGAGGGAATCTTCCAATGGGCACAATCGCCCCCCCCCCCCCAAAGAATTGTGTTTATTTTCGAGAATTCCTCACATCCTGTTTTGTCTTCAAAACAAAAAGGAAGGAAATTTTACAATGTGACTTACTTTAAAGCGTATCTAAACCCAAGAACAAGAAATTGGAAGTATTGCTGCTTACTGGTCCTTAGATTTGTTGGCTGCAATCATCCCTTTTTTTAATTTTTTTTTTTTTTATTTCTTGTAACCTGTTGATCCTGCCATGAACTCACTTCCTGTCCTGCGGTGATGACTGTACCAGCGTTATCTCCCTAGGACAGGGACTACATAACACCTCCCTCTCTTCTGGAGTGTTTTGTAGTAGATAGATGGCAAGGAGCAATGCTAACTGATGTCTGGACTGTTATTATGATTTGTGTGTGTGTGTTTGGTTTTATTACATCTGACAAAAAAAAAAAAAATTAAATTGTATATTTAGAATACCAAAATTGCAAAAGGGGTCCTAAAGATGCAATCTTTATCTTCATGCAGGGCTCTACATTTCCCAGGTCATGCTTTACCATGTGATCAGCTGTGTGCGATCACATGTAAACAAATGCTGGTTATTGACATTTCCTTTCCTCAGTGCTGTTGCAGCGTAACCAGCTATCCTGTGACGGGGACATTTACACTGATATCAATGCCACCTTACCGGTGCCTCCTGAGGAAATTTTATAACAGAAATTAAGAAAAGTGTGGGTGGGTGTTTTATATTTTTCGGTTAAAAAAAAAAAAAACACAGTGGTGGTTGTTCAGTCTAGTGGTGCACTGAAAAAAGGGGCGGGCCGCTCCGCCGGGTGCCGTACATGTGTCATCCTGGTGCACCCCTGTCAGTCGTCCCCTCCTCCTCCACCTCCTCACGAGTATCAAGAGATGCAGCCTCACCAGTGCCTAGTAGTGTGATCTCCAGCTGGATCTGAATTGCCGTGCAGCCGCTGTAACCATGTCCCACCTCCTGTGATAGACGGCACACTGATCCAATGCCGGGAATCGTGTTGTGTGTCATAGGAGGCGGGGCATCGTTACAGTGGCTGCACGGCATTTCAGATCCAGCTCTGACACAGCATGAGAACACACTACCAGGGACTGGCACGATTGCACCTCATGGGCACTGATGGGGCTGCATTGATCTCCTGTATCATGTCTGCTAAAAGTGCACTAAATGGAAATTTTGCTAATACTATTAGCAATGTGTTTAAATAAGAGACTGCAGGAATGATACAGGAGACGGTCAGAGACTGCGGACATGATAGAGGAGACGGTCAGAGACTGCGGACATGATAGAGGAGACGGTCAGAGACTGCGGACATGATAGAGGAGACGGTCAGAGACTGCGGACATGATAGAGGAGACGGTCAGAGACTGCGGACATGATAGAGGAGACGGTCAGAGACTGCGGACATGATAGAGGAGACAGTCCGACTGCATTTTTCTTGAGCCTTTCTTGCACTAAAGGTGCCAATAATGGCCAACAATAAATGCATATTCATTTAAATTTTAGGATACTAATTAAAAGTGGAATATACACTTGTATATAAATATTTTTTAAAATGTTGTCATGTTTGGTTTTCGGCAAAGTGCATCCTGCATTTTCGGGTCCGGTCACCAAAATTTCCATTCGGTGCACCCATAGTTCAATCGTGTCCGACTCTTTGACCTCATGGACCATAGCTCTCCAGGCTTTTCTCTTACACTGCCTCCCAGAGTTTGCTTGGCTTCATGTTCATTGTTTCGATGATGCCATCTATCCATCTTTTCTGTCGTCCTCTTCTTCTCCTTTTTTTCCTTCCATGTTTCCCAGCATCAGGGTCTTTTTTTTACAATGAGTCCTCTCTTTGCATTAGGTGGCCAAAGTACTTGGGTTTCAGCTTCGGGATTTGTCCTTCCAGAATATTCAGGGTTGATTTCCTTCAAGATTGACTGGTTTTGATCTTCTTGCCATCCAAGGGACTGTCAAGTCTTCTCCAACATTAAATACCACCCAAAGAAAGCTATATTTTGTGATTTTAAAAAATGATAAATTTTAATTTGGGTACAGTGTTGCATGACTGCACAATTGTCATTCAAAGTGCAACAGCGCTAAATGGTGAAAATTGGACTGTGCAGGAAGGGGGCGAACTTGCCCGGTAGGCAAGTAGGGGGGGGGGGGGGGGGACCCAAAAAAAACCCCAAAAAATGGCTCCTAACTTTTAGCTGGCTCCTAGATTCAAAGCAAATTTTGTCCAGCCCTGTCTTGATGCATTCCCTGGGCTGCCGTCTTTCATACCACTTATGACATCATAGTCTGAGGAGGACTTCGGTCATCTGCACAGCATCCTTGGTTACTCATGCTCCTCTCAATCAGCACTAGGGTCACATTAGCAGAGTGAGGGAGAGAAACTGATGGAGAACAGAAATGCTGGGATACGAGTCGGTACCAGTGTACATTGTAAGAATAAATCTTACAATGTGCCCTATGTGTGTGGATGTTGCTGCGTTATGTAATACTACTCCATTTTAGTGTGGTGTGTGTTTGTTTGTTTGTTTGTTTTTTTTTTTTTTCTTTTTTTTTTTTTTTTTTTTTATGCCTTTTAGAATGGGGTGCCTCGAGATTTGTACAGAATTTAAAAGGGTGCCTTGACTGGAAAAAGGTTGAGGAAACACTACAAAAACCGGACGGCACAGTGGTGTAGTGGGTAGCACTTTCGCCTAGCAGCTAAAAGGGTCACTGGTTCGAACCCCGACCACAACACTACCTGCCTGGAGTTTGCATGTTCTCCCTGTACCTGCGTGAGTTTCCTCCGGGTACTCCGGTTTCCTCCCACACTCCAAAGACCTGCTGGTAGGCTAATCGTATCCTGTCTAAATTGTCCCTAGTATATGTATGTACGAATGTGATTTCAGGACCTTGGAGTGTAAGCTCCTTGGGGGTAGGGACTGATGTGAATATACACTGTATATGTCAAGCACTGCATAAAATTGACGGCACTATATAAATACCTGAAATAAATAATAAGGCTTCAGTGGATTCTAAACAGAACCCCAATAAGAGCCAGCACCCCACCACCCCAATATAATCCTGAAGACGAGTTCTCTGACACTTGTGTGTGTAATTGGTCCTTGGCTGCTGCCTTACTTGGTGGTTTGGTGAAATCAATCATTTTTAACGAGCAGCCGTGTGCTTGGAAATCTCCAATGTGGTGACATCCAGACATTTGCTGTGACACGTTTTTGTATATACAGCCAATATATCCCAGTGTACCAGTGAGTGGATGCAGTCAGAACATCTCTCCTGCTCTCAGTAATGTGGACATGTTTCTGACCTTGTTAAAGAGATCTTACTTTCCCCCCAATAAAAATCCATACTCTTCACTACTTAATGGCCTTGTAAACTTTTTCATTCCTTCCATTTTTTTTTTTTTTTTAAATGTATTTATTTATTTTTTTACGTTGGGTGTTGGTTGTGTTGGTGTTGGTTGGTGGTGTTGGTTGGTGGTGTTGGTTGGTGGTGTTGGTTGGTGGTGTTGGTTGGTGGTGTTGGTTGGTGGTGTTGGTTGGTGGTGTTGGTTGGTGGTGTTGGTTGGTGGTGTTGGTTGGTGGTGTTTGTTTTTGGTGTTGGTTGTTGGTGTTTTTTTTTTTTTTTTTTTTTGCCTCCTGGTAACATGCCACTAACAACAAGTTCCCTTTGGGATTAATAGTGTTCTGTATTCTTGCTCTCCTCAACCCCCCCCAGTTTGGAACGTGCGGTGCACTGTTCTCTGCACATTACAAGTCCCTAGTCCATCTCAAAAATGAGTAAGCAGCTTCTCAGGTGGTGTGGGAGGGGGACCTGGGCATAGCACCTGGGGCGGAGGATTGATGCCGATGGAGTTTGAAAATCCACAGAAGTATCCTCAATGTTGCTCTGATTGAGACAGGATACAAAGTAGATGGTACCTGGTGCCGGAGCGCCTGTCTAAAATGTACCCGGGAGCTTCAGGGGTTGTGGCCAGGCGGGCACAACACTGCACCTATGGTGGACATACCCCAAGATTTATCGCTTTTGGGTGAGGATTCATTCATTCATATTTTTGATCACAATGGTTTAATATCATTAAGGATTCTAGGGTAGCTCTACTGAATAGACCAGTGGAAAATGTACTCCGCCACGCCCAGTCACTTCACTGATCCATTTCATCTTCCTATTGGCTAAAATTGCAATTGCCACACCATGGAAAAGCCCTGTTTTATAAACATGGCAAATAACGAAACACAAACCTACATGGATCATGTTGAGTGAAAAAAAAAAAGTGTTCTATGTGACAATCCCCTTTCGATAAAAAAAAAAAATGGGCCCCCCTGGCTAGTCTATTTGCAGGTCCCTAAGACCTAGAGATACTTTTTATGTCGACTGACGGGAGGTTCCCGGATGGATTTTCCTTTCTTTCCCTCATTTCTCTTCCTCTCACTGTTCTTTGCCGATCTTGGTGTGTGCCTGTGTGTGTGTGTGTTTGTGTGTGTTTGTGTGTGTGTGTGTGTGTGTGTGCCTGTCTGTGTGTGTGTGTGCCTGTCTGTGTGTGTGTTTGCCTGTGTGTGTGTGTGTGTGTGTGTGTGTTTGCCTGTCTCTGTCTCTGTGTGTGTGTGTGTTTGCCTGTCTCTGTGTGTGTGTGTGTGTGTGTGTGTGTGTTTGCCTGTCTCTGTGTGTGTGTGTGTGTGTGTGTTTGCCTGTCTCTGTGTGTGTGTTTGCCTGTGTGTTTGCCTGTGTGTGTGTGTGTGTGTGTTTGCCTGTCTCTGTGCGTGTGTGTATGTTTGCCTGTTTGCCTGTGTGTGTGTGTGTTTGCCTGTCTCTGTGCGTGTGTGTTTGCCTGTGTGTGTGTGTGTGTGTGTGTGTGTGTGTCCCTTTTTCTGTAACCTAGACTCTCCTGGGCATATTTTGGGGAATGTGATCCCTCATATGGGATCGTGGCAATGGTGAGGGTTACAAGTGCCGTAATGCACAATGTGAGTAAGAGGCAATGATGACGTCAATAGTACTTCAATGTTTGCAAACAAAATGAAGGTTTCCTATTTTAGAACAAGAAGTTGTCAGGTTAGTAAAACATCCAATATCAGAACCGATTTTAGGTTAATAGATTAATCACTCGTAGTTGGAGAACTACTCATAAAATGTTATTTTCATTAAATAACATTTATTGCATATTCTTGTATTTGCATCAATGTTTAGTGACTGAAGTGCATAAACAAAATATCTTAAAAAAAAAAAACAAACAAACAAAAGAACTTAACTGAATAGATCGGCGGGGTCCACCAAAAACAAAACAAACCCCTTCAAACTCGGTCCTTTCATCACAACACGTCTTATGATGTTTCATTCGGACCACCAGGCCTTGCATCTCTTGGTTGCATTTTGCACACACCCCTGCTTTACTCACCCATAGGTAGAGGAACTTCATTAAAATATTCCCAAACTGCGTCTCCTATGGCCTGCTGCCATTTTGCTCCTCAAGGGGGGAATAAAGCACTATAAGCTATGTGCAGAAGGATCACAAGGGGTTTATAAGCTGCCTAGAAGGTTTCATTTTTACTGCTTTCCCTTCCTCTTCACACTTAGAGCCTGGTACAGGTGCGTTTTCTCTTCAATCATACAGTTTGTAGTGTACATAGATTTGCAAAACCATGGGATAAAGGAATTATTCCTAAACTTTGTTTTATCTCATGGTTAATGTGAAATTGTATGAATGCATCAATGCAGTGACTTATCTCAGCTTGCAGAGCTTGGATTAGTTGAATGAGTTTACCAAAAATGTAAATATTGCAGAATATACAGCCTCATGCTACATAACTGAGCTCCATTTCATGCTGAATAAACTAAATTGAGGCATCTATCTTATTCTCGACTGGCTCACGTCTATTTACAGGGGCAGAATGGCTTCCCTGCACGTACGGGGTTTCCTTTAAGAGCCGCCAGAGGGCGCGTGTGCCCTCTGCACGGCGGGGGACCCGATGCATGTGGCCTGCGGTCGCCGCTGGCCGTGTACACGAGCGCCAGCATGGGTGTGTGCAATGCACAAATCCCTGTGCTGTCAGAGGAGACCTGTTCCTAGTAAGTAGGAACAGCGATATGTCTCCACTCCTATAGTCGTGTAAAAGGATCTGGACAGCCGCACACCAGGATAGGCAGATAAGATTCTTCTTTATTTAATAAATAGGATTATAAGGTACTTATGACACCACTGGAGTGGTACAGCTTAACAGCTAACGCGTTTCGCACTTATACAGAGTGCTTACTCATGTCTCCACTCCTACTCAGTCCTATCCCCATACAGTTAGAACACACTGGGGGGGGGGGGGGGACACATTTAACCCCTTGATCGCCCCCTAGTGTTTAACCCCTTCTCTACCAGTGACATTTACACAGTAATCGGTGCATTTTTTTTATAGCACTGATCGCTGTATAAATGTCAATGGTCCCAACAAATGTGTCAAAAGTGTTCGATCTGTCCGTCGCAATACCGCTAAAAATTGCAGATCACCACCATTACTAGTTAAAAAAACAAAACAAAATGAATAATAAAAAAAAATGCCATAAATCTTTCCCATAGTTTGTAGACGCTATAACTTTTGCGCAAACCAATCAATATATGCTTATTGCGATTTTGGTAAAAAAAATTAAAATATAGCGAAAAAAAGTTTTTGCTATAATATCCCCAAAAATATTTAAAAAAAAAAAAATTCTTCATCAGTTCAGGACAATATATAATTATTCTACATGTTTTTGGTAAAAAAAATAATAAAAACATGTAGAAGAATTTTATATATTGGCCTAAACTGATGAAGAAATGTTGTTTTCTAAAAAATATTTTGGGGATATTTATTATAGAAAAACTTAGCAATTTTTTTTTTTTTTTTTTTAAGTTTTGCTATAATATCCCCAAAAATATTTTTTAGAAAACAAAAACGTGTAGAATAATTATATATTGTCCTAAACTGATGAAGAAATTGTTTTTAAAAAAAATATTTTTGGGGATGATATAGCAAAAACTTTTTGGTTAAAAAAAAAAAAAAAAAAAATCGCAATGAGCATATATTGATTGATTGGTTTGCGCAAAAGTTATAGCGTCTACAAACTATGGGAAAGAATTACAAGATAATGCCACAAAGTTTGGAGGGGGGTGATTTAATTTACAGGTAGCATCATCCTTAGAGATATAGGATAGGAGGGATTAGGGAAGAAGTAGTAGGGACTAGGGCTGAAACAACTAATCGATTAATCGACAACTAATCGATTATGAAATTAATCGATTACTATTTTAATAATCGATTAATCGGCCAGTAACATAATGGGGTAAAAAAAAACAAAAAACAATGAGCCCTTTATAGTACAAAATGAGCAAATAATCGCTACTCTAAATATTACTTTCACAGTTCTACAGTAAAAAAATTAACCCCTTACAGTAGTGATTATCTGCTTTTTTTTGTACTATAAAAGGGCTAATTTTAGTTTAACCCAATTATGTTACTAAACGTCTTAGACCTGGTTCACATCTATGTGTTTTTTGGTGCTTTTTGCAAAAACGCACTACAGTTCATTTACATGGTTTCCTATGGGACACGTTCACATCTATGCTTTTTTCAGCCGCTGTGTATTTGGAAAGGGTCAGGGACTTTTTCTTTAACGCAAACCGGTGCTTTTTTGGTTCAATATACTTCAATGGAGAAGCTACAGAAAAGCATGTAATGCGTTTTTTCAGCAATTTGTGTCTTTTAACCTGCCCAACAACAAATTCACCAAAAAAAAAAATGCAAAAACGCAAATTGCAGCAAAATCACATGTGCAAAAATCAAAACACACAGCAAAAAGCACTGCAGAAACAGATCAAAAGCAAACTGCATAGGTGTGTACCAAGCCTTATGCTGGCCACATGGATCAATTTTCAGACAAGAATATTCAGACGAAAAATCTTTGTACATTCGCTGAATTAAAGAATGTTTGAAATTTTCACTTGTTTTTAATATTCTGTTTTTAAAATGAATGTAATTTCTGAACTAAACCACATACACTGTCTGAAAATTGCGTTTGACCAAGAAGTTTTCTATTTCCAAATTTTCCCATCACTGTGGTTGAAAACGAACGTCGATTTGACCCCACTAACGATTAGGAAATCGAACGAACGTCCTTTAAAATTACAATTTTTTTTTTTTAAGGACAACATTGTTTGTTTTTAAATTAAAAAAAATGATCTCTGAGTCTGATATTTACCAGATTTACCCTTTAATAGTATATACAGTATATCTCCTCTAATAGTATATACAATATATCTCTCCTCTAATAGTATATACAGTATATATCTCTTCTGTCTGTTATTCTCAGAGTGGATTAGATATTTTGCTCCCTAACCATATAATTGGTTATTTATTTTTACCACTGCATAGAGATTTTTAAGAATAAATTGCCTTTTTTTAAAAACGTTACATATTAACTAAATTATACACCACACTTTTTAAGTTAAGTTATTAACCGATTAATCGATTAATCGAAACAATAATCGGCCAACTAATCGATTATGAAAATAATCGTTAGTTGCAGCCCTAGTAGGGACCACTCCAAACAAGTCCTACCTCACCATAAGAAAAAAAAATGTGGACTATTGCGGTACCTGAAAGAGACATACAATGTAGATAAAATTTCAGTTTATTAAATTATAAACACTAAAAATGGGAACTATGGGAAAGATTTATGGTGTATGTGTATGTGTGTGTATGTATGTATGTATATGTGTGTATGTATGTATGTATATATATATATATATATATATATATATAAAAAAAGCTTTATTTGTAGGGGGAAAAAAAAGGACGCAGATTTCGTTTTGGGTACAGTATTGCATGACTGCGCAGTTACCAGTTAAAAAGTGCTCTGGTCAGGAAGGGGGTAAAAACCTTTTGGGGCTGAAGTGGTTAAATAGAAAACATCTATAGATAGATTTTTACTACAAAAGCATTTAATTAAAATGAGTGATTTTAAAAAAACCTTTTTTTTTTTTTTTTTTTTTTTTTTCTTTTCTTTTTTTTAAATTTTATATCCATCGCTTTTTATCCACCCCGATGTGAACACACAAACCTATTCGGTGTAACATACACTTTTAACACAGTTCTGACGGGTGAAATGTTGGTAGATTGGGTTTTGGCGTACTTTGGCGGACCCGACTCGCCCCCCCCACCATGGTTCTGGCTGCTGTACATCTTCTAACATAAGCCCTGCGTTGGTCACCAAGACATGAGAACTGTGTAAATGTAATTTAAATAGCGTGGGCCGGCTACATCTGCTCTTGTTTATCTGCAGAGCGGCCTCTGTAATACAATTATAAACCTTTTTTCTAATGTCAGAACGTTTGTTAATAGGACTCCGTGTGCCTAATGGGCAAGATATCGCTTAATAGCCAAAACACAATTATCTTTTATATACAGAGGCATTTGGTAATGTCAATACATATCATTGTTTTCTGGAACTTTTATTACAACCAGGTCTAAAGCCCGGGCGATAGATGTCTTTATAGCATTGCCATTAAATTCCTCCCAAATCTAAAAAAAAATAAGAACTTCAGTAATGATGAAGCGAGGATGTAATTTGCACAGTGCAGCTGGCAGAACATAACCGGCACATTGGGTCCTTTTTTGCTAGAGGAAGGAACAGTGAGAACCTTTCCCTTTTCTCCCCCTCCCATATTGTGGATTGTTTTTCAGAGGGCGGTTGACGGGCAAGTGGGAGGCAATGTGTTGCCTCCTCACCACGTGATTGTGGTGTGGCCCAAGTCACTTAAATGGGTTAAAGCCAGTGGCGTTATTGCCTGCTAAACTCAACGGGATATAATGTGTCGCCACGGCTGCAAAGCACAGCGGCATGTGCAAAACCCTCATTGGCTGCTGTGGGGGGGAGTGCTAGAAAAACTGCGGCTTAAATCCAAGTTCCACCCAAAATTGGAAGCTCCGCTTATCTGCCCCCCTCCGGTGCTCTTTGCGCAACATCTAGTGTCTTGGACAGTAGAACTTAACGGGAAGAGTGGGAGACTCCGAGATGGACAGGAGAAGGGCTGAGAACTATGGAAGGGATTTTTGACCGCTGAAGTCAAAAAGAGGTCTAGGAAGCCAGCAGATGACTCAAAGTCAAAAGGTTTAATTTGCCACAGAAATGGAAAGTGAAGAAATCCTGTTGTGTTGAGAAGCGGACCATACATGTATCCAACGTTGGCAATTCCTAGGAGTCCTCCGAAATTCAGGCCATGGGTGGCCCTGCAGAAACCACCTGGCTCTTCAAAATAAAAGCCCCGTTCCAGAGGAGTCAATTAAATCTAATTCTGTTGAGTGGGAACGGACATAGATGGATCGAAAATTTGTCCGTTGCGTGCAGAAAGATCAAGAAGTGCAGCAGAATTTGCGCGTGCACAATGGGGAACCAGCTGTGAATCCGCAAGGCTTGGCTTCACTGCCGGCTTCCCTTACAGGGAATGGCGGCGGCAGCACCTGAGCGCTGATGGACACGTCGGCTGGGGTGCCAACATCATTGGACTCTCCAGGACAGGTAAGTGTCATAAATATTAACTTTCATTTTTTATGCTGGGAGGGGGCGGGTGGAACTCTGCTTTGACTGACTATTTTTAACCCCAGCAATTTGCCTGGTTTTCTGACTTTAGGACTTTTTTGGTATAAACTTGGAACATGCGAGCTGTATTGGAGTTCCTCAACTCTATACTTGTTCCAGGTCACACTCACAGTATTGAAAACCAAGTATCGGATGACTGCCAGGGAACCAGCATCCTCAAAAGGAGGTCCGCAATGGCGGCCTCCATGGTTTTATCTCCAAAGTGAATGGAAATCTTTCTGCAGGCAACGGACACATTTTTGATCCATCTATGGCCGTTCCCACTCAACAGAATTAGATTTAATTTACTTCTCTGGAACGGGACTTTTAGTTTGAAGAGCCAGCAGCCTGAATTTCGGATGGCTCATAGGAATTGCCAACGTTGGATACATGTATGGTCCGCTTCTCAACACAACAGGATTTCTTCACTTTCTGTTTCTGTGGCAAATCAAACCTTTTGATTTTCTGAATTATCTGCTGGCTTCCTAGACCTCTTTTTGACTTCAGAGGTCGAACCTCCCTGCCATAGTTCCCAGCCCTACTCCTGTCCATCTTGGAGTCTCCCACTCCTACTGTCCAAGACACGTGACATTGTGCAAGAGCACTGGAAGCGCCCCCCCCCCCCCCCCCGCTGTGGCGCCATTGCTTCTGGCAGCCCCCCTCGCTGTGGCGCCATTGCTTCTGGCAGCCCCCCTCGCTGTGGCGCCATTGCTTCTGGCAGCCCCCCTCGCTGTGGCGCCATTGCTTCTGGCAGCCCCCCTCGCTGTGGCGCCATTGCTTCTGGCAGCCCCCCTCGCTGTGGCGCCATTGCTTCTGGCAGCCCCCCCTCGCTGTGGCGCCATTGCTTCTGGCAGCCCCCCCTCGCTGTGGCGCCATGGCCGCTGGAAGCCCCCTGGTGCTATGGCTGCTGGAAGCAGCCATACTCCTGTCCATCTTGGAGTCTCCCACTCCTCCTCCTGTCCAAGACACCTGACATTGCGCAAGAGCACTGGAAGCGCCCCCTCGCTGTGGCGCCATGACTGCTGGAAGCGCCCCCTCGCTGTGGCGCCATGACTGCTGGAAGCGCCCCCTCGCTGTGGCGCCATGACTGCTGGAAGCGCCCCCTCGCTGTGGCGCCATGACTGCTGGAAGCGCCCCCTCGCTGTGGTGCCATGGCTGCAGGTTATAATTTTATTTTTTATCATCTCTTGATCTCTGCTCTGGCAGGTAGGAAGTGCTATCGTCGCAGCGCTGTGTGTAGGTGAGGGAGGAGGTAAGGACAGAGGAGACACTGTTGGGGGGGGGGGGGCGCCACAGGACGCTACAGTGGCAGGTATTGTGATGAGAAGAGGACAGCGATTTTTGGGGGCGGCAGAGGATACGGTTATGTGGGGGGAGCAGAGAACTGCTATTGGGGGCAGAATATTACACTACAGCGCCATGTGAAGGGGGCAGAGGACTCTTTCTTTCTTTCTTTCTTTCTTTCTTTCTTTCTTTCTTTCTTTCTTTCTTTCTTTCTTTCTTTCTTTCTTTCTTCCTTTCTTCCTTCCTTCCTTCCTTCCTTCCTTCCTTCCTTCCTTCCTTCCTTCCTTCCTTCCTTCCTTCCTTCCTTCCTTCCTTCCTTCCTTCCTTCTTCTTTGTTTCTTCTTCCTTCTTCCTTTTAAAAAAAAAAAAAAAAAAAAAAAACGTGGTCGGTGTGTTTGTTTTCTTTGGTGCCTGGAGCCACCCGTCCCCTTGGGATCTTTTGCTTTCCACCATGTTGGCCAGGTGGATCTCAACCCTCCCCCCGGCTCGGATGCTGCAAGTGTAAAAATAAATAAAATATTGTAAAAAAATAATAAAAATAAAAAAAAAATTTTTAAAAACCCCCCTATCCTGACGAGCTCGCGCGCAGAAGCGAACGCATACGCGAGTAGCGCCCGCATATGAAAACGGTGGTCAAACCACACATGTGAGGTATCACAGCGACCGGTAGAGCGAGAGCAATAATTCTAGCCCTAGACCTCCTCTGTAGCGCAAAATATGCAACCTGTAGAATTTTTTTAAACGTCGCCTATGGAGATTTTTAAGGGTAAAAGTTTGACGCCATTCCACAAGCGGGCACAATTTTCAAGCATGACATGTTGGGTATCAATTTACTTGGCGTAACATTATATTTCACAATATAAAAAAAAAATTGGGATAACTTTACTGTTGTCTTATTTTTTTTTTATTCAAAAAAGTGAATTTTTTCCAAAAAAAGTGCGCTTTTAAGACCGCTGCGCAAATACAGTGCAAAAAAAAGTATTGCAATGACCGCCATTGTATTCTCTAGGGTGTTAGAAGAAAAAACATATATAATGTTTGGGGGTTCTAAGTAATTTTCTAGCAGAAAAACCTGTTTTAAACATGTAAACACCTAAAATCCAAAACGAGGCTGGTCCTTAAGTGGTTAAATATAGGTATTCTTATCCTCTAACCAAATTGAAACAATTGTGAATTGTTCTCACCTTGAGCCAGAATGGGTCTTTTCTGCCAATTCTTGGGAACCTGTCACCTGATAGGGACCAGTCGATCGGCCGGTGGTCTGGTCCCCTCACAGTTCTGGGTTCCAGCTCGACCAAGTTCGTGAGCGAAATTCACCTGAGACCACATTCTGGAACAAGTTAAGAAGTCTTCTCTGACTTGTACGAGGAGACAAGTTACTGACAGATATTTGCCCATTGGTTCTGACCTCTATGACCCTTGCAATAGGGTAGCATACACAGAGTTCAGCCTTATGAGCTCCTATCCGACTTGTCTAACAGTTGTACAGCTTGCATTTATATACCCTTTTACAAGTCTTATCTTAATCATATCTCTTACATATGATTGGTCGCTAAGATCTACTCAATGTAACTAACGATAAATCTGACACCTGTTCTACAACCAGATCAACTTAATTTTTCCCAAAATTCCTATATGTTCATTAAAGTGATTTAGAACTGGTTTTGACCAATTAAAAACACCTGTGTAGAGACAGTCTGGCACCCAGCTGTGTTATCAAACTCTCCTCATCTTGATAAGATTTAACTAAGTTCAAGAATTAGATTTATGACTTTTGGGAAAATGAACTTTCAATAACCCCACCAGATGTTTTTTTATGTTTCACTATATGTATGTATTTTAATAGTTTAATGAGAGCACAAGCAGACCTTTGTTTGACCCTGTCAAACTTAATTTAATGTACTGTACATAACTTTAATTATTTCTAAACCACCTGTTTTCTTATCTTTTTATCTGTCTGATTTATATGCATTTCAAAGACTTGAGACAATTCTATATAACTTAAATCTATTCTAGTGAACTTTCACCCAGTAGACTATCGTAATACATTTTCGAGAACACCTGTGTACAAGTACTTGTCATAAAGAAGAGGTCATTTAAAGTTCAACACTTAAAAATGAAGACTTTCTAAATCTATGGAAATCGCAGTATACATTATTAAAGATTAATAATTGTTGCTTTACTTATTGAATAATAATATTGATAAAACCACTACTATATAATATGAATAATAATTCTTATCAATAAAATATATGCAAATCAATATGAAATACATTGGCTAATATGAGATTCTACAACAATACCTGAGTAGATTTTTTTTTTTTTTAAACCAGAGCTTAATGTCCCTTTTTTTTTAAAGGTAGAATAAATGATTCCCTGTATCTTCTGGGGAAGTGAAGATTTGTGGAAATCATCTATTTGACTGACTGAAGTCTGTGAGGGTAGAAATTTGGAGCCTGCAACTCCTGGAGATGGTTTTTAAAGGCAATCGCCAAAACTGACATCCTGATCCTGGCTTCACTAATTGGCGAGGTCACTGACTTGAAACAAGTATGTAGGTTGGGAGATCAGACATGTCAGACTTGGTTGGTTGGGTCCCCCTTCCAGGGCAGTGACTCAGTAGATAGAGCCGGGATTCTGAGGTCTGAATGTAGTCTGTAGGCAACCTATAACAAGTATGGATGCTTCAGAGGTCCGTAAAAAAAAAAATGTAAACATCAAAAATGAATATGAAGTGGCAGCTCACTTCTTTCTATTCTGATTTGGTTCCCTTTTTAACAGAAGCTGCAATATTCCTACTCCAGTACGCTTGTGATGGCCAATCCTCCGCTATGTAAAGAATGTGCGCATTTAAACGTGGAATGTTTTGGAATGCTGTTTGTGGAAGTTTACATTTCTCCTTCCTGCAGATCTGGTCACTTTACGTTTTTTTTTTTAAAGCTGAGCTCCAGGGAAAGTAAAAAATCCTCCCGTGCCGTGGGTCTGCCTCCATACTGCATAGGGTTAAATTCTCATTTACTTAAAGGGAACTGGGAAAATCAGTTTTACTTACCTGATCCTTCACTCCTGCAGTCTGCAGACGTCTCCTGTTCTTGGTATTGCATCCACTATGTGGTCCGTTTTCTAGCTGTGCTGGGAACTCAGCCTGTTCTCCAATCATCAGACTTGTCCTGACACCCCTGCACAGCCATTCACTGGGAATATCAGTGGGCTTTTATACCAATATAATTCTGCGCTATCCAAATAAAATCATATGGTAATCGTACTGAACACTATCGCACAGGTTTGCATATTTCTCTATTGCATATGAATGCAACGTGTATGTAGAGGTGTGTATGTTACACAGGTTGTCATTGGGAGGATCGCATAGGATTACAATTTTTGTTTATGGTCGCAACTTTTAATCGCATAAGATTGCATTGTTATGTTCACTAGATTTTTCACATAGGAATGCAGTGGTATAAAACTTTTATTTGGCACGAGTATATGGGACGTGATCAATGTTAGCGGCTGTCCTTTTAATCATCTCTAATTATTTGGATTTTCACATGGTAGCTCGCAAGACCTTGTTTTTTAGAATATCGGTGGGCTGCTGTTTCTCCTTCCCCAGCTCTTATTCAGCTGAGAACAGATTATGTGGTCACTTCATTAAAAAAAAAAAAAAAAAAAGTGGTGAGTGTGTGTTAACATATTTACCTCCTCCTTTCTTCCTCCTCCTTTCTTCCTCTCTTCCTTTCTTCCTCTCTTCCTCCTCCCTTTCTTCCTCTCTTCCTCCTCCCTTTCTTCCTCTCTTCCTCCTCCCTTTCTTCCTCTCTTCCTCCTCCCTTTCTTCCTCTCTTCCTCCTCCCTTTCTTCCTCTCTTCCTCCTCCCTCTCTTCCTCCTCCCTCTCTTCCTCTCTTCCTCCTCCCTCTCTTCCTCCTCCCTCTCTTCCTCCTCCCTCTCTTCCTCCTCCCTCTCTTCCTCCTCCCTCTCTTCCTCCTCCCTCTCTTCCTCCTCCCTCTCTTCCTCCTCCCTCTCTTCCTCCTCCCTCTCTTCCTCCTCCCTCTCTTCCTCCTCCCTCTCTTCCTCCTCCCTCTCTTCCTCCTCCCTCTCTTCCTCCTCCCTCTCTTCCTCCTCCCTCTCTTCCTCCTCCCTCTCTTCCTCCTCCCTCTCTTCCTCCTCCCTCTCTTCCTCCTCCCTCTCTTCCTCCTCCCTCTCTTCCTCCTCCCTCTCTTCCTCCTCCCTCTCTTCCTCCTCCCTCTCTTCCTCCTCCCTCTCTTCCTCCTCCCTCTCTTCCTCTCTTCCTCTCTTCCTCTCTTCCTCCTCCCTCTCTTCCTCTCTTCCTCCTCATCAATTCACTAGGGATGCACCGTTTTTGGCAGGGGCGATATATCGGTTAGAAATTGGGTTATCGGTGTTTTGCCAATAGAAAGAAGACAAGATTAGCTTCTGCATCCAATCAGAGCACGGCTTACTGTTCCACCATCGCAAAACTGAGTGCCATGTGTAGACCGGCTGGCTGCCCAATCATTGTGTGACAATGGGCGGGGCTGCAATGCGATGTGGCCTATTGGCTGTCCAATACAGTGGAGGGAGCGGTGAGAAGTCCTGAGCAGTGAATGTCTCCAATGAGCAGAGAGCAGCCTGAGGAAACTGGAGCGCTTGGGGGAAGCCACACTGGGGACACCATGAGTACAGATACAGATATTGCCACTCTGGGGGACACCGAGTTGAATATAAAACCATTATATATAAAGATCTATTTTTTTAATTTTTTATATAGATATAGCTATATCTCTAAGTCCAACATAGAATTCCCAATGGGTGCTACATAAAGGTTGTCAGTTGAGCTCGCAGACACCAATTCACAACTGGATCACAATTTTTTTTTTAAAAAATATATTTTTAAAATATCAAACAGCAACTCTACTGCATGATACTAATACAAATATATAGATACTAACGCAAACAAATATATAAAACAGTCGCGCTAGCAATAAAAGTACATTTGATTTTAAAACAGAAGTATGCAAATAGAGTCCAACATAGGAGAATTCCCAATGGACGATACATAAAAGTTGTCAGTTGAGGTCGCAGACACCAATTCACAACTGGATCCCAATCAGAGTAACACACAAAGTATAGTCACGTGTGCAACTGACCACCAAAGACACGGCCACCTTAAATGATACAAATGGCTGCTTACCAGCAGTACTGGACCTCTTCTTCTTTTTTGTTAAAAAAAAAAAGCCAACGCTTTTGGCCGATTAACCTGCCTTTAGGTGTTCCTGCAGACTCTGAGGGCCATAGAAGGAATCCTCATCGCATCCCACGAGTCTCGGAAGTACAGACATTGTGTAATATGCCGGCCGGCGAGTTCTATGAGGCGTGTGCAGCTCTTTATTCTTCCTAATAAATTGCATTGGATTTTACACTGTGGTGGAGCATTCTTTGCCTTTTGAGTCTAAAATCACAGACACCCCAGCGGGAAGATTCCTTCTATGGCCCTCAGAGTCTGCAGGAACACCTAAAGGTCCTGGCAGGGTAATCGGCCAAAAGCGTCACTGGATTTTTGTAAAGAAGAGGTCCAGTACTGCTGGTAAGAAGCCATTTGTATCATTTAAGGTGGCCGTGTCTTTGGTCAGTTGCACACGTGACTATACTTTGTGTGTTACTCTGATTGGGATCCAGTTGTGAATTGGTGTCTGCGACCTCAACTGACAACTTTTATGTATCACCCATTGGGAATTCTCCTATGTTGGACTCTATTTGCATACTTCTATTTTAAATTCAAATGGTCTTTTATTGCTAGCGCGACTGTTAGGGCTGGGAGATTTTCTAAAGGAAAAAAAAAAAAAAAAATCTTCGATTCTCTTAACTTCACGATTCGAATCGAGTTTTTTTCTTTTTCCTTTGGAAACCGCGCCGGTCCCGAGGCGCTGCGGGCATGAGCTTTTAGACGAGGCCGCGGCTTCAGCCTAGTCCGCGTTGTCCGGCCTCGCGGACTAGGCCGCGGCCTCGCCTAAAAACTCCTTGCCCGCAGCTCTTCAGGCCCGGCGCGGTGTCAGCGCCGGTCCGGAGGCGCTGCGGGCATGAGTTTTTAGGCGAGTCCGCGGCGTCCGGCCGTAGCTGCGGACTAGGCCGAAGCTGCTGCCTCGCCTAAAAACTCATGCCCGCAGCGCCTCCGGACCGGCGCGGTGGAAAAAAAAAAAAATCGATTTGCTTAAATTTTGAATCGATTTGACCTCTCAACTTGATTCAAGATTTAAATCGATTTTTTTTTTTTTTTTTTTCCCCCAGCCCTAGCGACTGTTTTATATATTTGCTTCTGTGTTAGTTTAATGCAGTAGCAGTTGCTGCTTTTTATTGTCCCCTTTTTTGATCGTCTTCCAAATCATGGTTCCCCCCCCCCCAAACACTACTACACACAAATGTTTTGCCTTTCTTTTCTATTTTAGACTCAATGGGTTGTTTTTACAAGGTGATTGTTTACATATACTTTAACCCCCTGGCGCAATACAAATATGTGGCCCCCAGTCACCGAGAACCCCGAAATGTCTATTCTTTGTCACCTGATCGCTGTGATAGCCTCTGATTTGCCGTTGCACTGATCAGTCACTGTGAAGCCCGCCCCCTCCCCCCTGTGTTTTTCGCTCTGTGAATGGAGGATGCATTGCGCCTCTCTGACCTTGCAAAGAAAAAGTGTGTGGTTAAAAAAAAAACAAACAAAAAAAAAAAGTGGTGGTTTAAAAATGACAAAAACACCTAGATCAAGGTTTGATCTAAGTCACTGTTTGGGTCAAAGGTCAGGGTTTTTATTTATTTATTTATTTATTTATTTTTTTGTAGGATAAAAAACAAAATGTGCACTATTTTGTTTTTGGGCTGTACTAAGGGTACAAATAACTAACGTTACACATATGTGGTATCACTGCGATCGTCAGGAGCGGGAGAATTGATTGTGTGGTGATCTTTGATGGAAGGTTGTGGTAGTAGCAAGAAATATACAGCTACCTTTTTTTTTTTTTTTTTTTTTTTTTACCTTTTTTTGATGATTAAAAAAAAAAAAAAATCAGGAGATATCCATTACCATTTACCACCAAATGAACCCCCCGACCCCCCCCCCCCCAAAAAAAAAAAGCAATATAATCCACCTGGATGCACAAAGTAGTTGTGGTGATATGTACAGTTTTACTAACTCACGTCAACGTTGTCAAATTGTGCTTTAGGCATTTAGGTTTTACCATTTTAGGTGCAAAGGGGTTAAAAGGCACAAATTTTAAAAAGGAACTGCGGCCTGCTCATCATTTGTAAATAAAAACATCTTCGCCATTCTGAAGCTTCCCTCCAACCACTTTGCATATTATTTTATATATACTGGGATTCTGTACTTGCCAAATATGTTGCAGAAATCTCCCTCCACCTGAGTCTGGCTGCAATTATTTTAACTGTGGGCAGCTGAAGCTGTTGCCTGTTTACTTCCTGGATTTACACAGAGGCACACCTCCTACACTCCAGCTCGGCAGCTCTCATTGGACCTCTTATGACTCATCCCTCCTTCCTTCCTGGCAAATTCTCACCAGAGTGAGGGAGAGAGCTGTGCATGATGTCGTAAGCCTAGGCCAATGACCAGACAAGAAACAGGAAGTGGGCTGTATAAGGGATTTACTGGCAGAAAAAAAAATGTTTTACTATCCAAAGTTAAAGCAACAACAAGAGCAGAAGATTTTATAGATGGAAAGCTGAAAAATGACTGAAGGTCCACTTTAATGTGGCTTTGTAAATCATTTTTACATTATTTGTGTGTTTGCTTAAAAAAAAAAATAGTGCAAGTACCTGCTATGAGCCTCTTGCAGTTCCTATCCAGCAGGATTGGATAAGAAGCAGCACAAGGAGCATGCTGATAGGGGGAGAAAGCAAAGTGACAGATGACATCACGGTGTTGCTGCTTTCTCTTTTTCCCTACCCAGTCATAAGCTGGGGGGGGGGGGGGTGAGTCCAAGATGACCTGGTCTTAGAGGAAGTGAATTGCACGATTATGGTTATCGGCCCAAGGCCATCTGGTGGTAGAAAAAAGGTACTGCATGGGGAGGATCTCTGGATTGCTGATAGAAGAAAGCAAATTGACAGATAAGATCATCACATGCTGCTTCTCTTTTCCTTTTCACTGCCCAGTCATAGGCTGGGGACAGGTCCAGGACAACCTGGGCTTACAGGAAGTGAATTGATGCTTACTATTAGGCTGAGGAAATCTGGTGGTGGATAAAGGTATTGCAGAGGAGGATGGACATCTGGTGGTAGAAAAAAGGTACTATAGGGGAGGATCTCTGGATTTCTGCTAGGGGACAAAAGCAAATTGACAGATGAGATCATCACATGCTGTTTCTCCTTTCCTTTCATTGCCCAGTCTTAGGCTGGGGGCGGGTCCAGGACAACCTGGGCATACAGGAAGTGAATTGATGCTTACTATTAGGCTGAGGACATCTGGTGGTAGAAAAAAGGTATTGCAGGGGAGATCTCTGGATTACCTGAATTGCAACAAAAGCTGTGTGTTTTTTTTTTTTTTTTTTTTTTTTTTTTTTGCTTTAAATGAACCCCTTCCCTTGTATCTTGAACAATGCATATATTTAGGTATTTTGACCTTCTGATCTGCATTGTGATAACTGAATGATCCTCAATAAAATGCCATTTATTAATGTCCAGGTTCTTATTCTCTGTCCTTGTCTCTGCAGCCTCAGATAACAGCCAGCGGTTTCAAGAAACATGCTTCGCGTTTGCATTAACACCACAACAAGTCCAGCAAATCAGCAGCTCAATGTAAGTCTCTCTCTACCCCTCCCCCAACCCCACTCTCTCCCAGTGTTATCTCCCATCCCCCACCTCACGCCTCTCACTTGGCAACTCTGCTCAGCCTATTGAAATCTCAGCTTGATGGGGGCTAGAGTTACATCTGCGGCTGATAGCGAGAGCCGAGAGTTGCCTTGGCAGAAGAGTTTGAAGTGGGTGATCTGGACTGTGGGCAGACAGTTCTGCTTTACTTAACTGTTGGCAACATTGTTTCGTATTTCTCCTTTTTTTTTTTTTTTTTTTTCCCCCCCTTGTACATAAATCATTCATACGGGGGGGGGGAATGTGTTCTGTATCATTCATATAAGATCTTCATCCTATCCATGCGACTGGTGGGCTTTGCGGAGTGATGTGGGTGTAGATGGTAATTTGCAATGCAATAATCTGCTGTGGAGGGCGCTGTGCCCGGAGACAGAACGGGGTTCTGAAGGCCCTTTTGCAGCGTCTTAGCCGGGACCTCCTATGTGACCCTCCACCGTCCCTCTAAGCCTGTGGGATGCTCATGTTTAAGGAAATGGGAATGTTTGTTCAGTAGGAGCGAAAGAATCTGTCCGGAGGATTCATCAGCACATAACTAAACAGGAAGAAAGGCCGCCGGTGGAAGAATGTCAACTTATATCAAATTTGGGGGGGGGGGCGTGCGTCATCGCAGACCCTCTGAATCGAGCCTGGAGACACATTGCAGCTCAATATTTACAAACCTAGATATGTGTATTTTAAATACACTATATTACCAAAAGTACTGGGACACCTCCCTTTACACGCACGTGACCTTTAATGGCATCCCAGTCTTCGTCCGTAGGGTTCAATATTGAGTTGGCTCCGCCCTTTGCAGCTATAACAGCTTCAACTCTTCTGGGAATGCTGTCCAGAAGGTTTAGGAGTGTGTCTATGGGAATGTTTGACCATTCTTCCAGGAGCCCATTTATGAGGTCAGGCACTAATGTGGACAAGAAGGCCTGGCTCGCAGTCAGCGCTCAATTTCATCCCAGAGGAGTTCTTCTGGGTTAAGGTCAGGACCGGTCAAGTTCCTCCACCCCAAACTCGCTCATCCATGTCTTTATGGACCTTGCTTTGTGCACTGGTCCAAATCATTTGGTGGAGGGGGGATTATGGTGGGAGGTTGTTTTTCAGGGGTTGGCCTTGGCTCCTTAGTTCCAGTGAAGGGAACTCTTAAGGCGTCAGCATACCAAGACATTTTGGAAAATTTCATGCTCCCAACTTTGTGGGAACAGTTTTGGGACGGCCCCTTCCTGTTCCAACATGACTGTGCACCAGTGCACAAAGCAAGGTCCATAAAGGCATGGGAGAGCGAGCTTGGGGTGGAGGAACTTGACAGGCCTGCAGTCCTGACTTCAAGCCAATAGAACACCACCTGAGCCAAGCCTTCTCATCCAACATCAGTGCCTGACCTCATAAATGCTCTTTTGGAAGAATGGTCAAACATTCCCATAGACACCCTCCTAAACCTTGTGGACGGCCTTCCCAGAAGAGATGAAGCTGTTATAGCTGCAAAGGGTGGGCCAACTCAATATTGAACCCTATGGACTAAGACTTCTTTTAAAGTTTGTGTGTTTGTGTGTGTGTGTTTGTGTGCTTGTGTGTGTTTGTTTGTGTGTGTGTATATTTATTTATATATAAAAAAAATATATATATATATATATATATATATATATATATATATATATATATATATAAAGGCAGGCGTCCCAATACTTTTGGTAATATAGTGTATGTGAATCTATATTTGATCTGTTTGTGGTTCTGTAGTTGAAAGGTAGCCGTGAAACTAGAAGCTTGGCCACGTTTTTAGCATCTAACTCATATTGCAGCAACAGCTCTAACTAAATAATGGGGCTCCCAGTACAAATTAAATGAGTATGAATGTATAGCTAAACTTGCCTTGAAATCTACTTGAAGGAGAAGTAATGGGTTTCTGAAAAATGCATGCATCTATGCAGCAGCATGGGCTAGGATGCTGCAGCTCTGCATGCCTTCTGGAAGACTAACATCTGAGAGATCACATGACTGCTGTCAGTCACCACTCTCCGCTCCTCCAGAACTCGCAGGAGCACCAGGCTGGGGAGGGGGAGGTGAGCATGCATATCTGGCTCCACCTTTCAACTGTATGCTGAGAGGCGGGGCCAGCTGTCAGTCGGGGCATCTGGGTGGATTCTGACCATATTAACAGCAGCTCTACTACATTGTGAACACAGGAGGTGGAGAGTGTGACTTCATCACCCAGCCTGTCCAATCGGAGAATGTTTTGCAATTTATTTAAAAATGTCTTTCTCTGAAATGGCTTTAGTGTTGAGCGGCTGACCACCCTTTGTGTGGAATGCAGCAGACCAGCTGCACGGGACATGGATGCAAGTGGAGATCACTGGCGTAGTGATGTCCTTTTTCAGTGACTTGCAGGGACATTGACCAGGAATGGTGTATATACATTGGTTGGTTGCTCCATGTGTAACCATACATAAAATACCCATACCTGGAATTTAGGTTTAAAGTCAGTCAGAGTAAAAGCATTTTCCATTTTGGTTGATGTCGGCAAGTAGAACCGTCCTCCACCTTCTTTACATCTCTGGAGCTCCACTGGATGGATGTGAAACATCTGGAAAAATTCCAAGCTTTCCCCACCTGCTCATAGCTGCTACCAGGGAGCCAGATTCTATAATTGCTTCATTTTTCTTACATGTCAAACACCACAGTAGTGAGGGCCCCCCTGGTCAATGTCGCCATACCTACTCTGGCAGGCAGAAACCAGAACCCCAGCTAGGAGATATGAGGTGGTGATTAAAGCTGAAGTCTAGGTATGATTTTTCTTGCATAGTTAATGTTGTTCCAACATGCCTAACAATACCCATAGAAGCTGCAGATCACTGTAGTAGTGGTGACTGCTTTTATGGAAATTGTTGGGTATGAGAGATGCATACTTGCGGTGGTCCAAGCTAGATCAATTAATTAACTATTCGACCTCCAGTATTACCTTTTCTTTACTGAGCATGCCTTTTTAGGGGTGTGTATTTTTTTTCCCCATTACCACTGCCTGCTACAGTGAGTGTGCAAAAAAAAAAAAAAGGCCTAAGTGGATGCAAAAGTCCCAGAGGATAGGACTATAGGGAGGCAAAAAACGAAGCTGAGGAAGATTCCAGTGAAGACAACAGAGCTGAGAAAGATTCCAGTGAAGAAGACATTAATAAGAATAAAAAAAGGTTCTAGATGAAGACATTAATAAGGATACAAAGGTTCTAGATGGGTGCAGATTCCCTCAGAAGATGCCAAATAAAAGCAACTAGGCCCAAAGTACGAGGCTTGGCCTCAGTTACTCACAAAACCCTAAACAGCTGGTGCTGATGTGGGTCAAGCCACTTGACCCTCATCAGCACCAGCTGTTTAGGGTTTTGTGAGTAACTGAGGCCAAGCCTCGTACTTTGGGCCTAGTTGCTTTTATTTGGCATCTTCTGAGGGAATCTGCACCCATCTAGAACCTTTGTATCCTTATTAATGTCTTCATCTAGAACCTTTTTTTATTCTTAAGGATACAAAGGTTCTAGATGGGTGCAGATTCCCTCAGAAGATGCCAAATAAAAGCAACTAGGCCCAAAGTACGAGGCTTGGCCTCAGTTACTCACAAAACCCTAAACAGCTGGTGCTGATGAGGGTCAAGTGGCTTGACCCACATCAGCACCAGCTGTTTAGGGTTTTGTGAGTAACTGAGGCCAAGCCTCGTACTTTGGGCCTAGTTGCTTTTATTTGGCATCTTCTGAGGGAATCTGCACCCATCTAGAACCTTTGTATCCTTATTAATGTCTTCATCTAGAACCTTTTTTTATTCTTATTAATGTCTTCTTCACTGGAATCTTTCTCAGCTCTGTTGTCTTCACTGGAATCTTCCTCAGCTTCGTTTTTTGCCTCCCTATAGTCCTATCCTCTGGGACTTTTGCATCCACTTAGGCCTTTTTTTTTTTTTGCACACTCGGTTCCTCATACGCATTGATTGTGGAGGCTCTCCCTGCTCCAGTAGTCTTCTGCAGAGTCGTTGAAACCCTCCAGAGGCTTTAGATTCCAGTGACCATATTTGACTAGATATGGGGTTCCAACAGGCTTTTTCTAAAAGTTGTCTTTGAGGCATCGCAATCTCCTGTCATCTCAGGAAAAACAGGGGATCGTGTTGGATTGTGTTGATGCAGTGCATACTACCTTGCCTTTTAGAGTTTCGGCTTGGATCTTTTTAGAGGTTCTACCGCAAAGACCTTCTTGCGCCCGTTATTGGAGGCACTCCTCTGCAGACTGGAAGTACACTGTGAGTGTTCTAGAAAGTTTCCCATTTGTTAAACGGTGGACTAGTCCAACTTTGTTTCAACCAGTCTATTGCCTTAATAGGAACACCACTGGCTAAGTTCAATGCATGCTCACTTTTTACACTTTTGACAGACTTTCTTCTTCAATCCTCAGTTTTGAATTGGTTGGTTCTGTCATCCATGCTATTTTGGCAGTGACTGTTAACTTTAATTAGTTAATTTCTTTCAAAGGGGAGCAGGAATGGCCTACTGTTTTTGGAGAGCAGGTAACGCAAAACTCTGGAGCTATCTGCTACAGTTGTGATGCTCATCTACAGGCCTTATTCTACTTGGGTCTGATGTCCATTCAGATGTGTCAGCGCGCTGCTGAAAATCCAGTGACCTATTTAAGAGGATCTGGCCTCCAAGGGACATTGCATATTCGGTCCTGCGCTTTAACACCGTGATCAGTATCTTCATGTGAGGCCAGAGCATGCTCCAGCCCCAATGTCTGTGGTATAGGATTTAAATTCAAAATACTAATCACAACATACAAAGCCATTCACAACTCTGCCCCGAGCTACATCACCAATCTTGTCTCCAAATATCACCCAAATCGTTCCCTCTGCTCTTCTCAAGACCTCCTACGCTCGAGCTCTCTTGTCTCCTCCTCCCATGCTCGTCTCCAGGATTTCTCCAGAGCCTCTCCCATCCTCTGGAACTTGCTATCTGCTACTCTTGCTACCTTCGGGCGATCCCTGAAAACTCATCTCTTCAGGGAAGCCTATCATGTCTCCAACTAATCTCCTACCACTTCCATCAGCTCATTCCCCACAGTTACAACCTTTTGTACCACCTGCCCCACCCTATTAGATTTTAAGCTCTTCTGAGCAGGGCCCTCTTAATCCTCTTGTATTTTATTGTATTGTAACTGTATTGTCTCCTTTTATATTGTAAAGCACTGCGTAAACTGTTGGCACTATATAAATCCTGAATAATAATAATAGGTAGAGGTTGGTTGAGTCCCACCTATCTCCTAAATCTATGTCTGCAGTAGATGCCCACAAGCCCTCTGAGCCTAACTCATGCTTGGCCCATAGGGCTCAAACTTGGATTGAATAATACCTCTGAATGAGGTATGCCATCGTTTCTACAAGTGAGTGGCTGATTGTGTACCCTGGTGAGCCCTTAAGCATTTCCCTTTGCCAGCACTCGCATGCAGGGAGCCGCCTTTTAGCCATCGGTTAATACTTTTTCTGGATGTTCCTTTTAGTTGCTTCCTGTTGTCTATGATGCTACTCCACAGAACCCCCCCCCCCCCCCCCCCCCAACCACCACCTTCCCCAGTCTGTGTTCTTCCCACCCTGTGACTCCTTTCTTCTGACCTTGTGTTTGTTTAGGTCGTAGAGCTGTGCACCATCTGGGCTTCCACTCTTTATCGGGAGGATGTCCTGTGCTTGCGATATGAATAACCTCTTTGTTACATGGGGGTACTCCCCTGATTCACATGATTGACCAGGACCAAGATCCTGTGATCTTGATCCTCATTGCTGCCTGTTTCTCCTCAAGTATTGGCTTTTGTGTTCAGCCTAGTGCCCTCTTATTTTATCCCCATTGTGAAATGCGCAGGCAACCTCCTGTAAAGGGTTAGCTTTATAGCTTCTCGTTGTCAGCTTCTTCTCTGACGTCTTCACTTCTTTAGGATCTGGCTGGTTCGGGCCTCCCGAGCTTCCAGTGTTGGCAGTCTAACTTTTTTTAAATATCCACACCTTGTACCTGTAGCTCCTTTTGTCTTCAGCAAGGAGTTCATCCTTTCCATTAAGAGTCCATCCACAATGAAGCAGATTTTCCCCTCCCCTTCCTCTCAAAGCTGGCCTCCCATTTTTCTATTTTTGCTCAGGCCCTCTACAGATAACTGCCAGCAAAACCACCTCACAACAGTTCCATGTTGGGGTTCTGAACATGCCTGTTGTCTCTGCAGATCAGGTGGACCCTACTACTGCCTGACCCCTCTCGGGGAAAAAAACAATTCCTCCACAGCAGGAGACCCACTCAGGACAAAGTTTCCTGCTTAGAACTTTGTTGCAGGGTCTTTGCATCTGCGGCATGCAGAGATCATTGCTGGGGGGCCCTATGTCTCCTTAGTTCAGCAGCAGGTGAAACAACCTGGTTTAGATGCTCCCTGCTGGGGACAGCGCAGGTTCTGAGAACTTAAACAACTTCACTGGGGAAGGTCCTCTTTTTTTTAGATTAAAGGTAGGAGACGGGAGACAAATGTTCCTAATGTATCATCTGACTTTCCTGCTTCTTGTTCCTCAGCTCTTAATGCTGTAGGGGTTCTTGGGTCTTCTCTCTATATCATGGTTGATTAGGCTTGGACAAACCTCAGCATACTGCAGACCCCTGTGTTGCCTAGGGATGTTTAGTTCTCATCCTCTGTCTTTTGGAGGTACCCATCTCTTCAGTCTGGGGTTTAGGGCTTTTATTTGTCTACTATTATGGCAGTGTCGTCTCACACTTACGTACTCTTACTTCACTTGATAAAATGGATACCTTTTTGGCTTTAGTGTTCTCTGGGGTTTTTGCGGCCTAATAAATTGTACCAATATTGTGCATTATATGGCTTATCTTGCCTAATAGAGGTTGGTTGTCTAGCTAGGCGACCTTGTTTAGTCAGACCCTTGTTCCTTAGAGCTGAGAATAACTGCTTCGGACCTTCAAGGGTAGACCTGTGCTGTGTATTTGAGGTTCATTAAGAGGTTTATTGGTAGAATTAACCTGCATTTTGGTATCTGTGTTTTAGTCACGGTGTGTTTTTTACTTTTTCCAGGGATATCTCTGGAACAAAATGTGATTTCACAGTTCAAGTGCAGCTCAGGTAGGATCTCTTCCTGTGTTTTGGGGTTTGTCTTTATCTTTTATGTGTTTCTAAGTGTACTTTGTAGGTGATTCCTGATCATTTTATGTTCCTCTCAGGTTCTGCCTTTCAGAAACCAGTTGCCCTCAAGAAGACCATTTTCCACCAAACCTGTGTGTAAAAGTAAATGGAAAACCCTGCAATTTGCCAGTAAGTGTGTGGTTTATTTATTTTTTTTTTTTTGTGCCTTTTGATAACCTTACGTTTGTTCAAAGTGTTTTTATCCTTTTATCCTTTTTATTTTGTATTATGGCCTGTAAGAAATTCCTTTAACGTGGAGCATTTCCATAATTCTCCCCTTGCAGGGTTACCTTCCACCAACCAAAAATGGGGTTGAACCAAAGCGACCAAGCCGACCAATCAATATTACCTCACTTGTACGTCTGTCTACAACTGTCCCCAACACCATTGTTGTGTCGTGGACAGCGGAAATTGGACGTGTAAGTATCATGTGACCATTTTACCAGGACGCAGATGCTCTTGTAGCATACTTGGACATTAACCACTCCTTTAATGCAAGTGCAAAAAAAATAGCTCTCAGGGACTCTGCAGACTAGCAAAGAGAACTTGATTAACCACTTGTGGGTGAACCGCTCACCCACCATGTACTGCGGATGAGCGGCTCGTACAAGCACAGCGACATACCTGTATGTCACTGGCCTCTTCTGGGTACAGGGTGCATGCCATCGACCTTCCACTGTGACTGTACTGTACATAGCAGGAGTTTGTCAGCAGATTGGAGCCAATAATTCAAGGCCCAGGACCTGCTGATTGGCTGTGCCCATTCACAGCCCAGAGCCCTTGGTTGACAATCAACACAGCACTCTGTACAGAGGGTATGATCTCTGCTTCTTCTCCCAGCTTTGCAGGGAGAAGAAACAGATTTTTAGTAAAAGTAAAAGTAGCACACGTTACACAAATTAACCACTTGCCCTCCGAAAGGTTTACCCCCCTTCATGACGGTGATCTGTCTGATTTACACAAGCGGACTTCTGTTCTCCCTCGGTACCAAAGAATCGGCGGATGCTGCTGGACATCGAGTCCACGGTACCCGCCGATGAGTGTATAATCACTCCATCGCTGGGGTGGGGGGGGGGTGGGAATAACAACATCCCGAGTCGCTGGGGAGGAGGGGGGTTTGTTTGTTTAGTGTTCTGTTGGGGAGGGGAGATGGTGTCTTGTCATTTTGCGGGGGTGCGTTTGTGTTCTGTTTGGGGGGGGGGGGAGGAATAGTGTCCAGACGGTTGGGTAAGGAAAATAATGCGAAGGGCCCCGCAGTTTGGAGACCTTTGCTCTGATAGAATTTTATTCAGCAAATTTTCTTTTTCTTTTTTGGTAAATGTAATGCAGTTGCACCGATTAAAATGTAACTTTTTGTTTTCCTGCCATTATTTATTTATATATATATATATTTTTTACTATTTTCTATCAATTGAGCCTCATCACCCCCCCCCCCCCCCCTCCCCTAATTAAAAGGCCAAAATGTGCTGTCTATCCTTTCCCACAAAAAAAAAAAAGCATAATGTTTGGGTGGACTACAAATGCTAAAAGTTATAATGCGCAAAAGAAAAAAATGCTGCCAATGCTAAAATATTAAAGAAATAAAAACTGTGTAAGAAATCTGCTCTTGGACATGAGGGGTTTTGGGGAGAAAGGTCTGGAGACTGAAGTGGTTAACAGTCCTACAGGGTGCAACTATAAATGAATTATTGGGGTTTCCTTACAATGTAGTTCTGGTTTCTTCTCTTTATCTGGAATATAATCTGGAAGAATCGATTTCCTCTCTTGTACTTCGCTATTTTTTTTTTTTTTTTTTTTTTTTTTTTTTATTATAAATGTTTTGCTGTTGTCTGGACCTGAATGATGATGATTGAGCTGTATTTCTGATTCTCTCTCCTCAGAATTTTTCGCTGGCGGTTTACCTCGTCAAGCAGCTGTCGTCGGCCATCTTATTGCAGAGGCTACGGGCAAAAGGGATCCGCAACCCAGACCATTCCAGAGCCCTCAGTAAGATCTCTTCCTCATCACTATAATGAGATCCCATCTGGTGGTACTCGGCCGTTTTTGGAATCTTAGCTCATTGACTTTGTAAACGGAGACGCCTTCTGCTAATAACAAAGGAGCAGAAACCATCATATGTTGGTTTGCGTTTCCTGTGTAATGTGATACATTGTATACATTCCTAGAACAGAAATGTGCGCAGTTTTAGCCGGGGGGAAAATGTATTGTGTCTAAAATTGGAGTTGTGCATCAATGTTCATTTTTTGCTTTTCTTCTAGTTAAAGAGAAGCTCACAGCTGATCCAGACAGTGAAATTGCTACAACCAGTTTACGGGTCTCACTCCTGTGTCCGGTAAATGAACAATACTTTCATGTCACTGTGGAAACGGACTTCCTTTTTTTTTTGCACCTGTCTATATTTTACATATTGATGTTAAAATTGAACCTTTAACCCTAACACCCCTTTCACACTGAGGCGCTTTTCAGGCGTTTTAGAGCTAAAAATGGGACATGAAAAGAGCCCCTCGAGTCACCCCAGCCCGTGCAGTGGGGGGTGTGGTCAGTCAAATTTCATGAACAGTAGGAGGGTCTTAAAGGGGCATTAAATACCAAGATTGCATTACATGCAGAGTTCAGAGGGGTTACACAGAGTGCAAGCAGAGCTGTCACTTGTAAACACAGAAACTGGACTTTTGTGTTTACAAGTGATTGTGGTGAGCAGCCCCCCCAAGGGTCTGAGCCAGAGGTGGTGGAACTGAGTTCCACCAAGTACCCCCTGAAAAAAAGAGATAGATATAGATATATATATATATATATATATATATATATATATATATATATATATATATATATATATATATATATATATATATATATATATATATATATATATATATATATATATATAAATTTATTTATTTTTTTTGTACAGAAACACAGATACAACTGTGTAATACATGCAAAAGTTGTTGCGCTAGACCTCTTCCTTTATAAAACTTACATAAAACCCTAAGGCTGAGTTTGCTCTGCATTCTTGTGCACATCACATGCGATGTCTGTGTGGTGCAATTTCAGCCATACATTGCAATTCTGGCAATCGCACTACGTTTTGCCATCTGTTTCCGGGTGTTAAGACAACATTGACACCTGCAGCTCATCACATGGACGCTGTGCGATGCAGGGAAACGCAGGAAATCTTGTGCGTATCCCTCATTGTATTAGTGTGAACCAAGACTTAAAGTGATTGTTAACAATCGCCTTTCTAAAACCCATTCAGTCTATATGCATTGCGGTAAAAAAAACACCTGTGCTGCAGGAGACACCCCCCCCCCCCCATCCCATCCCATCCCATCCCATCCCATCCCACCCCATCCCACCCCCCTTATACTTAGCTGAGCCTGATCTGATCCAGCAATGTGCAAGAGAGCAGTGGCACTTGCTGCTGTCTCCCCCCTCATTGAGCAGACTGATCGCAGTGGCAGCCAATGCTGTCAATCAAAAGTCGTGACAGGGACGGACTGATTTTCCCGGTGTGTGTCGAAAGGGGCCTGGAGCGTCGGCGGGGGACCCCCCAGAAAAAGAGGCTCGGGGGTGCTTTGTGCAGAACCATTACACAGAGCAGGTAAGTATAACATGTATGATAATTTAGTAAAAAGTTTATATTCCCTTTTAAGGCAGTGGTTCTCAGTCATCAAGTACCCCCAAGGGGCCGTGTTTTCCTTTATTTTACACAGCGGCTTTAAATCAATATCAATGACATGGTATTGATAAGAGCAATTTTATATTTTACTTGAGGACTGAGGTTGCGAACCACTGCTCTAAGCAACAGAGTATACAAGCAAAACAAAAAACACAGCCTCTGCTCAGTCCAGCAGCATAATGTCGGCGTAAACTCCACCCTGACAGGTTTAGTCCCTGAAGACGTTCTTGAGGGCTGGCCGGTCTGGGGCGAAACATGTCGGGGTGGAGCTTGTACTGACATTATGCTGCTGGACTGAGCAGTGGCTGGGTTATTTTGTTCACAGATGTCTGTGGGAACATCTGTGCATGCGCCATAATGGTGGTGCCCAGGGGGAAAGGAGCCACATGGGAGGCTGACTGAAGTACCACTTCAATAAAATTTAATTTGATTGTGTTTTTTTTTTTTTTGTTTTTTGTTTTCCTTTTTCATATTAAAACAGGGTAGGTGTGTGGTGTGTGTGTTTGTTTTTTTTTTTTTTTTTTTGTTTTTTTTTTTTTTTACTGCAAAGTATTGAATTTTGTTTTTATTTCCATCTCTTTCAGCTTGGAAAGATGCGTCTGACTATCCCTTGCCGATCGCTTACCTGCTCCCATCTGCAGTGCTTTGATGCTACCCTGTATATCCAGATGAATGAAAAGAAGCCCACATGGGTGTGTCCTGTGTGTGATAAGAAGGCACCGTATGAGCATTTAATAATAGATGGGTGAGTGTATATCATGTGATAGAAAAGGTTGGCTCAGCTTTTTAACCTTCCACTCCTTCTTCCTTCTTTTTTTTTTTCTTTCATCCCAGTGATTTTTAATTTCTCAGTTAGGCCTCATTCACCCAGGCATATCTATGCATGTGAAGAGTCGTCGTCACCCGCATGGGGGCTCAGTGCAGGCAGTTTATTGGGGGACACACACACCTGGTTGCAACTTGGCAGCCACTTGTGTACGTGTCCCAGAATGCAGACAGTGTGCGTTCGGGGGAGGGGGGGGACGACTTCACCTGCATGGCTGTCAGATTGGGACCAGTAGCCGCTGCTGCGTCCCAGTAGACATGCATGTGAATGCAGAGGACCCCTGTGCAGGTGAGGACTGTCCTTTACACAAGTGTATGTGTAATACACCCTTGTGAAAGGGGCCTTACTGACAATTTAACCACTTCAGCCCCGGGAGGTTTTTACACCCTTCATGACCAGGCCATTTTTTCACACTGGGGCCTCCCGTGCGTTAGCGGTAAAGTGTGGCTCATTTTAGCGGCACTTTAGCGCTGTTTAAGTGGCACTTTTCGGGCGCTTTTAAACCCCGCTAGTGGCTGAAGAAGGGGTTAAAAACGCCTGTGTTGCGGTGCTTCTGAATCGCTTTCCATTTATCTCAATGGGCAGGGATGTTTTTGGGAGCGCTGTGTACCGCGCTCCCAAAGATGCGGCTTGCAGGACTTTTTCTAACGTCCCGCAAACACCCCGCCCCAGTGTGAAAGCACTCAGACTTTCACATTCGGGCAGCATGGGAGGAAGTTTTCAGGCACTTTACAGGTGCCATTTCTAGTGCTAAAACGCCTGAAAACTGCCTCGGTGTGAAAGGGGTCTGACAATTGTGCAGTTGTGCGACGCTTTTATACAAATGTATGTGGAACTTTTTTTTTTTTTTTTTTTCCTCAGATTTTTTTGGAGGTATTTGATCACCTCTGCGGTTTTTATTTTTTGCGCTATAAACAAAGAAAAGACTGTCCATTTTGAGAAAAAAAAATGTTTTTTTCTTTTCTGCTATAACACATATTCAATAAATATTGAAAATCAAATTTCTTAATCAATGTAGGCCAATATGTATTCTGCTATATATTTTTGGTTAAAAAAAAAAAAATCCCAATTTGTGTATAGTGATTGGTTTGTGCCAATCACTATACACAAGTTATAGCATCTACGAACTATGGGGTATTTTTTTTTTTTTTTTTACTAGTAATGGCGGCGATCAGCCATTTTTAGTGGGACTGCGTTATTGCGGCTGAAATAATCAGACCCCTAACTGACACTTTTTGGGGACCAGTGACATTAATACATGGATCAGTGCTAAAAACATACACTGTCACTGTACTAATGACACTAGCAGGGAAGGGGTTAACAGGGGCGATCAAAGGGTTAAATGTGTCCCTAGGGAGTGCTTACTAACTGTGGGGATTGCTCTGACTGGGAGAACACACAGATCCATGTTCCTGTGTTCCTGCAGGAACACATAATCTCTGTTCTCCCCTGTCAGAACGGCGATCTGCCTTGTTTATAACGACAGATTGCTGTTCTGCCTTTCTGGGGGGAACGACTGCGGGTGGCAGGCGGACATTGCGTCCGCTGGACCCGCTGAATTGGCTCCCCTCCTGTCAAATCAACACGCGTGCGCCCCCCCCCCCCCAGGGGCTACTGCATGAGGCAATGTACAGGTGCACCGTTTCACACAGCTGGGCCACTTTGCCACAATAAATGTGCGGAAGGCGGTCCAGGAAGTGGTTAACGTGTGTGTGAGTGTGTGATTTTTTATTTTTTTTTTTTTTATTTTTTTATAGAGTCTCACTTCTAGACATAGGAGGAGAGTTGCTAAAACTGGAGAGTGCAAAATCTGGTGCAGTGTGCATGTTAACCAATCAGCTTCTAACTTCAGATTGTTCAATTAAGCTTTCATAATAAAACCTGGAAGCTGATTGGTTTCTATGCAGAGCTGCAGCAGATTTTGCACTCTCCAGTTTTAGTAAATCAACCCGATAGACATATGTCAGTCAGGTGTCATTTCACCGAAGGATCACAATCCCATGAAAAATTGCCTTTAGAAAAGCTGCCGGTGTCTTGCCGAGAAAGTTCCCTCGGCGCATAAGGTCCCCCCTGTACTGCGTAAGCGCAGTACGAATGACCAGGAGCCGCCGAAAATAGCCGAAGATGAAAATCTTCAATCAGCTGTACACGGCGCCTGCACCCTGGGTCCAGGCTGAAGCCCCACCATCCAAGTGGACCAAAGCGAGGCCGTGCCCGAAGCGTGGCGAGCGAAGCGAGGGGCCCTCTTACAGGCGCCGTGTACAGCTGATTTCTTCTCTATTTCGCTTCGGGTATTTCCGCCGGCTCCTACTGCTCTGGCGCTGTGCCTGCGCGGTAGAGGGGGGGTCCTTATCCGCTGAGAGGAACTTTCTCGCCAGAACACCGTCACGGACTTTGCTCAGGTACACATAAAACTTCGTTCTGTGACGCGGTTCGTTTGGGGACGAGGAATCGCTCTGCACCATGAAACCAACACCAGACTGCAATGTATCTGTAAGAATTTGGGTAGTCCCCATGTAATACTACACTACCACACCGGCGGAGCAGCACTTTGTGTAATAGAACGCCTCACATGTCAGCTGTTGTGTGGTGTGTAATCTGACAATGGTCCTGTCCGGAGGTTGGGGGTCTGACTTTTTTTTTAGGCTCGGTTCACGCTGGAGCAGTGCGGGATTCCTGTGCGGCTTCCTGTATCACCCCGAAATCGAAAGCGATTCATACTGACATCTGCGAACCACTGCGGGTGTCAATGTAAAGTTAATAAACTGTGTATCAGATACTTGGGCGCTGCTATGTACTAAGAAGAAGATAATAAAAAAAAAAGTGACAAATGTCTAATCTTACTCGTACACAATGCGTATTTTAACCCTTTCGCGCCTAATCCTATTTCTGACATTTTTTGTTGCTTACAAGTTAAAATCCATATTTTTTTTGCTAGAAAATTACTTAAAATCCCCAAACATATTATATATTGACTCTTTTGCATAAACTTCATGTCATTGTCAAAGCCTTTGACACTCATGAAATGCTTGTAATTCTAAATAATTGTAAATATTCCATAGTAACATCTGACAAAAAGATCTAAAAACACTGAAGCAGCAGACTTTGTGAAAATAAAAATATATCTGTCATTTTAAAAACTTGTAGTCACGGATGTATAATTCTGTTTTGAGGAATGTTTCTCAGTCTCCAATTAGTTGAGTTATAAGAATAAATATAAAGAAGTGTAACTAGAATCTGATGCTCTCTTCCAGCCTCTTTATGGAAATTCTAAAGTGCTGTACAGACTGTGATGAAATCCAGTTCAAAGAAGATGGCTCCTGGTCACCTATGCGGTCAAAGAAAGATGTGCAGGAAGTAAAAAGCTCGTGTAATGGAGTGGACAGTGAGTACAATTCACACTTGGGCTGTGTATTTCATGGGACTTGTAGTAGATGGTCTTCCTTCTTATTGCTTATTACTATTCCTAAAACATGAGCATGCTTGTTTAACCACTTGAGTCTCCCAAGACTTTCTTCCTAACTCCCCCCTCAAACCCCAGAGTCCTTTCCATTTCGGTGATGTCGGCTCCATATGTATCTTCTCAAGGATTTGTGGTCTATCCTAACATACTGTACGTCGTCCTTCTTTTTTTTTTTTTTTTTTTTTTTTTTTTTTTTCGGGACAGATGGGGCCTTAATTTGGTAGCAAATTTGGATGCGTAAATGTTCTTGATTTTTCATTGGTAATAAATGGTAAAAAAACTAAATGGTTTTCCTGTAATTTTTTTTTTTTTTTCCCAAGGCAACATTTATGTAGTCAGCGCCCCCCCCCCCCCCAAATTTATTTATTGCAGAATATAATCAACAAAGTCCACTGATGAGCATATCAATTTTTATTTTGAGAGCTTGATTTCCCTTTCAGCACAAAATTGAGATGCACACTAAAAAGGTTTGTGTAAATTATTGGTGTAACGTTAAAGTGTTACTAAACCTGGGAGCCTGCAGCCACTAGACCTGGTCTCCCCAGGAGCCTGCAGTCACTAGGTCTCCCCAAGAGCCTGCAGTCACTAGGTCTCCCCAAGAGCCTGCAGTCACTAGGTCTCCCCAAGAGCCTGCAGTCACTAGGTCTCCCCAAGAGCCTGCAGTCACTAGGTCTCCCCAAGAGCCTGCAGTCACTAGGTCTCCCAAGAGCCTGCAGTCACTAGGTCTCCCCAGGAGCCTGCAGTCACTAGGTCTCCCCAGGAGCCTGCAGTCACTAGGTCTCCCCAGGAGCCTGCAGTCACTAGGTCTCCCCAAGAGCCTGCAGTCACTAGGTCTCCCCAGGAGCCTGCAGTCACTAGATCTCCCCAGGAGCTTGGTGTCACTAGGTCTCCCCAGGAGCTTGGCATCACTAGGTCTCCCCAGGAGCTTGGCGTCACTAGGTCTCCCCAGGAGCTTGGCGTCACTAGGTCTCCCCAGGAGCCTGCGGGTCACTAGGTCTCCCCAGGAGCCTGCGGGTCACTAGGTCTCCCCAGGAGCCTGCGGGTCACTAGGTCTCCCCAGGAGCCTGCGGGTCACTAGGTCTCCCCAGGAGCCTGCGGGTCACTAGGTCTCCCCAGGAGCCTGCGGGTCACTAGGTCTCCCCAGGAGCCTGCGGGTCACTAGGTCTCCCCAGGAGCCTGCAAGTCACTAGGTCTCCCCACTAGGTCTCCCCAGGAGCCTGCAAGTCACTAGGTCTCCCCACTAGGTCTCCCCAGGAGCCTGCAAGTCACTAGGTCTGGTCTCCCACAATACACAGCCTTTTCCCATCAGCATTATATAGCAATCTTGTTACGTCTATCAGTGTCTGGTTAAAGCTTGTAGGAGGAGTTTTCATTCTCCTCTGATTGTCCTAGGAGGCTGCAGGACCCCTGACCTTCTGTCTGAACAGTGCTTATTGGCCCTGTGCTGATCACATGCACTCTCCCCAAGAAAAAAAATCCTAGCAATTCACAGCAAACTGAGCATGTGCAGCTTGTCCCCAAAGCTCTGTCCTATCAGGAGATTGGGGACAGTGGAATCAGAAGACTGGATCAAACGGCCTTTTTACACCATGCAGAGGATTAACCCCTTAGGTTCCACAGTGAGTATAACAAGCATGCATTACTGCGTATACACACTGATTTTACTGTTGTGGATTTGGTAACACTTTTAAGATTGACTCGGGTTAACCTGTCACAATGGCGACTTTTCACAGTGAACATAACGTTGAATGCTGCTCCAGTTCCCATCCCAGACTCCGACGACTTCCACTGATGGAGGCAGGAAGAGCGCCTGTCTCAGCTCTATACACACTCTGCAGCAGGGGTCTGAAACTGGCGGCCCTCCAGCTGTTGCAAAACTACAAGTACCCTGAGGCATTGCAAGGCTGACAGTTGCAAGCATGACTCCCCACAGGCAGAGGCATGATGGGACTTGTAGTTTCACAACAGCTGGAGGGCCGCCAGTTTGAGACCCCCTGCCCTGCAGGGGAAAAAAGCCAAGATTATGCTCCTCTAGGACTAGGCCCTGTGGGTGGGGCGAAACGCGTCAGTTGCCTGTATTGAGCTGGGTTTAAGTTGCTTCCATCGGTCTGACACTTGGGCTTTGTTGGTGTGCAATGTCTGTGCCCCCCTCCACATAGACATATTTACAGTTGCTAAAAGCTCAACAGAACAGTTTTGTCCCAGCCTCCATTCCTAGTGGGAGCCGTATGACGTCACTACACTCCCATTGTAAAAATGTAAACGCATTCTGATTACTTTCTTACAGCGCGCTTCTATGGAGCGTTATGTTAACGCATCTGAAGCTCGGGAGCTGATCATTTCAGATCCTTTGCCTGGTGCTTGAGGCTGGCTGTCAGATGGCCTGCAGTTCCAACCAGAACCTGTAGAAGTGGCTGAGATGGTGTACCGGTTTATACCTGCCTGCTATCCCGTTGTTGTTTTAAAATGGCACTGTGGGCTCAAGTGGTTAAGTTCTTTCACAATCCTTAATTTTCAGGCAGCACATGGTTTTATTTAGATCTGTGCTGTTTTGGGGGGGGGGGGGATTCAGACCAGCTCCACCCCAGGCTGAAGCCCGATTTATGACATTCTTATTGGGGGGGGGGGGGGGGGGGGTGGAGTACAACCATCACTGAAACGAAGGCAGCCAGTAAAATCACGTTTTGTTCTTTGTTTTTTTTAATGCTGCACCCTGAGTGGCGCCCTTGTTTGTGTTTTTTATGCCCGTTAACTTTTACTGCATTGCATTGGGTTCATAAGTACCTCTTGTGGTAAAGTCTCGCTGTGTACAGCGGCCTATGGTGGTAATCTCACCCACAGCCCTTAACTCCTCTGTGCAACTGGTATAAATTCCCAAATTTGACTCGCTGGCAGCCTCTTGCAATCTTAGGACATGATTGACAGACTGGAAGAGGGCGATGCTTCAGCCAATCAGGTGTACTACATACGAATGTACAAATATGCTGACAAGCAACCTTTTTTATAGGAGAAAAGCAGTGCTGTAATCTCATCCGTTTTTCCTTCTGGTCATTTGCTGTCCAGTCAACAGGACACTAACGTATAAGCTGCCAGCCATGCTGTTTGAGAGCTGTGTAAGGTGACGTCCACATGGGCGCACTACAGAGTACACCTCTACGAGGGCCACGTTTACAGACACGGGGATGCTCAGGTGTTCCTTGCAGCTGCATGGACACAGTCGCTGCTCCCAATTTGGCATTGGTTCTGGTGCACGGCCCCAACGCACACTGCGTTCAGGATCATGCGCTCGCACGGACATCTATTTGGGAGCAGCGTCTTTATTTGCAGCTGCTGTATCCCAATAGACTTCAATGGGAATACGTGGGACGTTGATGCATCTCTGTGCGGTGTGCACACAACCCTCATGCAGGGGTATACTGTAGTGCAGCTGTGTGAATGAGGCACAAATCTCAGGGCTAGATGGGTGTAAATGCAGATCCCTTTGGCAGGTAAAAGCACTCTGATGTGGGTTTCATCTGACTATTTAGAGGTTTGTGGAATTCTTCATTAAAGTAATGCCGTTGTAAGGGCTCATTTACACTTCGACTTCAACGCACATTAAAGTGCCCGACGCTTCAATACACCTTGGTGATGCATTTTTAAATTTTTTTTATTTTTTTTAAGCTTTAATCACGCTTGGCAGATGCCCTGTGTGTGCTGATTTTTTTTAGCCCTGTTTCACACTTGTGCGGTGCGAATTGAAGCTCAGGTTTCACTGGTGAGATAAAAATCTCCTGTTCAAAGGATTCATTGCGTTTTTGCTCAGGATTAGAGAGCAGGGAGAGGGGGAGGGAGGAGGGGGGGGAGAGGGGGAGGTGTAGTGAGGAGAAGTAGAAATTCCTTGTTCAGAACGCAATGCATCTGCGAATCAGATGCGTTCCCATAGGAGATAATAGGCTTGTAGTTCGCACCGCAATGGCCAAAAAACGCACATGTTTTTTGTGCAATGCGCAGTGCGAATGCAATGCACATATGTGAACCAGATGCATTCATATGAATGTATTTTAAAATGTCCTGCGAATTAGATGCGGTGTAAGCCGCATCTAATTCGCATAGGTGTGAACCCGGGCTTAAAGGGGACCAGTAGTAGAACCCCCCCCCCCCCCCTGCGCTCAGCAGATCCCCCAGCTTATTGGTAGCCTCGCTCAGCAGATCCCCCAGCTTATTGGTAGCCTCGCTCAGCAGATCCCCCAGCTTATTGGTAGCCTCGCTCAGCAGATCCCCCAGCTTATTGGTAGCCTCGCTCAGCAGATCCCCCAGCTTATTGGTAGCCTCGCTCAGCAGAACCCCCAGCTTATTGGTAGCCTCGCTCAGCAGATCCCCCAGCTTATTGGTAGCCTCGCTCAGCAGATCCCCCAGCTTATTGGTAGCCTCGCTCAGCAGAACCCCCAGCTTATTGGTAGCCTCGCTCAGCAGAACCCCCAGCTTATTGGTAGCCTCGCTCAGCAGAACCCCCAGCTTATTGGTAGCCTCGCTCAGCAGAACCCCCAGCTTATTGGTAGCCTCGCTCAGCAGATCCCCCAGCTTTATTGGTAGCCTCGCTCAGCGGACCCCCAGCTTTATTGGTTGCCTCGCTCAGCGGACCCCCAGCTTATTGGTAGCCTCGCTCAGCAGATCCCCCAGCTTATTGGTAGCCTCGCTCAGCAGATCCCCCAGCTTATTGGTAGCCTCGCTCAGCAGATCCCCCAGCTTATTGGTAGCCTCGCTCAGCAGAACCCCCAGCTTATTGGTAGCCTCGCTCAGCAGATCCCCCAGCTTTATTGGTAGCCTCGCTCAGCAGATCCCCCAGCTTTATTGGTAGCCTCGCTCAGCGGACCCCCAGCTTATTGGTAGCCTCGCTCAGCGGACCCCCAGCTTATTGGTAGCCTCGCTAGTTTCTCCTGCTCAGGTCTGCTGATCCTTCCACTATAGGATTCCCATGTTGCACACCACGTGTGTCATCTGCTAGTTTTTACGCTCTAGTCCGAACCCCGCTTACCTTCCTGCTGCTCCATGCTGCACACCAGATGTGACGTCTGCACCAGACCCTCCCAAAATATATACACCTGAACCGGACGTGACTGATGACCTATTTCCGGTTCACTTCTTGGTCTCCCAGTGCATCCTAGGATCTTTCATACCTCCAAAACAAAGTGAAGCTAAAGCTGAATAAAAGCCTCTCCAATTTGCAAGTGCTGTTAGCGAGTGTTGTCAGACTTCTATGGAGGCTTTGAAGCACAGAGAAAGCGACATGGGGGATAATTTTTGAGGCAAAGCAACACAATGTGTGACCAGGACTGTAAGGTAACCATTTTATTTAGTGACGGGGGCTTTGATTGGCATTCAGAGCACTATAAAAAAAGCGTGTCCAATGCCACATTTTGAAGCGAGTGTAAACGAGCCCCAATACCGATTTCCAAGGTTTTGAAACTTTTTTTTTTTTTTTAGTGTTTCTCTGCCTGTTAGCAGCAATGGTTTTACCCATGTGCATGTCCTATTTCAGATGGGTGCATCAGCAGTACAGTGGAGCATCAGGTGTCCTCACAGCAACACTCTAACAAAAATAAGAAGGTGGAGGTGATTGACCTGACAGTGGACAGCTCTTCGGATGAGGAGGAGGAGGAGCCCTGTGCTAAAAGGAGTTGTCCATCGATAACCCCTGCTTCACCTCTCAGCAACAAGAGGTAAGTTTGTACAAAAAGTGACTCCACTCACCGATGTGAGTGTGTGATATGTGTGGAGCGCTGCGTAAATTGACGGCGCTATATGGGTACCTTAAATAATAATAGATGAACAACTTAATGAGAGACAATGGATATGGACAATTTTAGACACGCACCCCCACTCAGGTTGAACTGATGTCTTTATTCTACCTTAATAACTATGTCACTATGTAATGTCTCACCAGATTTACTTAAATGATTTTCCCCTTTCGGTCCCTGATTGCTTTTGGAGATGTGGCAAAGAGGCACGTTCCTCCATATTTGGTAGGGGGTCTGCCCACTGATGCACTGTTTTTGGTGTAAGGTGCATGATATGACAATCTTTGCTCCCGTTGGAGTTCTCCCCGGCACAGTACCTTCCTAATTTTTTCCAGGATATCTAAAAAGTGATATTATAGATATTATAGATCAGTTACTATGCAGTTACTATGCATATGATCAACGCTGCTAGGCTTTGCGTACAAACTCATTGGAGGTCTATATCCCCTCCTTCGATGAAGGAATTGTTCCATTGTTTTAATCGCATTGCAGAGCTGGAGGAGCTGATTCATACCACTTTTGATGGAATCTCCAAATTCTGAGGCCTGGATAACCTTCCGAGACTCTCGAACATTTCCAGAGCTGCAACAGGATACAAATCGGATATCTGGTTGAGGTTTTTTCCTGGTTTCTAAGAGATTCACCTATTCCCTGCTTCTGGGGTGTTGCAATTAAGCATACTCCTTGGCAATGGGTGGAGAGAGCAGTTGGTGGTGTTTCTCTCATCTATTCCCCCCCCCCCCCCTCCTTTTTTTTTTTTTTTTTTTTTTTTTTTTTTAAATTTCACTGCCCTGTAGTTTGGCTATTTTGGCTATGGATGAGATTGAGATTTCAAACAGACTTATTTTACGTTGTCATTATGGGGTATTGTTTGTAGAATTTTTGAGGAAAATAATACATTTAATCCATTTTGGAATAAGGCTGTAACATAAAATGTGGAAAAAGTGAAGAGCTGTGAATACTTTCCAGATGAACCGTAAGTAGTAGAGTCCTTTGTGTTCCTGCAAGTACATGTTCATCTTCTAATTAATCCCGGTAAAGCCTGTTGGATCACGGAGTCGATGACGTCTCCTAAATTGGGATCCTGTTACACGTCGCTCCAATTTCAAATGCTGGAACCTCTATTGCCGTTTGAAATGTTAAGGTTTGACAGCTGAATGAGGGGTGGCTTGCTTAGAGGGTGCAGAACTTTAACTTGTATTTTGGCATTCGTGTACAACTTGGGGTACAGGATCCAACAGCGGAGCTTCACAGGGATTAAATGGAAGAATAGCGCATGCACACTAGGCCAGGTCAGGTTCACAATAAAGTGCTTTTGCAGTGTTCTCATCTGTTTCTAAGCCTTTGTGGAGACATTGAGAGGTTCACATTTCACCTGCATTGCCATCTGCTGATGAAATCTGGTATAACGGCACAAAAATTACAGATAAATGTAAACAAAGCTATTGGTGACTTTTTTTTTTTTTTTTTCCCCTTCTAGTATGCTGACTCTGCCGCACCAGGCTTCTCCTATTTCTCGAACTCCCAGTTTGCCAGCTGTGGATTCAACATATATGAACACCCCACTGATCCAGGACTACAGGCATCCCTTCCATATGACGCCTATGCCGTATGACCAGCTAGGTAGGAGTCAGTCATTGTCTTCTTTTTTAAAAGAGGGGGGGGGGGGGGGGGGTGTGGTGTGGTGTGTTTTTGTTTTTTTTTTTTTTTTTTTTTCAAAAATCATACTTGCCTAGGTGGATGTAGGATCGGTCCCCCGCCGGCTTGCTGATCGCTCGGTTTTCAGAGCTCGCTCATGAGCAGAGACCTGGTGACTGTAACCAACTCTCTGCTCTGCCCCACCACCCCCTGCACTCACTTGGAGGGTGGTGGTAGCGGGTGGCCCAGGCTCTCAGCGGCTCACTGAGAGGCTGTGCCAGGTGCAGGTCCAGACTTGTGGGGCGGATCCCGAATTTATTGTCGCGATCTTGCCCCAGCCTGGATGAGCTCTGTGTGAGGTCAGTCGACAGCGGGTCACAGGAGTACAGAACGAACTGCACACCTCTAATTCACAGGAAAGGTACAGCCAAATGAGCTTTGGCTGTACTTCAACTTTAATGAACAGTACATCCTGGGCAAAGTGATGGGTTCTTTTATCCCCTGGACCTCCTTGGGTCCTTTATAACCTGATGGTATCCTGAGCATTGTGCATCTTCCTATTCGGGGGCGGGGGGGGGTGTCATCTGTTTTCTCATAATTGGGTGTTTTTTGGGTCATCTGACAGCTAATGGAAGTGACAGAAAACCGCAGGAAGGCAAGTATGGTATGTTTTTAATATAAACTTGAAAAAATAGGTCTTCCATGAAGTGCAGTGCTAGTCCTTGCCTCCCAAAAAAAGGTTTTGATCAATCCTAAAAAAACCCAATCGGATCAAGGAAATAACAAGTGAAAAAAAAAACTCAATGTGCACATAAAGGTGGCATAATTTATAGATTATATCATCAAGTAGTTCACAAAACCTTATGTGCAAAAAATCTTATGCACAAAATGGCCTGTGATTCTTCTGTAGAAGACAAATTTATAAATGTGGAAATGTGGTGATCACACCACCCCCCCCCCCCCCCCCCCCCCCCCCCGCTGAAAAAACACAGCCCAGAGGTGTAAACCAATCTAATAAGCAAAAGAGAGGGGCAAGTGGGACTTTAAATGAAGCATGTCAATTGAAAGTATAATAATAATGAATACATGTGAGTAGGTAAAATGATTGGATTTAATTTATAGTCAAGTCCATGATTTTGATGCATACAGTACCAATAAAGTAGTATAGATACAGACATAGTCGCATAAATTGATATATAAGCATATTTAGCAGTAACAATCATTGAAGACTCAGTAGTCATGGACTTGACTATAAATTAAATCCAATCATTTTACCTACTCACATGTATTCATTATTATTATACTTTCAATTGACATGCTTCATTTAAAGTCCCACTTGCCCCTCTCTTTTTCTTTTATATATGAACCCGGGATGGAAGCATGCCATTGATATCTAGTTATGCGACTGGTCACTTTCTTTTGTCTACAATCTAATAAGCAGCTCCAATCCCCAGGATTGATAGTATTTTATGTAGGAAAAAAAAATGGCTCAGAATATTGTTCCCATAATTTTAAAAGCATCTTTATTAAATGTATAAAAATATAATTGCAAAGAATCAGCAGAACATGGGCACATCAACTTGTTATACAAGCACAGGTGGAGGCTTTGTAATACACCTGGCATACATAGAGTGGAAAACCTTCATCAGCTGCGGGCTGCTCAGCAACCTGCCGCTTGTGTAATACAAAACTCTGCTGACAGTACCATGCTCCGCCCCTGCGTGGTTTGTCCCAAGGAGAGTTTGTCGAGGGGATCAGGTTTATTGTTCATTCTGTAAAGTGAACCTGTTTTCACTTTCACACAACCCCCCTTCTCTCTCTCTCGTCAGAGCAAGACCAATAATTACATATATGAGAGAAATGTCAGAAATGGTGGCTGGCAAGTGGTTAATACAGATTTAAAAAAAAAAAAGCAAAGTTGTACTACTTTAAATATGGAAACATTTTACAATATGTATATTTTTTTTGGGGGGGTTTGTTTTTGTTTTTTTTAAGCTTTTAGATTGCTTTTTAAATTGTTTACTTTTTTTTTTCCCCCATCCATTCCCCTTACCAGGATTGGACTTCTTTCAATTTATGTCTGGAGACAACCAAGTGAGTATAATTGCCTTGATGCTTTTATATTTCCTGTTTGTATTCAGTGTTGCCAACAGTGGTCAACATAAATGGCAAATGTGGTTTCTTTGAGGGAAAACGGGAGAACCTTTTTTATAGGGTGTCTATAAGATCAGTCTTTGCTTTGTGTGGGAGAACATCCTAGTTGTCAGGTCCAAGTCTAACCTAGCCCCCCCCCCCCATGACCGATGAGAACATTGAGGGGAATTTATCAAAATGGGAGCAGCCAGAATCTGAAGCAGATTTGCAGGTCAACCAATCAGCTTCTAAATTTCATTTTCAAAGCTTAATTGAACAAGCTAAAGATGGAAGCTGATTGGTTTCCATGCACAGCTGCTCCAGGTTTAATGAATTCCCCTGTTAACTTCAGCTAAAACCATTTTTTTTAAGTGAATAAGGATAAGAACTTATTGGTGTCTGATGCCCCATTTAGAGGGATATTTTCTTCCTATTCTGGTGACCTTGGGTCACAAAGCGCGGTCAAATCTGTCATAAAGAAAAGCTGTTATTTTATTGCTTGCCCACAGAATTGAACTGATCTGGTTATGTGCAGATAATGCAGACCACATGGGGCTGTTGAAAGGCCCAGTCACCGCTCAGGACAAACGGGAGGATACGGTGGCCGGTCACCTACACAAAAAAGGATATACGAAATATATACCCTTTGAGATGGTATTTCTGAGGAATGCAGCAAAAAAGCCATTAGCGAGATTACAGATGAATCCTCATGGACGCCGTGTGTTTAGCTCGGTTACGGGTGCGCCCTCCTGCCCCGCTGCTGAGGTTGGATGGGGCAGGACGGTGAACTGAGGCCCCAGAACAGCGATGGCGAACCTTGGCACCCCAGATGTTTTGGAACTAAATTACCCATGATGCTCGTGCACTCTGCAAAGTAGTGGAGCATCATGGGAAATGTAGTTCCAAAACATCAACTACTTTGCAGAGTGCATGAGCATCATGGGTAATTTAGTTCCAAAACATCTGGGGTGCCAAGGTTCGCCATCGCTGTCCTAGAAGGTAACATGTATGCTATATTTGGGCAGAAAGTCACGTTTGCCTAAAAAAAAAAAAAAAAAAAAAAAAAAATCTAAGTGGTTCTAAAGCTTTAAGGTGTTGTTGTTTTTTTTTTTTTTTTTTTTTTTTTTAACTTTAATGCATTCTCAGCATGTCCAGGTCCCCCCCCCCCCTCTTTTATACTTACCTGAGCCCCATCCAGAGCTGTGCCTGAGAGCAACGGCTCTCTCAATGGTCTTCCTCCTCGCAGGGCAGATTGATGATAGCAGGGGTCATTGGCCCTGCTTTGTGTCTATGTACACAGAGCCTGAATGAGTACCCCCTTTAGCAAGCAGCTTCTTGGGGGGAGGGGGACGGGACGTGGAAGGCAGGAGAAGCCAAGAGCGCTGATGGGGGACTCTAGAAGAGGATCTGGGCTGCTCTGTGCAAAACCAAATGCGCAGAGGCCATCTTTTGCGATACAGCACTGCATTGCTTTAACTGACAATTGCGTGGTCGTGCGACACTGTACCCAAATAAAATTGATGTCCTCCCCCCCCCCCACACACACACACACACACAAATAGAGCTTTCTTTTGGTGGTATTTGATCATCTTTGTGGTTTTTTTATTTGCGCTATAAACAAAAAAGACTGACAATTTTGAAAAAAACGATTTTTTACTTTCTGCTATAATACATATTTAATAAAGTAAAAAAAACTTTATCAATTTAGGCCAATATGTTTTCTACTTCATCTTTTTGGTAAAAAAAACTCAAATAATTGTATATTGACTGGTTTGCGCAAAAGTTATAGCGTCTACAAACTACAGGAGAGATTTATGGACTTTTATTATTATTTTTTTTTTTTTTACAGGTAATGGTGGCGATCTGTGGTTTTTAGCGCGATTGCGACATTACGGTGGTCAACTCTGACCCTAAGTGACACTTTTTGGGGACCAGTGACACCAATACAGTGATAAAAGAAATGCACTGATTCCTGTATAAATTACACTGGCAAGGAAGAAGGGGTTAACACTGGGGGGCGATCAAGGAGCTAAATATGTTCCCTGAGAGGCGTTTCTAACTGGGGGGGGGGGGGGTGGATTCACTGGAGGGAAAAAAGATTGTGATTCGGCTTGCCTGAAACATGAGCTCTCCCTTTTCCTCCCTGATATAGCTGCAGTGTCCTTTTGTTTTGTAGCACACCGCTACTCCGTGTCTCTTCCGAATGATCGGCGGGTCGCGGCCGCGGGACCCGCTGATTGGCTCCCACTGTGTGCAATCACAGCGGGAGCAGTGCTCCGGTGGCGCGCACGCGCCTCCTAAACCGCATGAACGTGATTTTGCACACCCGGGCCGCAGGAAATGTACGCGGGTTGTATTAAAGAGGGGCTCCACCCAAAAATAAAGGGGAGGGGGTGGAGCGGGCACCTGATTTTGACAGGTACCCGCTCTGACCACTTAAGTGATCCAAGTGGCAGTTCTCCTCTCCCCCCTTCCTCCTTGCAGTCTTCTTTTAAGGGGGAAAGGAAGTCCTAACAGTTGCACGTCACACTAAAACCCGTGAGGAGGTGCATGATGGCTGCAGCCCGGGCTCCAACAAAACCACGCCCCCAACACTTTTCACTCCACCCCCATGCTTTAAACTCAGGGGTGGAGTGAAATGCGTTGGTGTGCCCTGGTTGGAGCCTGGGCTGAGGCTTGTGATGTGCAACTTTTAGGACTTTTCCCTACTGGATGTATTGAGCTGGGATGAGCTCTGTCCTTATCTGCTCTCCTAGCAGTTCCTCATACAAGAGGACCCGGTAAAGCCTTGAGTGGCACCTGTAATAATTTTTGTGGGTCATAGGTTTATTTTTTTTAATTTTTTTTTGGTTTGTGTGCTATCACCCCTACGAACCGCCTCCATATTAATGTTTTGTATCTTCGTTTCCTTCAGCATTACAACACGTCTCTCCTGGCTGCTGCAGCCGCCGCTGCTTCCGAAGAGCCGGATCTCCTTCACTCATCGCGATTCTTCCCGTACACCACCTCCTCACAAATCTTCCTGGACCAGCTAAGCGCGGGGGCGAGCACCACTCTGCCTGCGACCAACGGAAGCAACAGTGGCAGCAACAGCAGTTTAATATCCTCGAACAGCCTCCGCGACAGCCACAACGCAGCCAACCGGGGGCCAGCGGACAGCTCTTCTCTGTACGGCATCATCCCAGATGTTATCTCTTTGGACTGATCCCACAGATGAGAAACACTTTGGGGGAGGGATTTGGACCTCCGCTTGTCACCCTATTCCTTTTTATTTTATTATTATTATTTTTTTTTTTTTAATGAAATGTTTAACAAAAAAAGACATGTACAGAGAACAGAACTATATTTTCAGTTTTACTTTTGTATATAAACCGTAAACTTTACTCGTCCTCCCTAACAAAAACTGAGACGTGAACCCACCTCTTCCCCCTGCACTTTTTTTTTTTCTTCTCCCCCCAGCTCCAACTGGATCCTGGAGACTGACTCTTGTTCTGGAGACCTCCTCCCCCACCCCACACACCAGTTGTTTGTTCTGTTTTTCTGGCTTCTGAGCATTACCCATTACTGAACCCTTTAGAGCAGACACAGTATTGGTTTGGTTTATTTCCCCACCTCCGCTGGTCACATGCTTATGTCAATCAGTTTTTCTCGGTCTCCATTCCTGAACCTTCACACCTCCTTTTTTTTTTTTTTTTTTTTTGTCTGATTTTCGTTTCCTGCACTTTTTAATAAGTATTTATTGGATCTTGTGGAAGTCTTCACCAGTACACATGGGAATCCTGACATTGCTCTTCTAGGTGGTGCTCGGAGAGGATCGGAGGGTGGGTTGATGGCATCCTATTTGTTGTTTTTTTTTCTTTTTTGCTGCCAAATGAACATTTCAAAAAAAAAAAACAAAGCACTTCTGTTCCCATCAGCACTGAAAGCTAAGTTACAGAAAAGTTTGAAGTTTTACTTTGCTGGCCCAACATTGATCCATCTACAATGCAGAGACTAGGGTTGGTAGTGACACAGAGCTAGCACTCTTCCATTGCATGGTCTGGTGACATTTTGTTCTTATCCTAAAATTTCAGGTTCAAAAAAATTGGCAACCGATATAGAAAAGTCACAGATGGAGTCCACCATGTAAATTTGGCTTAAACTGGTAATCTGAAATACATAGTCTTATAGAGATCTTGCTTTTTCCAGTGGACCATATACTAGGGTTGCACCGATAACTTTTTTTTTTTACTGGGGAGTCCTGATACCGTTTGTGGAGTTGAGCCCATACAAAATAAATGTGCTCAAATCACACTGCAAATAATCCCATGCGATTTGACCAGGAATGTGGTGTGATTCCTGTCCGAATTGTATGTGGTTTCCTGCTCATGTGTGAACCCAGGCTGAAGTCGGATGGGAGCAAACACACTCTTGCGCATTTAGTGTGATGTCCGGGTGGTCTATTGTTCAAGGGATGGTGGTCTCCGGCTTTGCTGCCCTCCAGGAAAGGGGATGCCCTTATGGTCGCAAGAAAAATACAGAAAAGAGGGTGCACCAGCCTAGTGTATTTGGACTTCGACTCGATGGACTTGTGTCTTTTTTCGATCTTGCCTACTATGTGACTATGTATTAATACTTAAAACAAAGTAAAAACGACTCAAACGTGGAGAAACAAAGCTTGTAAATGTCACCTTGTCCTGGAACCGACAGTCTCCACTACTGCTAGGCTCTGAGTAAGAAGGCAATCCTTTAAAATGCGTCAGCAGGCAGCGGCCCTGATGTCTTCTCTGCTAGCTGGAGATTGTCGGTTCCTGGACTGATTGCCACAACGAGGTGACTTTTACAAACTTTGTTTCTCCATATATTTGTGGGTTGTTTTTAGTACTAATACATTTGGGCTGCTTTCACACCGAGGCGCTAAAGTGCTAAAAATAGCGCCTGCAAAGCGCGCTGAAAGAGCCGCTCAATTCACTCCAATGTGAAAGCCCCTAGGCTTTTTACACTGTAGCGGTGAGCTTGCAGGGCGGTCAAAAAAGACCTGCAAGCCGCATATTTGGAGCGATGTAGGAGCGGTGTATTCACCACTCCTAAAGCGCCCCTTCCCATTGAAAACAATGGGGCAGCGCTGCAAACCCGCCGACAAAGCTTTGCGGGCAGTTTTTAACCTTTTTCGGCTGCTAGTGGGGGGTTAAAACCGCCCCGCTAGCGGCCAAATAGCGCCACTAAAACGATGGTAAAGCGGCGCTATATATAGTGCCGCTTTACCGCCAGCGCCCGCCTCAGTGTGAAAGTAGCCTAAGGATAATGCACTAGGCTGGTTTTCCCTTTTTTTTCCCCTCCTTGTGAAGTCTGATGGGAGTGTAGGAAAAAAATGATTCGCACTCCGGTTGTTGCTCTTAAAATGTCTTCATTTTCTTGAATGGCCACAGTGAATAAACGCAGGTTAAGTCAGTTGACGCGTTTCAGCCTATAAGGCCTTAGTCATAACCAAGGCTAAGGCCTTATAGGCTGAAACGCGTCGACTGACCTAATCTGCATTTTTTCTCTGTGGCTATTCAATAAAATGAAAAAATTTTAGGAGCAACAACCGGAGTCTGGATCATTTTTTCTACGTTCCTGTACTCTGCCAGCGACTGTGGATCGAGCACCGGAGCTCTGCTATCTATGTGGTGTATGGGTAGTAGCTCTGACTTTTCTGTTTATACTTTGAATTCGGATGGGAGTCTGAGCTGGTGGAACCCATCATGCAGGGAGGTCCCCCCGCTCCTGTGTGAACCCAGGCTTAAAGTGTTACTAAACCCACAACTGTAAAATCAGTCTGTATATGCAGTAAAGCATTCTTATAATCACTGTGGAACTTAAGGGGTTACTCCTGTAATGTGTAAAAATGCTCTTTGATCCTGTATGGACTAATCCACCCCTACAGGGTCTCTCTTGACAAGTCCAGATAATACAGTCAGAGTAGTAAAGCTGCACATGCTCAGTTTGGTCTTTATTGCTGAAGAGAACATTTCCTTGTTGCGCTGAGCTAGCCCGGTCACATGATATTGACATCACACATGTGGGCGTGTCTACAGATCCAAATTGACAGTATAGTCCCTTGCTCCTCCTCTATGCCCAGTAACTAAAAAAAAAGAACAGCGTGGGTAGGATGTCACATCTTGATTTATGGATGATCCGTATCCCATAATAGCGGGAGGACACAGGCTGTAGTGGAAATCTCCTCCTACCTGAACTCTCACCACTTGGGTGGACCCTGCAGTTTATTACGCGACCGTGGTATACAGATCAGCCAAAAAGATATTTAGTGGCAGTATTCTAATGTAAAAAAAAGAAGATTTATAAGCTGGGGAGGTGAACAATTTTCATATTACTGGGTTTAGTAACACTTTAGGTCACATGGGAGCCTGAGCTGGTGGAACCCGTCATGCAGGGAGGTTCCCCCCGCTCCTGTGTGAACTCAGGCTCAAAATGAAAAGCTTGACTTCACACACGAGCGGTGCGGGAAACCGCTTGCACTTCAGACAGGAATTCGCATGCAATTCTTTAGCAGTGCGATTTGAGCCAATTCATTTTGTATGGGCGCAAAGGGATCGGTTTCCGGTATCCGAGCCTTTTGAGTACTCGTGCAAATGCTTGATATTGACGCAGCCCTACCATATACAGTAGGGGTGGGCAAACCGTGGCCCTCCAGCTGTTGTTGGCACTACATGTCCCATGAGGTATTGCAAGACTAATGGCCAAAAACGTGACTCCCAGAGGCATGATGGGACTTGTAGTTCCACAATAACGGTCAGGCCAAGGTTTGCCTAGCACTGGTATACAGGGTAGGTAGGTGGGTGGGTCAGGAGATGAAAGGAGTGCGGTGCCCTCTGACTGATATCCATTGTAAATTGTTATGCAGAATGTGGATTGGCCGTGCAGGAGAGAGCAGGAAGCACTGAGCATGTAAAGAATGCCGAGCCTATCTCCACTGGATCTTATAACTTCACTTTCCTCATAAGGTCTAAAGTGTACATAGAGAACCATAAATAGTCTAAAATATTGTGTATGCAGCATTTTAAAATCTGGTGATTTGTCTTCCTTAGGTTCTCTTTTGTTAAGCAGACCTAAGATTGTCCATGTAGTTCAGCCGTATCTTGATTAGCCCTCATTCACATTGACCGCGGATTTGAAATCGTTCAACTTCACCTGAAATCGCACAGTTTCAAAGCGACTTTCAGTGCGACTTTGTGTGCAACTTGGAAGGCATCTGTGCGTCTTCTATGTAAGTTGCACCCGAAATCACCTAAAGTAGTGTTGGAAGTACTTTGATCAAATCGGTGCAAAGCCACATTGATTCGAAAGTGTAATTTCCGGCAATAGAGGGTGTGACTTGATCCGTCATATCGCATTACAAGTCGCTCCAATGTGAACATGGGCTCAGGTTTATATGGATCAAACACCTTTTTTTTTTTTTTTTTTTTTTTTTTTTTTGGATGAACTTAATCATGCAAACCAAGCACTTGAACGTGCCATACACATGGGGGTTGATTTAGCAGAACTGGAGAGTGCAAAATCTGGTGCAGCTGTGCATGGTAGCCAATCGGCTTCTAACTTCAGCTTGTTCAATTAAGCTTTGACAAAAAAAAAAACCCTGGAAGCTGATTGGTTTCTATGCACAGCTGCACCAGATTTTGCATCTTGCAAACTAGTGCACTCAGAAGCTGATTGACTATCGCGCACAGCTGCACCAGATGCTGAGTGCATCAGTTTTAGTAAATCTCCCCCTATAGGGGTTATTTACTAAAATTGCAAGGTGCAAAATCTGGTGTAGCTGTGCATAGAAACCAATCAGCTGTGTGTTTTTTTTTTTTTTTTTTTTTTTTGGTCAAAGCTTAATTAAATAAGCTGCAGTTAGGAGCTGATTGGTTACCATGCCCAGCTGCACCAGATTCTCTGATTTAGGCCGGGTTCACACCTATGTGGGTTTCTCCGCATCCAATTCGCATAGCAGGAGAATGTGACTGGATTCCTTATTGAGCCGGTTCACATATCTCCGTTGCGGCTGCGGAGCGCACTGCACAGAAACGCTGTGTGTCTTTGGCTCCGTTTCAAGGCCGAATTTAGGCATAGATTCGGCCCTGGTTTGTCCCTGAAACGGGGAAGAGGGATGCACAGCGCTCCTGTGTGATCCGCAGCTGGTTCCAGTGTGAACCAAGCCTGAAGCTTTGACCCCCCAAAAAAAAACAAAAAACAAACTGGTTTTCTATGCAGAGCTGCACCAGATTTTGCACACTCCAGTTTTTAGTAAATTAACTCCATAAGTCAGGGGGAGGCAACCTGGGGCCCTCTAGCTGTTGTGGAACTACATTTCCCATGAGGCATTGCAAGGCTGGCAGTTACAATTACTCCTAGAGGCATGATGGGACTTGTAGTTCTGCAACAGCTGGAGGGGCCCAGGTTGCCTCCCCGTGTTATGTCACTTGGTCTGTGTAGCCACCCCAAGCTGCAGATGCTTTTCAGCAAATGGCTACTTCAGTTCCTGAAGGCGTGGCCGGAGCTCCATATCTCGGGCTGCTCTATTGGTTACTGAGCATTTTTCATCATAGTGAAGGACTTCAGATGTGGGTTCAAAAGTTCTCAGCATGTAGGAGCTTCCTGTGGGGCTTTGCAACCTCGGAGCCGATGCATATTGGAAATTTTTAGGCCTCGTTCACACAGGTGAACTACGAAGTAAAGAGGACGGTGTTTACCTGCGGAGGGCTGCGTAGGTGTTCTGTTCATCCCTTTTGCAGGCAGCCCCATTCATCTCCATTGGGATGCAGCCGCTGCACGGCCATAGCAGCTGCTCCCAATTTAAAATCCGTGTGGGTACACGGTCCCAAGCGCACGCTGCCTGGTGCATTCGCACCCCATGTGGATGTCCAGTTGTGAGCAGTGGTTTTGTGTCTCTGCACCATGGACACAACCACTGCTCCCCAATTTTAAATGCATGGGGGTACACGACCTCGAACGCACTCTCTGGGATCGATCTACTTTAGGCAAATAGACTGTGCACTTTGCAAATTGCAGTTGCTCCGGAGCTTAAGCTTAAATAAGGTAACATTTCACTTTGCAAAGAATTAGGGCTGCAACTAACGATTATTCCCATAATTGATTAGTTGGCCGATTATGGTTTCAATTAATCACATGCAATTTTTTAATGTTTTTTTTTTTTTTTTTGGCCAATTTGTTGTCGGGGATTAAAAAACACAAATCGCTGCAAAAAGCGCACTACATGCTTTTCTGCAGCTTTTCCATTAAAGTCTATTGAACCAAAAAATGCACCGTTTTGCGCTGAAAAAAGTCCTTAAACCCTTTCCAAATACACAGCAGCTGAAAAAAAGTGTGAATGTGTCCCATAGGAAAGCATGTTAAATGAACTGTAGTGCGTTTCTGCAAAAAGCACCAAATAACGCATAGGTTTGAACCAGGCCTAAGATATTTAGTAGCAGCAGCATGCCTTGTTAAATATAAGGCACAATAATGGTAAAAGTTTTACTTTAAATGTAATTGTAATGCCTTCTATTACCTCCAGTCTATCAGCCCCCATCTTCTCTGGGTTCAGATGCTGATCTTCCCTGCCCAGTCTTTAAAGTGATTTTTTTTTTTTTTTTTTTCAAAACAAACATGATATACTTACCTCCTCTGTGTAATGGTTTTGCACAGAGCAGCCTCGATCCTCCTCTTCTGGGGTCCCTCACCGGTGCTTCTGGCTCCTCCTGCCTTCAGGGTGCCCCAATTGCAAGCTGCAAAGTATAGTATATAGAGTGTCCCTATACCAAGGTAAAAAAAAAAATCTGCTGCCTTTTAGAACCACTCACTTCCTGCCTAGGACTACATGTCCCATGAGGCATTGCTCCTCACATTCACAAGTTCTCAGGCACTTACTGACATTTATGGATGATGTACGGAGCTGTATATGTGTTGCACTGTATTTCCGTATGTGTTTTGCACTGTATTTGCTGATATGCAAACAAATAATGCATTCTGTATGACAACTATTTTCATAATCGATTAGTTGTCGATTAATCGATTGGGTATTCTTTGTAGGGCCGAAACAACTAATCGCATGCAAGGAAAAAAAAAAAAAAAATCAGCATTTTGCTTGCACATGATTGGATGATGGAAGTCAGCAGAACTTCTGCTCATTTACTAAGCTCTGGGGCAACTGCTCTTGCAAAGTGCACAGTCTATTTGCCTTTAGAGCCCTTTCACACTGGGGTGGTTTGCAGGCGCTATTGCGCTAATAATAGCGCCTGCAAACCGACCCGAAAGTGCCACTGCTTGTATTCCAGTGTGAAAGCCCCGAGGGCTTTCACACTGGAGCGATGCGCTGGCAGGACGGTAAAAAAAAGTCCTGCCAGCAGCATCTTCGGAGCGGTGAAGGAGCGGTGTGTATACCACTCTTGCCCATTGAAATCAATGGGACGGCGCGGCTAAAGCGCCTCTGCGGTGGTATTTAACCCTTTCTCGCCCGCTAGCGGGGGGTAAAACCGCCCCGCTAGCAGCCGCATACCGACGGTAAAACGCCACTAACAATAGCGGCATTTTACCGCCGACGCCGTCCCAGTGTGAAAGGGCTCTTAGTAAATCCACCCCTCTGTGTTTGGGACCGTGTGTTTGCGCCCGCATGGGTGTCAAATTGGAAGCAGCGGCTGTGTCTGTGCCTTCATGCATGTAACACCTGTGCGGGTGTATGCTCCTGTAGTATGTAAGTGTGAGGTGGGGGGGGCCTTAGGTGTCTGTTTAGCACATGTGTTGGAAGGTCGGGAACCTTGAAATGACCACAGGCTGTGTTTAATGAAGAAGAGGAGACCTCAGTTTGGAAACCTACTTATAGTTTTGTTATATCTTTTTTTATTACTACTGTCACGGTTACACATTGGTGGTAGATCTCAGCGGCTGATGAATGTGGATAGGCAATCTTCAGTCTTTAAGTTCCTGGAGCTTCTCCTCCGGAGGTGAACTACTGTTCTAAGTCTGTATGAATGAGTCCGCTGGAAATACCAGCGTTGGAGTGAGATCTTTCCTTGCCCCTGTAGATGGCTGTCACTGCCATAGTGTGCATAAAAAACACTCTTTACATCTTTTGTAAATCTGTTACATGAATGAAATGATTGTATAATGTTACATTTCAAATGCCTTGTCTCCCCTGCCCCATCTTTAGAGCTCGTGTACTATTGACTTTTTACGCAATTTTTTTAAAAAAAAGCGATCACATCTATTTTTGGCTATAATGTGGCGGAATTTGAGATGAATGGAAGATCTCGTCCAAGGAAACTTCTCCAGTTAGTTCTGGAAGGCTGATGGTGCTTCGGTGTCAAATCAGGTGTGTCTGGGATGATGCGCGGTAGTTTGGGTCAAGGTGACGGGCTTGCCGCGGTGGCGACGTTGCCAGCGACGTGATTAGGCAAGGGCTCGTTCACACTACGGGTGCTTTCTGAAGAGCGATCTGCATAGGCTGTGTTGTATCGCCTCCGAAAGTAAGTGGGGTATAAGGCCTGATTCACACCTATGCATTTTTAGTGCTTTTTGCATTTTGCAGATTTGCACCACAGAGCGTGTTCCATAGGACAGTGTTTCTCAACTCCAGTCCTCAAGGCACCCCAACAGGTCATGTTTTCAGGCTCCATATTTGTACACAGGTGATTTGATCAGTTTCACTGCCTTAGTAATTACCACAGCTGTTTCATCTGAGGGAAAACATGACGTGTTGGGGCGCCTTGAGGACTGGAGTTGAGAAACACTGCCATAGGAAACCATGTTAAATGAACTGTAGTGCAAATCTGCAAAATGCAAAAAGCACTCAAAATGCCATAGGTGTGAATCCAGCCTAATTCCTTGTTGTAATGCTGCTCCTCCAGGTGGGTCCACCACACAGTCCCTTTCACCTTCTGTGTATTCGGGTTTCAAGCACCGCTCATTCAGCCATATAGAACAAGTGCAATAGGAGCCAAAGTGCTGCGCAACTGAAAACTGCATCCACTAGTACAGCTGCACAATTAATCTTAAAAAATCGTGATCTCGATTCCCCCTCCCCTGATGATCTCTCCTGCAGAGGTTGTCCATTCTTTCATATAAACAAGTGCAGAGACTTTATCTCCTCACTCAGCTGTCAAAAGAAAGAATCCAAGCATTCTGCCAAGTCTTTTAACTTGAAACATTGTAACTAAGCTTCCTTCTTTGATCAAAGGGATAAACTTCTGTGTAAATAAATAATCCGGGCAGTCTGCCAAGTTTTCAACCTGTAAATGCAGGAAGTTTAACCACTTAAAGTCTAAATCTTTTTCTGACACTTCTTTCTTAAGTTAAGGCCCGGTTCACACTGATGCGCTGTGATTTTGTTCCGTTTTTTGTCCTTAGTGAGGTGCGAATTTACCACGATTTTACCGCGAATTTCAGGAGTTGGACATAGCTGCGATTGATATTCTAGCCAATGGAATCATAATGTAAAAAAAAAAAAAAAAAAAAAAGGTGTTAACTTCCTGTGTACTTCCTGGTTTTTGTGGAAAGTAGTGTGGTGCAATTCGCACATATGTGAACCCTCAATGCGATTCCAGAACGATTTACATTGATGTCTATAGAGACTAAATTCGCAACGCAGTAAACTCGCACAAGACCCTTTTTTTTAAATCGCATCGCATTCGTAGAGGAATCGCAACGCATGTATGTGAACGACCGTCATTGAAAACAATGACTTTAGGGATGACGTGAATATAAACTGTTTTTGACGCATCGCATTCGTCATGAACTCGCATCAGTGTGAACCGCCCCCCCCCCCCGGTCTATATTCATCCCTTCCTTGCGTTAAATTGGGGTTTAGTTTAGTTCTATTCAGCTTTTCCCCTCCACTGTTGGCTTTCCTACAACTCAAATGTAAAAGCCTGTAATAAGGGGAAAAAAATATATACAAACCCCCCCCCCCTCCGAGTTCTTCAAGGTGTGTACGAAAAGTAATGCAAAGAGGCAAACATTGGTCTATTAACTTGCATAGTTTCTTCAAATTTGTTGGTAACTCTTCCTCTATAATAACTCTTCTTCTTTTTTTTTTTCATTGCGGGTAAATAATGGATTCCAAGCAGAAGCAATGCATCGTCACAGAGTTCTTGATGAAGGAAGGAGGGGTGCAGGCTGTCCGACATCCACAGCAGTCTACAGAATGTTTATGGAGATGACACCATGGGCAAGAGCAATGTTTTGTCCATGGTGTCATGTCTGTAAACCTTTTGTAGTCTTCTGTGGATGCCGGACAGCCTGCACCCCTCCTTCCTTCATCAAGAACTCAATGACAACACATTGCTTCTGCTTGGAAACCATTATTTACCTGCAAAAAAAAAAAAAAAAAAGAGGAGGAAGAGTTAAAGGCTAACTTCACTTTTCTGAACATGTTACCGTATTCTCCCTGCACCCGCTGTCACTATTTGGAAACAGCGTGGCCATGCAGGGCTCCGCCCCCACAAGGCAGTATCATTCATTCAGAGTTCTATGAACAAATGAACTACAACTACCTCAGCCATTGTGACTGACGGATTGTAGTTCTCAATGAGCCTTCTTGTAGTTCATTGATCTTTCCGCTCTCAGATAACTGCCTGCCCATATTGGAGGTACGGACAGGCAGCTATCCTGAGACTCTACAGGAGCCTGTGTTTTTGTTTTTTTTGTTTTTTTTTTTAAGGTGAAGTTCTACTTTAACCACTTCAGCCCCGGAAGATTTTACCCCCTACCTGACCAGAGCACTTTTTACAATTTGGCACGGCGTTGCTTTAAATGGCAATGGCGTGGTCCTGCAATGCTGTACCCAAACTAAGTTTGCATCCCCCCCCCCCCCCCCTCCACAAATAGAGCTTTCTTTTGGGGGTATTTGATCACCCCTGAGGTTTTTTTGTTTTTGTTTTTTGCGCTATAAACAAAAAAGCGACAATTTTGGCGGGGAAACGATTTTTTGCTATAATAAATATCCCCAAATTATAGAATATATAGAATTTTTTTTTTTTTAATTTCTATATATTGGCCTAAACTATCAGTTTAGGCCATTATATATTCTACATATTTTTGGTAAAAAAAAATTGCAATAAGCATATATTGATTGGCTTGCGCAAAAGTTATAGCGCCTACAAACTATGGGAAAGATTTTTTTTTTTTTTTTTTTTTTTAGCTATTAAAGGCGGTGATCTGCGATTTTTAGCGGTATTGCGATGGACAGATCGGACACTTTTGACACATGTTTGGGACCATTGACATTTATATAGCGATCAGAGCTATAAATATGCATTGATTACTGTGTAAATGTCACTGAGCTAGGAAGGGGTTAACCACTAGGGGGCGATCAAGGGTTTAAATGTGTGTTCCTTTAGATCAGGGGTCTCAAACTGGCGGCCCTCCAGCTGTTGCAAAACTACAAGTCCCATCATGCCTCTGTCTGTGGGAGTCATGCTTGTAACTGTCAGTCTTGCAATGCCTCATGGGACTTGTAGTTCTGCAACAGCTGGAGGGCCGCCAGTTTGAGACCCCTGCTTTAGATGCATTCTAACTGTATGGGGATAGGACTGACTGGGGGAGGAGACATATCGTTGTTCCTACTTAGTAGGAACAAACGATATGTCTCCTCTCCCCTGACAGAACAGGGATTTGTGTGTTTACACACACAAATCCCCATGCTGGCTCCCGTGCATGTGATCGCGCGTGGCTGGCTCCCCGCCGCGCAGCGAGTGCATGTCCCCCTGGCGGCTCTTAAAGGGAAAGCCGTACCCGTATGGGGTTTCACCCAGGAGAGCCATTTTGCAGCAGTATATCTACATTAGCCGGTCGGGAACCAGTTAAGCTGGCCATACATAAATCCAAATTTGGTTTAGCAGGGACTGGCTGAGATTCAATCCATCTATAGGCAGGCTGATTACCTGATGGATCGACTTTAGTAAACCAGCCTGTCTGATTTATTTATTTTATTTTTTTAACATAGGATTACTACCAGCGGCTCTATAGATTTGAGATTTTTTATATAATTTATATTTTTTTTACATGGGATTACTGCTGGCGGCTATAGCTGCTAGCAGTAATCACCGTCCTTTGCTGGCTTGGTGGAAGAAAAGAAAATTGAATCCTTTTAAGGCCGGCTTTTTACTGTACTAACATCTGAAATTTGAATGGCCCATGTAAGATAATAAAAAAAAAAAGTTTTGCCAGCTTTTGCATTACTTTTGGTACAGCCCTCGTATTTCCCCACCCCGCCCCTTGCTTCATCTTGTGTGGTGGCCTGAGTGACGGATGTTGGGCATATCATGTATAGTTGGAAGAATTTTCAGTCTGAAATTATTTGGAGTCTTCGATTACAAATTGACTTATTAAGCAATCTGCTACCATTCACATCTATCCCTATGGAAGGTGTCCAATTGTCTGAGTTTGGTCGGTAGGAAGGTAGGTAGGTTGTGCACTCGTTCAGACATTGTGGCCCAGGGTGTTGGTGTGTAAACGTCTCGGGAACAGAGGGTTCTCCCTGATCTTCAGCACGCATAAGCTCATACGGCTTGTATATTTGTAAATCCCGTGACATACTCTTCTATATCTATGTAAAGTCATGTAGATCTGTGTCTACATTTTTTTTTTTTATTATTATTATTTATTTAAAACACCCCCCACCCCCAAATGTATTTCTCCACTTAGCTATTTTTTTTAAGCTTCATAACACACGTAGTCTGTCTACAACCAGAAAGTGTTTTAGAATTCCATTCCAGGAGAACTTTTCTCTTGGTTCACAATCCAGGTTTCCAGTGATGCCATCTAGAGGTAAAGCTTGGCTACTACTGCAGCAGTTAGTAAACTTTGACGCTCAAAATAAGTATGTGATTTCTTAAAGCAGAACTGTGTTGTTACAAAGACCCCCTTTTCACATGGGGTGGACTCCGCCTGATCAGCAGGGAATCTGTCGGCTGAGCAGGGTGAGGGCTTGTTCAGTGTCTGCTCTGCTTCTGCAGAGCAGACACAGCCCACTGTCTTCTATGGGTGGTCGGGTGTAAACGGACCACCTGTCCTTTACACCAGTGGTTCTCAACCCTGTCCTCAAGTACCCCCAACAGGCCATGTTTTGGGAATTTCTCTTAGATAAAATAGCTGTCCAAAATACCAAGCCATTGACTCTGATTTAAAGCACCTGTGCGAGATAAAGGAAAACCTGCAAACATGGCTTGTTGGGGGTACTTGAGGACAGGGTTGAGAACCACTGCTTTACACCCGACGGCCATCAGATCTGATCTGCTAGACCAGTGATGGTGAACCTTGGCACCCTAGATGTTTTGGAGCTACATTTCCCAAGATGCACTCTGCAGTGTAGTTAACTATCATGGGAAATGTAGTTCCAAAACAAATGGGGTGCCAAGGTTCACCATCACTGGTCTAGACAATGGGTGCTCAACCTGTGGCACTCCAGCTGTAGCTGAACTACAAGTACCATCATGCCTTCGCGAGTCATGTTTTTAACTGTCCTCCTTGCAGTGTCTCATGGGACTTGTAGTTCTGCAACAGGTTGAGTACATATGCGGCATAAACAGATCCCTATCCGTCTGTTTTCATTGGATCGGATTTTGGCAGGTGTCAACGGACCTGTCCGTTGACGCCCACTGCCTCATAAAGGGTAATTGATAATCCGACTGGGTCTGCCTAAAAGACTGACAGGTAGTCCTGATTGGTCCGCCCATTTGAAAGGAGCCTAATTGTTTAAAACTGCCACTCAATCGGCTCCTAGTGGATCCCCATACGCTGGGATGCATTGATATACGACCAAGTTTTGTGGTGGCCAGCTCTGTCCTCCCTCTTCCATCTCCTGCACCTTACTGGCTTCTGAGGGTCATCAGTGGACCTATAGTAGGGCATAGAATCGGTGGACATTGCTGAATGCTAGTTATGTATCATAGCTTTCTCAGCCTTCATGGAGAGCCCAAGGTGTTTAGGCCTGATGTGTAGGCAATGTTTGATGCCTGTTGTACAATATGGTCAATCTTAAAGGTTTAGTTTGGCAACAGGCGTGCATAAAGAACATATTCACAATTTAAGTACATAATCTAGGCTTTATTCAGATTAAACATGGAAGATGTGAAGAGATGACAAAAATTAAACCAGAATTTTTAATCTTCCTGAAGGCTGTTACACATTTTTACTACTGAAATATTGTCCTCAAAGATATCTGGCTCTACACCCTGGTCTCTGTTCATAATTGTTGCACCCTGGGGTGATCATTGATGAGTATATGCTATAGGGAGGGTAGTGGTGGGAACATGGAGTGCTCTGTATCTGATCTAGAAGGAATGTGCTGTGTTTGTGATTTACTTTTTTTTTTTTTTTTTTTTTATGTATAAGCATCCTTTGCTAGAATTGGAGATTTGGTCGGCTTATTGGTGCATCTTGCCATCTTGGTAGTACATGTGGTTCTTTTTCATGGTGGTGCTTTAGCACAGTGGGAAGGTTGGATCCTCACACTTAAAGTGTTAATAAATCTGCAGTAGCTCTTTGTTTAAAAGTCCTCCTACACTCTCGCCACACCATGGCATATACAGTCATGCTGGAGATTGAAAAGCAGCAACACTATGAACATCAATGCCTAATTAAAAGAGAAGTATGGGTTTCCTTAATTTTTTTTTTTAGCTTCATCCAAATTCCTGTGTGCTGCTAATATATAGAAATCTTTCCAGCCCTCTAATAAGTGCACCCCTTCTGTTAAAATCAAGGAAAATACCTGTGGGCGGGGCTATGGTCTTCTCTGATGTTGTCGGGATCCATCACTGTTCCTTCTCCTCTGTCTGATTGATGTCTGCTCTCCCTCCTCCTCTCACAAGGCATGCAGCTCAGATCGATTCTCTTCCAGGCAGCCTCTATCTGCACACTGTGTAGCTGCCTGCTATGCTGCAGTTCTGACTGGTGAAGTTCTCTTATAAAAACAGCTGTGCAGCATAGCAGGCAGCTACACAGTGTGAAGATACAGGCTGTCTGTAAGAGAATCAATCTGAGCTGTGTGAGAGGAGGAGGGGGAAAGGAGCTGTGCTCATACTGTCCTACAGCCCCCCCCCCCCCCCCAGATCCAGCCATGTCTATACCACTTATCTATTTTCCACTTTGCACAGGAATAGCACAGTGCCTACCTGAACTTGTTTACTCTTCAGGGTTGTTGTGCCTGTTCAGAAGGCGCAGCCACATCTCTCAGTAGAGGAGGGACAGAAAGAAGGGGTGGAATGCTAAAGTTGTACCCGCCTCCTCTAAACTTTCAAACAGCAGATGGACCATTACAGGGATCTATATGAAGTGCCCCTGCTGGCAAAACAAAAGGAGGAAGGAAAGGAAAAAAAAAAAAAAAAAAAAACAACCAATTCATGATTATGGTGATATTTAATTGTTTAGCCTATCCCATGCTTCTCCAATAGAGTGGTGGAAGGAACAGTAACCTATAGCAGCATAACTTATTGAGCTAAAATCTGAATAGTTGCTTTGCTGTACTTTTCTCTGCTCTACTGAATGAGGTTTAGTGGGGCCCCTTATTTTGCTGAGCCCCAGGCTGGCCATAAACAGATGGACAGGTCAGGAACGATGGACCAGGAGACCCTGGTAATGCTTGTTTGTGTCAGGACCCACTACAATCCTCACCTGCAGTACTTTCACTCTTACAGGACAACCTTGTCCGATAAAGACCAAGGGCATCTCTTGTTCTGGACTCTTGGGTCATCACCTTGTCCGATAAAGATCAAGGGCATCTCTTGTTCTGGACTCTTGGGTCATCACCTTGTCCGATAAAGATCAAGGGCATCTCTTGTTCTGGACTCTTGGGTCATCACCTTGTCCGATAAAGACCAAGGGCATCTCTTGTTCTGGACTCTTGGGTCATCACCTTGTCCGATAAAGACCAAGGGCATCTCTTGTTCTAATCATCCATTTATGGACAGCCATGGACTTCAGTTTACATATTAGCCAGCCATAAAATGACATACAACCCATCAGGCTATTTGTTTCATTGGGATGACATGGTGTTTGCCATACATTTATGCATTACGCATTGAATTTGTTAGAGCGCAGTTTCCAAGTTGGCTAACCGTACTGTAGCGTTGTGTACCCTGCAAACCTGTGAAGACCACTGAAGTCTGAGCATAAAAAGCACCACACTGAAAAGGCCATCTGTGCCACCAAGAGCGGCAGATGCTAATGTACACGACACCAGAACTTGTCGCTGGTTTCCTTGATCCGAACTCGTAACTCATTGCCTTAAAGATGTGTTCATATGGCATGCCAGACCAGCTGAAAGGCTTTTAAACATGTATTATAGGCCAATGTCAGTTTGTATAAAGTACCAAGTGAAAATATTTATTACTTGCATTGAAAAAATTGTTTACCTATTAAATGTTATCTGTTTCTGTAGAAGTCTTTAGATGTAATAAAAAGCATTCTGATGTCTTGTTGTGTTACACACTCTTCTTGATGTGTTGTCTTCACATGAGCTTGCCTTTATAGGTAAGTGAAGAAAGCTCAGCTCATCATTCACTAGATGGGACATATCTCATCATCATCCGGTAGATGGGAAAAATCTCATCAGCATCCAGTAGATGGGACATATCTCATCATCATCCAGTAGATGGGACAAATCTCATCATCTGGAAGATGGGACAAATCTCATCATCTGGTAGATGGGACATACCTCATTACCCAGTAGATGGGAAAATTTTGAGAAAAAAAAAAACTTTTTCTTAGTTTCTGTTAGAAAATTTTGTAAATAAGTAATATTTCTCCTTCACTGAGGAGGAGGCACTGATATGCAGCACTGATGATGAGGCACTAATATGCAGCACTGATGGGTGGCACTGATGAAGAGACACTAATATGCGGCACTAATATGTGGCACTGATAGGTGGCACTGATGAAGAGATACTAATATGCAGCACTGATGAAGAGGCACTAATATGTGGCACTGATGAAGAGATACTATGAGGAGGCACTAATATGCGGCACTGATGAAGGGACACTAATATGCAGCACTGATAGGTGACACTGATGAAGAGGTACTAATATGCAGCACTGATAGGTGGCACTGATGAAGAGATACTAATACGCAGCACTGATGAAGAGACACTAATATGCAGCACTAATAGGTGGCACTGATGAAGAGATATTAATATGCAGCACTGATGAAGAGGCACTAATATGCAGCACTGATGAAGAGATACTATGAGGAGGCACTGATGAAGGGATAATATGCAGCACTGATAGGTGACACTGATGAAGAGACACTAATATGCAGCACTGATAGGTGACACTGATGAAGAGACACTAATATGCAGCACTGATAGGTGACAGTGATGAAGAGACACTAATATGCAGCACTGATAGGTGGCACTGATGAAGAGATACTAATACGTAGCACTGATGAAGAGACACTAATATGCAGCACTGATGAAGAGGCACTAATATGCAGCACTGATGAAGAGATACTATGAGGAGGCACTGATGAAGGGACACTAATATGCAGCACTGATAGGTGACACTGATGAAGAGACACTAATATGCAGCACTGATAGGTGGCACTGATGAAGAGGCACTAATATGCAGCACTGATGAAGAGATACTATGAGGAGGCACTGATGAAGGGACACTAATATGCAGCACTGATAGGTGACACTGATGAAGAGACACTAATATGCAGCACTGATAGGTGACACTGATGAAGAGACACTAATATGCAGCACTGATAGGTGGCACTGATGAAGAGGCACTAATATGCAGCACTGATAGGTGGCACTGATGAAGAGGCACTAATATGCAGCACTAAAAGGCAGCACTGACTGGCAGCACTGTTGGGGCTGCACTGATAATCAGTGTCCTGATTACCTGTACAGGTCTCCCCTGTAAAGAAATGTGCTGTCAGTGTGAGAAGAGGAAAGCCGATAACCGGCATTTCCTTGTTTACATGTGATCAGCTGGTCACATGGGTAAAGAGCTTCGTCATCGGCTTTTTACCAAGATTGGGAATGCGCCGTGTCCAAGGGACACTGCGCACCGATCACTGCATTCCCGCTCAAGCGCGGTGAGAGTGGGACAACGTCATATGAGGTTGTCCCAGAACGAGAGAGCCGCCTTGCGTCCGCCATTTTACTATATGGCAGGAGGTGGTTAAAAATGTAAAACTAATTGGGAGGCCAAGCAGGGAGGAAGGGGTAATCAGGTCAGCTTATTCTGTACTATAACTAGGGATGCACTGATGCCATTTTTTATTTATTCATTTTTTCAATGGGTGAGTACGAGTACCGATACCTTCAGTCAAGTACTCACCGATACGGAGTACCGATACTTTGCACTGCGATTTTCATCCATACAAAATGAATGGGCGCAAATCACACTGCAAAGAATCACGTGCAATTTGAACAGGAATGCGGTGTAAACCCAGACTTGTCCGTGATTTCGGCCTTGGTTCACACAGGAGCAGTGCAGGAAGCCGCATGCTATTTGGACAGGAACCGCACCGCATTCCTGTTCAAATTGCATGCGATTCTTTGTAGTACGATTTGAACCCATTCATTTTGTATGGATGCAAATTGCACCGAAATGTATGGGTATCGGGAGCATTTTTTACGAGTACTCATGAAAATACTTGGCACCGGTATCAGTGCAACCCTACTTATAACAAGAGCTGTGTCCCATTTGTTTTTTTTGTTGTTGTCTTGTTTTATTAAAGTTTTTATAACAGTAGTTACAGGTAGAAGGTATGTAGAAATTACAGAGGTGGAATGGTTCAGATCTTCCACTAGAGGTGGAATGTACACATCAAAAGATTTTATATGGGCACTTAGGCAGGCCATAGATGGTGCAAATTTCTTTCCTGCAACCATGCATTCCCCCATCACAGCAGAAATCCCTCCTGCCTAGCAAGTCCGTGATTATTACTATCGACAATCGCAAGTGAATCCAGCAGGCTTGGTTGTACCCAAGTTGATCGATCAACTTGGTACATTCAGCCTGCTCACACACACGATTCAAACCGTCTGTGGCCGGCCTTAGTTGCCGATAATAAAAGGCTGTGGTGCTTCACCATTATTGCCTTCTATTTCGAGTCATCTAGGAAGAAACTAGGGAGGAGGTGGCCCAATCAGATGGGTCAAGAGTTGCCTTCATCAGAAGACCCAATAAAAGGTCATACAAATCAGCTGTCAGGGTTGTCTGTTGATAGAGAAGGGGGTATTTGAGCCTGTAGGGCTGGCATCCAGTAGTGGGAAAAGAGGTGACTAAAAAAGAAACCAAGTGAGAAGGGAAGTAGGAAAGAAAGAGAAGAATGGCTGGAGGTTTGATGGGGAGAAGAGTTATTGTGGACACTCCATCATGGCTAGGTGGGGGTTGAGAGGGGAGGGATGTCTTCCCTAATCCAATCTAGATGAATAACAAAACATAGACCAGGAGGTCCAGGTAGTTTTGTGCCCATTCCACAAGGAGAGGAGGTCCAGGTAGTTTCATGCCCATTCCACAAGGAGATATATATTAGATTTCCAATAGCGGGGTATGATCCTGGCCACAGCTAAAAAAAAAATCCTGAAGAAGATCTTTTTTTGCAGATTTGAGGGGGTCTAGGAACTGTGCCAATGTAGGGGATTTGAGTTGCCTTGAGTTTACAGTAGAGATTGAGAATTCATAGCCAAAATGCATGGATAGGGGGACCATTCCCACCATGTATGGAGCATAGCATGGTGGCTTTGGAGGCCAGGCACCGCTTGTGTCCCATCTTTTGACTGGAAGGGTGTACTACTAAAGTCCAACTTCTGGTGAAATGTTTTTGATAGTATGTCTGGTTTTCATTGCTGCCTAGGCTATCATGGGAGATGCTCCTCATTTACATTATGGTCATTGAAACAGAACGTATGCAGAAACCACCACCAGAGAGGACACATGAATTTGATACTGTTAGATTAAACTGCCGCTTAAGTATTGATTGGACACTGGCAAACAAAACTATTTTGGGTCAGCCACAATGCCCCCCCTTTACCCACATGCCTTCGTTTTTTGCTATTTTTTTTACCAACTGAGAAAATTCAAATTTTTGCAATTCTTTTTTTCTCCAGTTTTGTTTTGTGAAAATTCTTTTTCTATTAATTTCAGGATTCCTCACTACATCACATTTTGAGCCGGTCTATATGTATGTAGCAGCTGGTTAAGCCATTCCTCAGCTTGACTTGAGAGTGCCGTACTGAACCCCACTGGACATGGACAACGGTGGGACTAGCCTGGAGTGTGCTGCCTTGTAGACTTTGCACACTTGGAAAGGTTTGCTGCAAAGTGCTTTCCAGTTAAGGAGCCATGGCATTGCCTCGGTTCTGTCCCTGAAGACTCACTCTGTTGAGTAGGCTGACCACTGGGAACTACCTCGCTAGCTGCACTACTGGTTGGTTTTCAAATATCCCGCTACCGCTGGTTTTCATTTCAAAATATTTTATATTGGCTTTAACAGAATACACACCAAGGATCTTTAGGTCAAGGTTACAGCAGTTAGACAGTCAATAAACAATGGAGGTTACAAAATGCACAGCTTAAACCTTTTGTTCTTCTACGAGTGAATACAAAAAGTCTAAAATGTAACCATTGCAGTGACCTGGATCCAGGGCCTAAAGTAAAATCATAATCCGTGGCTTCAATCCGGGATCAACCAACGGTCAGCACAAAATAGAAGGAAGGAGAAAAATAAAATGACTACAGTTATGTCATTTCTATACAGCTTGACTCTCATTTCTCTGTTTTGGCTTTTTCTCATGTTTTAGAATTTACTAGTTGTAGTGCCTGACTCTAAATTCATCACAAAACTTAACATGGATGGTCTGTGATGAGGGGGGTTTGTGATGGGATGGGGGTCCAGAAGCGTATTTGTGAGGTCAGGCACTGATGTTGGACGAGAAGGCGTGGCTCGCAGTCTCCACTCTAATTCATCCCAAAGGTGTTCTATTGGGTTGAGGTCAGGACTCTGTGCAGGCCAGTCAAGTTCCTCCACCCCAAACTCACTCATCCATGTCTTTATGGAATTTGCTTTGTGCACTGGTCCAAAACATTTGGTGGAGGGGGGCATTATGGTGTGGGGGTTGTTTTCCAGAGGTTGGGTTTGGCCCCTTAGTTCTAGTGAAGGGAACTCTTAAGGCGTCAGCATACCAAGACATTATGGACAATTTCATGCTCCCAACTTTGTGGGAACAGTTTGGGGATGGCCCCTTCCTCTTCCAACATGACTGCGCACCAGTGCACAAAGCAAGGTCCATAAAGACATGAATGAGCGAGTTTGAGGTGGAGGAACTTGACTGGCCTGCCCTCAACCCGATAGAACACCTTTGGGATGAATTTAGAGCGGAGACTGCGAGCCAGGCCTTCTCATCCAACATCAGTACCTGACCTCACAAATGCGCTTCTGGAAGAATGGTCAAACATTCCCATAGACACACTCCTAAACCTTGTGGACGGCCTTCCCAGAAGAGGTGAAGCTGTTATAGCTGCAAAGGGCGGAGCCAACTCAATATTGAACCCTACGGACTAAGACTGGGATGTCATTAAAGTTCAGGCGTCCCAATACTTTTGGTAATAGTGTGTCTCTGACCGATTTAATTAGCTCCAACACCAACTCCTTCTCTTGGAGTAAAGTTGAGATGGATTGGTTGTCATCGCTCCTCCAGGTGTCGGGATTCCCAGCCAACGTGTCCTCCAATGAATGCAGAAGGAAGGATTTTTCTGGTGAGTTCAAACAATCTTATTGTACTTTTTTTTTAAGCGAATAAGAATTTCAACCTTCTTCTTTGATTTATTATACCTCTTAAAGTGGTGGATTTGTCAAATACACCAATAGTAGCAGAACAGTAAAAACAACCATTTTTGTTGCAGGGTTGTACACAATTGGGCTGATTTACTAATGGAGTGGAGAACATTCGCTGTCGCTGGGCTCACTTTCAATGCCCAATTATGTGCAGATGAAAGAAATAAACGGGAATTTATTTCTTTTTTTATCATAATTGGATAATTGAAGTGAATTCAGTATATACAGTAATTCAGTTCATTGAGTGAAGAACTCTTAGTAAATTGATATAGATTCTAGCTGTGCCATAGATCTATGAGAAAGGAGTTGCTGCCCACATCCTACATCAGATGTACAATAGAACAATTTCCTCTACGGGACTTCAGAAGGCGGAAACTCCTTGACAATCAAAGTGTATTAGAAAATATAATCGTATTTTTATCAGAAAAAGTTCAAATTTGAATAGATTGACCTCAGTGCGGACAACTTCTCATGATATGAATATTGTAACTGGCCCAAAACCTTTCTTTAAAAAATGACAACGAGGGTTTTGATATTTTAGTCTTTATTTATTACCATATTACATATATATGCAGAAATTTATAGCAAACCGGTATTAGCTTACAACACCTCACTGTAGGCAAGGCATACTAATAAACAGGGATTTTTTTACGGCAGGAACGCAACAGTAGATCCCTCCCAGCAACAGTAGACCCCTCCCACAACAATAGATCCCTTCCTCAACAATAGATCCCCCAGCAGCTAGCATCAATGGATCCTCCAGCACTGAATGTGTGTACTGGCAATAGGTACTGGGGGTCCATTGATGCTAGCTGCTGGAGGATCTATTGTTGAGGGAGGGGTCTATTGTTGCTGGGAGGAATCTACCATTGAGGGAGGGGTCTATTGTTGCTGGGAGGGATCTACTGTTGAAGGATGGATCCATTTTTGCTGTAGGTCAATTATTGCTGGGAGGGGTCTATTGTTGCTGGAGGTCAACGGTTGCTGGGAGGGATCTAATGTTGAGGGAGGATTTTATTGTTGCTGGAGGTCAATTGTTGCCAGGAGGGGTCTAATGTTGCAGGAGGGCATCTAATTTTGTAGGAGGAATGTATTTTTGCTGGAGGGGTCTATTGTTGCTGGAGGTCAATTGTTGCTAGGGGAGGGGTCTTTTGTTCCTAGAGGTCTGTTGCTTGGAGGGATCTACTGTTGAGGGGTCTATTGTTACTGGAGGGAGGGATCTAGTGTTGAGGGAGGATTTTATTGTTGCTGGAGGTCAATTGTTACTGGGAGGGGTCTATTGTTGCTTGGAGGGATCTACTGTTGGGGCGGGGATCTATTGTTGCTGGAGGTCAATTGATGCTGGGAGGGGTCTATTGTTGCTGGAGGTCAGTTGTTGTTGGGAGGGATCTATTGTTGCTGGAGGTCAACGGTTGCTAGGAGGGATCTAATGTTGAGGGAGGATTTTATTGTTGCTGGAGGTCAATTGTTGCCAGGAGGGGTCTAATGTTGCAGGAGGGCATCTAATTTTGCAGGAGGAATCTATTTTTGCTGGAGGGGTCTATTGTTGCTGGAGGTCAATTGTTGCTAGGGGAGGGGTCTTTTGTTCCTAGAGGTCTGTTGCTTGGAGGGATCTACTGTTGAGGGGTTTATTGTTACTGGAGGGATCTAGTGTTGAGGGAGGATTTTATTGTTGCTGGAGGTCAATTGTTACTGGGAGGGGTCTATTGTTGCTTGGAGGGATCTACTGTTGGGGCGGGGATCTATTGTTGCTGGAGACCAATTGATGCTGGGAGGGATCTACTGTAGAGGGAGGGTTATATTGTTGCTGGAGGTCTATTGTTGCTGGGAGGGATCTACCATTGAGGGAGGGGTCTATTGTTGCTGGGAGGGATCTATTGTTGAAGGAGGGATCTATTGTTGCTGGAGGTCAATAATTGCTGGGGAGGGGTCTGTTGTCTGCTGGAGGTCTATTTTTGCTTGCAGGGATCTACTGTTGGGGGGTATATTATTTATGGAAATCTATTGTTGCTGGGAGGGATCTACCATTGAGGGAGCGGTCTATTGTTGCTGAAGGTCAATTGTTGCTGGGAGGGATTTACTGTTGAGGGAGGGGTCTATTGTTGCTGGCTGCCTGTTGTTACTGGTGTGGGGTCTATTGTTCCTGGATCTATTGTTGTTGGCTGCAGGAAATCTATTTTACTGCTTTTCTTGTTATCATTAACAAATTCCATACAAATTATTGAGCACCACAAAATGATTGGTTCTGTTTTCTCTAATAGGAGCAGTACTAGGAGGTGGGTAGGGGGTGGAACCAAGGGAAGGTGCTCAGAGGTGGGTAGGGGTGAAACCAAGAGACAGTGCTCAGAGGGGGGTAGGGGGTGGAACCAAAGGAAGGTGCTTGGAGGTGGGTAGGGGGTGGAACCAAGGGAAGGTGCTCAGGGATGGAACCGAGGGATGGTGCTCGGAGGTGGGTAGGGGGTGGAACCAAAAGAAGGTGCTTGGAGGTGGGTAGGGGGTGGAACCATGGGAAGATGCTCAGAGGCGGGTAGGGGTGGAACCAAGGACACAGTGCTCGGAGGTGGGTAGGGGTTGGAATCAAGGGAAGGTGCTTGAGGATGGGTGGGGGTGGAACCAAAGGAAGGTGCTTGGAGGTGGGTAGGGAGTGGAACCAAGGGAAGGTGCTCAGAGATGGGTAGGGGGTGGAACCAAGAGACAGTGCTCAGAGGGGGGTAGGGGGTGGAACCAAAGGAAGGTGCTCAGGGATGGGTAGGGGTGGAACCAAAGGAAGGTGCTTGGAGGTGGGTAGGGGGTGGAACCAAGGGAAGGTGCTCAGGGATGGAACCGAGGGATGGTGCTCGGAGGTGGGTAGTGGGTGGAACCAAAAGAAGGTGCTTGGAGGTGGGTAGGGGGTGGAACCATGGGAAGATGCTCAGAGGCGGGTAGGGGTGGAACCAAGGGACAGTGCTCGGAGGTGGGTAGGGGTTGGAACCAAGGGAAGGTGGCTTGAGGATGGGTGGGGGGTGGAACCAAAGGAAGGTGCTTGGAGGTGGGTAGGGAGTGGAACCAAGGGAAGGTGCTCGGGGATGGAACCAATGAAAGGTGCTCGGAGGTGGGTAGGGGGTGGAACCAAAGAAAGGTGCTCTTAGGTGGGTTGGGGGTGGAACCAAGGGAAGGTGCTCAGAGGTGGGTAGGGGTGGAACCAAAGGAAGGTGCTCGGAGGTGGGTAGGGGTGGAGAAAAGGGGGCGACCCAGAAGGGGGGAAAAAAAGCCCTGCTAATAAGACATGCTGATTATCAATGACTGTCATGCACTGTGTGGTTGAGAACTTCTTAACGTGTAAAAAAAAAAAACATGACATAAAGCGGTCTGCGATTTAATAGTCAGGCATCGGGAGTGTGATCTTCCGGACGAAGGCCTCATATTTCACCATCCCATTGGGGGTCACCTCAACATCTCGGAAAAGATCATTAACTGCAAAAAGATAAATCTGTTAATATCTCCATCAACACATCAGATCCATCATTGTCCATGCACTTGAGCACTGGGGCATCTGGGACCTCATTTTACTATATTGTATCTATTAACCCTTTTTTTAAACTTTTTAATCCACTTCCTGTGTGCCCCAGTGTTTAAATAGTTCATGCCTGGGGGGGATTGACGATTATGTTACCACTGTCACAGTGGTCACATGATCAGAAGCTGGTCCCGCTTCTAAAAGAAAAAGCCTGAAGAACAAAAAACGAATGCAGCCACCACATCAATGGACGAGCAAGCTTAAATTCATTACAATTTGTTCTTGGGTTTAGATATGTTTTATTGTTTTAACCCTTTTACTGCCACAGCAGGAAGAATTAGGCACTATTTGCCCGGACATTTAGCCACGCTGCGCATCCCAGCAGGGGAAATCTACCGGGATACACAGCTGCATGCAGATACAGTGAATCGGGAAAGTATTCATAGCGCTTCACTTTTTCCACATTTTGAAAAAAGCATTTTATTGTGGGTACAAAAATCCAATTTTTTTTTATTTGTTATTTTTGCACCCTTTGATAAACACCCAAAACAAGGCTACTGAAAAAAAAAAAAAAAAGTTTAATAAAACTCACCTTCCTCAGGGGTTAACTTCTCACCCATCTGGGTAAGCTTGGCCTTGAGCTCAGCCAATGGAATTAATCCATTCTTTTGCCGGTCAGTCATTAACATGGCTACCATGATCTCATTTTCTGGGTCTTCCTGCATTTGTTGGCGGTACATGATGGTCAAAAATTTAGAGAAATCCACCTCCTCATCTTTGGCTGTAAAAAACAAGGAAATGACACTAAAATAACCATAATGCGTGGTCAGCTTATCTCCAGATTTTCTGGTCGTTTTACTAGATGGTAAAGAGAGCCATATCTTTGGACATCCAAAAGCAATGGTAAATGGCAATGGCCTCCCAGGCACCCAATCATGCCGGGTTTGTTGTGCCATACTTCCTACCAGGGACACAGACAACACTAAAAACCTAACCCTTCTCTGGGCATTGGACTTGGAAGCAGGTAAATGTTCTCAGATGAGAATGGCTTGCTTTTGAGTTACTTGGGCTTTCACAGTGACTTGTATGGGGAAGAAAAACAATTGAGATGCAAATGCAGGGCTTGAGTCCTGTAGGAACGCATGGGAGCGGCGTTCCTGTACTTTTTCCACAGCAGGAACACCGTTCCCGTTAGCAGCAGGGCCGGACTGGCTTACCGGGATACCCATCATTGCAGACTCAATGATGGGTCTGCCGGGAAATAATGGGCCTACCTTTCCCGGTATCCCGGTAAGCCAGTCCAGCCCTGCTGCTGACAGGAACGGTGTTCCTGCTGTGGAAAAAGTACAGGAACGCCGCTCCCATGCGTTCCTGCAGGACTCAAGCCCTGCATTTGTATCTCAATTGTTTTCTTCCCCATACAAGTCACTGTGAAAGCCAAAGTAACTTAAAAGCAAGCCATTTTCATCTGAGAACATTTACCTGCTTCCAAGTCCAATGCCGGGATACCAGGAAATTTCCCGGTAGGCCGCCTGCCCTGGGGCTGCCTTGCGCTGTGGCTGCAGTGGCGCCCAGGGCCGATCCTGGGAGGCTCAGGTATCGAGTCCTCCCCTCCCTCCTCCTTCCTTTGTGTACCTCACACACTGCAATGTTCAGTGGCCGGCCACTGTAACAAAGTCCTGCCTCCTAGACTGGCTCCTGTGATAGATGTCACACTGATTCAATTTCCTGGCATTGGATAAGTGTTCCGTTTATCACAGAAGCCGCCACCATTCTGTTACAGTGGCCAGCCGCCAAACATTGCAGACCCAAGCTCCGTGACACAGCAGGAGATCCATGCTGTGTATAATCCAGGCACAGATGAGTCTGCATTTGATGGGCACAGGTGAGTCTGCATTTGATGGGCACAGTGAGGTTTCAATGATGGGCACAGTGAGGCTGCATTTGATGGGCACAGTGAGGCTGTAATGATGGGTACAGTGACCCTGCATATGATGGGCACAGTGATTCTGCAATGATGGGAACAATGAGGCTGCATATGATGGGCACAGCGAGGCTGCATTTGATGGGCACAGTGAGGCTGCAATGATGGGCACAGTGAAGCTGCAATGATGGGCAGAGCAAGGCTGCCTTTGATGGGCACAGTGAGGCTGCAATGATGGGCACAATGAGTCTGCAATGATGGGCACAGTAAGGCTGCATTTGATGGGCACAGTAAGGCTGCATTTGATGGGCACAGTAAGGCTGCATTTAATGGGCACAGTGAGGCTGCATTTATTGGGCACAGTGAGGCTACATTTGATGGGCACAGTGAGGCTGCAATGATCGGCAAAATGTGCCTGCATTTGACGGGCACAATGAGGCAGCATTTGATGGGCAAAGTGAGGCTGCATTTGATGGGCACAATGAGGCTGCATTTGATAGGCACAGTGATTCTGCATTGATGGGCACAGTGAGTCTGCATTGATGGGCACAGTGAGGCTGCATTTGATGGGCACAATGAGTCTGCAATGATGGGCACAATGAGGCTGCATTTGATGGGCACAATGAGGCTGAATTTGATGGGCACAGTGAGGCTGCATTTGATAGGCACAGTGAGGCTGCAACGATGGGCACAGTGAGGCTGCAACGATGGGCACAGTGAGGCTGCATTTGGTGGGCACAGTAAGGCTGCATTTGATGGGCACAGTGAGGCTGCATTTGATGGGCACAGTGAGGCTGCAATGATGGGCACAGTGAGGCTGCATTTGATGGGCACAGTGAGGCTGCAATGATGGGCACAGTGAGGAGAATCTTGGGTGAGTTCCCACACTTTTTTTCCCAGGACTTGACCCCTGTGCAAATGTCTGTGTCCATGAGCCCCAAGTCAGCAGATCAGTTCCATCTGATTAGTCTTTAGCTCACCTCCTTTGATGGGGTAATAAGGATTCTGTATTTATTAAAGAATAGGGTTTGCTTTCTCACTGGTACATACCGATTTTTTCAATCTGTAGATGACGAGTGATTTCACTGGGGGTGGGACATGTTCCCAGACAGCGCATGACAGTCATCAGGTCTCCGGTGAGAATCTTGCCTCTTCCCTTCTTATCGTACAGGGAAAAACATTCTTTGAATTCTGTGTTTGGGAAGTATAGGAAATAAATGTCAGTGGTTCTAGTAATTAGTGTATTTGAATTCTAAATCCACCTTTCTTGGCCTTCTCAACACAGAGGAACCCTTGAAATAAATTTTTACGGTCTCAGGGAACCCCTTCTAAAAATGACTCTATCTACACCTCATGATACACTGTATTACCAAAAGTATTGGGACGCCTGCCTTCACATGCACATGACCTTTACTGACATCCCAGTCTTAGTCCGTAGGGTTCAATATTGAGTTGGCCCACCCTTTGCAGCTATAACAGCTTCAACTCTTCTGGGAAGGCCGTCCACAAGGTTTAGGAGTGTGTCTATGGGAATGTTTTACCATTCTTCCAGAAGCAGATTTGTGAGGTCAGGCAGTGATGTTGGACGAGAAGGCCTGGCTCGCAGTCTCCGTTCTAATTCATCCCAAAGGTGTTCTATCGGGTTTAGGTCAGGACTCTGTGCAGGCCAGTCAAGTTCCTCCACCCCAAACCAGCTCATCCATGTCTTTATGATCCTTGCTTTGTGCACTGGTGGGCACTCATGTGGGAACAGGAAGGGGCCATCCCCAAACTCTTCCCACAAAGTTGGGAGCATGAAATTGTCTAAAATGTCTTGGTATGCTGACACCTTAAGATTTCCCTTCACTGCAACTAAGGGGCCAACCCCTGAAAAACAACCCCCCCACACCATAATCCCTCCTCCACCAAATGATTTGGACCCATGCACAAAGCAAGACGCGAACGAAGCTGGTGTTTCGTCAGATTTGCGAACCGTCAGAATGTGTAACGGAAGTGACGTTCCGTCGCCGCCATCTTGCTATACCCCGCACTCGCCCACAGTAAGGATACACCGAGAAGGGGGAAAGCGGACATCTTGTTACACCCACCAGAGTTTTGCATTTTGCATTTTTAACTGTAAACTGAGGTTATATAGTGGAATACAGGACTTAGAACTCCGTCTGACAGTTTGTACCTCAAATTTTAAAAGCAGCGAACTTCTGTCAGATTATTAAACCTGTGAGATGAGGAAGGCTTGCCGCTGCTTTTAAAATTCAACATCAAAACGGTCAAACGGAGTTCTAAGTCCTGTATTTCCCTATATAACCTCAGTTTACAGTTAAAAATAAGTGTAGAATGCAAAGCTACAGAGGGTGTAACAAGATGTCCGCTTCCCTCCTTCCACACCTCCCAACTTTTTGAGATGGGAATGAGGGACACCTATCAGCAAAAGTATGCAGGCATAGGACACACCCCTTGCCACGCCCTCTTTAATGGAGAATTTTACAAAAAAAACAAGATTGGTTAAACCCACAAGTGCTTTTTTTACCACTACTATTCCTTTATATTGGCTTTTAGAATTTACAGATTCATCAATTTAGAGATCAGATGAAAGGTTTAGCGCTGGGGAAACACTTTTTGATAGATAAAAAGTGCATTTTATATACATTTATACAGATCAGACCAAAATGAGAGACAAATGAGGAGGAAGGAGGGACAGAGGGACTTTGCTCCAAATCAGGAACAGTCCCTCGAAATCCGGGACAGTTGGGAGCTATGCCCTTCCCACTCCATCCTTACTGTGGGTGAGTGCGGGGTGTAGCAAGATGGCGGCGACGTAACGTCACTTCCGTTTACACCTTCTGACGGGTCGCCAAATCTCACGAAACACCGGAATCGTCTTCGATCGGGTCTCGGATCCAGTAACCCCGAAAGCGAAGTCATGACATCACTTCCTGTTTACTGAAGACTTAAAGCGGAGTTCCGCCTGGGGAGAAAAAAAAATTAAAAGTCAGCAGCTACAAATACCGCAGCTGCTGACTTTTAATAATCGGACCCTTACCTGTCCAGAGAGTCCAGCGATGTCGGCACCCCAGCCGATCTTCGGATCGATTCCCCGGGTGCTGCCGCCGCCATTCCTGTTAAGGGAACCAGGCGGTGAAGACTTTCGGCTTCTCTCCTGGTTCCCTACTGAGCATGCGCGAGTCGCGCTGTGCGTTCTGAATGGTCCCTGCTGTCTTCTGGGACCTGTGTGTCTCCCAGAAGACAGCGGAGGTGGGGGGGGGGGAGGGGCCGGACGTTGCGTAGGATCTTTCCTCGGAAGTGGGAGCAGATATCTGGATTTGACAGGTATCTGCTCCCCCCTGAAAGGTGCCAAATGTGACCCCGGGGGGGGGGGGGGGAGAATCCGATTGGTGGAAGTTCCATTTTTGGGTGGAACTGCGCTTTAAAGGCGCCAGATTTAAAAAAAAAATTACAGCATTCAAAACAGCCAAACTTGGCATTTTGAATGCTTTGAAGTGCAGTGGAGGGATTTGGGGTCTTTATGTGTAAAAATTTAAAAAAATTGAATAAAATAAATAAGGAAGAAAAAAAAGTAATTTAAAGCACCCCGCCCCGTGCTTGCGCGCAGAAGCAAATGCATACGTAAGTCGCAGGCACAAATGTAAACGGTGTTCAAAACCACACATGTGAGGTATCGCTGCGATCGTTAGAGCGAGAGCAATAATTCTAGCCCTGGACCTCCTCTGTAACTCAAAACTGGTAACCTGTAGAAATGTTTAAAGCGTCACCTATGGAGATTTTTAAGTACCGTAGTTTGTCGCCATTCCAGGAGCGTGCGCAATTTTAAAGCATGACATGTTAGGTATCTATTTACTTGGCGTAACATCATCTTTCACATTATACAAAAAAAATGGGGCTAACTTTACACTTTTTTTTGTTGTAAACCCTTTTCTCTTACTTTTATCTATAAGTAAGCCTAGAATAAGGCTTACCTATAGGTAGTGGAAATATCTCCTAAAATGTGCGCTGTTTAGGAGATATTTCACCTGTAGTGCGCCAATGTCATCATCGGCGCATGCGCTGTGAAGAAACGGACCACCGCGCCGTTTCTTCCCCCAGCGTGTGCCGTGAGTGACCTCACGCGGCTCCGCCCAGTCACAGAGCCGGAGTCCGCGGCCCCCCAGAAGGAAGAGGGGGCGAAGATGGACGCGGCCTGCACAGGGGACAGCAATGGATTCGTGTGCAGGTAAGTGTCATATAATGGGCTAGTATGAGATGCATACTAGCCCATTGTGCTTTTTACTTTGCAGGCCTTGTGGGGAGCAAAAGGGGAAGTAAAACCCACCGGGGTTTACTTCCTCTTTAATTCATGAAAGTGTATTTCGTCCAACAAAAATTGCATTTGAAAGGCCGCTGTGCAAATACAGCGCGACATAAAATATTGCAACGATCGTCATTTTATTCGTTTGTTAAAATATATGTATATATATATATATATATATATATATATATATATATATGTTTGGGGGTTCCAAATGATTTTCTAGTAAAAAAAATACAGATTTAAACTTGTAAGTAACAAATGTCAAAAAAAAAAAAAAAAAAGGCTTATGCATGAAGGAGTTAATAAAATATTAAAATTTTTGTATCTGGATAATACTATTTTTAACCACCTGCTGACCGCTGCACGCCGATATACGTCGGCACAATGGCAGCGGTGGGCAAATGGGTGTACCTGTACGTCCTCTTTAATAGGCGGGGCTGGCGGGCGCGCGGGCCCACCGCGTACAGTGTGACCACGCCCACGGGACCGGCAGACTCAATGTCCGCCGGTGTCCCGCAATCGTGTCACGGAGCCGCAGAACGTGGAGATGTAAACAAGGCATTTCCCCGTTCTGCCTCGTGACATGACAGAGATCACCGCTCCCTGTCATCGGGAGCAGTGATCGCTGTCATGTCAGTGGAAGCCCATCCCCCCCCACAGTTAGAATCCCTCCCTAGGACACACTTAACCCCTTGATCGCCCCCTAGTGTTTAACCTCTTCCCTGCCAGTGACATTTATACAGTAATCAGTGCATTTTTATTGCTGTATAAATGATGATGGTCCCAAAATAGTGACAAAAGTGTCCGATGTGTCCGCCATAATGTCGCAGTCACGACAAAAATCGCAGATCGCCGCCATTACTAATAAAAAAAAAATTATAATAAAAATGCCATAAATCTATCCCCTATATTGTAGACGCTATAACTTTTGCGCAAACCAATCAATATACGCTTATTGTGATTTTTTTTTTTACCAAAAATATGTAGAAGAATACATATCGGCCTAAACTGAGGAAAAAAATATTTTTTAAATATTTTTGGGGGGGATATTTATTACAGCAAAAAGTAAAAAACATTGCTTTTTTTTTTTCAAAATTGTCGTTCTTTTTTTTTTGCTTATAGCGCAAAAAATAAAAACCGCAGAGGCGATCAAATACCACCAAAAGAAAGCTCTGTTTGTGGGGGAAAAAGGACGTCAATTTTTGTTTGTGTACAACATCGCAACGAAAGCGACGCAGTGCGGAATCGCAGAAAAAGTGCTCTGGTCAGGAAGGGGGGGGGGTAAAATCTTCCGGGGCGGAAACGTATTCGTGAAAATATACTTTTTAAAATAGTTCGGGTGCTGAGATATTAACCTTTTTGTATCTGGATATTACTATTTTTAATGTATTAATAAAAATATACTTTTTTTAAAATTGTTTATTCAGTGTTTGGGTAGGGAGTCGGTTTCCTCTTTTGTTCTTTGGTGACCATCGGGGGAGGTCTGCGGGTTCAGGATGGGGGTACCCCTTAAGGGTCGGTTCACACTGGGGCGACTTGGGATCCGACTTGTACGCCCTCAAGTCGCCCCAAGTCGCCCCAAGTCGCTTTGTATTTAGATTAACATGGTAGGCAATGGGAGCATCTTAATTGACACTACTGAAGTCGCTCCGACTTCAGAAAAGGTTCCTGTACTACTTCTATCCGACTTGTAGGCGACTTGTACCCATTCAACTCAATGTAAGTCGCCTGCAAGTCGGATCTCTCTGTAAAGTCAAGCAACTTTGCAGAGAAAACCCCTCCCTCCCCCCCTCCCTCCCAGAGAGGTGATTGGCCACAGGCAAAGTCGCCTGTCATGGAGGCGACTTCAAGTCGCCTCGTAATTTGCCGAAGTCGCGCTGAAGTCACGCTAAAGTCGCGCTGAAGCCGCGTTGAAGTCGCGGTACTTGATTTGAGGCCTCGCTATTTATTACTAATATACAAAGTAGCCGCGATGATATGTCCAGTTTTACGAACACAAGTGACGTACAAAGTTACAATACTTAGTTCAGGAGTTCAGATTCGTTTTTTGTCGTCATGAAGGGGTTAATCAATATATATAACATACGCCAAGTTATTGATTTAGTTGATGTATATTATATTATATTATATTGATATTCTTCCGATCAATACACAGCACACACACTCCACACTTCATGTACATTTCTTACTTTGAATGGCATCCTGAGACAGGAACTTGGTCTGCAGAGATCACAATACTAATGTTAGTACAATGTATCCAACACACGGGACAATTCGTTTGTTCAAATCGGGGAAAATCGGGGGTATTTTTTCTGGTGAATGGAAGGTCTTACCATGTCACCTCCGAGATGTGCCGCTGCTGCTTCCTGCTTTGTGTTCCGATGCTAAAGTCCATCCAGGAAGACCGGGGAACGTCCTGCCATAATTATTCGATCGTCATGGAGACTCCGGGGGGGGGGTGTCAGATTCCGCCACCTGCAGGGTCTTATTACCGTCATAAAGCGGCCCGTCACATAAGACTTCGTTCTCATAAAGTATTTATAGGCATCGGGCTGAGCGACCCGCAGAACCGCCATTCCTCTATTCTCATAAATACAAACATCGCTTCATCAACGCCGGATTATCTGCACCGGAGAAGCTGTAATCTGCAACCTTCGTGCGTTTTTTTTGTGCGCTCCGAAAAACAATTTCCCGTAGGCCCCTTTCACATCGCATGAGTGTACAAATGCGTTTTTTTTTTCCGCCGCAACACGCACAGGGCAACCCAATCACTAGAGGGGGGGGCGGCCCTATGCACACCAAACACCCCCCCCCCCCCTTATCTTTTAGGCCCCGTTCACCCTTGTGTAAATTTGAACGCAACTTTGGATGGGTGCGACTTTGGCTTTGACCAATGATAATGGACAACTGTCGCATGTATAACATTTAGGTGCGACTTTAGAGGGTTTTACATTGCAGTCTACGGCACTCGAAAAGTTGGACCAAAAGTAGCACAGGAACCGTTTTTTTTTTTTTTTTAAAGCTGCCTCGACTTTAAGTCGCACATATTGGAACGGTCATCATAAAAAAAAAACATGGGGTACGACTTGCCATGCGACTTTAGTGTTCAAAGTCGCATGAGAAAGTCACACAAGTGTGAATGGAGACTAATGCCCCGTACACACGGTCGGACATTTATCGGACATTCCGACAACAATGGATTTTTTCCGACGGATGTTGGCTCAAAGTTGTCTTGCATACACACGGTCACACAAAGTTGTCAGAAAATCCGATCGTTCTGAACGCGGTGACGTAAAACACGTACGTCGGGACTATAAACGGGGCAGTAGCCAATAGCTTTCATCTCTTTATTTATTCTGAGCATGCGTGGCACTTTGTGCGTCGGATTTGTGTACACACGATCGGAAATTCTGACAACAGATGGAAGATTTTTAGCCTGCTCTCAAACAGAAAATCCGATGGAAAATGTGTGATGGAGCCCACACACGGTCGGAATTTCCGACAACAAGGTCCTATCGCACATTTTCCATCAGAAAATCCGACCGTGTGTACGGGGCATAAGGGTGACGAGCGTTGTACATTTTTTATACCGCGCGTTTGCTAGTCACGTTTCGGGAACGCGCAGATAGACGTGAATGGGGCCCGCAGGGCCAATTCACAACCAGAATCTGCACATAGCTGGGCCTTTTTGACTGCATGTTTACTCTGTGTTTTGCGCTACGCTTGCAGTGCATTTTTTCAATACCTTTTTGGACTTGGCTTAAAGTGACATGGTCAGTGGCGGCTGCTGTTTTTTTTTTTTTGGGGGGGGGGGGGCAGGAGGCAGAAAACAACCACCCCCCCCCCCCCCGAGCGGGACCCACCCCCCCGCTGTTTGCCAGTTGGTCCGGCACTTAGCCCATCGTGGCGGGGGTGGCAGCGGCTCGGCTCCAAGTCCTCTCCTCCATGGCGGCTCCCAGCTCTTCCCCTCCTCCTCTTAGGCGTCCAAAAGGATCGCCTGTCCTTTCAGCCAATCGGATGACCAGTGTCAAAACCCGCTTCCTGATTGGCCGGGAGGAGGATCAGCGTTACAACAGCAAATATTCATTCGCTATTGTAACACACCTGGGTGGGATCGGACCGCACTCTCTGCGACCCGAGCCCACCCTACATTGAAGCATATTACAGCCTCTGGCTCTAATTGGTGCTTTAAACCCCCCCCCCCCCCGCATTGGAATCCATGTGCCGTGTCCTGAAAGGGGCTGGACACATGGATGGGGGAAACGGCGATGGACGGGGGGGGGGGGGGTGTGGGGGCATAATGTACCAGCATGGTGCAGTGCATTTGTAGCGCATATCCTGCATTTTCTGTGCAGAAAAATGCTGCATGCTCTACTTTTTTTTTAATTACACTGCAATGATGTGATCCATGCCCATCGGATTACCTTGATTTTGGGCTGTCTGTGCAGTTGGAGTTCAGTTCAGACTGCATCAAACTGCGTTCGGTGTGGAAGGGCCCTAAGAGGCCTGGTTGACACGCCTATGCTGTTTGCTTTTGATCCGTTTCTGGAATGCCTTTTGCAGTGCATTTTGTGTTTTTGCACCCATGTTATTTATGCGTTTCGCTTTTTTTTTTTTGCCCAATTTGTTGTTGAGCAGATGAAAAAACGCACTACATGCTTTACTGCAGCTTCTCCATTGAAGTCTAGTGAACGAAAAATGCACCGCTTTGCGCTTACCAACCGCCCCATAACACATTCACTGGTACAGAGCGGCATCGGGTATATGTACAGGGACACAGGGAGGAAACAGCTTGGGTGCTGGATCCTGGGACCGGTGAGTGGCTGTGTACATTTTCACTTCAAGAGGAACTGCAATCTGCTCACATAATTTGTAATAAAAACATATTTTGCCATTCTGAAGCTTCCCTCCAACCACTTTGCATATTATTTTATATATACTGTGATTCTGTACTTGCCAAATATGCTGCAGAAATCTCCCTCCACTGAGTCTGGCTGCAGCTATTTTAACCGTGGGCAGCTGAAAGCAAGTAAGGTGTATGGCACTACCTGGGCTTAGATCTATTATTTATACCTGATAGCCATCAGTGTAGCTCTGGGAGAACACTTTCCCAAGGGTTGGCCCCTTATTCCAGTGAAGGGAACTCTCAAGGCGTCAGCATACCAAGACATTTTGGACAATTTCATGCTCCCAACTTTGTGGGAACAGTTTGGGGACGGCCCCTTCCTGGTCTAACATGACTGCGCACCAGTGCACAAAGCAAGGTCCATAAAGACATGGAGGAGCGTTTTTGGGGTGGAGGAACTTGACTGGCCTGCACAGAGTCCTGACCTCAACCCGATAGAACACCTTTGAGATGAATTAGAGCGGAGACTGCGAGCCAGGCCTTCTCATCCAACATCAGTGCCTGACCTCACAAATGCTCTTCTGGAAGAATGGTCAAACATTCCCATAGACACACTCCTAAACCTTGTGGACGGCCTTCCCAGAAGAGTTGAAGCTGTTATAGCTGCAAAGGGTGGGCCAACTCAATATTGAACCCTACGGACTAAGACTGGGAGGCTATTTAAGGTCACGTGCATGTAAAGGCAGGCGTCCCAATAGTTTAATCTAAAAAATTAGAATATCATTAAAAAGTTAATTTATTTCAGTAATTCAATTGGAAAAAGTGAAACTCCTATATTTTATATAGATTCATTACATACACAGAGTGATATATTTCAAGCATTTTTTTCTTTTAATTTTGATGATTATGGCTTATAGCGAGTGACACCCCAAAATTCTGTATTCAGAAAATTAGATTATGACATAAGACCAATAAAAAATTGTTTTTTTAATACAGAAATGTTGTCTTAGTGAGAGGTCTGTCCATGTACAGTATAGGATACACTCAATACTTGGTTGGGGCTTCTTTTGTATGAATTACGGCATCAATGCGGCGTGGTATGGAGGAGATCAGCCTGTGGCACTGCTGAGGTGTTATGGAAGTCCAGGTTGCTTTGATAGCGGCCTTCAGATCATCTGCATTGTTGGGTCTGATGTCTCTCATCTTCCTCTTGACAATTCCCCACAGACTCTCTATGGGGTTTAGGTCAGGCAAGATTACTGGCCAATCAAGCACAGTGATCCCATGATCATGTGACCAGGTATTGGTAGTTTTGGCAGTGTGGACAGGTGCTGGAAAATGAAATCAGCTTCTCCATAAAGCTGGTCAGCAGAGGGAAGTATGAAGTTCTCTAGAATTTCCTGCTGGAGAGCTGCTCTGACTTTGGACTTGATAAAACACAGTGGACCAAACACCAGCAGATGACGTCTCCCCAAATCATCACTGACTGTGGAAACTTCACACTGGACCTCATCCAACTTTGGATTCTGTGCCTCTCCACTCCTCCTCCAGACTCTGGGACCGCGATTTCCAAATCAAATGCAACATTTTCCACAGTCAGTGATGATTTGGGGAGACGTCATCTGCTGGTGTTGGTCCACCGTGTTTTATCAAGCCCAAAGTCAGAGCAGCCCTCTAGCAGGAAATTCTAGAGAACTTCATACTTCCCTCTGCTGACCAGCTTTATGGAGATGCCGATTCCTTTTCTTTAAGTCAAACCCGAACACTTTAGGGGCGCACTGCAATTTTTTTTTTTATAGTATAAACTATACACATACAGTGGGGCAAAAAAGTATTTAGTCAGCCACCAATTGTGCAAGTTCTCCCACTTTAAAAGATGAGAGAGGCCTGTAATTGTCATCATAGGTATACCTCAACTATGAGAGACAAAATGTGGAAACAAATCCAGACAATCACATTATCTGATTTTTGAAAGAATTTATTTGCAAATTATGGTGGAAAATAAGTATTTGGTGAATATGAAAAGTTCATCTCAATACTTTGTTATATATCCTTTGTTGGCAATGACAGAGGTCAAACGTTTTCTGTAAGTCTTCACAAGGTTGTCACACACTGTTGCTGGTATGTTGGCCCATTCCTCCATGCAGATCTCCTCTAGAGCAGTGATGTTTTGGGGCTGTCGCTGGGCAACACGGACTTTCAACTCCCTCCAAAGGTTTTCTATGGGGTTGAGATCTGGAGACTGGCTAGGCCACTCCAGGACCTTGAAATGCTTCTTATGAAGCCACTCCTTCGTTGCCCGGGCGGTTTGTTTGGGATCATTGTCATGCTGAAAGACCCAGCCACGTTTCATCTTCAATGCCCTTGCTGATGGGAGGAGGTTTGCACTCAAAATCTCACGATACATGGCCCCATTCATTCTTTCATGTACACGGATCAGTCGTCCTGTTCCCTTTGCAGAGAAACAGCCCCAAAGCATGATGTTGCCACCCCCATGCTTCACAGTAGGTATGGTGTTCTTTGGTTGCAACTCGGCATTCTCTCTCCTCCAAACACGACGAGTTGTGTTTCTACCAAACAGTTCTACTTTGGTTTCATCTGACCATATGACATTCTCCCAATCCTCTTCTGGATCATCCAAATGCTCTCTAGCAAACCTCAGACGGTCCCGGACATGTACTGGCTTAAGCAGGGGGACACGTCTGGCACTGCAGGATCTGAGTCCCTGGTGGCGTAGTGTGTTACTGATGGTAGCCTTTGTTACGTTGGTCCCAGCTCTCTGCAGGTCATTCACTAGGTCCCCCCGTGTGGTTCTGGGATTTTTGCTCACCGTTCCTGTGATCATTTTGACCCCACGGGGTGAGATCTTGCGTGGAGCCCCAGATCGAGGGAGATTATCAGTGGTCTTGTATGTCTTCCATTTTCTAATTAATGCTCCCACAGTTGATTTCTTCACACCAAGCTGCTTGCCTATTGCAGATTCAGTCTTCCCAGCCTGGTGCAGGTCTACAATTTTGTTTCTGGTGTCCTTCAACAGCTCTTTGGTCTTCACCATAGTGGAGTTTGGAGTGTGACTGTTTGAGGTTGTGGACAGGTGTCTTTTATACTGATAACAAGTTCAAACAGGTGCCATTAATACAGGTAAGGAGTGGAGGACAGAGGAGCCTCCTAAAGAAGAAGATACAGGTCTGTGAGAGCCAGAAATCTTGCTTGTTTGTAGGAGATAGGCTGATGAAATGGCTTTGGGTGGTGTTCGAGATATGTCTTTTCCAGTCAGCTGGAACGCAGGTGGAGCGCAAACCGGCAATTCCAATACATGAAGAATCGTTCTTACCAAACCAATCCATTAACCTTCTATGAGGAGGTGAGTTGCCATCTAGATAAAGGAAGGCCCGTAGACGTGGTGTATCTGGATTTTGCAAAAGCATTTGACACAGTTCCCCATAAACGTTTACTGTACAAATTAAGGTCCGTTGACATGGACCATAGGGTGAGTACATGGATTGAAAACTGACTACAAGGGCGAGTTCAGAGGGTGGTGATAAATGGGGAGTACTCAGAATGGTCAGGGGTGGGTAGTGGGGTCCCCCAGGGTTCTGTGCTGGGACCAATCCTATTTAATTTGTTCATAAACGATCTGGAGGATGGGATAAACAGTTCAATCTCTGTATTTGCAGACGATACTAAGCTAAGCAGGGCAATAACTTCTCCGCAGGATGTGGAAACCTTTCAAAAAGACCTGAACAAATTAATGGGGTGGGCGACTACATGGCAAATGAGGTTCAATGTAGAAAAATGTAAAATAATGCATTTGGGTGGCAAAAATCTGAATGCAATCTATACACTGGAGGGAGAACCTCTGGGGGAATCTAGGATGGAGAAGGACCTGGGGGTCCTAGTAGATGATAGGCTCAGCAATGACAAGCTGCTGCTAACAAAGCAAACAGAATATTGGCATTAAAAAGGGGATCAACTCCAGAGATAAAACGATAATTCTCCCGCTCTACAAGACTCTGGTCCGGCCGCACCTGGAGTATGCTGTCCAGTTCTGAGCACCAGTCCTCAGGAAGGATGTACTGGAAATGGAGCGAGTACAAAGAAGGGCAACAAAGCTAATAAAGGGTCTGGAGGATCTTAGTTATGAGGAAAGGTTGTGAGCTCTGAACTTATTCTCTCTGGAGAAGAGACGCTTGAGAGGGGATATGATTTCAATGTACAAATACCGGACTGGTGACCCCACAATAGGGAGAAAACTTTTTCGCAGAAGAGAGTTTAACAAGACTCGTGGCCACTCATTAAAATTAGAAGAAAAGAGGTTTAACCTTAAACTACGTAGAGGGTTCTTTACTGTAAGAGTGGCAAGGATGTGGAATTCCCTTCCACAGGCGGTGCTCTCAGCGGGGAGCATCGATAGTTTCAAGAAACTATTAGATAAGCACCTGAATGACCGCAACATACAGAGATATACAATGCAATACTGACACATAATCACACACATAGGTTGGACTTGTGTCCTTTTTCAACCTCACCTACTATGTAATACTATGTAACTATATAATACTATGTAAATGCTGACCTTTGTCTTCTTTCAATGTAAGTGCAATATTATCTTTTAAAACAAACTATTTGAAATACTACACCGTGAGAATGTTCTTTCCTCTCTCTCTATATGGCAATACTGGAGTTTTTAATACAATATTTGCATACACATTGAATGGATGGCAGCAGCAGTTTGGATTTTATTTCTGTGACCCCTCCCCCATGTGTGACAACTTGGATTTTCCCATATCAGCAATCTAACTTCCTATGGGGGAGAATGAAGTCTGGTGAGTGCGCAGTGTGCCTGCATGCGGGTGGAGAGGAACCGTCTCTATACTCACTGGAGGACGTTATTCACATTTTGGAATTTATTAATTGACTTCACAATTCATAATTTTATTTTACTTTTTTATATAAAAATTATCTAATGTAGCTGTTTATTCACCACGGTGATGTTTAATTCATGATATATATACACTTTATGAGCGCGTTTTTTTTCCTCTTGAAAATAATATTTGACTGGCCGTCACGAGGATCCGGCAGTTTTAAAAGTGAAGTAGGGGTACAAACATACATAATCAGCTAGAGGGGTGCAGCATTGATCCGAAGCTGCAGCTGTCCCCCACCGGCTCTACCCTGATAATTGAGCGATCAGATGACTACTGATTGCTCAGTCCTCAGTCAGCGGCTCTCTGTTCTGCCCCTCCAGCACTCACTGGAGTGCCAGGCTGTGGAGGGGGCAGGGGTGGCTTGCTCAGGCCCGAGAGGCTGAGCCAGCTGCCGGTCCAGGCCTCTGGGTGGATCCCGATATTTTTGTCAGGATCCCAGTAGAGCAGGCATATGCAATTAGTGGACCTCCAGCTGTTGCAAAACTACAAGTCCCATCATGCCTCTGCCTCTGGGTGTCATGGTGTGGCTGTCAGAGTCTTGCTATGCCTCATGGGACGTGTAGTTTTGCAACAGTTGGAGGTCCGCTAATTGCATATCCCTGCAGTAGAGCACGGACCTGCTCCGTGGCGTCAGCCAACAGCGCATTTTAGCACGCTGTCAGCCTAATTTGGGACACAAGAATGCAGAATTAGGTGATCCCCAGGAGAAACATGGGCAAAAGAGCTTTGACCACACTTCTCCTTTAACAACTTTCCGACCGCCGACTAGCCGGCTCTATTGCGTGAAACGGCGTACCTGTTTGTCACTTCATGCAATAGACACTTGGGGGGGGGGGGGGGAGCGCAGGCGCGATCGTGTGCTGATTGGACATAGGTGATGCCAATCATGGGGTCCGCCGGCCATCCACGATTGTTCCCAGGAGAGGCAGATCGCCGTTCTGACAGGGGAGAAGATCGAGATCTTGTGTTCCTGCTAAGCCAGAACTCTGATCTCTGTCTTCACCCAGTCAGAGCACCCCCCCACAGTCAGCAAGCACACCCTAGGGCCACATTTAACCCATATTTTTAGCACTGATCACTGTAATAATGTCACTGATCCCCAAAAAAGTGTCAAACATGTCAGGTGTCCAATTTGTCCGCCACAATGTTGCAGTGCTGCTAAAAATCACTGCCATTACTAGTAAAAAAAAAAAATGCCATAAAAACATCCCATAGTTTGTAAACGCTATAACTTTAACCAATCAATATACGCTTATTGGGATCTTTTTTTACCAAAAATATGTAGCAGAATAGATATTGACCTAAATTGATGAAGAAATTTGTTTTTTTTTTTTTATTGGATGTTTTATAGCAGAAAGTAAAAAATATGTTTTTTTTTTTTTTTTTATGTTTATAGCGGAAAAAAAAGTAAAAAACACAGAGGTGATGAAATACCACCAAAAGAAAGCTCTATTTGTGGGGTAAAAAAGGACATCAATTTTATTTATGTACAGCGTCACACGACCGCACAATTGTCAGTTAAAGTAATGCAGTGCCGAATCGCAAAAAATGGCCTGGTCATTAAGGGGGTAAAACCCTCCGGGCTGAAGTGGTTAACGTGGTTGTAAACCCTTCCATATTCCCGGTGAAGAGACTGGCCTCAGGTGATGCACAGAAATGAGACAAATCCTCCTACATAAGTTGTACCTGTTTATCTGCAGTCTTCTCTACAGCCAAAGTGCAGAATATATAGGCTTGTATGAGCATTCAGAAAAAAGGGGGTGGAGAGCTAAAGTTACACTCTGCACAGTTCAGTGAGTAGAAATCTGAAAGCTGATTGGAGGGAAGTGACACACCTCTTCACACAGCACACAGGAACAGAGGCTGTCAATCACAGGCTGTGTGCTGGAGCTCCCTCCCCTGTCACCCTTTTTCTCTTGGTGTCAGGAAAACTTGTCCGAAGTGACTCATGCTGATAGCAGAGGAAGGAGGCAGCATAAAGAAATGACACTTAGTGCTCTGGAATGAGACAAGTACACACTATAGAGGGATGTGCTTTGTTTATATTTCATGTCTGAGGTTTACGACCGCTTTACTTTCTCAGTCATGGACCTGTAACTAGTAGGCAGATGGGGTGTTCCAACTTCAAGCGATTATTTTTTACAAATATGTTATACTTACCTGCTCTGTGTAATGATTTTTCACAGCAGTCCTGATCTTCCTCTTCTTGGGTCCCCCGTCAGGACTCCTGGTGAGTGCCCACATAGTAAGGCGCTTGATATGGGGGCACTCATACAGGCTCACCCCTGAGCCGTGTGTCCATTTCCACACACAGTGCAGCTGGGTCCTGCCCCCTGGTTCCTCCTCACTCGCTGTGATTGACAGCAGCGGAAGCAAATGGCTGCCTCTGAGCCAGTGAGTAGGGAGAGAGACAGAGACAGAGCGAGCGAGAGAGACAGAGACAGACAGAGCGAGCGAGAGAGACAGAGACAGACAGAGCGAGCGAGAGCGACAGACAGACAGAGCGAGCGAGAGCGACAGACACAGACAGAGCGAGCGAGAGCGACAGACACAGACAGAGCGAGCGAGAGCGACAGACACAGACAGAGCGAGCGAGAGCGACAGACACAGACAGAGCGAGCGAGAGAGACAGACACAGACACAGCGAGCGAGAGCGACAGACACAGCGAGCGAGAGAGACAGACACAGACACAGCGAGCGAGAGAGACAGACACAGACACAGCGAGCGAGAGAGACAGACACAGACACAGCGAGCGAGAGAGACAGACACAGACACAGCGAGCGAGAGAGACAGACACAGACACAGCGAGCGAGAGAGACAGACACAGACACAGCGAGCGAGAGAGACAGACACAGACACAGCGAGCGAGAGAGACAGACACAGACACAGCGAGCGAGCGACAGACACAGACACAGCGAGCGACAGACACAGACAGAGCGAGCGACAGAGACACAGACAGAGCGAGCGACTGAGACACAGACAGAGCGAGCGACTGAGACACAGACAGAGCGAGCGACTGAGACACAGACAGAGCGAGCGACTGAGACACAGACAGAGCGAGCGACTGAGACACAGACAGAGCGAGCGACTGAGACACAGACAGAGCGAGCGACTGAGACACAGACAGAGCGAGCGACTGAGACACAGACAGAGCGAGCGACTGAGACACAGACAGAGCGAGCGACTGAGACACAGACAGAGCGAGCGACTGAGACACAGACAGAGCGAGCGACTGAGACACAGACAGAGCGAGCGACAGAGACACAGACAGAGCGAGCCACAGAGACACAGACAGAGCGAGCCACAGAGACACAGACAGACCGAGCGACAGAGACACAGACAGACCGAGCGACAGAGACAGAGCGAGACACAGACAGAGCGAGACACAGACAGAGCGAGACACAGACAGAGCGAGCGACAGACAGAGCGAGAGCGAGCGACAGACAGAGCGAGAGCGAGCGACAGACAGAGCGAGAGCGAGCGACAGACAGAGCGAGAGCGAGCGACAGACAGAGCGAGAGCGAGCGACAGACAGAAAGAGCGAGTGACAGACAGAGCGAGCGAGCGACAGACAGAGCGAGCGACAGACAGACAGAGCGAGCGACAGACAGACAGAGCGACAGACAGACAGAGCGACAGACAGACAGAGCGAGCGAGCGACAGACAGAGCGAGCGAGCGACAGAGAAACAGAGTGAGTGAGAAACAGACAGTGCAGCTTGACCCCACCCCGATTCCTCCTCACTAGCTGTGATTGACAGCAGCGGGAGCCAATGGCTGCCTCATAGACAGAGCGAGCGAGAGACACAGACAGAGCGAGCGACAGAGCAAGAGCAACAGACAGAGCGAGAGAGCGACACAGAGCGAGAGACAGAGTGAGACAGACAGAGCGAGAGAGACAGACAGAGCGAGAGAGACAGACAGAGCGAGAGAGACAGACAGAGCGAGAGAGACAGACAGAGCGAGTGACAGAGAGAGAGAGCGAGCGACAGACAGAGAGAGACAGAGCGAGAGAGAGAGAGACAGAGCGAGTGACAGAGAGAGAGAGCGAGCGACAGAGCGACAGACAGAGAGAGACAGAGCGAGAGAGAGACACAGACAGAGCGACACAGACAGAGCGAGCGACACACACACACAGACAGAGCGAGAGAGACACACAAACAGAGCGAGAGAGACACACAAACAGACAGAGCGAGAGAGAGAGACACACACAGACAGAGCGAGAGAGAGAGACACACACAGACAGAGCGAGAGAGAGAGAGAGACACACACACAGACAGAGCGAGAGAGAGAGAGAGAGAGACACACACACAGACAGAGCGAGAGAGAGAGAGAGAGAGACACACACACAGACAGAGCGAGAGAGAGAGAGAGAGAGACACACACACAGACAGAGCGAGAGAGAGAGAGACACACACACAGACAGAGCGAGAGAGAGAGAGACACACACACAGAGCGAGAGAGAGAGAGAGACACACACACAGACAGAGCGAGAGAGAGAGAGACACACACACACACAGACAGAGCGAGAGAGAGAGAGAGACACAGAGAGAGAGAGAGAGAGAGACAGAGAGACAGAGAGACAGAGAGACAGAGAGAGAGAGAGAGAGAGAGAGAGAGAGAGAGAGAGAGAGAGAGAGAGAGAGAGAGAGAGAGAGAGAGAGAGAGAGAGAGAGAGAGAGAGAGAGACACACACAGACAGAGCGAGAGAGAGAGAGAGAGACACACACACACAGACAGAGCGAGAGAGAGAGAGAGAGACACACACAGACAGAGCGAGAGAGAGAGAGAGAGACACACACACACAGACAGAGCGAGAGAGAGAGAGAGAGAGACACACACACAGACAGAGCGAGAGAGAGAGAGAGAGAGAGAGAGAGAGAGAGAGACACACAGACAGAGCGAGAGAGAAACAGACACAGTGCAGCTTGACCCCACCCCGGTTCCTACTCACTAGCTGTGATTGACAGCAGCGGGAGCCAATGGCTGCCTCATAGAGAGGGAGAGAGAGACAGACAGAGAGAGCAAGTGACAGTGAGAGAGACAGACCAGGAGAGACACAGAAAGAGAAAGAGAGAGAGAGACACAGACCGAGAGACAGACCGAAAGAGAGAGAAACAGACAGACAGACCAAGAGAGAAAGACCGATTGAGAGAGAGACGCTTGCTATGGGGGCACTCATGCAGGCTCGCTCCTGAGCCATGCTCCGTGCGTCTATTTACACACACAGTGTAGCTTGACCCCGCCCCGGTTCCTCCTCACTAGCTTTGATTGACAGCAGTGGGAGCCAATGGCTTCCTCATAGACAGAGCGAGGGGGAGAGAGACACACAGAGAAAGAGAGCGCAGAAATGGTGCTCTCATGCACAGCGCCGGATTGACATCAGGCTCAGGTAAGTACAAGGGGTGGTCTAGGGAGGGAGCTGCACACAGACTGATGCATTGAGGGCCAGTTCACACCATAGAATCGCAGTCTGGATGCTTTTCTGCATGCGCGTTTTTTCCGTGTTTTTGATGCAGTCCAGTGCAATTTTTCCCCCTTTTTTTCTTGGAAGAAAACCATCTGGCATTCAGGAAAAAACTCAAGACTTACCTCTTCTAATGAAGCTGACAACACAACGCATCAGCGCCTTGAGGCGATTCAGTTCGCATTTGCAGCGCTTTACAAATCATTCATTCATTGACCTAAAATAAGGACATGTGCGTTCCAGTGTCGTTTTGGTGCGTTCCAGTGAGTTTTACAGCGTTCCAGTACAGTCCATTGCAGAAAAAATGCAGCTTGTTCTACTTCTTTTTTTCTGGAACTGACTGCACTGGTGTGAACTATGCCATTGAAGACCATATAACCGACTTTCCATGCGTTTTAATGCAGGAAAAAAAAAATAAAAAACATAATGAACTGCATGCGGTGTGAACTGGCCCCTTAAAGGGTAAAAAAAAAAACTTTCCACCTCATGTGGGCAGTAATACCAGATGGAGAGAAGAAAAAAAAAAAAAAAAAAAAAAAAAAAAAAAACACAGCAAAAAAAAACAAAACAGCATTTTCATTGAAATTTCAACACAATTCTTTAGAAGCCACAATGAAATGAACCAGTGAGGGGAAAAAAAAACAAAAAAAAAACAAAAAAAAAACAAAAAACTGTATTTTTCCTATTGAAAATAATTTTCTTCAGTAAAATGAAAATATAGATTTTATTCTGAAATATATATTCATGTACATTGCATATCCTGTATAGAACTGATTGTAATGCAATCGCTGCCTTTTGCTGGAAGACTCTTCATGCAGCTTTGATCTCCAGAACGTCATGGAAGATACAGAACTCCCTCCGATGTATCACTCTGTAGGATTTGTGCAGAATTTTAATAAAGTGGTATTAACCCCCAAAACATCATGTTGCAGCTCACCAATCAGATGTGATGACTGCATTAGTTTTCTTTTTTTTTTTGTAGGCTTTTTTTTCTGTCCAGTAACACACTTTCTGTATTAGAGCGCCCCCCCCACTCTGGATGAAGGAGCACAGCAGACAAGAGCACTGACAGTCTGGGGGGGGGGGGGGGAGTGTTAGATTTAAATACACTAACAAACCAAAGCCTAACTCCATATAACACTTTATAAGCACAGTAAAAAAAAAAAAAAAAAAAAAAAAAAAAAAAAAAAAAAATTCCCCCTTTTGTGATAAAGGTTTTACATAAATAAATAAATGCTGATTATAAGCACCCCTGTCAGTGGTCTGTCACATCTGCAGGACAGTTTGTTCTTTTGAAAGACACACCCACTGGCCGGATCACCAGGTGAACAAAAGAAGAACGAAAGCCTAAAAAAGAAAACAAATGCAGCCATCACATCTAAGAGTTGGTAACCTGCAATATAATAAAAGTTTGCTTTTAGGTGCAATACTGAAGTGTCCGCCCAGAATCTGATACAGCAGTTGTGAGTGGATGCCATAGACTCAGTCACTGTCTGCCTGCCTTCACCTCTTGGGGGCGCTGCCAGAGTTCCTGACTCCGAGACACCGGGGATGATCTACTAAATCTAGAGAACTCAGAATCTGGGGCAGCTGTGCATGGCAGCCAATCAGCTTGTAACCTCAGCTTATTCAATTAACCGCTTAAAGATATAATGTTACAGGGCGGCCCTCCTGTGCAGAAATATTATATATATATATATATATATATTCTCAGTGAACCTTGGATTACGAGCATAATCCGTTCCTTGTTGCTTGTAATCCAAAGCACTCGCATATCAAAGCGAGTTTCCCCATAGAAGTCAATGGAAACAAAGATAATTCATTCTGCATTGACTTCTATTGCATGCAATACCGCATGTGGCCAGAGGTGGGGGGGGGGGCACTGGAGAGCCTCGGAAACACTTGGGGACATCTCGGCTGAACTCGGAAAGACTCGGGAACGGAGTCCCTCAGTTTGTGGGGGAAAAAAAAAGGACAAATTTTATTTGTGTACAGCGTCGCACGACCGCGTAATTGTCAATTAAAGTAATGCAGTGCTGTAACGCAAAAAATGGGCTGGTCGTGAAGGGGGGTGGGTGATTTTCCGGAGGTCAAGTGGCTAAGCGTTGGCAATAAAATCTGGAAGCTGATTGGTTTTCGATGCAGAGCTGCATCCGATTTTGCACTCTCCGGGTTTAGTAAATAACTCCCAAAATAAAACCATGGCCATGGCACGTGGACTGAGCTGCATTATATGGCCAAAAGTCTGTGGACATTTGAGCTTCACACCTATTTTTAACTTGCTGGACAACCCATTTCCAAAACCATGGGCATAAATATGGAATTGCCCGCCCTTCCTTCCTTCCTTTGCAGCTTAATCCCTTTCGCTGCCAGTGCTGTTTTGCATTAAAAAAGAAAAATTCTTGGGGTGGAGGGGGGATGGGGGCGGTGGGTTATTGAAGAAGGTTACGTCCTTGGTTGTAATCAATTTTTACACTTTTAAAAACTGTTTTTTTTTTTTACTAAAATCTTTAGTAAAAAAGGACAAAAAGGTCATCTATGTGATGGGTCTAAAATACCCCAGATGTCTCACCTGCCCTCTAATGAAGCTAATAAGAGTGTAGATTCCACCTCATTAGCTTATTCCCCCGGCCATACTGTCTGGGGAAAATGACACCAGGACCTGGAAGTGACCTTTTACACATTGCTTCTGGGTCATTAGCAGGAAAAGGGAGATCAATGAAAGGACGTTCAAGGATCTCCCTTCCCTCTGCGGCACCCGTCATGCCAATCCCAGGTTCGCCGATGGGTGCACTTGTCAGATTTACACACACAGTGTGTGTAAAAACCCAATGTGGTGGGGTACAGGTCGGGGCTCTGCGCACTAAGTGGGGCCCAGGTCGGGGCTCTGGGCGCGGGTGGGTCGAGGTCGGGGCTCTGGGCGCAGATGGGTCGAGGTCGGGGCTCTGGGCGCAGATGGGTCGAGGTCGGGGCTCCGAAGGGTTGAGGTCGGGGCTCCGAAGGGTTGAGGTCGGGGCTCCGAAGGGTTGAGGTCGGGGCTCCGTGCAGGGCACTTCTACACCAAACTCATTAAGCCATGTCTTTATGGACCTGGTTTTGTGCAAAGGGCACAGTCATGTTATAACAGAAAAGGGTCTTCCCCAAACTGTCCCTACAAGGTCTAAAGTGTACAACTGTCTAAAATGTGCTTGTATGGTGTAGCACTAACCGTACCCTTCAAGAAACGCCTGAACTCAATAATTTGGAGGGAAGTCCACATACTTTTGCCCATATAGTGCCACTCAGGTGAGAGCTGTCATTGCCACAGAGATAAAATCTGTTCTTCAACTCTACACTAACAGCCCAGCATCTGAGTCAGTTTTGTGTATAATTAACCCCTAAGTCAAAAATGTAAAATTCCTTTCTGCAAAATTCCCATCGTAATGGTCTAAAAAGTACCACTTCTGACTGAAGCAGTTAATAAAATATTAAAATAGACTTAATCGTTATATTAAAAAAAAAAAAAAAAAAAACATTCACTCTACTATTGTTTGAAGAAAGGAAGAAGGGTTTCCTATACTTCACCCCTTCTACTGGGGGTGACAAAAGACTGACTAGGAGATGTCTACATTGAGGTCCACTCTTTAGGAGCTTACAGAGCAATAACCAGACCCGACCACCATCAGTGCAGGCTGTTGATGTGCAATGTATAGAAGGCCCAGGGCTCTGGAATATAGATAACCCCGGGGTATTTCTTGCGCAATATCTTATCATTCCACAGCCACACAATCCAAACCGCGATGAGGACCAAAGTCGCTGAAAAGGAGAGCAGCAAGAAGAGGCCGTTACTGTCCAGACGAAAGCCCTTACGCTTTTGGTGTAGGATGAGGGCCAGCATTGCGAAGAAGGTGAAGATGAAGATGATGAAGATCTGGCCCTCAGTTACCAGGTACCTGCAAGACAAAACAAGTGAAAAGACTGCTGAGTAAAACATAGCAGAATACATACAGTAATACACTATGTGGCCAAAAGCGGACATCTCACCAAAAGTATGAGGGTGGACAATCTCACCAAAAGTATGTGGCCAGCCCTCAAAATGATTGAGTTCAGGTACTTCCAGTGAAGGGTACTGTTCATGCTCCAGCATATGGAGACATTTTAGGCCTCATTCACGAATGTGTAGCATTCTGTATGCCCGTGCGAAGGGGCCTGCCCTGCAGGCCGATACATTCAATAATAGGCTGCCAGTTGTACAGACCTTCATGTGCATCCTGGAGCGTACATCCACTTAGGGACTGGGCCTATTTTTCAGACTTGGTGTTTACAAGTTAAAATCTTTTTTATTTTTTTGCTAGAAAATTACTTAGAACCCCCAAACATTTTATTTATTTTTTTCAGACATCCTAGAGAATAAAATGGCGGTTGTTGTAATACTTTATGTCACACCGTATTTGCGCAGCGGTCTTACAAGCGCAATTTTTTCTGGAAATTTTTTTTTTTTTTAAGGCAAAAAAGTGTAAGACAACAGTAAAGTTAGCCCAATTTTTTTTGATATTGTGAAAAATAATGTTACGCCGAGTAAATTGATACCCAACATGTCACGCTTCAAACTTGCGCCCGCTCGTGGAATGGCGACAAACTTTTACCCTTAAAAATCTCCAAGGTTTAAAAATGTCTAGTTTTGATTTACAGAGGAGGTCTAGGGCTAGAATTATTGCTCTCACTCTAACGATCGCGGGAATACCTCACATGTGTAGTTTGAACACTGTTTTCATATGCGGGTGCGACTTCGGTATGCTTTCGCTTCTGCACATGAGCTCAGTGGGATGGAGCGCTTTACATTATTTTATTTTTTTTACTTTACTTTTTATTTTTACACTGTCCTTTTAAAAAAAAAAAAAGTTTGTGTCACTTTTATTCCTATTACAAGGAATGTAAACATATTTACACTAAAATGCAAAAAAAAAAAAAAAAAAAAAAAAAAAAAAAAAAAGAAGAAATGTACATTTTTTTTTTTTTTTTTGCAAAAAGGCCATTGGGTGGAAGTGACGTTTGACGTCGCTTCTGCCATCCAATGGTGTGGAGCCATCTTTCCCTCACTCGGCATCCAGCCTGTTGGAAAATATGGATGGTTTGTGTTTTTTTTATTAGGTAGAGGTGCCTTTAGGAATAAGCTGGGGCTTGTAAAAACAAAAAGGGGCTTAATGCCAACTTAAAGTTTTTAGTGTTTTTTATTTTTTTGCTAGAAAATTTCTTAGAACCCCCAAACATTATGTAGATGTATGTATATTTTTTGTACATTACCCCCAAACATTATGTATATTTTTTAAAATGCAGAATAAGTTAGTGGGTTATTAAGTCACACCGTTTTCACAGCGGTTTTTTTAAATGCAATTTTTTTTTAATACAAAAGAAAACAATACATAAGCCAAATTTGTGGGTAAAATATAAAAGATGATGTTACACCACGTAAATACCGTATTTATCGGCGTATAACACGCACCTTTTCCTCCTGAAAACGGAGGGTAAACAGTGCCTGCGTGTTATAAGCCGTTAAAATGTTTTACCAACCGGGGTATCTCAACAGCTTGTTTTTTTTTGGGCTGCTCTCCTCCTCCTCCTCCTCGTGTAGCTTTGGATTGGAAGAGGAGGAGAGCAGTCACATGACCATAGTTACATAGTAGGTGAGGTTGAAAAAAGACACAAGTCCATCAAGTCCAACCTATGTGTGTGATTATGTGTCAGTATTACATTGTATATCCCTGTATGTTGCGGTCATTCAGGTGCTTATCTAATAGTTTCTTGAAACTATCAATGCCCCCCGCTGAGACCACCGCCTGTGGAAGTTAATTCCACATCCTTGCCGCTCTTACAGTAAAGAACCCTCTACGTAGTTTAAGGTTAAACCTCTTTTCTTCTAATTGTAATGAGTGGCCACGAGTCTTATTAAACTCTCTTCTGCGAAAAAGTTTTCTCCCTATTGTGGGGTCACCAGTACGGTATTTGTAAATTGAAATCATATCCCCTCTCAAGCGTCTCTTCTCCAGAGAGAATAAGTTCAGTGCTCACAACCTTTCCTCATAACTAAGATCCTCCAGACCCTTTATTAGCTTTGTTGCCCTTCTTTGTACTCGCTCCATTTCCAGTACATCCTTCCTGAGGACTGGTGCCCAGAACTGGACAGCATACTCCAGGTGCGGCCAGACCAGAGTCTTGTAGAGCGGGAGAATTATCGTTTTATCTCTGGAGTTGATCCCCTTTTTCATGCCAATATTCTGTTTGCTTTGTTAGCAGCAGCTTGGCATTGCATGCCATTGCTGAGCCTATCATCTACTAGGACCCCCAGGTCCTTTTCCATCCTAGATTCCCCCAGAGGTTCTCCCCCAGTGTATAGATTGCATTCAGAATTTTGCCACCCAAATGCATTATTTTACATTTTTCTACATTGAACCTCATTTGCCATGTAGTCGCCCACCCCATTAATTTGTTCAGGTCTTTTTGCAAGGTTTCCACATCCTGCGGAGAAGTTATTGCCCTTCTTAGCTTAGTATCGTCTGCAAATACAGAGATTGAACTGTATGTAACATCTATGTAACATCAGAGGAGACCAGTCATGTGACCAGGTCAGTGAAAAAAAAACAGCTAATGAGATATATAGAAGCTTCGTTTTACAGTATGAGTGACACAGGAGGAGCCGTGTAGAAGGGGCTGGCAGTGATTTTTTTCTTAACTGTAAAGTATGCTGGCAGTGCTGTCCCAGGAGACTGGGGGTCTCCTGGGAGGGCAGGGGGGCTGTGTACTATGCAGGGGGGCTGTATGCTGGATGGGGGGGCTGTGTACTGTGCCGGGTGAGGGGGGCTGTGTACTGGATGGGGGGCTATGTACTGTGATGGGGGACTGTATGCTGGATGGGAATGCTGTGTACTGGGATGGGGGACTGTGTTGTACTGGGATGGGGGACTGTGTACTGGGATGGGGGACTGTGTACTGGGATGGGGGGCTGTATGCTGGATGGGAGGGCTGTGTACAGTGCCGGGGGAGGGGGACTGTGTACTGGAGGGGGGGGGGTGTAATGGGATGGGGGGCTGTATGCTGGATGGGAGGGCTGTGTACAGTGCCAGGGGAGGGGGACTGTGTACTGGGATGGGGGACTGTGTACTGGAGGGGGGGGGGGCTGTGTACTGGGATGGGGGGCTGTATGCTGGATGGGAGGGCTGTGTACAGTGCCAGGGGAGGGGGACTGTGTACTGGATGGGGGGGGGGGGGGGACTGTGTACTGGGATGGGGGACTGTGTATTGGGATGGGGGGCTGTGTTCTGGGATGGGGGGGGGCTGTATGCTGGATGGGAGGGCTGTGTACAGTGCCAGGGGAGGGGGACTGTGTACTGGGATTGGGGACTGCGTACTGGAGGGGGGCTGTGTACTGGGATGGGGGGCTGTATGCTGGATGGGAGGGCTGTGTACAGTGCCGGGGGAGGGGGACTGTGTACTGGGATGGGGGACTGTATGCTGGATGGGAGGACTGTGTACTGTGCCGGGGGAGGGGGACTGTGTACTGGGATGGGGGGGGGGCTGTATGCTGGATGGGAGGGCTGTGTACAGTGCCAGGGGAGGGGGACTGTGTACTGGGATTGGGGACTGCGTACTGGAGGGGGGGGGGGGGCTGTGTACTGGGATGGGGGGCTGTATGCTGGATGGGAGGGCTGTGTACAGTGCCGGGGGAGGGGGACTGTGTACTGGGATGGGGGACTGTATGCTGGATGGGAGGACTGTGTACTGTGCCGGGGGAGGGGGACTGTGTACTGGGATGGGGGACTGTGTACTGGGATGGGGGGGGGGGCTGTATGCTGGATGGGAGGGCTGTGTACAGTGCCAGGGGAGGGGGACTGTGTACTGGGATTGGGGACTGCGTACTGGAGGGGGGGGGGGGCTGTGTACTGGGATGGGGGGCTGTATGCTGGATGGGAGGGCTGTGTACTGTGCCGGGGGAGGGGGACTGTGTACTGGGATGGGGGACTGTGTACTGGGATGGGGGGGGGGGCTGTATGCTGGATGGGAGGGCTGTGTACAGTGCCAGGGGAGGGGGACTGTGTACTGGGATTGGGGACTGCGTACTGGAGGGGGGGGGGGGCTGTGTACTGGGATGGGGGGCTGTATGCTGGATGGGAGGGCTGTGTACTGTGCCGGGGGAGGGGGACTGTGTACTGGGATGGGGGACTGTGTACTGGGATGGGGGGCTGTATGCTGGATGGGAGGACTGTGTACTGTGCCGGGGGAGGGGGACTGTGTACTGGGATGGGGGACTGTGTACTGGGATGGGGGGGGGGGCTGTATGCTGGATGGGAGGGCTGTGTACAGTGCCAGGGGAGGGGGACTGTGTACTGGGATTGGGGACTGCGTACTGGAGGGGGGGGGGGGCTGTGTACTGGGATGGGGGGCTGTATGCTGGATGGGAGGGCTGTGTACTGTGCCGGGGGAGGGGGACTGTGTACTGGGATGGGGGACTGTGTACTGGGATGGGGGGCTGTATGCTGGATGGGAGGGCTGTGTACTGTGCCGGGGGAGGGGGACTGTGTACTGGGATGGGGGACTGTATGCTCTGCAGGGGAGGGGGGCTGTGAAAAAAATGTTTTTCCTTAAACTTCCCTCAGCAGATACAAAAATTTCAAGCTTTAAATTTGAGCAAGCCCGCACAACGGCGTCAAACAACATAAATGTTACTATCCATAGTCGACGCTTTAAAAGCCTTTACAGGTTACCACTATGGGTTTACTGCTGCTTTTAATTTTTAAAGCAGCGGCGAGCCCGCTCATCTTCTAGGTTTGCTAATCTGACAGAAGTTCGCTGCTTTTAAAATTCAACATCTAACCAGCCAGACGGAGTTCCAAGTTCTGTATTTCACTATAGAAACTCACTTTACTTTTAAAAATAAGTGTAAAATGCAAAACTCCGGTGGGTGTAACAAGATGTCCGCTTTCCCCCTTCTCAGTGTATCCTTACTATGGAGGAGTGCGGGGTGTAGCAAGATGGTGGCGACGGAACGTCACTTCCGGTTACACATTCTGACGGGTCGCCTAATCTGATGAAACACCGGCTTCTCTAGGACACAGATACAAGGAGTGGAGCCTGTATACATTCCAGCATATGTTACATACAAAGAGTCCACCACACCTACCAGTAATACAGACTACTGGGGCCCAGCAGAGACCAGGCTGACAGCGGCATTCTGCTTTCACCTCTCACTGTTGTGAAACAGCCGGAGAAATAGATGAACAGGATCAGGAAAAATGGAATGTACCTAGAATGAAGAAAACAAAGATCATTCAGTGATGGAAACATAATAGTTATCAAGTGTGTTAAAACTGGAAGAAAGGTAAAAAAAACACACAAGTAGTACTTACCTAAGCGGCCCCGAACCTCCCCTTCTCGGGTCCCTCTGTTGTTGCTCATGGCTCCTCCTCCCTGTCCAGTGCCCCCCACGGGAAGCCGCTTCCCATTGGGGCACACGCGCGTGCTCACTCACGAGCCTCGCTGCTGCATCTATTGACACAGACAGCGGGGGGCTCGGCCCCGTCCCCCACTCCCTCCTCACTGGCTTTGATTGACAGCAGCGGAAGTCAATGGCTCCTGGTGCCCCAGCAAAGCCAGCGAGACCTGGAAATGAGGGGAGAGAAGAGCTGCAGACGTGCACGGCGCTGGATCGAATGAGGGGCTCAGGTAAGTGAGGGGGGGGGGGGGAGAGCAATGAGAAAGAAGGAGCGCCCGGTGTCCCTGCAATAATGCAACTCTTGGTGGAAGAATACAATTGCTTATTGCAAGTGTAAAAACATACAGACGGAGCCAATGTGTTTCGAGGGAATTGCCTCCCCCTTCTTCAGGGCTCTTGTACGCTACGGTAGAATGCCAGCTTGCTGTGATGCAGAGGCAAAAAGGGTAAGGCTTCCTTTTGCCTATGCCTCACGTAAGCTGGCATTTGCCACCACAGAAAATTCTGGTACTACGCGGAGTCCACCCATCTCTGGTAGTGCAGGTCAGCCCTGAAGAAAGGAGGAGGCAATTCCCACGAAACGCGTTGGCTTGATCTGTACTTTTTATCATTTGCAAAAAACAAAAATTGTACTCTCCCACCAAGAGCTGCATCATTGCGGACAGCGGGCACTCATTCCTTTTTTCATTTTAGGAATGCATCCTTGTACAGGCAGTCCCACTCATGTCAATTGGGACTCCATGAATGCTCCCATTCTGACATCTGTGGAGGTGTGGGGACATTTCCTGAACATACACTGTCGGTTTGGGGACGCACACCGGCATCCACACCGCTAACTGGAAGCAGTGGCTGTGTTCATGTAGCCGATGCATCCAAAATGACATGAGTGGGACTGCCTGTGGGCAAACACAACCCCCACATGGGTGTACACTTAAAGCGGAGTTCCACCCAATAGTGGAACTTGCACTTATCTGTCCCCCCCCCCCCATCCGGTGCCACATTTGGTACCCGTCTGACAGGTACCCTGTCCCCGCTTCCGTCAGACCTCGCCGCGGTGAGGTACGTCACAAGTCCGGCCCCCCTCCTTCTTCCCCTGCAGCCGGGCCAGTAAGAGAGAGCAGTGCTCTTCGTGCATGCGCAGCAGGGACCCAGCCGCGAAGCCACAAGGCTTCAATGCTGGGGGGCCTCCTACCGACAATGGCGGCGACAGCACCCGACATTGCTGGATTCTGGGACAGGTAGGTGTCCTAATTAGGGACGCAACAATACCATTTTTTTTTTTGTACAACGAGTACTGATACTTTTTTTTTTAGTACTCGCCGATACCAATTACTGATACCGACCGCAACTGTTTTGTTTTCACTTCAGCCGTCAGCAATGGTACAAAGCACTGAAAAGTTATTTACAAATGAAAGTGATTTTTTTTTTTGTAATTTTGCACTTTTTCAATGTGAACTGTGTAAATATATGTTAATATATATGTGTAAAAATATTCACTAAGAAAGCAAACAAAAAAAAATATGTTTCATTGTTATCGTTTATAAAATAGACGTGAACAAAAAAAAAAAAAAGCAGGTAAATAATAATTAAATGGAGGAGAATAGGGAGTTAATTAAGGCTGATTAGAGTAAATTAAGGGTTATTAAAGGGTTAAACAGAAGGAACATTTGTTCATCCCTTTGATCTGCAGATGAAGAAACAGAAAGATACAAAAAGAAACAATGTTTCTTTTTATTTTAGTGTTTCAGCGGCTGAGCGATGTTGTTAATAAACATTGCCGTCTGCTTTTTTTTTTTTTTGACAACTCCAATTAACGGACTTCTTTTTTAACACTTCAGCTGTCAACAAGGGAGACCCCACTGACAGCTCAAAGATCCAAGCCTGAAAGTATTGGTGCATTTGCACGAGTACCGATACTTCTGTAAATACTCGGTATCGGTGCAACCCTAGTCCTAATATTAAAAGTCAGCATCTACAGTATGTGTAGCTACTCACTTTTAATTTGGGGGGGTGACAACTCCGCTTTAAGTACCCCTGCACGAACAAAGCCTAACACCTGACTGAAAAGAAGTGGTGAGCACTTCCACCCAGCAGCACTAGGGGTCACCGATTTGAATCCCAACAATGGCACTACCAGCCTGGAGTTTGCAGATTCTCTGCGCCTGCGTGGGTTTCCTCCGGGTACTCCTGTTTCCTCCCACACTCCAAGGGCATGCTGGGAGGTTAAGTGGCTCCTGTCTAAATGTGTATGTATGAATGCGAGTTAAGGACCTTCGACTGTAAGCTGAGGGCCGGGACTGATGTGAATATACAATATATGTAAAAAAGGATGCCTCTCATGCCAGCCCGGCTGTACTCGATCTTCAATTGATGGTATACTTAAATATGCTATGAAATCCCAACCACGACACTACCTGCCTGGAGTTTGCATGTTCTCCCTGTGCCTGCGTGGGTTTCCTCCGGGTGCTCCGGTTTCCTCCCACACTCCAAAGACATGCTGGTAGGTTAATTTGCTTCTGTCCAAAATTGGCCCTAGTATGTATGAATGCAAGTTGGTGACCTTGGATTGTAAGCTCCTTGAGGATAGGGTGCGATGTATGTGTGGAGTGCTGCGTAAATTGACAGCGCTATATGGGTACCTTAAATAGAGATAATTGTAGACATGCACCCACACTCACTTAGGTTGAACTGGATGGACTGGTGTCTTTATTCAACCTTACTATGTAATGTACACACAGCACCTCATATTGTACACACAGCACCCCATATTGTACACACAGCCCCCCATATTGTACACACAGCCCCCCATATTGTACACACAGCACCTCATATTGTACACACAGCACCCCATATTGTACACACAGCCCCCCATATTGTACACACAGCACCTCATATTGTACACACAGCACCTCATATTGTACACACAGCACCCCATATTGTACACACAGCACCCCATATTGTACACACAGCTCCTCATATTGTACACACAGCACCTCATATTGTACACACAGCCCCCCATATTGTACACACAGCCCCCCATATTGTACACACAGCGCCCCATGTTGTACACACAGCCCCCCATATTGTACACACAGCCCCCCATATTGTACACACAGCACCCCATATTGTACACACAGCCCCCCATATTGTACACACAGCCCCCCATATTGTACACACAGCACCCCATATTGACAGAAAAACATAGAATTGTTGACATTTTTGCGGATTTATTAAAAAAGAAAAACTGAAATATCACATGCTCCTAAGTATTCAGACCCTTTGCTGTGACATTCATATATATAACTCAGGTGCTGTCCATTTCTTCTGATCATCCTTGAGATGGTTCTACACCTTCATTTGAGTCCAGCTGTGTTTGATTACACTGATTGGACTTGATTAGGAAAGCCACACACCTGTCTATATAAGACCTTACAGCTCACAGTGCATGTCAGAGCAAATGAGAATCAATGAGGTCAAAGGAACTGCCTGAAGAGCTCAGAGACAGAATTGTGGCAAGGCACAGATCTGGTCAAGGTTACAAAAAAAAATTCTGCTGCACTTAAGGTTCCTAAGAGCACAGTGGCCTCCATAATCCTTAAATGGAAGACATTTGGGACGACCAGAACCCTTCCTAGAGCTGGCCGTCCGGCCAAACTGAGCTATCGGGGGAGAAGAGCCTTGGTGAGAGAGGTAAAGAAGAACCCAAAGATCACTGTGGCTGAGCTCCAGAGATGCAGTCGGGAGATGGGAGAAAGTTGTAGAAAGTCAACCATCACTGCAGCCCTCCACCAGTCGGGGCTTTATGGCAGAGTGGCCCGACGGAAGCCTCTCCTCAGTGCAAGACACATGAAAGCCGCATGGAGTTTGCTAAAAAAACACCTGAAGGACTCCAAGATGGTGAGAAATAAGATTCTCTGGTCTGATGAGACCAAGATAGAACTTTTTGGCCTTAATTCTAAGCGGTATGTGTGGAGAAAACCAGGCACTGCTCATCACCTGTCCAATACAGTCCCAATAGTGAAGCATGGTGGTGGCAGCATCATGCTGTGGGGGTGTTTTTCAGCTGCAGGGACAGGATGACTGGTTGCAATCAAGGGAAAGATGAATGCGGCCAAGTACAGGGATATCCTGGATGAAAACCTTCTCCAGAGTGCGCAGGACCTCAGACTGGGCCGAAGGTTTACCTTCCAACAAGACAATGACCCTAAGCACACAGCTAAAATAATGAAGGAGTGGCTTCACAACAACTCTGTGACTGTTCTTGAATGGCCCAGCCAGAGCCCTGACTTAAACCCAATTGAGCATCTCTGGAGAGACCTAAAAACGGCCGTCCACCAACGTTTACCATCCAACCTGACAGAACTGGAGAGGATCTGCAAGGAGGAATGGCAGAGGATCCCCAAATCCAGGTGTGAAAAACTTGTTGTATCTTTCCCAAAAAGACTCATCAAAAGGGGCTTCTACTAAATACTGAGCAAAGGGTCTGAATACTTAGGACCATGTGATATTTCAGTTTTTCTTTTTTAACCAGTTACCAACCGGCCCATAGCCGAATGACGGCTGCAGGGCGGTTGGATAACTCTGGGAGGACGTACTATGACGTCCTCCCAGAATTTCCCTCTTGCGCGCCCCCTGGGGCGCGCACCCGAACACATCCGTGACCGCCGGGTCCAGAGGACCCGGCGCATCACGGATCCCGGTAAATGGCCGCTGATCGCGGCCGTTTACCATGTGATCGCGCCGTCAAATGACGTCATCTGATGACGCCGGTTCCTCTCCTCCCCTCCTGTGTACCGATCGGTACACAGCGAGCGGGGAGGGGGATGGATGGATGTCTGCAGCGCTGTGGGCTGTATGTGTAGTGCCCACAGCGCTGCACAGAGACATCCATCCATGCTCAGCCATCCCTCACTACTATGCAATGCTGTGCAATACTCTGCAATACCCCCACAATACTCTGCAATGCCCCCACAATACTCTGCAATGCCCCCACAATACTCTGCAATGCCCCCACAATACTCTGCAATGCCCCCACAATACTCTGCAATACCCCCACAATACTCTGCAATGCCCCCCGCCATACTCCGCAATGCCCCCCGCCATACTCCGCAATGCCCCCCGCCATACTCAGCTGTACTCGCCCTCTGTATGTGGCCAGGCTGTGGAAGTCTCACACATGTGGTATCGCCGTACTCAGGAGGAGCAGGAGAATCTATTTTGGGGTGTCATTTTTGCTATGTACATGTTATGTGTTAGAAATATTGTATAAATGGACAACTTTGTGTTAAAAAAAAAAAAAAAAAAAAAAAGCGTTTTAACCACTTCCCGCCCGCCGGCCGTCATACAACATCCTTGACTTTGTGCGGGGATATCTGAATGATGGGTGCAGCTACAGGCATTATTCAGACATCAGCTTTTTTAGCCGGCGATTCCCTACACCATAAGAACGATCATAGCAGCCGTTCCACTGCTTGATCGTTCTTACAGGAGGCGAGAGGGGATGTCCCCCCCCTCCTGCGCTTCTACCGACTCACCGCTACGATCGAAGCCAGGATCGTTTTTTTTTTTTTTTTTTTATTTCAGACTTCCCAGCCTAGAGGTGAGATGTGGGGTCTTATTGACCCCCCCATATCTCACTGTAAAGAGGACCTGTCATGCCATATTCCTATTACAAGGATGTTTATATTCCTTGCAATAGGAATAAAAGTGGTCAAAAATTTTTTTTTTTGGAAAAAAGCATCAAACTAAAATAAATAAAGTAAAATGAACAATTAAAAAAAAAAAAACATTTTTAAAGCGCCCCTGTCCCTGTGTGCTCGCATGCAGAAGCGAACGCATACGTAAGTCCCGCCCACATATGAAAACGGTGTTCAAACCACACATGTGAGGTATCGCTGCGATCGGTAGAGCGAGAGCAATAATTTTGGCCCTAGACCTCCTCTGTAACTCAAAACATGTAACCAGTAAAAAATTTTAAAGCGTCGCCTATGGGGATTTTTGAGTAGCAAAGTTTGGCGCCATTCCACAAGCGCGTGCAATTTTGAAAGGTGACATGTTGGGTATCTATTTACTCGGCGTAACTTCATCTTTCACATTATGCAAAAACATTAGGCTAACTTTACTGTTTTGGTTTTTGTAAAGCACAAAACATTTTTTTTCCCAAAAAAAACCGCGTTAAAAAAAATTGCTGCGCAAATACCGTGCGAGATAAAAAGTTGCAACGACCGCCATTGTATTCTCTAGGGTCTTTGCTAAAAAAACATATATAATGTTTTGGGGTTCTGATGATTTTTACATGTAGGAGAGAAATGTCAGAATTGGCCTGGGTGCTCCAGAACGCCTGAAGGTGCTCCCTGCATGTTGGGCCTCTGTATGTGGCCACGCTGTGTACAAGTCTCACACATGTGGTATCGCCGTACTCTGGAGTAATAGCAGAATGTGTTTTGGGGTGTAATTTGTGGTATGCATATGCGGTGTGTCAGAAATAACCTGCTAATATGACAATTTTGTGGGAAAAAAAAAAAAGTAAAAAAAAAAAAAAACCTTGATTTTGCAAAGAATTGTGGGAAAAAATGACAACTTCAAAAAACTCACCATGCATCTTTCTAAATACCTTGGAATGTCTTCTTTCCAAAAAGGGGTCATTTGGGGGGTATTTGTACTTTTCTGGCATGTTAGGGTCTCAAGAAATTAGATAGGCTGTCAGTACTTCAGGTGTGATCAATTTTCAGATATTGGCACCATAGCTTTTGGACTCTATAACTTTCACAAAGACCAAATAATATCCACCGATTTGGGTTATTTTTACCAAAGATATGTAGCGGTATAAATTTTGGCCAAAATATATGAAGAAAAATTACTAATTTGCAAAATATTATAACAGAAATGAAGAAAAATGTATTTTTTTACAGATTTTTCGGTCTTTTTTCTTTTACGGCGCAAAAAATAAAAAACCCAGCGGTGATTAAATACCACCAAAAGAAAGCTCCATTTGTGTGAAAAAAAGGACAAAAATTTCATATAGATACAGTGTTGCATGACTGAGTAATTGTCATTCAAAATGTGAGAGCACCAAAAGCTGAAAATTGGTCTGGTTAGGAAGGGGGTTTAAGTGCCCAGTTGTCAAGTGGTTAATAAATCTGCAAAAATGTCAACAATTCTGTGTTTTTCTGTCAATATGGGGTGATGTGTGTACAGTATGGGGGGCTGTGTGCACAGTATGGGGGGCTGTGTGCACAGTATGGGGGGCTGCGTGCACAGTATGGGGGGCTGCGTGCACAATATGGGGGGCTGTGTGTACAATATGGGGGGCTGTGTGTACAATATGGGGGGCTGTGTGTACAATATGGGGTGCTGCGCGTACAATATGGGGGGCTGCGCGTACAATATGGGGGGCTGCGCGTACAATATGGGGGGCTGTGTGTACAATATGGGGGGCTGTGTGTACAATATGGGGTGCTGCGTGTACAATATGGGGTGCTGTGTGTACAATATGGGGTGCTGTGTGTACAATATGGGGTGCTGTGTGTACATTAATCAGGGAAAAAAATGAACTTAAATGATTTTAGCAAATGGCTGCAATATAACAAAGAGTGAAAAATGTAAGGGGGTCTGAATACTTTCCATCCCCACTGTATACGTTTTTTCTACTTATTATGTCAGTGCCTTAAAAGTCCACCTAGGGGGATTCTCCTTTTTGTCTAGTTAATTAGGATGCGGCACCCTATAGGGACATTTTCACTGATATAATCATTGGAATATATGGAAAGAGCTGCGTAAATTGATGGCGCTATATAAAGTACCTGTAATAAAATAAATAAAACTTCAGGGAATAAAACTAGCTTCTGGTGCAACAAAAAGTCCAAACAGGCGCCCGATAAATCTTACTTTGTTTGCCAAATACTTCAAGTCAGTATCAAGTGTTTGTTGTGTTGGGTAATCGATTTCAAGTGTTTTTAGAAAACCTTCTTTAGTCGTTTTGAGAGCAATGATGTCATTGTTGGGTAACGCTCACAGAAAAGCGCGGATTGGTATTTCCTTTAGTGTTTTATTCCCAACCCTTGGAGAAATGCAGCGCATGCAGACACATTACACGTATAAAAAAAACACATTTAAAAGAAAATAAGGGCACCTTTACAAAACTAAAATACTGACTAAAAGGGGTTGTAAACCTCTCTCTCTCTCTCATATATATACACTGAATACATTCCATACACATAAAAAATTAAATATATATATATATGGAGGGAGGGAAATGGGAATTTTAAGGTGCAAATTAATTTGAGAAATAGTAACAACTAAATTTAAGAAATTTTTTTATTTTAGAAAAAATAAAAAAAATATTTAAAAAAAAAACACAGCAATTGGAAAGTACAAATTAACAGGATTTTGATAGATAAGATTTATTGTCATTGTAAAACAAATCACAATGAAATTACATGTAATGTCATTGTGATTTGTTTTACAATGACAACAAATCTTATCTATCAGAAATCTTATCTATTTTATGGATACCAGATAGAAAGATGTAATTCCCAACATGTTTCACCCATATATCGAGCTTCTTCAGGGGATGCTGTCCAAAAGGTGTGCAAAGACTCCGTCTGTTTTCTTTAGAAAGCATCCACAGCTTGAGTAGAAAAGCCTGTCCCCCGTCAGGATGCTGCAAAGAAGGATCTCTGGTCTCTCTACAATGGTCGGACATCCCCTGCTAAGGCCGGCCCATAGACAGATCGAAATTTGGCTGATTCGGCAGTAAATGGCCGAATTTCACTCCATCTATGGGCAGACTGGTTGTACTGAAAACAACTTCAGTACAACCAGCCTGGTTTTTTTCATCCGATCACTGCCGGTGGCTATAGCCGCCAGCAGTGATTGTTCTATTCTGCCTGCCCATAGATTGATCTAAATCTGTCCGATTCGGCAGGATTTTGATCCATCTATGGCCGGCTTCGGATTAGCACACCTTTTGTTTTGATGCATCAGAAATGACTTTAGCTGCTTGCATATTTGGAACAGAAGTGATATACTGTATAGTATCCAATGGAGGTACAGAAATAGACAAATATAAGCCCAAAAAAAAAAAAAAAAAAAAGGAAGAAAAAGGAATTCATAATCACACGCTTACCACATGGAATGGCCCAGGTATTCGTCATAGTAATAAAGCAGCTCAAAGGAATCGACCTGTCACATAAAAGAAGAAAATATAAAATGTAAACGTCCAGATATAAAAAGAGAAGCAGAAGACAAGAACGTCCAGATATGAGAGATCAGGACATGAACTACGCCAAACTAGAAGTACGATCCAATCACAACCGATCCGACCAGAACATACAGTGAGGAAAAAAAAGTATTTGCTCCCCCCCTGCTGACTTTGAATGTTTGCCCCACTGACAAAGAAAAGATCAGTCTATCATTGTAATGGTCGGTTTATTATAACAGTGAGAGACAGAATAACAAAAATATCCAGAAAAACGCATTTCAAAAAAAGTTATAAATTGATTTGCATTTTAATGAGTGAAATAAGTATTTGACCCCTTCGCCAAACATGACTTAGTACTTGGTGGCAAAACCCTTGTTGGTGATCACAGAGGTCAGACGTTTCTTGTAGTTGGCCACCAGGTTTGCACACATCTCAGGAGGGATTTTGTCCTCTTTGCAGATCCTCTCCAAGTCATTAAGGTTTCGAGGCTGATGTTTGGCAACTCGAACCTTCAGCTCCCTCCTCATATATTTTCTATGGGATTAAGGTCTGGAGACTGGCTAGGCCACTCCAGGAGCTTAATATGCTTCTTCTTGAGCCTCTCCTTTGTTGCCTTGGCCGTGTGTTTTGGGTCATTGTCATGCTGGAAGACCCATCCACCACCCATTTTCAATGCCTTGGCTGAGGGAAGGAGGTTCTCACCCAAGATTTGATGGTACATGGCCCCGTCCATCGTCCCTTTGATGCGGTGAAGTTGTCCTGTCCCCTTAGCAGAAAAACACCCCCAAAGCATAATGTTTCCACCTCCATGTATGACGGTTTGGATGGTGTTCTTGGGGTCATAGGCAGCATTCCTCCTCCTCTTCTATACACGGCGAGTTGAGTTGATGCCAAAGACCTTGATTTTGATCACATCTGACCACAACACTTTCCCTCGGTTCTCCTCTGAATCATTTAGATGTTGATTAGCAAACTTCAGATGGTCCTGTACATGTGATTTCATGAGCAGGGGGACCTTGTGGGCGCTGCAGGATTTCAGTCCTTCACGGTACCGCCAGATATATCCAGCAACACCGAGGATCGTATTCTGCTGGTAGAATACAATAGCTCAGTGGGAGCGATTCCCCCATCCACATTGAATATGTTCATTTTTTTTTTTTTCAATCTGCTGGTTAAAGGGGGGTTTTAAAGTCAGCAGCTACAAACACTGTAGCTGCTGACTTTTAATAAGGACACTTACCTGTCCAGCGAGCCCGCGATGTCGTGCCACCCCCCCCACCCCCCCGAGGCCGATCCGTCCATCGGATCAGCTGCCAGTGCCGCCATCCTAACTAAGGGAAACAGGCAGTGGAGCCTTGTGGCTTCACTGCCAGTTTCCTACTGCGCATGCGCGAGCGGCACTCTGTGAATGGCCCCGTGGTTTTCTGGGACAGAGACAGTTCCCAGAAGGCAACTGGGCTGCTCACCGAGGAGCAGGACACGCTGCGGAATAGGAGGAGGCAGATTAGGAAGACTGCCTAGCAACAAGGGTTTTATTTTTAATTTTATTACGATTTTTGATGCTATTTTTGATTTTAGGGTGGCCCTTCACTTTAAATGAAAATTAAAAAAAAAAAAAAAAAAAAAAGTCATGTATGGGCCAGTCGAAGACAGAGTTCCCAAACAAAGATCATTATATCTACATTGAGAAACGCGGTTTGAGTAGCAAATCAGTAAAAAGGGGGCGGCTTTCTCAAGGCTCACTTTATTTGTGGAGGTCCCTGGATCCTGGTCACTGGTTCTTTCCCTTTGCAGGTCTTCCTACAGAAGGATACGGGAGTTTTAGGCACCATTTTGGATTTTTTATGTTATTTTACGGAGGAACTTAATCACCTGAAACACCCGTTTTGTAGTAGAGGGCGCTAAGGTGGGGCAGGAGACGGGCCAACAGCACTATGGGGGTTGATTTACTAAAACTGGAGAGTGCAAAATCTGGTGTAGTTCTGCATAGAAACCAATCAGCTTCCATTTTTTTTTGTTAAAGCCTAATTAAACAAGCTGAAGTTAGAAGCCGATTGGCTACCATGCAGAGCTGCACCAGACTTTGCCGTCTCAAGTTTTAGTGAATTAATCCCTATGTGTCAGTTAAAGTGGTTGTAAACCCCAGACATGAAATATGAACAAAGGACATCCCTCTATAGTGTGTACTTGTCTCAGTCCAGAGCACTAAGTGTCATTTCTGTCTGCTGCCTCCTTCCTCATGTATCTGCAGGTGTCACTTCTACATTGACAGAGAAAGAAGACACAGAGGCAGGCTTCACAGTGACAGGTCACTGCAATAACCAATCAGAGGCTATGACAGCGATCAGGTGACCCCGTAATCATGACTCCTGGGTCCCAATCGTTAGTACGGGGCCCGGGGATCACGGTGAGACTCCAGTCTGTGGCGCAGTCACAGCACAAAAAGGGAGATACGCAAAAATGTGGCCCCATGGAAAAAAGCCCGTCTAGTGGGGCCGCATATTTGCGATACATCGGCACTGACTGATGGGCACTGATATGTTGCACTGATAGGTGGCACTGACTGATGGCTGGCACTGACTGATGGCACTTATGGGCACTGATAGCTGGCACTGGTAGGTGGAACTGATTGGTAGGCAGTAACACTGAAATTCAGCACTTATAATTACTGGCAGCTTGGCATGATATGACATCTTGGTACACCCCGCACTCGGACTCACTAAGCCTAGTTAGAATGCAGCAGCGGACATCTTGTTACACCCAGCCCATATAGTTATAGATGTCTGCTGCCGCCTTGTGACTGCAGGCTTACTGAGGCGTAGAGCAGGGTGTACCAAGATGAGCGTCGCAGTGTACAGACTGACGGAGACAAGGGCCGTCACTTTCAGGTAACGATTCTGACGGCCCGGGTCACCGATTCTGACGGGCGGCACATGCGGCTGTGATCCACACCCCTGCCCCGGCCAGCTTACCTTCCGCTGCCAGGACTCGCGCTCTGCTCCAGGCCATGCCCCGAATGTATTTCACTCCGCCCTAGAGCTTAATCATGGGGATTAGGCTCCGGGGGACAGAGTGAAATGCATTGGGGCATGGCCTGGCTGGAGCCCAGACTGAGGGGCAGAGTGAAATGGATTGGGGTGTGGCTTTGCTGGAGCCCGGGCTGAGTGAAATGCATTGGGGGCATGACTTGTCTGGAGCCCAGGCTGGGGGGGCGGAATGAAATGCATTGGGGGCGTGGCTTGGGTGGAGCCCGGGCTAAGGGGCGGAGTGAAATGCATTGGGGCGTGGCTTTGCTGGAGCCCGAGCTGGGGGGCGGAATGAAATGCATTGGGGGCGTGGCTTGGCTGGAGCCCGGGCTAAGGGGCGGAGTTAAATGCATTGGGGGTGTGGCTTGGCTGGAGCTCGGCCGGAGTGAAATGAATTGGGGGTGTGGCTTGGCTGGAGCCCAGGCTAAGGGGCGGAGTTAAATGCATTGGGGGTGTGGCTTGGCTGGAGCCCAGGCGGAGTGAAATGCATTGGGGGTGTGGCTTGGCGGGAGCCCGGGCTAAGGGGCGAAGTTAAATGCATTGGGGGTGTGGCTTGGCTGGAGCTCGGCCGGAGTGAAATGAATTGGGGGTGTGGCTTGGCGGGAGCCCGGGCTAAGGGGCGAAGTTAAATGCATTGGGGGTGTGGCTTGGCGGGAGCCCGGGCGGAGTTAAATGCATTGGGGGTGTGGCTTGGCGGGAGCCCGGGCGGAGTGAAATGCATTGGGGGCGTGGCTTGGCTGGAGCCTGGGCTGAGGCCGTTATACTTTCTTACCTGCGGTTTGCAGAGATGTGCGCCTCATATGGACATTTTCTTACCTGTATTTTTTTTTTTTATGTTAGGTCAGCACCCTATTACCAAGCAAAATCTTGAAATGTGGTGCAGTGATGATGACCGCACAGAAATGTCCAACCCACTTTCCTCCATTGAAATACGCCCCTTTCCTCACCTTGTGTGTGCTGAACCCTAATCTAATTGTATCACCCCTCCCCCGCCTTCTCACCAGGGTGGGGGGTTGCAGCTTTTGCATGATTGGATTGTCCCGCACAGACAGGTGAAGCTGGTATCCGCTGAAGATCAGTCGGTGATTGACGGAGTCCCCCACAAGGTGGATGCTGGCCCCCATCACAAAGGTCATGATGCTGATATAGATCACCGAGTTTGGGAGAGTTTTCGGAGACCTTTCAATCAGCTGCAAGAAAAAAAAAAAAAACAAGAATACAAAATGAAGCCGAGCCGGGCGATCGAGAGGTACAAAATAAGACTTCTGAATATGAGGGAGAAGAAAAACAGCCAGATCGCTGTTCCTATTGCACATGGAGTTATGTGGGTTTGTAAACACAGAGCTCTGTGCTGTGATTGGATAACAGCCGATTAGCCAAAATCATTGCCTGAAATCTGCTGCCAAACTCGTGCGGTGTCCAATCACAGCACAGGTCGGGCGGGGTTTGAAAGAAAGGCCCAACGTACAGGTAGGTGATTGTGGCTGCACCTGCCGCCCACTCGCAGTCTATTTACTGCGCGGTGATCTGCGATCTTTAGCGGGACTGCGACATTGCGGCGGACAGATCGGACACTTTTGACACTTTTTGGGTGACATTTATACAGCGATCAGAGCTATAAAGATGCAGGTGGTTAAAGAGAAGTTCCAGCCTGTCAAAAAAAAAAAAAAAAAAAAAAAAATTAAAAAATTAAATTAAATTAAAAGTCAGCAGCTACAAATACTGTAGGTGCTGACTTTTAACCACTTAAGGACCAAAAGGATTTACCCCCTTCATGACCAGGCCATTTTTTGCGATACGGCACTGCGTCGCATGAACTGACAATTGCGCGTCGTGCAACGCTGTACCCAAACAAAGTTTACGTCCTTCCCCCCCCCACAAATAGAGCTTTCTTTTGGTGGTATTTGATCACCTCCGCGGTTTTTATTTTTTGCGCTATAAACAACAAAAAAGAGCAACAATTTAAAAAAAAAAAACACAACTAATTTTTTTTTTTTTACTTTTTGCTATATTACATATCCCAAAAAAAAAACAAAAAAAAAAAAAACAAAAAAAACAAAAAACAAACTTCCTTATCAGTTTAGGCCAACATGTATTCTGCATATTTTTGGTAAAAAAATAAAATAAAAATGCCATAAATATATCCCCTATTTTGTAGACCCTATAAATCTTTAGTGAAAACCAAATCAATATACGCTTATTCCATTTTTTTTTTTACATAAAATATTGCAATAAGCGTATATTGATTAGCTTTCACTAAAGCTATAGTGTCTACAAAATAGGGGTAACATTTATGTCATTTTTATTCATTTTATTTTTTTTACTAGTAATGGTGGCAATCTGCAAGTTTTAACGGGACTGCGACATTGCGGCGGACAGATCGGACACTTTTTGGGGACCAGTGACATTTATACAGCGATCAGTGCTATAAAAATGCACCAATTACTTTATAAATGACACTGGCAGGGAAGGGGTTGACAATAGGGGGCGATGAAGGGGTTAAATGTGTTCCCTGGGGAGGTGTTTCTAACTGTATGGGGGGCTGGGCTGACTGGAGGAGGAGAGAGATCACTATTCCTAATCACTAGGAACAGACGATCATTCTCAGCTCCCCTGTCAGAATGGGGATTCACCATGTTTACACTGGCAGATCCCCATTCCCATCTGTGTGGAGCGATCATGGGTGGCGCGCGGGCTCCGCGAATCGCGTAATAGAGCCCACCAGCCGCAGTACAAACTGCGGTGGCTGGTCTTTAAGTGGTTAATATAAGGACACTTACCTGGTCCTGGTATCCCGCAATGTCGGCACCCCTAGCCAACCCGTCCATCGGCTCCTGGTGCAGGCGCCGGCATCTTCACTAAAGGAAACAATGTGAAGGCTTTGTGGCTTCACAGCCTGTTTCCTACTGCGCATGCATGAGTCGCCCTGCACTTTCTGAATGATCCCACTGTCTTCTGGGACCTGTGTATCTCCCAGAAGGCAGCGGGGGGAGAAGGAGGGGCATACGTGTCTAGGGTTATACAGGTTTGTTACCTGATATATATCTATCAGGGGTTAGCTAGGACATCTGGTCATTAGTCACATATCTTTTCTGATCGCCTAAGGAAATTTGGTAGATCGCTGCAATCGTTGTGTGGCGATCTTACCCAGAAGTGGAAGCAGGTACAAGGTATGCGCCCCCCCCCCCCCCCCCAAAAAAGTGCCAAATGTGGCAGTGGAAAGCGAACAAGCGGAGTTTCCGCTTTAAGTTACAGGAACCTGGGATCAGTAAGCCCCTTGTACTATTTACAATAGATCCTCAATGGTCCTCCATCAGTTGGATTTTCCTCTGCAAATACTTGGTGAAAGGATCATGTAAAAAGCCCCTGTTTTGTAATCTAATATACGAACTGCGCCTTTTGTAATAATATGAATGAACCATCATGACTCCATTTTATATGAAGTCCCTTATTGTGCAAGTTCAAACTTGTGTAAGAATGCTTGCACAGCATCCCCCCCCCTTTCTTTGCTCACTGCGGTCAAACCTGTTCTCGGAATGTATATCCTGTTTCAGCCTTAGGCGATCAGCTCAGATATGTGACTAATGACCAGATGTCTTATCTAACCCCTGATAGATATACATCAGGTAACAAGCCTGTATAACCCTAGACACGTATGCAATAAACTAAGCACTCCCCCTCCTTTGATCTATACTGACTATAAGCTACTTTCGCACTCAATAAACTCAGACATATGAATGCACAACCTGCCTCTCGTTCATTTGGTGTCTCCAGGTATCTGAGGGCCCTGTTGGTGTACCTACAAGAAGGGTGGTCATCCAGAATACCTACTATTTCCTTTCACTTGGTACCTCTGGGTACGGAGGCACATGTACCAACCCCTACCAGCTTTCCACAGTGCAGTGCTTGGTGACTGAGTGCCCAGGCTGGCTCCATGCTCTGTAAAGCTGGTCAAACACCATCAGATTCCTCCATCTACACAAACAAGGTGGATGGAGGAATCTCCCCCGTCGGGACATTGTATTCTGACAGCTGCCAGAAAAACACTGATTGGCTGCAGCCGCCGATTGAGAAAAAATTGACCAACATTCTCTTTTGACAGAAAAACCATCAAAGAATTGGCTTTTTTCGAGCCGGGAAGGTCTGCAGTGTGTAGATCAGGGGTCAGCAAACTTTTTCCACTTGAGGGTCAGATTCAATGTATGTGAATGTATGGAGGGCCGCATTCACCTGCTAATAAATGACAATAATAATAATCCTAACATAGTAATAACAACAGTTCAGGTTTATCTCACTTTAAGGTGCTTCATTAATACAAAGCCAGTTCATCCTGAGGGAGGGAGTGGCTGCAGATTCGGATTTTACTGCCCCCTCCCCCATCCTGGCACCCAAGGGTGGCTGACGCCAGCCCTGCCAGCAAACATAGTCTAGAGATGGGGTCCCTGTCCCCAGGGGCGAAGGGATGCCTGTCAACAGGGGAGATGGGGTCCCTGGCCCCCAGGGGAGAAGGGGTCCCCGGCCCCCAGGGGAGAAGGGATCCCCGGCCCCCAGGGGAGAAGGGGTCCTTGTCCCCCAGGGGAGAAGGGGTCCCTGGCCCCCAGGGGAGAAGGGGTCCCTGGCCCCCAGGGGAGAAGGGGTCCCTGGCCCCCAGGGGAGAAGGGGTCCTTGTCCCCCAGGGGAGAAGGGGTCCTTGTCCCCCAGGGGAGATGGGGTCCCTGGCCCCCAGGGGAGAAGGGGTCCTTGTCCCCCAGGGGAGATGGGGTCCCTGGCCCCCAGGGGTGATGGGGTCCCTGGCCCCCAGGGGTGATGGGGTCCCTGGCCCCCAGGGGTGATGGGGTCCCTGGCCCCCAGGGGCGAAGGGATTCCTGTCAACAGGGGAGAAGGGGTCCTTGGCCCCCAGGGGAGAAGGGGTTTCCTGGCCCCCAGGGGAGAAGGGGTTTCCTGGCCCCCAGGGGAGAAGGGGTTTCCTGGCCCCCAGGGGAGAAGGGGTTTCCTGGCCCCCAGGGGAGATGGGGTCACTAATAGGGTCCCCCCTCCTATTGCAGTGTTCTGTCCCCCATCACATCAATCCCATAGCGTCCCCTGCCCCCCCTCCCCCCATAGTAAATTTCCTGTGCCCCCCAAAAGCAGTGTTCTGCCCCCTGCAACCCCCCACTCTAGTGTCCTCTGCCCCCCCCACACACTGTGTAGGTAGACCTCTCCAACCTTACACAGGCTGGAACTGCTGAAGTTAACTTTTCACATTAGCAGGCTGGTGATTGGTTGCCAGGATCTCCTAGCAACCAATCGCCTGCTGTTTAATGTAAAAAGGTAACCCCAGCGGTTCCCGCCCCCTTCCAGCCCTGAGATAACAGCCACTCGCCGCTGTCCAATGAAGAGGACAGCGGTGAAAATGTCCGTGGGCCGTGTGAATTAATCACGGACGGGCCGGACATTTAGCAGTGGCGGGCCGGGTGCAGCCTGCGGGTCCCGACCCCTGATGTAGATATTTGCCAGCACACCAAGGCTCATTCATTTCGTTTAAATGGGGTTTTTTTTTTTTGTTTTTTTATTTTACTTTCATTTTTTTTGTTTTTACACTTTCTCTTTAAAATAATTTTTTTGAATCACTTTTATTCCTATTAGAAGGAATCCCTTGTAATAGGATTGGTGTGTGACAGGTCCTCTTTATAGAGATGAGGGGTCAATAAGATCTCCACATCTCTCCTCCAGGCTGGAAAGACGAAAAAACGAAACAAAAAATAAATGAACGAACGATCCCTTTCTCTCCAGCCGAGTCCTCGGCATGGTTTACTTCTGCCGGCCGGCCGTGACGTCATAACGTCGCGCTCGGGCATCCGAAGGTCAGAGAGATGGTGATGGACATCCAGCAGCGGATTCCTTTTTCGGCTCGCCAATCGCAGGGGTGAGCCGGGAGATGCACCAGAGGGCGGCGGGCGGGGAGAGTGTGGGGGGTAATGTCATAGGACTCAAAAACTGCATCAAATACGTAACACGGGTGCGTTATTGATGCGTTCTTGCTGCATTTTCAATTCACTTCAGCGGGGAGGTGCGTTTTTGGTGCAGTTTTTTATTTTTGTTGTTTAACTGACCAAAAATGGCCTGGTCATGAAAGGGGGGTAAAACCTTCCAGGGCTGAAGTGGATATTCTGGAAGGTATAGAGGTTGTTTCTCATATTGACCTTTAGAAGCAGCAGAGGAGTGATGATGTTGTACGCCATGTGGAAGTAATCTCCGGCACTCGGCTTATTCAGAGGAAACCAATCCAAGGGAAGGATGATCTGCGGAGGAAGAAAAGAGGAAGCAGAAATAATTCACTACAACAAAATGTGTGTGTGTGTGTGTGGGGGGGGGGGTATTAATACATATAAAAAAAACACAATAATATAATGTATATTATGCTTCAGTTGTGAACATTCATGAAAAACTACCTGAAAATTCTTCTATATAAAAAAAAAAAAAAAATTACAGCCCAACTCCAGTCTTTTTTTGGGAGCACATTGGGGGGGCACCCTGTTAGTCAGGATGTTTTGTTTAATGCGATGGTCTCCAAACTGCAGGCTTTTGCATGCTTGTATCTGGCCCATTATTTCCCCCACTGACACCAATCATGGGGCACCATTTCTCCCACCGACACCAATGATGGGGCACTATTCCTTCCACCGACACCAATGATGGGGCACTAATCCTCCCACTGACACCAATGATGGGGCACTAATCCTCCCACCGACACCAATGATGGGGCACTAATCCTCCCACCGACACCAATGATGGGGCACTATTCCCCCAACTGACACCAGCGATGGGGCACTATTCCTCCCACTGACACCAGCGATGGGGCACTATTCCTCCCACTGACACCAGCGATGGGGCACTATTCCTCCCACTGACACCAGCAATGGGGCACTATTCCTCCCACTGACACCAGCAATGGGGCACTATTCCTCCCACTGACACCAATGATGGGGCACCATTCCTCCTACTGACACCAATGATGGGGCACTATTCTTCCCACTGACACCAATGATGGGGCACTATTCTTCCCACTGACACCAATGATGGGGCACTATTCTTCCCACTGACACCAATGATGGGGCACTATTCTTCCCACTGACACCAATGATGGGGCACTATTCTTCCCACTGACACCAATGATGGGGCACTATTCTTCCCACTGACACCAATGATGGGGCACTATTCTTCCCACTGACACCAATGATGGGGCACTATTCTTCCCACTGACACCAATGATGGGGCACTATTCTTCCCACTGACACCAATGATGGGGCACTATTCTTCCCACTGACACCAATGATGGGGCACTATTCTTCCCACTGACACCAATGATGGGGCACTATTCCTCCCACTGACACCAATGATGGGGCACTATTCCTCCCACTGACACCAGCGATGGGGCACTATTCCTCCCACTGACACCAGCGATGGGGCACTATTCCTCCCACTGATACCAATGATCAGTGGGAGGAAAACTGCCCCATCGTTGGTGTCAGTGGGAAGAATGGTGCCCCATCGTTGGTGTCAGTGGGAAGAATGGTGCCCCATCGTTGGTGTCAGTGGGAAGAATGGTGCCCCGAGGGTCAGATCAAAGGGGCACAGTCTGGAGACCACTGCTCTAGGAGTGAGTGTGAACACAATGCCACATATCATGTATTGACCATTTCTGACGATTTGGGTTTAGTGAGACTTTTAGAAAGGTAACGCACACCAAATAACCCCGGTGCCCAGAGCCTCGTGTTACCCGACAGGATAAGGTGACATCAACGCAAAACCTTTTTACAGCTCAACGTTCCCGAGATCATCACCTTCTAAGAAGATAAACTTTCCTTCCAGCCTCAGAATCTCCTTATTTCCAGGGTGATGGTGTCACCGGCCATTTAAACCCATCGCACCACCAGCTGGCAAGGCTAAGTAGTCCCAGAGGGGCAAAGTAAACAGCGAGATCACATAACCAACTTGTGTTCCAGCAGAGAGGACCCGGCGCTGTACATGTCATCTGTTCACCGATCGATATTGGGTTACGCTCCTCTCTCTCTCTCCACGTCTTTTCTACCACTTCAGACTCTCCATAGAACTCCTTTCAGAGCGTAAAACAAAATGAAATATACCGAATAAAAACGCCTACTTACCTTATTCTGAAAACATTCTTGTCACTTCGCGGAAAAAAATTACCTCTGGAAGATTTACCCCCCCCCCTCATGACCAGGCCATTTTTTTTTTTGCGATACGCCACTGCGTTACTTTAACTACAATTGCGCGGTCGTGCAACGCTGAACACAAATAAAGTTGATCTCTTTCCCCCCCCCACAAATAGAGATTTCTTTTGGTGGTATTTGATCGCTTCTGCGGTTTTTATTTTTTATGCTATTAAAAAAAGTAAAAAAAAAAAAAAAAAAAAAAAATTATTTACTTTCTGCTATAATAAATATCCCCCCCAAATAAAAAAATAAAAAAAACGTAAAAACAAATTTCTTCATCAAGTTTAGGCCAATATGTATTCTACACATATTTTGGTGGAAAAAAATAAAAATCGCAATAAGAGTATATTGATTGGTTTGCGCAAACGTTATAGCGTCTACAAAAATGGGAATAGATGTATGGCATTTTTCTTTTTTTTCTTTTACTAGTAATGGCGGTGATCAGTGATTTTTAGCGGTAATGCGACATTGCGGCGGAACAGATCGGACACTTTTGACACTTTTTTGGGAACATTGACACTTATAATAAAAAGTACAGGTTTACCTCACTTTAAGGTGCTTCACCAATACAACAAAGCCAGTTCACCTTGAGGGAGCGTGTGGCTGGGGATTCGGATTTTACTGCCCCCTCCCCCATCCTGGCACCCTGTCAGCCAGCATGGTCTGGTGATGGGGGTCCCTATGCCCCCAAAGCAGTGCCCTCTTCCCCCTGCACCCCCACCACTGTAGTGTCCTCTTCCCCCCCCCCGCCCTCCCCCATAGTGTCCTCTCCCCCCCCCCCTCCCCCACAGTGTCCTCTGTCCCCCCTCCTCCCCCATAGTGTCTCCCCCCCCCCCCCCGCAGTGTCCTCTCCCCCCCCCCGCCCTCCCCCATAGTGTCCTTTGTCCCTCCTCCTCCCCCATAGTGTCCTCTCCCCCCCCCCTCCCCCACAGTGTCCTCTGCCCCCCCTCCTCCCCCACAGTGTCCTCTGCCCCTCCTCCTCCCCCACAGTGTTCTCTCCCCCCCCCCCACAGTGTCCTCTGTCCCCCCTCCTCCCCCACAGTGTCCTCTGCCCCTCCTCCTCCCCCACAGTGTCCTCTGCCCCTCCTCCTCCCCCACAGTGTCCTCTGCCCCTCCTCCTCCCCCACAGTGTCCTCTGCCCCTCCTCCTCCCCCACAGTGTCCTCTGCCCCTCCTCCTCCCCCACAGTGTCCTCCCCCCCCCCCCGCCCTCCCCCATAGTGTCCTTTGTCCCTCCTCCTCCCCCATAGTGTCCTCTCCCCCCCCCCACCCTCCCCCACAGTGTCCTCTCCCCCCCCCCCACCCTCCCCCACAGTGTCCTCTGCCCCTCCTCCTCCCCCACAGTGTCCTCTGCCCCTCCTCCTCCCCCACAGTGTCCTCTGCCCCTCCTCCTCCCCCATAGTGTCCTTTGTCCCTCCTCCTCCCCCACAGTGTCCTCTGCCCCCCCCCTCCCCCACAGTGTCCTCTGCCCCCCCTCCTCCCCCACAGTGTCCTCTGCCCCCCCCCTCCCCCACAGTGTCCTCTGCCCCCCCTCCTCCCCCACAGTGTCCTCTGCCCCCCCTCCTCCCCCACAGTGTCCTCTCCCCCCCCCGCCCTCCCCCATAGTGTCCTCTGCCCCCCCTCCCCCACAGTGTCCTCTGCCCCCCCCTCCCCCATAGTGTCCTCTGTCTTGCCTAAGAACAGATCAATACCATTTCCTACCTTCCAAGACTCGGGGGTCCTTTTCTTGTTACAGCTACAATCCCGCAAAAGCAAGAACTGCCATTAGATGTCATTTTATTTACATCTACAACTGTAGTGCCTTGCTTGACTTTGGATCTGTGTCATTTGTACCTAAAAAAATTGAAAATTGAAAACAAACACAGAGGCACTGGCCAAATAACCACCACATTTTTAGAGGGAGGTGAATACTTCCCAGGGCATATACCGACTGCTACAGGGCGGCTGTTCTGTGCAGAATCATCTGTATACATGTCATTCCACACTTCCGCCTACAGGAGGCGCCCGCAGGCCACTTCTGCTGTGATTAAAGTGATTGGAAGGGGTTTTTTTTTTAAATAACAAACATACTTACCTCCCACTGTGCAGCTCGTTTTGCACAGAGTGGCCCCGAACCTCCTCTTCTGGGGTCCCTCGGCAGCTCCTCCCCACATCAGATAACCCCCTAGGGGAAGCACTTCCCGGGGGGGGGGGGGGGTTACCTTGCGGGCGCGCTCCCGAGTCCAGCATTCGGCATCTATAGCCGCCGAATGTATGACTCGGCCCCGCCCCCCAGGTCATTGGATTTAATTGACAACAGCGGGAGCCAATGGCTGCGCTGCTATCAATCTATCCAATCCAGAGCCGAGAACCCCGGGCAGAGAGACAGCGTGTCCCCCGCCGGGTGAAGTTCCAGGGTTCAGGTAAGTAAAACAGGGGGGGGGTATCCTATGCATGTTTTTTCACCTTCATGCATAGGATACATTAAGGTGAAAAAACACAAACCTTTACAGCCCCTTTAAAAGCAGAAGCTGATCTGCAGGTGCCGGACACTGGATGTCCGCCGGCACCCCCGCCGATCGTCACACAGACACAGAACGGAGCTCTGCCTATGTAAACAAAGCAGATCCCTGTCCTGTCAGCGGGGATGCGATTGATTTTGTGTTCCCGCAAAAGCAGGGAATAAAATCCATCACTTCCCTTAGTAAAAGCAGCACAAAGCTTACACCAAAACACTGGCTAGGCACACATTTAACCCTTTGATTGCCCCTGATGTTTAACCCCTTCCCAGCCAGTGTCATTAGTACAGTGACAGTGCATATTTTTAGCACTGATCATGGTATTAGTGTCACTGTTTCTCACAAAGTGTCAGTGTCAGATTGTCCGCCGCAATAACGCTGTCCTGCTACAAGTCACTGATCGCCACCATTACTAGTGTAAAAAATAAATACAAATTCCAGTATATATCCCATCGTTTGTAGACGCTATAACTTTTGCGCAAAGCAATCAATATACGCTTATTGGGATTTTTTTAACAAAAATATGTAGCAGAATACATATTGGCCTAAACTGATGAAGAAATTTGATTTAAATTTTTTTTTATTGGCTGTTTAGCAGAAAGTAAAAAATATTGTTTTGCTTTTTTCAAAATTATCGGTCTTTTTTGCTTATAGATTAAAAAAAAAAAAAAAAAAAAAAAAAAAAAAAAAGAGTGGTGATCAAATACCACCAAAAGAAAGCTCTATTTGTGTGGAAAAAATTACATCACTTTTATTTGGGTAAAACGTCGCACGACCGCGCAATTCTCAGTTAAAGGAACACAGTGCCGAATAGCAAAAAATGGCCTGGTCATCAAGGGTGGGGTAAATCTTTCAGCGGTCAACAGGTTATTTGAACAAGCTGAAGTCAGAAGCTGATTGGTTACCATGCACAGCTGCACCAGATTCTGTGTGCTCCAGTTTAACCCTTTCATGACTAAGCCTATTTCTGACATTTGGTGTTTACAAGTTAAAATCCGTATTTTTTTTTATAGAAAATTACTTAGAACCCCCAAATATTATATATATATATTTTTTTTAGCAGAGAATCTAGAGAATAAAATGGTGATTGTTGCAATATTTTATATCACACGGTATTTGTGCAGCGGTGTTTTAAATGCAACTTTTTGGGGAAAAAGACACTTTCATGAATTTAAAAAAAAAAAAAAAACAAAAAAAAAAAAACAAAACAGTAAAGTTACCCCAATTTTTTTGTATAATGTGAAAGATGATGTTACGCCGAGTAAATAGATACCTAACATGTCACGCTTTAAAATTGCGCACACCCGTGGAATGGAGACAAACTACGGTACCTAAAAATCTCCATAGGCGACATTTAAAAATGAAAAATAATGGTTACCAGGTTAGAGTTACAGAGGAGGTCTAGTGCTAGAATTATTGCTCTCGCTCTGACGATCGCGGCGATCATTTATTTTAGTTTTTTACATTGTATTTTTTTTTAAATTTTTGATCACTTTTATTGCTGTCACAAGGAATGTAAACATGTATCCCGCTTAAGGGAGCCGACGTACAGCTACGATGGTTCGCGCCGACCAGCTGCAGTATAATGACGGCGGCTGGTCAGCAAGTGGTTAAAAGGGTTGGGAAAGGCGGCTTTAAATAACGCTAAAAAAAATTTCTTGTACGACTTAAAGCGGAGTCCCACCCAAAAGTGGAAGCTACACTCATCTGCCTCCTCGGCTCCCTCCGGTGCCACGTTTGGCACCGATCAGTGGGGAGCGGGTACCACGTGGCAGGATCACGCTGGAAGTTCGCCCCCCCCCCTCCTCCTTCCCCCACTGCCGGGACATTCAGAAAGCGTAGCGCGCTTCGCACGTGCGTAGTAGGAAACCGGCTGTGATGCCGCAAGGCTTCACTGCTGGTTTCCCTTACAGGCAAGGGCGGCGGCGCCCGAGAGAAACATCGCGGACTCCCTGGACAGGTAAGTGTCTTAATATTAAAAGTCAGCAGCTACAGTATTTGTAGCTGCTGACTTTTAATTTTTTGTTGAGGGGGGGGGGGGGGGGCTTTAAACGCTTGCCGACCGCCCACCGTTGACAGCGGCAGTATGGCACTCCTGTGCAAATCGCCGTAGCTGTACGGTGGGTGCTTTAATGGGGATAGGGGGAGCGCGGCGCGTGGCATAGGAGCCAATGCGTGTGGCTGGGTGCCTACCCTCAATCGCTCCTGAGAAGGACGGAACAGGGATATGTCAATGTAAACAGACAGATCCCCGTTCTTTCATGGGAGTAGAGACAGATCGTCTGCTCCTAGTACTTAGGCGCAGCGATCGGTCTCCTCCCCCAGTCAGTCCCATCCCCCCCACAATTAGAAACACTTAATCCCTTGATCGCCCCCCCCCCCCAGTGTTAACCCCTTCTCTGCCAGTGACATTTATACAGTAATCAGTGGCTATTTTTAGCTCTGATCGCTGTATAAATGTCACTGGTCCCAAAAAAAAAAAAAGTGTCAAAAGTGTCCGATCTGTCCGCCGCAATGTTGCAGTCCTGCTAAAAATCACATTACTAGTAAAAAAAAAAAAAAATCTATCCCCTATTTTGTAGACGGTATAACTTTTGGGCAAACCAATCAATAAATGCTTATTGCGATTTTTTTTTACCAAAAACATGTAGAAGAATACATATCGGCCTAAACTGATGGAGAAATTCAGGGGTTTTTTTTTTGTATTTTTTAGGGATATTTATTATAGCAAAGTAAAAAATGTATTTATTTATTTTTAATTGTCGGTCTTTTCTTGTTTATAGCGCAAAAAAACAAGAAAAAAAAAAAAAAACACAGAGGTGATCAAATACCACCAAAAGAAAGCTCTGTTTGTGGAAAAAAAGGACGTCAATTTTGTTTGGGTACAACGTCGCACGACCGCGCAATTGTCAGTTAAAGCGACGCAGTGCCGAATCGCAAAAAATGGCCTAGTCATGAAGGGGGTAAAAATCCTTCCAGAGCCAAAGTGGTTAATTTGACAACACGAGGCTTAAATAATTTTTTTTTTGGGGGGGGGGCTCTGATAAAAAAAAATAAAAAAAATTGTTCCTGAAAAATAACAATCGATGTAACTCACCATTACGATCGGCCGTCCGAAATCCAGGAGCCAGTTCTGCAATGTGAAGTAGAACCAGAGGTCCAGGTGGAAGCGGGAGTTTCTTGAGCCATCGTCTTGCTGCACGGCGCCGAATCTAACAAAACCGATAAACAAAATCGATCACAAGCAGAGAAATGGAAAAGTGAAGCAACCGTGTCACAGGAACCAAAACCAGCTGTGCAAAGTGTGCGCCTAGAACTCCGCCCCCCCCCCCCCCCCCCCCCCCCCCACGGCTCGGTTATGATGAATCCTGGTTCCAGGAGAAACAAATTCACCAACCCGATGATGGCCACACACACACGCTGCAATTTCCATTTTAAACATTTGCATCAAAAGAATACAAAGAGCGATTGAAACCTACAACCAAAACCATTTCCCGGATGGACAGAAAGGATTTGAAGCAGGGGTCTCAAACTGGCCGCCCTCCAGCTGTTGCGGAACTACAAGTCCCATGAGGCATTGCAAGGCCGACAGTTACAAGAATGACCCCCCCCCCCTTCCACAGGCAGAGGCATGATGGGACTTGTAGTTCTGCAACAGCTGGAGGGCTGCCAAGTTTGAGACCCCGGATTTAGAGAATGTGAAATAAACGACTCAACCGCTAGAGGGTGAAGCATCGAGGTGAGGGAAGCAGACGGCTCTCTGCAGAAGCACCATAGGTCACACACTTTACGTGCCAAAGGGCTGCATGTCGGGTCCCAGGTGACCCTGAAAGATGGGACATACAAGGCGTAATTATCCCCAACAGAGGTGGCAATAATAACCTGACAGGGGTGTAACCCTCCTCTTTCTCAATACAGTACAAAAACTAAAAAAACAAAAAAAACAAAAAAAAAAAAAAAAAAAAAACACGACAGAATGAGGCCGATGTGCAGCCGGTGTGTCCTCCTCCTCCTCCGGATTTCTGCAGATAATCTCTCCCCTCCCCCTCCCCTGAGGAATTACAGATGTGCCAATGTCCTCTCATCAGCTCTGATCCTCCATCACTGTGATAAGTGTTATAAAGGAATAAACTTGCACGTTACTATGTATCATTTTTTAAGAATTATAAACCATCAACCTACAGTGAATATAGTCAAAATAAACTCAGAAAAAGAAAAAATATATAAGAAATGTATAGTGACCGTGAATTAGCTGCAACCACTTGGTAGTGTACCCAAAAAACACTAAAAAAAAAAACACTAAAAAAAACACTAAAAAAAAAAAACACTAAAAAAAAAAACACTAAAAAAAAAAAAACACTAAAAAAAAAAAAAAACTAAAAAAACATTGTGTAATGTAAAAGAAAGAAATAAGAGCGGTGCGCTTATTCAATAACGTGACATGAATAAATATACTTAAAGAATGAACATGATAGGTATCCAAAACATACAAAGAGATAAATGTGAGTAAAAGTCCAACTAAAGCCCCAATGGTCGGAGTCAGTTCATATAAAGATAAAAATCTCATAGAGGTAACTTGATAGAAGAAATAACAGACAACACATCAATCCAAACATCGACTGTTATATTTATGGATTGGCCGCTCTCCTCCAAACATGACCCAAATGTCAAACAAGACTCATCAGATAGTCAGAGAAGGAATCCTGCTGATGGATCTGTAGAGACATCCAGGTCCCAAGCGAAGAACTACGTCCAGATCTTGGTATCAAAACATCTTGAGAAACTCCATATATAGAGGAAACGGCTCGCTTCCAAGAAGTGGCACTTCTTGTATAAATGGCGCTCAAAGGAAACAAAGAACAGCCATAGTGCAATATTGCCAAATAAAAAGTTAATTTATTAAGTAAAAGAAGCTGCTTACTTGAAGAATAAAAAAAAAAAAAAAAAAAAAAAAAAAGCACAGTAAGAAACAATAGGAGTTCCTCGTGACCAGTGACGCAACGCGTCGGGTGGAGCCTTGTGAGGTCATTTCCGGTGGCTTTTTATGGAAGTGCAGTGAGGAGGCGAGTGTGTCGCTACTCCCATTGTTTCTTACTGCGATTTTTATTCTTACTTCATTTAAGCAGCTTCTTTTACTTAATAAATTTACATTTTATTTGGCAATATTGCACTACGGCTGTTCTTTGTTTCGTTTGAGCGCCATTTATACAAGAAGTGCCATTTCTTGGAGCGAGCCGTTTCCTCTATATATGGAGTTTCCTAAGATGTTCTGATACCAAGATCTGGACGTAGTTCTTAGTCTTCACTTGGGACCTGGATTTCTCTACAGATCCATCAGCAGGATTCCTTCTCTGACTATCTGATGAGTCTTGTTTGACATTTGGGTCATGTTTGGAGGAGAGCGGCCAATCCATAAATATAACAATCGATGTTTTGGATTGATGTGTTGTCTGTTTTTTCTTCCATCAAGTTATCTTAATATGAACTGACTCCGACCATTGGGGCTTTAGTTGGACTTTTACTCACATTTATCTCTTTGTATGTTTTGGATACTTATCATGTTCATTCTTTAAGTATATTAATTCATGTCACATTATTGAATACGTGCACCGCTCTTATTTCTTCCTTTACATCACTGTGATAAGACACTACAAATCCCAGCACTGGGAGATGAGGTGAGGGGGAGGAGAGCAGACTGTCCACATAACACAGCTCCTCCCCCCACCTCACCTTCCCTACATGGCAGTGTGTTCCAGACACACCCAAACTAAGATAACTCCGCCCCCCGGACCGACTCCTCCCATGAGTGAGGCAACTCCGCCCCCCGGACCGACTCCTCCCATGAGTGAGGCAACTCCGCCCCCAGGACCGACTCCTCCCATGAGTGAGGCAACTCCGCCCCCAGGACCGACTCCTCCCATGAGTGAGGCAACTCCGCCCCCAGGACCGACTCCTCCCATGAGTGAGGCAACTCCGCCCCCAGGACCGACTCCTCCCATGAGTGAGGCAACTCCGCCCCCAGGACCGACTCCTCCCATGAGTGAGGCAACTCCGCCCCCAGGACCGACTCCTCCCATGAGTGAGGCAACTCCGCCCCCAGGACCGACTCCTCCCATGAGTGAGGCAACTCCGCCCCCAGGACCGACTCCTCCCATGAGTGAGGCAACTCCGCCCCAGGACCGACTCCTCCCATGAGTGAGGCAACTCCGCCCCCGGACCGACTCCTCCCATGAGTGAGGCAACTCCGCCCCCCGGACCGACTCCTTCCATGAGTGAGGCAACTCCGCCCCCCGGACCGACTCCTTCCATGAGTGAGGCAACTCCGCCCCCCGGACCGACTCCTCCCATGAGTGAGGCAACTCCGCCCCCCGGACCGACTCCTCCATGAGTGAGGCAACTCCGCCCCCCGGACCGACTCCTCCATGAGTGAGGCAACTCCGCCCCCCGGACCGACTCCTCCCATGAGTGAGGCAACTCCGCCCCCCGGACCGACTCCTCCCATGAGTGAGGCAACTCCGCCCCCCGGACCGACTCCTCCCATGAGTGAGGCAACTCCGCCCCCCGGACCGACTCCTCCATGAGTGAGGCAACTCCGCCCCCCGGACCGACTCCTCCCATGAGTGAGGCAACTCCGCCCCCCAGACCAACTCCTCCCTTAACTGAGGTAACTCCACCCCAGATGACTCCTCCCATAAGTGAGGTAACTCCACCCCCAGATGACTCCTCCCATAAGTGAGGTAACTCCACCCCCCAGACCGACTCGTCCATGAGTGCGGTAACTCCACGCCCCGGACCGACTCTTCCCATGACTGAGATAACTCCACCCCCCCTCCGCCAGTGAGGTCTGGTACCTGGCCAGTAGAGCTGCACGATTAATTTGTTTTAAATTAATTGCGATCTCGAATCAACCTCCCTCACCATCGTTCATACAGTGCAGAGCCGATCTCTACAGAGCCGATCTCTAGCTGTCACAAAAAATAAAAAAGCGACACAGCGCTGGGAGAGAACTATAAACAATGTATCTTTTAAAGGAATGAACTTCGGTCTGTAAAATGAGGGAAGTTTAACTACTTAAAGACTAAACCTTTTTCTGACATTTGTCGCTTACAAGTTAAAATCAGTATCTTTTGCTAGAAATTAACGTAGGGAGGGTGATCCCCCTCCCCCCATAGTCCGGTACCTGGCCGGTGATCCCCCTCCCCCCATAGTCCGGTACCTGGCCGGTGATCCCCCTCCCTCCATAGTCCGGGACCTGGCCGGTGATCCCCCTCCCCCCATAGTCCGGTACCTGGCCGGTGATCCCCCTCCCCCCATAGTCCGGTACCTGGCCGGTGATCCCCCTCCCTCCATAGTCCGGTACCTGGCCGGTGATCCCCCTCCCCCCATAGTCCGGGACCTGGCCGGTGATCCCCCTCCCCCCATAGTCCGGTACCTGGCCGGTGATCCCCCTCCCCCCATAGTCCGGTACCTGGCCGGTGATCCCCCTCCCCCCATAGTCCGGTACCTGGCCGGTGATCCCCCTCCCCCCATAGTCCGGTACCTGGCCGGTGATCCCCCTCCCCCCATAGTCCGGTACCTGGCCCGTGATCCCCCTCCCCCCATAGTCCGGTACCTGGCCCGTGATCCCCCTCCCCCCATAGTCCGGTACCTGGCCCGTGATCCCCCTCCCCCCATAGTCCGGTACCTGGCCCGTGATCCCCCTCCCCCCATAGTCCGGTACCTGGCCCGTGATTCCCCTCCCCCTATAGTCCGGTACCTGGCCGGTGATCCCCCTCCCCCCATAGTCCAGTACCTGGCCGGTGATCCCCCTCCCCCCATAGTCCAGTACCTGGCCGGTGATCCCCCTCCATAGTCCGGTATCTGGCCGGTGATCCCCCTCCATAGTCCGGTATCTGGCCGGTGATCCCCCTCCCCCCATAGTCCAGTACCTGGCCGGTGATCCCCCTCTCCCCCATAGTCCGGTACCTGGCCGGTGATCCCCCTCCCCCTCATTGTCCGGTACCTGGCCGGTGATCCCCCTCCCCCCCATAGTCCGGTACCTGGCCGGTAATCCCCCTCCCCCCCATAGTCCGGTACCTGGCCGGTGATCCCCCCTCCCCCCCATTGTCCGGTACCTGGCCGGTGATCCCCCTCCCCCCCATAGTCCGGTACCTGGCCGGTGATCCCCCTCCCCCCCATTGTCCGGTACCTGGCCGGTGATCCCCCTCCCCCCATAGTCCGGTACCTGGCAGGTGATCCCCCTCCATTGTCCGGTACCTGGCCGGTGATCCCCCTCCCCCCCATTGTCCGGTACCTGGCCGGTGATCCCCCTCCCCCCATAGTCCGGTACCTGGCAGGTGATCCCCCTCCATTGTCCGGTACCTGGCCGGTGATCCCCCTCCCCCTCATAGTCCGGTACCTGGCCGGTGATCCCCCTCCCCCTCATAGTCCGGTACCTGGCCGGTGATCCTCCTCCCTCCCATAGTCCGGTACCTGGCCAGTGATCCCCCCCTCCCCCTCATAGTCCGGTACCTGGCCGGTGTTCCCCCTCCCCCTCATTGTCCGGTACCTGGCCGGTGATCCCCCCTCCCCCCTCATTGTCCGGTGATCCACCCTCCCCCCATTGTCTGGTACCTGGCCGGTGATCCCCCTCCCCCCCATAGTCCAGTACCTGGCCGGTGATCCCCCTCCCCCCCCCCATTGTCCGGTACCTGGCCGGTGATCCCCCTCCCCCCCCATAGTCCGGTACCTGGCCGGTGATCCCCCTCCCCCCCATTGTCCGGTACCTGGCCGGTGATCCCCCTCCCCCTCATTGTCCGGTACCTGGCCGGTGATCCCCCTCCCCCTCATTGTCCGGTACCTGGCCGGTGATCCCCCCTCCCCCTCATTGTCCGGTACCTGGCCGGTGATCCCGGTGGGAGGTGGCGCCTCCGCACTGCGCTCTGCATCCCGCTCCGTGTCCTCCGCTCTCCGCTCTCCTGTCACTGGAATGGCAGAGAGAAAAGGAGAACCGCCAATCAGAGGAGGAACCAAAAAACCGCAGCAACCAATCACATGAGAGAGTCACGTGACTCCATACAAAGTGGGCGTGTCACGCCTGGAGCGCTAAGTTTTGATCTCGCTGTGCCCCGAAGAAATGAGGGCAGGGGGCGGGGAAAGCGGCAGGGGGCGGGGAAAGCGGCAGGGGGCGGGTACAAAGGGGCGGTCCCGCCAATAGTGCCCGCCCAATGTTATGTAAACACACCCTCCCCCCTTTTGTCACAACCCGGAACTTCGGCGCCTCGGCCGCTGTTTCCGGGAGAGCTGACAGGAAGTGAGAACGGACCGGAAGTGGGTCTGTGCGGCCTTCCTTCAGCTGCGGCCCCGGGAATGGCCCTGGAGGGGCTGTCAGCGTACGTGTATAAGGCGGCGGCGGAGGGCCGGGTACTGACCCTGGCCGCCCTCCTCCTGAACCGGACCGAGTCCGAGATCCGGTCCCTCCTCGGCTCCGTCACCCAGCATGGCGGACAGAGATCCACTCCGCTCATCATCGCCGCCCGCAACGGCCACAGCAAGGTGGTCCGACTACTGCTGGAGCATTACCGGGTGGACACCCAGCAGACCGGCACCGTGCGCTTCGACGGGTGAGAGGGGGGCCCGGATATGGGGGAGTATATATACTGAGGAGGTACAAGTGACCCGGATATGGGGGTGTACATACTGGGGAGAACAAGTGACCCGGATATGGGGGTGTACATACTGAGGGGGTACAAGTGACCCGGATATGGGGTGTACATACTGAGGGGGTACAAGTGACCCGGATATGGGGGTGTACATACTGAGGGGGTACAAGTGACCCGGATATGGGGGGTGTACATACTGGGGAGAACAAGTGACCCGGATATGGGGGTGTACATACTGAGGGGGTACAAGTGACCCGGATATGGGGGTGTACATACTGGGGAGAACAAGTGACCCGGATATGGGGGTGTACATACTGGGGAGAACAAGTGACCCGGATATGGGGGTGTACATACTGAGGGGATACAAGTGACCCGGATATGGGGGTGTACATACTGAGGGGATACAAGTGACCCGGATATGGGGGTGTACATACTGAGGGGGTACAAGTGACCCAGATATGGGGGTGTATATACTGAGGGGATACAAGTGACCCGGATATGGGGGTGTATATACTGAGGGGATACAAGTGACCCGGATATGGGGGTGTACATACTGGGGGGGGATACAAGTGACCCGGATATGGGGGTGTACATACAGGGGGGTACAAGTGACCCGGATATGGGGGTGTACATACAGGGGGGGTACAAGTGACCCGGATATGGGGGTGTACATACTGAGGGATACAAGTGACCCGGATATGGGGGTGTACATACAGGAGGGGGGATACAAGTGACCCGGATATGGGGGTGTACATACAGGGGGGGTACAAGTGACCCGGATATGGGGTGTACATACTGGAGGGGGGATACAAGTGACCCGGATATGGGGGTGTACATACAGGGGGGGTACAAGTGACCCGGATATGGGGGTGTACATACTGGAGGGGGGATACAAGTGACCCGGATATGGGGGTGTACATACAGGGGGGGTACAAGTGACCCGGATATGGGGGTGTACATACTGGGGGGGTACAAGTGACCCGGATATGGGGATGTACATACTGGAGGGGGATACAAGTGACCCGGATATGGGGGTGTACATACTGGGGGGGGATACAAGTGACCCGGATATGGGGGTGTACATACTGGAGGGGGGATACAAGTGACCCGGATATGGGGGTGTACATACTGGGGGGGATACAAGTGACCCGGATATGGGGGTGTATATACTGGGGAGAACAAGTGACCCGGATATGGGGGTGTACATACTGGGGGGGGATACAAGTGATCTGGATATGGGGGTGTACATACTGGGGGGGGATACAAGTGACCCGGATATGGGGGTGTACATACTGGGGGGGGATACAAGTGACCCGGATATGGGGGTGTACATACTGGAGGGGGGATACAAGTGACCCGGATATGGGGGTGTACATACTGGGGGGGATACAAGTGACCCGGATATGGGGGTGTACATACTGGGGGGGTACAAGTGACCCGGATATGGGGGTGTATATACTGGGGAGAACAAGTGACCCGGATATGGGGGTGTACATACTGGGGGGGGATACAAGTGACCCGGATATGGAGGTGTACATACTGGAGGGGGGATACAAGTGACCCGGATATGGGGGTGTATATACTGGGGAGAACAAGTGACCCGGATATGGGGGTGTACATACTGGGGGGGTACAAGTGACCCGGATATGGGGGTGTACATACTGAGGGGGTACAAGTGACCCGGATATGGGGGTGTATATACATACTGAGGGGGTACAAGTGACCCGGATATGGGGGTGTATATACATACTGAGGGGGTACAAGTGACCCGGATATGGGGGTGTATATACATACTGAGGGGGTACAAGTGACCCAGATATGGGGTTGTATATACATACTGAGGGGGTACAAGTGACCCGGATATGGGGGGTGTACATACTGGGGGGGGATACAAGTGACCCGGATATGGGGGTGTACATACTGAGGGGGTACAAGTGACCCGGATATGGGGGTGTATATACATACTGAGGGGGTACAAGTGACCCGGATATGGGGGTGTATATACATACTGAGGGGGCTACAAGTGACTTGGATATGGGGGTGTACATACTGACGGGGGTACAAGTGACTCGGATATGGGGGTGTACATACTGAGGGGGTACAAGTGACCCAGATATGGGGGTGTATATACTGAGGGGGGTACAAGTGACCCAGATATGGGGGTGTATATACTGAGGGGGGTACAAGTGACCCAGATATGGGGGTGTATATACTGAGGGGGTACAAGTGACCCAGATATGGGGGTGTACATACTGAGGGGGGTACAAGTGACCCAGATATGGGGGTGTATATACTGAGGGGGGTACAAGTGACCCAGATATGGGGGTGTATATACTGAGGGGGTACAAGTGACCCAGATATGGGGGTGTACATACTGAGGGGGGTACAAGTGACCCAGATATGGGGGTGTACATACTGAGGGGGTACAAGTGACCTGGATATGGGGGTGTACATAACATACTGGGGGGGATACAAGTGACCTGGATATGGGGGTGTACATACTGACGGGGGTACAAGTGACTCGGATATGGGGGGTGTACATACTGGGGGGGTACAAGTGACCCGGATATGGGGGTGTACATACTGGGGGGGTACAAGTGACCCGGATATGGGGGTGTACATACTGGGGGGGGATACAAGTGACCCGGATATGGGGTGTACATACTGAGGGGGTACAAGTGACCCGGATATGGGGGTGTATATACATACTGAGGGGGGTACAAGTGACCCGGATATGGGGGTGTATATACATACTGAGGGGGTACAAGTGACCCAGATATGGGGTTGTATATACATACTGAGGGGGTACAAGTGACCCGGATATGGGGGGTGTACATACTGGGGGGGGATACAAGTGACCCGGATATGGGGGTGTACATACTGAGGGGGTACAAGTGACCCGGATATGGGGTGTATAATACATACTGAGGGGGTACAAGTGACCCGGATATGGGGGTGTATATACTGAGGGGGGTACAAGTGACCCAGATATGGGGGTGTACATACTGAGGGGGCTACAAGTGACTTGGATATGGGGGTGTACATACTGACGGGGGTACAAGTGACTCGGATATGGGGGTGTACATACTGACGGGGGTACAAGTGACTCGGATATGGGGGTGTACATACTGAGGGGGTACAAGTGACCCGGATATGGGGGTGTACATACTGAGGGGGGTACAAGTGACCCAGATATGGGGGTGTATATACTGAGGGGGGTACAAGTGACCCAGATATGGGGGTGTACATACTGAGGGGGTACAAGTGACCTGGATATGGGGGTGTACATACTGACGGGGGTACAAGTGACTCGGATATGGGGGTGTACATACTGAGGGGGGTACAAGTGACCCTGATATGGGGGTGTACATACTGAGGGGGGTACAAGTGACCCTGATATGGGGGTGTACATACTGAGGGGGGTACAAGTGACCCTGATATGGGGGTGTACATACTGAGGGGGGTACAAGTGACCCTGATATGGGGGTGTACATACTGAGGGGGTACAAGTGACCCGGATATGGGGGTGTACATACTGAGGGGGTACAAGTGACCCGGATATGGGGGTGTACATACTGACGGGGGTACAAGTGACTCGGATATGGGGGTGTACATACTGAGGGGGTACAAGTGACCCGGATATGGGGGTGTACATACTGACGGGGGTACAAGTGACTCGGATATGGGGGTGTACATACTGAGGGGGTACAAGTGACCCTGATATGGGGGTGTACATACTGAGGGGGGTACAAGTGACCCTGATATGGGGGTGTATATACATACTGAGGGGTACAAGTGACCCGGATATGGGGGTGTATATACATACTGAGGGGGTACAAGTGACCCTGATATGGGGGTGTATATACATACTGAGGGGTACAAGTGACCCTGATATGGGGGTGTATATACATACTGAGGGGGTACAAGTGACCCTGATATGGGGGTGTATATACGTACTGAGGGGGTACAAGTGACCCGGATATGGGGGTGTATATACGTACTGAGGGGGTACAAGTGACCCGGATATGGGGGTGTATATACGTACTGAGGGGGTACAAGTGACCCTGATATGGGGGTGTACATACTGAGGGGGGTTCGAGTGACAAGGAGTTGCGTCACCCCGAGCCGGCCGGTGGAGGTGCCGGAGAGGGACTCGGACCATTAGAGAGAAGGGAATTTTAATGACTTTAGTTCCTCTTTAAGACCAACACCAATTCAGTGTACAGAGATGGACGCAGTGCTGGCATGTCTGCCCCTCCCCTTCCCCCACTTGTCATTGGTTGTCAGGGATGCTGCCCGCTTTACTGCTGGAAGGCTTCTAGCACCCAATGACAGTCAGTGGGCGGGGCCTGATGGGGACACTTGAGGGACGAGATCTCAGTCGGGGCCGCACTCTCCTTGCAGTTGATGGCGGATTCTATAGCCAATAGCAGGCTGTGGATCTGCCTACTGTCAATCACAAGGGGGGGAGGGACCAGACGGGGAACGAGTGAGTCTAATGTCCATCAGGAGCCACCCAATTGGATAGAAAACTCCACGACCGCTGCGCTGACTGTGTGACCCGTGCAGTGGGGGTGGTCGCACATTGCCCCTCCCCCACAATAAAGCACTTGTGACACTTTTGTAAGAGTCGTGATGTGTACCCCAGACTCAGGTAGGTCTTCTTGCCACAATATAAAGAACCTCTCCCTATGGACAGATTCAAAAAGAATTTCGGCCAGTTCACACAACAAAGCTGGAGGTGATTATCAACTCCAAGGTGACAGAGGACAGGTAGGCCAGAGTGATTGAAGGATGGGGGGGGGGGAGGGGGCAGTAGTATGATGATGCAGCAAGCTAAGGTGTGCAAATATCAGGGGCGGAGCCGGGAAGGAGGAGGATCCAACTGCCAAATAGCTTTATTTTGAAAAATATATTTTTATTATTGTGTTTTTATTAGTTTTCTATATAATAACAAAGGCTGGGAAAATCCTTGTGACATTCATACAGCAGATTTTTAGAAATGAATTCCTATGTAAGTGTGTAGATATTTGTTGTCGTTATTAATTTTATTCATTTTTTTTATTACATTTTTTAGTAATAAAGTCTATCTGTGTGTGTGTATATGTGTGTGTGTGTGTGTGTATATGTATGTGTGTGTATATATATATATATATATATATATATATATAACACACACACTACCAAAAGTATTGGGACGCCTGCCTTTACACACACATGAATATTATTGGCATCCCAGTCTTAGTCCGTAGGGTTCAATATTGAGTTGGCCCACCCTTTGCCTCTATAACAGCTTCAACTCTTCTGGGAAGGCCGTCCACAAGGTTTAGGAGGGTGTCTATGGGGATGTTTGACCATTCTTCCAGAAGAGCATTTGTGAGGTCAGGCACTGATGTTGGACGAGAAGGCCTGGCTCAGTCTCCGCTCATATTCATCCCAAAGGTGTTCTATCGGGTTGTGGTCAGGACTCTGTGCAGGCCAGTCAAGTTCCTCCACCCCAAACTCGCTCATCCATGTCTTTATGGACCTTGCTTTGTGCACTGGTGGGCAGTCATGTTGGAACAGGAAGGGGCCGTCCCCAAACTGTTCACACAAAGTTGGGAGCATGAAATTGTCCAAAATGTCTTGGTATGCTGACGCCTTAAGAGTTCCCTTCACTGGAGCTAAGGGGCCAAACCCAACCCCTGAAAAACAACCCCCCACACCATAATCCCCCCTCCACCAAATGATTTAGACCAGTGCACAAAGCAAGGTCCATAAAGACATCCTAGATGGTAAGCTCTAACGAGCAGGGCTCTCTGATTCCTCTGTATTGTAATTGTACAGTCTGCCCTCATGTTGTAAAGTGCTGCGCAAACTGTCGGTGCTATATAAATCCTGAATAATAATAATAATAATAATAATAATAATAATGAGCGCGTTTGGGGTGGAGGAGCTTGACTGGTCTGCACAGAGTCCTGACCTCAACCCGATAAGAACACCTTTGGTATGAATTAGAGCTGAGACTGCGAGCCAGGCCTTTTCGTCCAGCATCAGTGCCTGACCTCACAAATGCTCTTGTGGAAGAATGGTCAAACATTCCCATAGACACCCTCCTAAACCTTGTGGACGGCCTTCCCAGAAGAGTTGAAGCTGTTATAGCTGCAAAGGGCGGAGCCAACTCAATATTGATCCCTACGGACTAAGACTGGGATGTCATTAAAGTTCATGTGTGTGTAAAGGCAGGCGTCCCAATAAAATACAAAAAATGGAACTTCCGCTTTAAGTGAAGGTGACCCCCTGACATGCCACATTTGGCATGTCATTTTTTTTTTTTCGGGGGGAGCGGGTACCAAGTTTTTAGAGGCTCCCACTTCCACCCAGGGCTCTGCGGCGCTGCAAGGAAGTTCACCCCCCCCCCCTCCTTTGTTTCCGAATTTGATTGACAGCAGCGGGAGCCAATCGATACCGCTGCTATCAACCTGTCCAGTAAGGATGAAGACGGCGGTGGGATCCGCTGCGCTCGTGCACATCACTGGATTGGATGGGCTTAAGTAAGGAAAGGGGGGGGGGGGGGGGGGCGTGTGTCTGGGGGTGTTGCAATGAACTTTGGCTGAAATCTTTCATCTTCCTCACAGTATTCTTCCATTGCATTTTGTTTGTTTTTATCCTTCCATTACTTATACGTTGTTCTTTTATCCTCCACAGTTACGTCATCGATGGAGCGACGGCCCTCTGGTGTGCGGCGGGGGCAGGGCACTACGAAGTTGTGAAGCTGTTAGTCGGCCACGGAGCCAACGTCAACCATACGACGGTAACCAACTCCACCCCGCTGAGGGCCGCCTGTTTTGACGGAAGACTAGACATTGTCCGCTTCCTGGTGGAAAACCATGCAAACATTAGCATTGCCAACAAATACGACAACACGTGCCTAATGATCGCTGCTTACAAGGGCCACACGGACGTAGTCCGCTACCTCCTGGAGCAGAACGCCGACCCCAACGCCAGGGCCCATTGCGGGGCCACGGCTTTGCACTTCGCCGCCGAAGCCGGACACTTGGACATTGTGCGAGAGCTGGTGAAGTGTAAGGCGGCCATGGTGGTCAACGGACACGGGATGACGCCTTTAAAGGTGGCGGCGGAAAGCTGCAAGGCCGAAGTGGTGGAGCTGCTGCTTGCCCATTCTGATTGCGACCTCCGAAGCCGGGTGGAGGCCCTGGAGCTGCTGGGGGCCTCCTTTGCCAACGACCGGGAGAACTATAACATCACTAAGACTTACCAGTACCTGTACCTGGCCATGCTGGAACGCTTCCGAGACCCCGACAACATCCTCCACAAGCAAGTCCTTCCTCCCATTCCGGCCTACAGCATGAGAACTGAATGCCGCACCCCGCGGGAGTTGGATGGCATACGCCATGACGCTGACGCGTTGCACATGGAAGGGCTCATTGTACGCGAGCGAATTCTCGGCTCTGATAACATCGATGTATCTCACCCGATCATCTACCGCGGCGCAGTGTATGCCGACAACATGGAGTTCGAGCAGTGCATTAAGCTCTGGCTGCACGCGCTACAGCTGCGTCAGAAAGGAAACCGCAACACGCATAAGGACTTGCTGAGGTTCGCTCAGGTCTTCTCCCAGATGATCCACCTGAACGAGGCGGTGAAGGCGCACGACGTGGAGAGCGTGTTGAGGTGCAGCGTCCTGGAGATCGAGCGCGGGATAACGCGGATCCAGAACCCGCAAGAGCCCGACGCCCACTCCGCGCTGGAAAACCACGAATGCAACCTTTGCACTTTCCTCTACCTCGTCTGCATCTCCACCAAGACTCAGCGCGGCGAGGAGGAGCAGTCCCGCATCAACAAGCAGATCTACCGGCTGGCGCACCTCGACCCCCGCACCCGGGAAGGGAACAGCCTCCTCCACCTAGCCGTGGACTGCAGCACGCCCGTGGACGACTTTCACACCAACGACGTCTGCAGCTTCCCCAGCGCCGCCGTGGCCAAGCTGCTCATAGACTGCGGCGCCAACGTCAACGCCACGGACAACGCGGGGAACACCCCGCTGCATCTGATTGTACAGTACAACCGTCCCATCAGCGACTTTCTCACGCTGCATTCGATCATTATCGGCTTGGCGGAGGCCGGCGCTCACACGGACATGACCAATAAGGAGAAGAAGACCCCCCTGGACAGGAGCACTACGGGCGTGGCCGAGATCCTACTAAAGACGCAGATGAAGCTCAGCCTAAAGTGCCTGGCCGCTCGGGCCGTGCGGTTGCACAAAATTAAATACCGGAATCAGATTCCCAGAACACTCGAGGAGTTTGTGGAGTTTCATTAGTGGAGGAGGTCCACGTTTCTGTGCATGTTGTTCTCTCCCAGGGATGGATGTAGTCCATTACTAAAATGTCAGCAGCAGAGCAATGGGGACCAACCCAACATGAAGTTCCCTTTTCCTCCAATGAACTGTCTTCCTGTGCTGTACGCAGGACTCATATTCATATGGAACAACCTACGCTACGGCAGGAAGCTGCTGTACATGAAATAAGGTGCTGAATTAGGAGTGCGGTAATCCTGTGGGGGACAGGAGATCCCATGGGGGGGGGGGGGGTTTACAATCCAACTGTCAATTAATATTATTTTTTTTTTTAATGAAGCATTTGCAATTTTTAAGTTGATTTGTTTTTGCATAATTTCATACTATTATTAGATTATATATGTTTCAGCTTGAAGAAATCAGAATTCTTTTATGGGGGTGTGGGGTGGGTCCTGAAAGGTCTTAAGTCGGGGGTCTCAAACTGGCGACCCTACAGCTGTTGCAAAACTACAAGTCCCATGAGGCATTGCAAGGCTGGTGTTCCATCAGATCAGGTGACCCATCAGAATTGGTAACGCAAGTGACAATCCATCGCCGCCATCTTGCTACACCCCGCACTCCTCCACAGTAATGCTCTGTACGCAAAATAGGATTTTCCAATGACAAAACCGTAGATTTTTTTTTTTTCCAAAGGACGTTGGCTCAAACTTGTCTTGCATACACACGGTCACACAAATGTTGTTGGAAATTCCGAACGTCAAGAACGCGGTGACGTACAACACGCCGAGAAAGGTGAAGTTCAATTGCCAGTGCGGCTCCTTCTGCTTGATTCCGAGCATGCGTGGAACTTTTGTGCATCGGAATTGTGTACTCACGATCAGAATTTCCGACAACAAGTTTTGTTGTCGGAAAATTTGAGAACCTGCTCTCAAACATTTGTTGGTGGAAATTCCGACAACAAATGTTCTATGGAGCGTACATACGGTCAGACTTTCCGACAACAAGCTCACATCCAAAATTTGTTGTATGTGTGTGTACAGGGCATTACGATACACTGAGAAGGGGGCAAGGGGACATCTTATTACACCCACTGTAGTCTCTGCATTTGCAGAGTTATTTTTAACAGGAAACAGAGCTTATATGGTGAAATACAGTATTTGGAAATCCATCGGACTGTTTCAATGTTGAATTATAAAAACAGAGGTGTTCTGTCACATTAGCAAACCTCTGAGGTCAGCAGGTTTGCCGCTGCTTTTAAAATTCAACATCTAAACCATCCGTCTGATTTCTAAATCCTGTATTTCACCTTTTATAAGCTCAGTTTTCTGTAAAAAAAAAATAACTGAAATGCAGAACTCTGGGTGTAACAAGATGTCCGCTTGGCCCTTTCTCGGTGTATCGTTACTATGGAGGAGTGCAGGGTGTAGCAAGATGGCGGCGACGGAATGTCACTTCCGTTACCAATTCTGACGGGTCGCCATAGCCGAAAGAACACTGGCAGTAACAAGCATGACTCCCAGAGGCAGGGGCATGATGGGACTTGTAGTTTCGCAACAGCTGTAGGGCCCCTAGTGGGAGATCGCTGTCCTAAGTGATCTGTTTAGCTGTGTGGGTCCAACAGCAATCCTTTGAATGTCATGGTAAACATAAGTGTAGCAAACCATACCTTGGTATACGGCTCCATTCACACCTGGGCGTTTGCAGGCAGCATTGCTGTGATTCTGCCCGCAATTTCCCCCAAACACTGCGCAGAAAAATGGCAAACCGCACAATGCTTGTTCAGGTGCCATTTTTTTTAAATGGCACCTAAAAGTGGGAGCAATTTTTTTTTTTTTTTTATTTAATTTTTTTTTTTCTGTGAGAAGCTTGTCACTCAAAAAGGAGCAGGAGAATCTTTTGGGCGACGTGTGATTTATTGTGGCAAAATTGCACCCGCATTTAGGTACCATTGAAAATGAAAGCATTGTAATTTTTTGTCTTTTTTTTTTTTTTTTTTTGCACAGCGTTTTAGTATCCCAACTCTGCCCGCAATCGCAAACGCCCAGGTGTGAATGGAGCCTAACTAAAAGGCAAAACTTTAGTGTTGGATGGAGTGGAGGTAGATTTGAACCCCTGTCAGTTTTTATTGCTTTCTGTGTCCCCATTAGAGGGGAGATTCTCCCTCTGTGTCCTGTTTACAAAGAACATTGAAAGTGAAACAACAACCCAAATCTTGGGTTGCCCCCCAGAAAAGGAATGGAGAAGAAATCCACTATTTAAGGTGGTTTCCTTAATTTGCAGGGATTTCCTCTCACTTCCTGTTTAGCTATGGGACAGGAAGTGAAGGGAAATCACCGCAATGGGACAGATGGCAGAAAAACTGAAAGGGGTTATGACCCTTCCTTTATCCAAAATGGGGGGGGGGGGGTTGCCTTTTTGGTTGTACTTTAATTCTATGCTTTTATTATTATCTTATTTTTTAATTAGAAGCCCTAATGTGTGAAAATTGTGGATCTTGAGGACTGGAGTTGGTGCACCAATAGTTCCTCCTCCCACTTCAGATTTGGTCACCTCCAATTATGGGTCCTATTTAAAGTTTAGGTATGGCAGTTGTTACATTGTTGCAGCTTGCACCAGTAGAACTATGTATATGCCATGTCTATGGGATCCCGGTGGGAAGCTGGAAATCACTGCAGTAGTAGGCAGCGGTAGTATAGTGATCACCACTCTCTTTCGGGTCTTGTGCCGATCTGCTCCCTGGTGATCACAGGAGGTCATCTGCTTGGTACAGGAGGACACTTTGCATGCACTCAATGAATGTCAATAGTTTTCTGATTGGAGGAGGTGACGATCGCGATGTTCAATCATGCATTCATGGAAAATTTTTAGTTTTGCAGTTCTCGGAACATGAAGCAAAGGTAAATCTTGTCAATGGGACACAAACTGCACAAAAAAAAATTGAAAGGGGGTTCCCTACTCTTACCCCCAACTCTATGCCCATGTAAGAGGCCTGAATGTGTTGTCGCCTTTTTTACACGTTTCCATAATATGGTTGTAGTAGAGCAAAAGGCAAAATGTTTATAAAATTTTGGATAGAATAAGGGAGGGTTAGAATACCTGTCAGGTTTTTTTATTATTTTTTTTTGTTTTGTTTTTTTTTTCTGCCACCTGTGTCCCGTTAAGGAGATTTCCTTTCACTGCCTGTCCCATAACCCAAACAGGAAGTGAGGGAATCCCTCCAAAGTGAACTAGTGTCCTCATTGGAAAATTTCCCCTCTATTCCTGTTTCGGTGGTCAGGGTAAATATAGTGAGTGAATCTCCGTAATGGGGATACTAGAAACCTGACAGGGGTTCTACTCCTTCTCCACACTATCCAAAACTAAGAAAAAAGTTTGCTTTTTGGTATACTTATCTAGATTTTTTTTTTCTTTAAGCACCCCTTTGATCTGGTAATGACATTGTTTTGAGGTGAAATTCTATTCATACCCCCAACGAAGCCTAAATCTACTACTCCCAATTCGAAGACTCTTCTGTCTACCCTATTAAAAAAAAAAAAAAAAAAGTCTTATACTTGCCTATTCTGAAGCTGCTCCGGTCACATGATCGGATCCCAATGCCGGCTTCAGTGTAAAAAAGAGAGCAGCGACAGCAGTTGCAGAGTCTGTGTGACGTCACCCATAGGCTTTATATGGGAGCATCTGAACCTTGTAAAGGATAGATGTCTATACTTGCCTGTTTTGAGGCTGCTCTGCTCCGGTCACATGATCGGAGCCCAATGCCAGCTTCAGTGTAGATGAGAGAGCAGCAACAACAGTTGCAAAGTCTACGCGATGACGTCACCCATAGGCTTACTGTCTATACTTGCCTATTCTGAGGCCACTCCAGTCCGGTCACAAGATCCAGGCCCAGCGCTGACAACTGATGCCCCATAGTAATCCTATGGGTGACGTCATCGTGCAGCCTCTGCCTTTCTTCTGCACTAAAGCTGTTCATGTGATCGAATCGGAGCAGCTTCAGAATAGGGTAGGTTTAAGCATCTTACATTTTTATAGGGTGGACAAAATATTCTTAGAATGGATGTGGGAGTAGATTTAAGCTTGGGGTATGACTGGAATTCCACTTTTAAGTCAAAACATGGCAGCTTCAGTTGTATCCTTAAGGGTCAGTAAACTGGATTGACGACATTGCTTAAATGAAAGGGCTATCGCTAGCAGAACTTGTATATGCATACAGAGGCACACCTTCATCACTTGGAAATTCAGGACTTCTTCCTTGGAGGGGGGGTTATTTTACTGCGCACACTTCACTTCTACCTGCGCTGTTCTTAGATGGGCCTGAAGATTTGCGAGTGTCGCATCTATAGATCTCTGCTCACAGCAGCTATCAATGTGCCAAAGAAGGGTCTGAGCGGGAGGTATCGGATGTCGATGTTGGCAGCAGACACAAACTGAATACCATTGAATGTTGAGTGCCAATATGATGTGTGATCCGGTGATCTTCATGCTTGTCTAAGGGCAGTTCTACTGAGCACTTCTAAGATAGATGGTTATGTAACAGGAATAGGTCACAATCGCTGCACAAAAACATAAACCCATTAATATTCAAAATGTTATAATGTAAGAATTTCTACACACGTATATCTGATTTGCTGTTAGTAGCCCTTTCATATAAGGTAACATTTCAAGAATAACAGTTAGCTGCTAAAATATGTTTTAGGGACCATTTGCACTTTGCTTTGGACCATTTGCACTTTGCTTTGGACCATTTGCACTTTGCTTTGGACCATTTGCACTTTGCTTTGGACCATTTGCACTTTGCTTTGGACCATTTGCACTTTGCTTTGGACCATTTGCACTTTGCTTTGGACCATTTGCACTTTGCTTTGGACCATTTGCACTCGCTTTGATCTCTAAAAAGCAGATCGCTTTAAAAGAGCATTTGACCAGTGGTGAGGAGGAGTTTTATCACCTCCATCACCTGCGTTTAACCACCTTGATCCCTGCACTTGTGAGCCGCAACCGCTTGCAGAGCGGCCACATTCTTTTGAATAGGTTGTGTTTGGCAGGCGTAGCGATGGGGTACAGTTGCTTCTTTGGCCGCGGCATCTTTACGCTCATCACTAGCGGTGATCTTTGAGAACAAATAACTTTACCTTACAAGCAGCTAGAGAGGTCAGGGGTGGCTTGTTTTAAAGCTCTCCTACTTCTTACCTGACACCTTGGGGGGAGATTTATTAAAACTAGAGCACTCGGAATCTGGTGCAGCTGTGCATGGTAGCCAATCAGCTTCTAACCTCAGCTTGTTCAATCAAAGGGTAACTTCACTTTCATGAGGGAAAAAAATGGCAAAGAAAAAAATAATGTAGCGTATACAATTGCAACGCAAGTCATATTTTAATTGTTATTAACAATTACCTTTCCTTTTCAATCTGCAGCGCTGCAACTTTTTTTTGTAAAATGCAATGCAGTATGGCTACCTGGAGGTGTTCTGTATGCAGAACGCCCCCCAGAAACATTTCTTGCTTGTGTGATTGGCTCACTGATTTCCCCAGAAGTCAGATTTCTAGCATCCCCTGCTACTCCCAATAGGAAATCACTTCTAAAGGGATGCAGACCCAGCAGCTTTCCTCATTAGTGTCCTGCAGGTGCAGCAGCTGGTTGATATTTATGAAACTACTCGCACATGGACACAGACAAATGCTTAGGGATATATTTCGAATAAGGCTGCTTTCACTCTGAAAGCGCTGGCCGTTAGCGGTAAAGCGCCGCTCGTTTAAGCTGTGCTTTTTGGCCTCTAGCGGGGTGCTTTTAACCCCAAAAAAGGGGTTAGCTTCGCTTCCGTATCGCTTTTCCGGCTCTTTCGAAGCACTGCCCATTCATTGCAATGGGCAGGGGTGTTTTGGGAGCACTGTACACAGCGCTTCCAAGTGGCCCACAAAGATGCTGCTTGCAGGACTTTTTCTAACGTCGCACAAGCACTCCGACCTAATGTGAAAGCACTCATTGTAATGAATGGGAGGCAGTTTTCAGGCACTATAGACCCCTTTCACACTGGGGTGCTTTTCAGGCGTTTTAGCGCTAAAAATTGCGCCTGTAAAGCGCCTCTCATACCTCCCCAGTGTGAAAGCCCGTGTGCTTTTTACACTGGGGTGGTGCGCTTGCAGGGCAGAAAAAAAAAGTCCTGCAAGCAACATCTTTGGGGCGGTGCGGGAGCGCTGTATACACCGCTCCCAAAATGCCCTCTGCCCATTGAAATGAATGGGCAGCGCTGCCAAAGCGCCACAATACGGGCACTTTTAACCCTTCGGCCGCTGGTTAAAAGTGCCCCACGTGTGGCCGAAAAGCTCTGCTAAAAGGACAGTAAAGCGCCGCTTTACCACTAACGCACCCCCACCCCAGTGTGAACATAGCCTTACAGGCGCTATTTCTAGCGTTAAAACCCCTGAAAACTGCCTCCGTGTGAAAGGGGGTCTTACAAAAGGTAGGAATCTGCAACAAAGTTTGTTAAAATCTTTGCAATGTAAATAGATCACCCAGAGGGGAAATTTTTTTTATTTTTCCTCTCAACAAAAGTGGAGTTACTCTTTAAGCTTTGAGAAAAAAAAAATCCTGCAAGCTGATTGGTCTGTATGCACAGCTGCACCAGATTTGGAACGCTCCAGTTTTAGTAAATACCTGCCCTTGCATCTACATCTGTTTTGGTTGTTGGAGATTCTGTTTGAATGCTTGACATCTTCATATAAATCCTGCCACGGCTTGTATACACCTCCTGGCCATTGCCTCTGCAGCTTAAGGGGGGGCAGTAAAATTTCTTGATGAACTGGCTATAATTTGCTACCCTCCCGCCCAACATCATAAAAAAAAAAAAAAAAAAAGGGAAAATGCTGGCCAAACAGAGCTTGCATCCAATCAGATGCAGCTGCTTTTTAGGGTATTCTTTTGTATATCTTGCCAGACAAGGGATAGGTCCTCCTTTATTGCTACCAAGGCTTTGGGTGAGTGCTGCCAGGGGGGTGTTTAAGTGTTAAGCCCTATCAGGATGTGGGTGAGGGTGGGTTCCCGGCTCATTGGAGAGGTCTGTACACCAGGGATGTTCTAATGTCTCATTCACATTCGTACTTCCTGCATCCTGCTGAGGGTCACCATCTTTAGTCTTTGGTTCCTTCAGGATTCATTGGGTTGGGGGGGATTCCTTGGTTGAGGTCCTTGTGAATTTCTCCAGGTGGGCTGCAGCCTCTCTATTCCCCTGTTTTTCCGATTCCTGGCGGCGAGGCACCGGCGCCTTCTTGGATGTTGTGATTAACTTTTGGCGTCTCCTGTTTTTAGTCATGGTCGTAGGTTGTAGATAGTTTGTCCCTCCCAGCAGGAAGAATGTAGCAGAAGCCTTCTGAGGTTGTCTGGATTCGAAGTGCTGATGCAGGATGGATTGTTCCGGATGGTTGCAGGGAGTCTTAGCATGCATGTCCGCTCACATTGGGGGATCAGGCCACGCCCCCTGCTATTCAGGTTTTCCGACAGCCGTTAGTGCTAGCTGTCCAGAATACAATGGCCACTGCAGGAGATTCATTAGTTTTGTTTTAATTCCGCCTTCTAACTGTGTGTATGACCGGCTTCCAACAAATCTTATGTTCTAAACTAGGAGAAAACAGAAAATTGTATCAAATACTTACCGTAACTTTTTCCTTTCCTGGTGCCAATCCATGGCAGCATCCTACCACATACACTCATCGGACACTTTATTAGGTACACCTTGCTAGTAGCGGGTTGGACCTCCTTTTGCCTTCATTCTTGGTGGCGTAGATACAACAAGGTGTTGGAAACGTTCCTCAGAGATTTTGCTCCATAGTGACGACATAACATCACACACTTGCTGCAGATTTGTCAGCTGCACATCCATGATGCCAATTTCCCGTTCCACCACATCCCAAAGGTGCTCTATTGGATGAGATGTGGTGAGTGTGGAGGATATTGGAGTACAGTGACCTCATTGTCCAGTGGTGAGATGATTGGAGCTTTGTGACATGGTGCATTATCCTGCTGGAAGGAGCCATCAGAAGATGGGGACACTGTAGTCATAAAGGGATGGACATGGTCAGCAACAATACTCAGGTAGGCTGTGGTGTGTAAACCATGATCAATTGGTACTAAGGGGTCCAAAGTGTGCCAAGAAAATATCCCCCCCACCATTACACCACCACCACCAGCCTGAACCGGTGATACAAGGCAGGATGGATCCATGTGCCAAATTCTGACCCCACCATCTGAATGTCGAAGCTGAAATCCAGACTCATCAGACCAGGCAACGTTTTTCCAATCTTCTATTGTCCAATTTTGGTGATCCTGTGCCAATTGTAGTCTGTTTCCTGTTCTTAGCTGACAGGAGTGGCACCCGGTGTGGTCTTCTGCTGTTGCAGCCCATCTGCTTCAAGGTTGGATGTGTTGTGTGTTTCGGAGATGGTATTCTGCATACCTTGGGTGTAACGAGTGATTATTTGAGTTACAGTTGCCTTTCTATCATCTGGAACCAGTCTGCCCATTCTCCTCTGACACCAACAAAACATTTTCCTCTACACAACTGCCGGTCACTGGATATTTTCTCTTTTTCCCTCCATTCTCTGTAAACCCAGAGAGATGATTGTGAAAATCCCAGAAATACTCAGACCAGCCCGTCTGCCACCAACAACCATGCCACGTTCAAAGTCACTTATATCCCCCTTTCTTCCCCATTCTGAGGCTCGGTTACCAAGTATTGAATGGGTGTACCTAAGACCGTGACCGGTGAGTGTTCGCTGCCATGTTGGAGGCAGGAAAGAAAAAATGGCTTCCAGCACTGGATAGGAGGTGCAGCTCGACAGGTTTCCTTTTTATGGGAAGAAAATGATTCCTGTAATGGGGAATTGGGTAATATTTATCCTCCAGCAATATATTTATGCAGATGTGATGGGATTCTCCTACGCTGTTCATGCAAGAACTTAAACATTCAATGATCGCTGCCTTAGAATTTTGCCATCATCTGGATTGTTCTAGTGATCAGATAAGCCTCCAGCGTATGACTTGGTGGCCTCCGGGCTTCTTGACTCGTTGCAGTTATTGCTTCAAATGAAACTCCGCTTTCATATTCTCCACTTTGTACATTGTAAGGGTTCTTGATTGAAGACGCCTTCCAGATACTGCTTTGGAAACCAACGCATCCATTCCAAACCCTTCCTGTGTGCTAGGTAGGTGGGTAGGCCTGCCATGTGATCAGCCCCAGTGTTACCCTGTTTCCCCAAAAATAAGACCTAGCGTGATAGTCGGTGATGGCTGCAATATAAGCCCTACCCCCCAAATAAGCCCTAGTTAAAGTCCTTGTAGGTCTTATTTTCAAGGTAGGGCTTATTTTCCGGGAAACAGGGTAGGGCTTATTTGGGGGGTAGAGCTTATATTGCAGCCATCACCGACAATCACGCTAGGTCTTATTTTCGGGGAAACAGGGTATAATAAGGGTTCAGTCATTTGACAAGCAGTGAGGAGGCGATGTGTCGGATCTTCGTCACTTGCTTTAACGTCTTGATCGTCACAACCATGTGCATTGCATGCATTTGCAGGACGCTTTGCAGAGCGTCCCCAATAACCTGGAAAGGGGGGTTGCGTTTTGGCAGGTGCTACAAGCGACTGGCGACCAAGCAAAGCAATCACAGCTGCGGCATGTGTACATCCCGGTTGCTGCAGCTAAAGGGGGTGAACGGTTTTATGGGGTGTTGTAAAAGCACGTCTCTGCCCCAGACCCCCCACCACCACCACCACCACCGCCGCCTCCACCCTAATCATTCGTGTTTTGAGCCTTTTTGGAGATCAACCGATATTCAATTTGTGTGGACAGTTTGTTCACAGACCGGTGTACAGCATGGGTGCTCAACCTGTGGCCCTCGAGCTGTCGGAACTACAAGTCCCATGATGCATTGCAATGCTGACAGTTCCAAGCATGACTCTCAAAGGCTCAGGCATTTTTTTTTTTCCTCTCTCTGATCGCTGAGTTAAAACAAAAATTGGCTGTGCCTAGTGACCATAATGTTATATTGTCCTTCACACGCTCAATCAGTAGAAAATATAGCCTGAGAAAATTCGATTCTGCCTCCTTCGAACAGAACAAATTTGCATGCATTTTCAATGGAAGGACAACTCTGCCGATTGTTCCATAAACGCATCTCGTAGCATTTTGGAGATTGGTGGATTCTACTAGATGGAATCAGTAGTACTTTCTATCATCCCTCCCCTTCTGAGTGGTTCCAGGTCCACCCCCCCCCCACCCCCCCCCCTTCTTTGGTAACTACCAAGGGCTCTCATTCTGCATGTTGGATTTTTTTTGTTTTTAGAAGAAAAAAAAAATGTGTCAGGGGGACTGAGATTGTATTAGTGATTGTAAACCTCTGATATGAAAAATGAATAAAGCACATCCTTCTGTAGTGTGTACTTAATTAAGAAATAGGTGCGCTAATCTGATACCGAACAGTAATAGTGATTGAAAAAAAAAAAAAAATGTTAACCACACATGAATAAACTGGTACTCATAACATATATGTGAATGAAAATAAAATATTGAGCACAAACACCCTGTGAAAACAGGAGACTCCTTTCCCAGTTGAAGCCTGTTACGGGGAAGCGCATTGGGCGGAGCCACTATCTGTGACGTCATCTCGCACGAGCAGGCTGGCACCAACCCCTGCCGTGTTTGTTTTATGCTGAACTCAAGCTGCTTATTTGTAAGTGTATACTACATTTTTTTTTTTTTTTTTTAAATAAATGTTTTAGACCTATTACACTACGAGGCTTTCCTCTTCTCTCCGCAAATAATGGGGAGTATTACTACCAGATTCCTAAGCATTGGTTACTTTGGAATCGCTACCATCACCACCCGTGAATCGGACCCCTCCTGCAGTCTGACCGCTGAGTCCATTGGAATTTAAACAAGCGCATGTGTGATCTCTTATTACCCAAGATCCACTATTTCTGGTAAGAGGCGAGTGTTTGTGGTAAAAGGATTTATCTGAACACTGTTTATCTGGATCGCATTAGGATTACTGATTTTTCATCACACTTTTTCACATAATTGGGTGTTGATATTGCTAACTCTTTTCATAAGTTTTTTTTTTTTTTGGACTTCTGTATGGACACATTTTTCTTGAAAGATTATTTCCTTTTTTTCACAGGGTGTTTGTGCTCAATATCTATTTTCATTAAAATATACAATGGATATAAAAAGTCTACACACCCCTGGTAAAATGTCAGGTTTCTGTGATGTAAAAAAAAAATGATACAAAGATAAGTAATTTCTGAACTTTTTCCACTTTTTTAAATTTTTTAATTTTTTGTAATTCCTTTATTAGCCAAAGAAAGTTACATGTAACAATTAAAAAAGAAACAATGTACAGTATCTCAAGTAAATAACCGAAAGGAAGGTAATTGGAGGCAGAGACTGAAGGCAATATGCTCAGAGTTGTACAGAGTATGTGGCCATAACAGCATATACTTATGTGCGTAAAGTGCTCAACGCGCTACACTAGGGTGTCTAACAAACATTTATATCAATGGACAAGGCATTATATGCTTCGATGAGTAAAAAAAATTGAGATAAACTACAATAAAACGTGTAATATACGGTAGAATGAGGTAACTTAACTTGGAATTTTCCAGGTAACGTAACGAGGATAGTACTCCCCTGGGGCCTAAATCAGCCCAGAGATGGGGCAACATGAAAGCAAAATATAAACCAGGATATACAGCATATCTGAAAAGCATATCCCATCACTGGGTTTCCAAGTGGTATCTAAAAAGAGGGGGGGTGTAGGGTGGGGGCTAGAGGTTGAGAGTAGGAGTCCCAGTGCGGAGGAGACTGGGTGAGAGGGGACAAAGGGAGAGAAAGAAAGAGCTTAGGAGGCCTCTCGCCCGGGAAGTAGGACGGGTTCGGAGGGGCTAACTCGTATGTTCCATCTCCTGTAAATATGCGTCGGTGTACACAAAGTGGTTCCAGGGTCGCCAGGTCTCTCGGAAGGTCTCCTCCCTGTCATGCAAGGTGGCAGTGAGATCTTCCGTGTCTCTCAATTTGTTCACCTTGGAGTACCACAGAGCTTTCGATGAGGGGGTTTTCCGATCCCGAATAGGGGGGGATGCATGCTCTGGACACATTTAGCAATTGGATTGTGAGAGAGGCCTCCTATTTCCTGATCGGTCTATTAGAGAGATGGATGGAGCAGGCAGGCCGCTGGGTCCACTTCTAGGTCAACATCGGTCAAGTGTTTGATCGTACAGGTCACCTCGCACCAAAAGGGGGCAAGTTTGGGGACAATCCCAGAAAATATGCAGCATCGTCCCTTCAGCTCCTTTGCAGCGCCAGCAAACGCTGGGGACATGTGGGAGGAAATGGTGCAAAGTGGTTTCTCCACCTTTTTTTTTATAGGGGTTGTAACCCTCGTCTTTTTTCACCTTAATGCATCCTATGCATCCATTCTAATAGGGGGTTATCTGATGTAGGGAGGAGCTGCCGGGGGACCCCAGAAGAGGATGTTCGGGGCCACTCTGTGCTAAAACGAGCTGCACAGTGGAGGTAAGTATGATATGTTTGTCATTTAAAAAAAATAAAAAACGATCCTCTACAATCACTTTTAATGTGACCTATAAACTGTACAACTCAGTTGAACAACAAACTGAAATCTTTTAGGTGGAGGGAAGTAAAAATTAAAAAAATAATATGGTTGCATAAGTGTGCACACCCTTACACTAATACTTTTGAAGCACCTTTTGATTTTATTGCAGCACTGTGTTTTGGGGTATGAGTCTATCAGCATGGCACATCTTGACTTGGCAATTTTTGCTCGCTCTTCTTTGCAAAAACACTCCAAATCTGTCAGATTGCGAGGGCATCTCCTGTGCACAGCCCTCTTCACATCACCCCACAGATCCCTCAATGGGATTCAGGTCTGGGCTCTGGCTGGGCCATTCCAAAACTTTAATCTTCTTCTGGTGAAGTCATTCCTTTTGTTGATTTGGATGTATGCTTTGGGTTGTTGTCATGCTGAAAGATGAAGTTCCTCTTCATGTTCAGCTTTCTAGCAGAAGCCTGAAGGTTTTGTGCCAATATTGACTGGTATTTGGAACTGTTCTTAATTCCCTCTACCTTGACTAAGGTCCCTGTTCCAGCTGAAGAAAAACAGCCCCAAAGCATGATGCTGCCACCACCATGCTTCATAGTGGGTATGGTGTTCTTTTGGTGATGTGCAGTGTTGTTTTTGTGCCAAACATGTATTTTGGAATTATGGCCAAAAAGTTCAACCTTGGTTTCATCAGACCATAACAAATTTTCCCACATGCTTTTGGGAGACTTCAGATGTGTTTTTGCATAATTTAACCGGTGTCTTGCCGAGAAAGTTCCCTCCGCGGATAAGGACCCCCCCGTACTGCGCAAGCGCAGTACGAATGACTAGGAGCCACCGAAAATAGCCGAAGAAAATCTTCAATCAGCTGTACACGGCACCTGCGCCCTGGGTCCAGGTTCAAGCCCCACCATCCAAGCGGACCTAGAGGGAGAATAAAAAAGTGCCGAGCGCAGCGAGCCCGCGAGGGGCCCTCTTACAAGCGCCGTGTACAGCTGATTTCTTCTCTATTTTGCTTCGGCTATTTCCGCCGGCTCCTACTGCGCAGGCGCTGCTCCTGCGCAGTAGAGGGGGGTCCTTATCCGCCGAGAGGAACTTTTTTTCGGCAGAACACCGGACTTGGATGTTTTTCTTCATAGGAAAAGGCTTCTGTCTTTTCATTCTACCCCATAGGCCAGACATATGAAGAATACGGGAGATTGTTGTCACATGTACCACACAGCCAGTACTTGCCAGATATTCCTGCAGCTCCTTTATTGTTGCTGTAGGCCTCTTGGCGGCCTCCCTGACCAGTTTTGTTCTTGTCGTGTCTTTATTCATTTTGGAGGGACATCCAGTTCTTGGTAATATCACTGTTGTGCCATATTTTCTCCACTTGATGATGACTGTCTTCACTGTGTTCCATGGTATATCTAACGCCTTGGAAATTCTTTTGTACCCTTCTTCTGACTGATACCTTTTAACAATGAGATCCCTCTGATGCTTTGGAAGCTCTCTGTGGACCATGGCTTTTGCTGTAGGATGCAACTAAGAAAATGTCAGGAAAGACCTACTAGAACAGCTGAACTTTTTTTGGGGTTAACCAGAGGCACGTTAAATGATGGCCGGTGTGTACTGACTCAAACATGAGTTTGAATGTGATTGTTTAATTCTGAACACAGCTACATCCTCAAATATAAGAGGACGTGCACACTTATGCAACCACATTATTTTTTTATTTATTTATTTTTTTTTACTTCAGTTTATAGGTCACAATAAAGGTGGAAAAAGTTCGGAAATGATTTATCTTTGTCATTTTTTTTTTTTTTTTACATCACAGAAACCTGACATTTTAACAGGGTGTCGAATTTTTATATTCACTGTCTGTTCTAATGAGTACTGGTTTATTCATGTGTGGTTAAGTTATTATTTATTTGTTTTTTTTGTTTTTATCACTTTTACTGTTTGGTATCAGATTAGCACACCTATTTCTTAAGGCTCAATGCACACTGAAGCTCATAAACGGACGTTTTTGTTTTTTTTTTTAATTTTTTTTAACAGCCTATAAACTCCCCTCTGTTATCCTATGTGTCCATCGCACACAAGGACGTTTTTGGATGTTTATCAGCAGTGGAGTTTATGGGCTGTCTTCTGAATGCCATATAATCGCGTTCAGGATATAAACGTTGATGAAAGCTCAACATCGTGGCTCACCAGTGTTTAACGTTTTTGATCCATTGAAAAAAAAAAAAAAAAACGCTATTGCAAAAAACGTTGAAAGACTCACTGCAAAGCTCCTGCCATTTTTATAAAGTTATTTTAACATCCAGTGTGCATGGAGCCTAATTAATAATTATTTAGTCTTGTGATCAGACTGGTTTGGTTGCAGCTTATTTGTGAATCAATTTTACTTTGGTTTATTTTGAGCAGTAGAGGGATAAGCGCAGGAATTCTTATTGATTTTTATTGTAGTGGTGTACTTGTCTCTATGAAATCACCTAGTGCGATTTTCTGTTCTTTCTCATTCCTCCTATCTGCACGAGTCAGTCGATGCCAGCCATTTTCAGCCAGGGTTCCATGGATAGATAGGGGGGTTCCTTGAGCTTTGGCCAACCGGCCCCTCCCACCTGGGCAGTTCCAGGTCCAACACCACTTGGCAGAGCCAGCAGCATGACTGCAAGGGTGTCATTCTGGCCACCACTATAAGGGAGGTGTTCTTCACACATAATACCACCAATGTAAGGGGCATTTTCCCAATGTCCCTCGATGCACTAATCTTACCAGGGGTTCCCTGAGACCTTAAGATTGTTTCAAGGGTTCCTCTGGGGTAAAAAGTTTAGGAAAGGCTGGTCTATGCCAACACCAAACAATCCTAGGGGATGGCCCTGCCCTCCTGCAGCCCCCCACAGCAAGTGATTGACAGCCTGAGCTGTGCATGTTTCCCTATGAGACTGTGTAGAGGTGGGTGTGTCCATTCCCTTCACTCAGATCTCAGATTACACAGCCGAGGGAGGCTGGTTTACACTGACACCAAGCAATCCTGGGAGACAGCCCTGCCCTCCTCCAGCCCCACAGCTAATAATTGACAGCCTGAGCTGTGCATGTTTCCCTATGAGACTGTGTAGAGGGGGGTGTGTCCATTTCCTCCACTCAGATCTCAGATTAAACTCGGCTCTCTGCTGTGCAGTGTGTAACATCAGATCCCCACCCCCTGCCTTCTGAAGCTCAGAAATGCTGTGTAAATTCTGGACTTTCAGCGACTGTAGAGTAGAGAGCTTACTATAAAAAAACTCACCGTGCTTGACCCAGATGAATCCAAGTATCGGTGTGCAAAAGACGGCTTTTGCATGCCTTGCAGATATACAGTATCATAGAAAAATGCCGGCACTTTGTCTCTGGGCTATGCCTCCTTTTTATTGGAGGACAGGGTAAAACGCAGAGATAAGACCATACTAGTGCTAACCCGTTTCAGCCAGAAAAGCCTTAAACATAGCTATTAGGCCTTTCCTGGCCGAAACGCGTTGGAACTAGTACGGTCTAATCTGTGGATTTTACTCTGTTTAATAAAGAAAATTGTATAGCCTGGGACTGATGTGTTTCCTCACCAATGAATTGGGAAACCTTAAAGTGTTTGTAAATCATTCCATAATATCCCCAGTGAAGTGACTGGCCTTACAAAGAGATTAAACCAATCCTCCTACATAAATTGTACCTATTTATCTGCTGTCTTCTCTTCTCTATCCATTCAAAGTCCAAAGTTGATATAGCTTGTCCAAGCTTTCAGAAAAAAGGGGGTGGAGAACTGAAGTTACTCTGCAGAGCTCAGTGAGGAAAGCTCTGAGAGCTGATTGGAAGGAAGGGACACACCCCCTTCACACAGGAATAGAGCTGAGGCTGACCATCACGGGCTTTGTGCTGGAGATCCCTCCCCTGTCACCATTTTTCTCTTTGTGTCAGGAAAACTTATCAGACGTGTTTCATGCAGGTAGCAGAGGAACATGGCAGCAGACAGAAATGACACTTAACCACTTCAGCCCCGGAAGGTTTTAAACCCCCCCCACCCCCCCTTCATGACCAGGCCATTTTTTGCAGTACAGCACTGTGTTCTTTAACTGACAATTGCCCGGCCGTACGACACTGTACCCAAATAAAATTGATGTCTCCCCCCCCACACACACACACACAAATAGAGCTTTCTTTTGGTGTCTTTAGGTTTTTGACCACCTCTGCGTGTTTTTGTTTTTTTGCGGGATTGCGCCGGACAGATTGGACACCTGACACTTTTTTGGGAACCAGTGACATTACAGTAATCCGTGCTAAAAATATGCACTGTCACTGTACTAATGACACTGGCAGGGAAGGGGTTAACATCAGGGACGATCAACGCGTTAAATGTGTCCCTAGTGGGCGCTTACTAACTGGGGGGGCACACCGATTTCTATCTTCTCCCCTGTCAAGAACGGTGATCTGCCTTGTTTACATCGACAGATCGCTGTTCTGCCTCCTCTGGGGAGTGATCGCTGGTGGCCAGCGGACATCCGGTCTTCCGGACCTGCTGATTGGCATCCTCAGTGTCCAATCAGCACGCAGTCACGCTTCCGGCGATGCGCGCGTCCCCTGCAGTCTGTTGCACGAAATGGCGTACAGGAACGTCGTTTCGCACAATAGAGCTGACCTGCCTCCGTAGGTACAGTGGTAACTGGTTAATACACTGGACTGGGACAAGTACACACTATAGAGGGAAATGCTTTGTTCATATTTCATGTCTGAGGTTTACAACGACTTTAAGGGAATGTTTGGTGGAAACCCAGTTTAATTATTATATTCATACTGGGTTTATCATGTCAACAACAACAAAAAAAATCTCCATTATAGTTGTGTCTAAACACCTGCAGATCCTGTATTTTCCATTATAGTTCTATGGGTTGTGGTTAAATCTCTGCAGATCTCCTGTCCCTTCCTAGCCAGTAGTCCTTGTACATTTGTATACAGTGTCTATGTATGCAGTAGAATGGGCAGTGAATAATACAGATCTCTGCCACTACAAGAACCATACTATAGTTGATAGCTTGTCTGTTTTTTTTTGTTAACGGCTAAAAAAAAAAAGGTTGCACTAGAAAAGCTGGCAATTCCTTTTAATGTGGAATGGCCCATCCTCCGAGTCCTCCTGGAAGTATGGGGAGGCAGCTGGCAACCCGAGTGCCTTATTCTCACTCTATGGAATGATGCAACATGGCTTCTTCTCTGATTTGGTATTTATTAACATTCACAGGGTTTAGTCTTAAACCCTGTGAATGTTACTTCTTAATGCTGCACCCTCACACACACCATATGGGAAATCTGGAATTTTTGGGGTTTTTCCTCAGGTACCAGGAATGCTGGCTGACTGGATGATTAAAAATGAGAGAATCTGTTTAATACTTGGGGATTACGTTTTATTGCGCCATGATATTTTCCAAGTATATTGCATGTTTTCTCTCTCTTTCTCTCTCTGTCTCTCTCTCTCTCTCTCTTTCTTGATCGCTACTTTTGCAATCATAAGCTAATTGCTGACATCAGAGGCCCAACAATTGTATGTGGGCTCCTGCAGCTAATCGTGACCCCTTGCAGACTCATTGAAAGAAAAGGGAGGCTGTGGGCTCCTGCAACTAATCGCAGCGGCATGCAGACCCATTGAAAGCAAGGGAAGGTTTCAGGCTCCTGCAGCTAATCGTGGCTCCTTGGAGACTCATTGAAAGCAAAGGGAGGCTGTGGGCTCCTGCAGCTAGTCGCATTTGCTTGCAGATTCATTAAAAGCACAGGGAAAGCTGCTGGCTCCTGCAGCCGCTTGCAGACCCACTGAAAGCAAGAGCAAGCTGCTGGCTCCTGCAGCTAATCTTGGCTCCTTGCAGATTCTTCAAACGCAAGGGGAGGCTTGTAACTCCTGCAGCTAATTGCGGCAGCATGCAGACCCTCTGAAAGCAAGGGAAGGCTGCAGGCTCCTGCAGGTAATCGCGACTCCTTGCAGACTCATTGAAAGCAAGGGGAGGCTGCTGGCTCCTGCAGCTAATTGCAGCTGCTTGCAGACCCATTAAAAGCAAGAGGAAGCTACCGGTTCCTGCAGCTAATTGCGGCTGCCTTAATGGACCCTGGATGTGGGTGTGAATGTGGCCTCATGGTAACAAGAAGAAGAATCTAGCTGATTATAGTGCAGAGGAGCGTTTCCCTTTTATCTCCTGTCCTGGAAAGTCGAGAGGAAATAATTAGAGTCCCCGTTTAGAGGATTCCCCCCCTCCAGTGCTTATTTGCTCTGGTGATGATTGACAGGTTTGTTTTTTAGGATACCCTCATATTCTGTCTTTGTGAAAATGATCACCAGGAAAAATCGACGGGGTAAATCTCTTCAGTGGAAGGAAAGGATGAACAGGGGTTTGCTCTGAGCTTGGGTTCAAACTAGACCTGGAAGGAAGCTGTCGCTCCTGCCCCCTGTTGCCCAATCATCTGTGGCCAGGGCGTTCCCCACCCCACAGCTGCACATACACAAAGGGGAGGAGATGCTCATGACGACATTGATCTGTTATTGCCACATGACACTGACCTAATATGACCACGTGGCCATATTAGGTCAGTGATGTCACATGCATCCGTGCCTCACAGTAGACAAAGGGACGGAGATGCTCGTGACGTTGTTGACCTAATGCCCTGACAGCTGTTGATTGGGAGGGAGTAACGGCTTCCCCTCAGTCCAAACCTGTGGCCATGGTGGGGACACAGACCGCAATAAAAACTTGACAAAGGGTCCTATATTTCCCTACTCTATCCAAAACTGAAAAGAAAAAGATGCCTTAACATACTTTTAATAGCATGGCCCTTTTTTTTTTTTAAATTTAGATTCATGGTCCAAGGTTATATTATATAATCAGAAAGATCCAGTTGACTTGGTGGTGGAGATACCTGAAATAGTATCAGGCTAGGCCCACTAGCATTGTGCTTAGCCCCAAGAAGACCTCCATGATTATCATACAGCATTGGATCTGTTGGAAGATCATTAACATGAGACACCTGCATGCATGTGGCTTCATCTCCTGACTGCTCCAACTGACCCCTATAGGTTTCTCTATATGCCAGAAGGCCACACTTGTATGGAGCTTATCTGAACCTGAATACTGAGCCTTCTATAGCTGTCAGGGCATGATGATCAGGATGGGTAAGCAAAACTCTGTGTGGCCAGGTAATATCAGAGGTTTAGAAATGCACTTGGATAACACATCAGGCGTACAGACAATGGCAGATCAACTTGTCATTAGAATTATTGCAAACATTTGAACTGGATCCTGTTTCATCAGAACCTTAACAATGCCATGCTGGACCCCTGACCTCTGTTCGAAATATCATTTAGGAGAGTGTGGGCTTTAAAGGATAAGTTCACCTTTTTGAACATGTTACATATTCCTCCTGTATTTAGGGTGGAACGTGTAACATGTTCCATCAGCTGCAGCCTCTCCCTCCCCAGTACCAACGGGCGGGCATCTTCTCTGGGTGCCCGCTGTCACTGTTTGAAAAAGATGTGAATGGGAAACCACAAGTCCCGACCGCCTTTTGAGGCTGTCGGCTTGTAGTTTCAATTAACTACCATGGCTCTGTTGAGCGCTCTAGTAGTTCATTCTTCCTGTCAGTGTGTTTCTGTCTGCCCGTACGAGGTTCGAGCAGACTGATACACTGAGAAGTTTTCAGGAGTCCTGCATGGCACTCGTGGGCGCAATGCTTTCCAGACTCCAAGTAAAAAAATAAAATAAAAAATACACATCTTTTTGCAGTTAAAAAAAATTTGCATTTATTATTATTATTTTTTCTTTTTTTTTTTTTTTTTTTTTTTTTTTTAAAGGTTAACTTCTCATTTAGAATTAAGCAAAGCAAGCCAACTTCAATCATAATATTTGATGCAAAGACAACCACCTATCCCACCCATCTGAAACAATAACGTTTTATGTATCTGTGTTAAAGTGAACCTGTGCCCAGAGCATGCACAAATTTTTACATATAATATAAATGTTTAACAATGACGATCCGTAAAAGCTCTTTAAAGCGAGCCCTCCTTTATTTCCGTATCTATAAGCATTGTGGAGAAGATGAACTTTCCTGGTAGCTTACCACCCTCCAATGTAAACTAACAGCAGGTGTTTCTAAGCTGTTCAAAACGAACGGAAACCTGACTTTAAAGACTTTGTTGTGGTTAGTGGTGAGCTAAGGTTCGGTCTGAACCAACGAGAAGCTGTCACATGATTGTAGGCTGTCAGCCTGTTTGGCTGTGGCCGTAGAATTTCCCGCCCCACAGCCACACATAACAAAGGATGTTAGCCGATATAATCATCCTCGTGGTCATATCTGGACAATGTCCAGATGTGGTCATAATGGGTCAATGATGTCACAAGCATCCTAGATTAATAGTTGCTAAAGGTTGAATAAAGACGCTAGTCCATCCAGTTTAACCTGTGTAGGTGTATGTGTGTCAAGGTTGATGATCATTTTCCCATATCCCTGTATGTTGTGTTCACCAAGATGCAAGTCCTAGAGCCTTTTAAAACTATCAATACCCCCCCAATGATACCACCAATTGTGGAAGAGCGTTCCACATCCTTCTTCCCCTGACAGTGAAACCCCCCCCTGCGCAGCTTAAGGTTAAACCGCTTCTCCTCCAGTCTCATTGTATGGCCTTGTAACCTCTTACACTCCCTGAGACTGAATAGTTTTCTTCCTACACTGGGATCATTTTTGAGATATTTGTATAATGCTATCATATCTCCTCTCAAGCATCTCTTCTCCAGGGAGAATAAGTTTAGCGCTTGTAGCCGTTCCTCGTAATTGAGGTCCTCCAGTCCCCTTAATAAAATATGTTGCCCTTCTCTGGAGTCTTTCCAGTTCCAGGTCATCCTTCCTGAGGACTGGTGACCAGAACTGGACAGAATACTCCAGATGTGGCCCAACCAGAGTTTTATAAATGTGGCTAGATTATCTTTTTATCTCTGGAGTAAATTCCTTTTTTTACACACGCTAATAATCTGGCTTTGCTTGCTGCAGCTTGGCATTGCATGCTATTGCTCAGTCTGTCTTCTACTAGAACCCCCAGATCTTTCTCCATCCTGTATTCCCCAGAGATTCTCCCCCTAGTGAGTAGTTTGCGTTTATATTTTTATCCCCCAAGTGCATTACTTTACAACCTGACCCCCTTGTGTAGCTGCGGGGTGGGAAATTCTATGACTGCAGCGGATTGGGCCAGTGTCTTGCCATCATGGCTGATGTCCTCCTCGTGGCCATATTTGGACAATGTCAATGACCAGATGTGGTCATAAGAGGTCAATGATGTCACCAGCATCCTGGCCCCTTGTGTAGCCGCAGGGTGGGCAATTGAGTTTGGGCTGAACCTTGACTCATCACTAGTTGCGATCTTTGATAATAAATAACTTCACGTTACATGCAGCTAGAGAGGTCAGGGGTGGCTTGTTTTAAAGCTCTCTTACTTCTTAGCTGACGCCTTACATCTACATCTGGTTGTTGGAGATTCTATTTGAATGCTTGACATCTTATGGAGGCAGATTGAGCCTGATAGTGGTTTGGGCTCTTTACATGAATGAAGTCATGGAGATAACTGCAATTTGCACATTTAATTCATCTCTTTTCCTTATAATGCTTCATGGATTCATTTTTAAACTCTTGCCTCTTCAGGATAGCAGCTAGTTAAATTTTAGGTGAGCTATTTGACTGCTAGTGCTCTTGAGTATATGTGATAGTGCTGGACTGATATATTGGTGCTGTTGGATGTACTGAAGATTGAATCCTCCTTCAAAGAAGCTAAAAAGCAACAAAGGGGCATTGTAAATAGACCTTGTTCCAGTCCCTGATGGTCTCAAAAGGAAACGCGATCGATGACAAACTTGGGAGTTGGTCATTGAGGAGCACCCAGTACAAAAGTTCATGACCCATTTAGAGGTCTAATCAAAATGTTTTGAATAAGAGCATCAGGAGAAGCCAACACATTTTGAGGGAAGTGCCTCCGCCTTTCTCAGGGCTGAAACCTTTAAGCCTCATATACACGACTGGCTTTTCGGCAGGGAATTGTGTGATGACAGACTTTGCCTCAAATCCGACCGTTGGTACGCTCCATCAGACAATTGTTGTCCAACTTTCGGTCTGTTGTCAGATTTTCGCATCGTGTGTACAAAAGTCCAAAGTACAAACACACATGCTCGGAATCAATGCTCACCAAACACGACGTTGGCAGAAGGTGCCCAAAGGGTGGCACTACAGGGCTGAAATTCCACGTAGTACGTCACTACGTTCGTGTTTGTTGGCCGACAATTGTGTGCCGTTAGTATGCAAGACAAAATCCAGGCACACTCTCTTCGGACAAAAGTCTAACGCTTTGTCTGCCGAAAATCCGATCGTCTGTACGAGGCTTTACAGATGGCTAAAAATATCAATGATGTCAGTGAGAACTTATCCGATGGGCAGGACTTGCTCATTGATAAAGCAACCTCTGGAGGAACCCTAGGCAAAAAGAGCAAAGTGCGCAGACTAAGTGTGGTGGGTGTGTAAACATTTATTAAAGGAAGACAATTAGCAACTCACAAAGTAAGACGTATTCTGCTTATCGTGGTTCTCGAAAGGATTCCCAGCTGGGGAGGACACCAAGGAAACTGTCACAATGGATACACTGGATAGGCTCTTGATGGCACTTGTAATAGCTAAGAGAGACCGCAAGGTGGATACAGCAAATAAATATGGCAACTCAGTGTGTGGATGATCTCATGTGTTGAAAAAGAGGCATTGGCTTCGAAATATGTTGCCACCCCCCTGACATAACTTCCTGTCTATGCATGTGCTCCATCGATCCACACATGCTGCTTCCTGGCCAGAGCCTGCCTGGTCACCCCAACTACCATATTCCACTCCTTGCAGCAGAAGCTCCATTTTGGGATCCTGGATGCCGCCTCCTCGCAGCTGCAGATGCACCAATGACTTATCCACACACTGTGAGTTGGCAATTATGTGCTATATCCACTTCTCCACCTTGCTGCACTTAGATTGGTGCCCCCTTGCTGTCTCTCATAGCTGTTGCAGGTGCCATCCAGACCATGTCCATTGACAGTTTCCTTGGTGTTTTCCCCAGCGGGGGGAATCCTTTTGCGAACCATAAGCACAATTCATCTTACTTTATGGGAGTTGCTAGTTTTCTTCCTTTAACCACTTAAGGACCAGCCTCGTTTTGGATTTTAGGTGTTTACATGTTTAAAACAGGTTTTTTTGCTAGAAAATTACTTAGAACCCCCATACATTATATATTGTTGTTTTTTTTTCTAACACCCTAGAGAATAAAATGGGGGGCATTGCAATACTTTTTTTTGCACCGTATTTGCGCAGCGGTCTTATAAGCCCTCCTTTTTTTTTTTTGGAAAAAATTCACTTTTTTGAATAAAAAAATATGACAACAGTAAAGTTAGCCCAATTTTTTTTTATATTGTGAAAGATAACGTTACGCTAAGTAAATTGATACCCAACATGTCATGCTTCAAAATTGCGCCCGCTCGTGGAATGGCGTCAAACTTTTACCCTTAAAAATCTCCATAGGCGACGTTTAAAAAATTCTACAGGTTGCATGTTTTGCGCTACAGAGGAGGTCTAGGGCTAGAACGGTTTGACCACCGTTTTCATATGCGGGCGCTACTCACGTATGCGTTCGCTTCTGCGCGCCGAGCTCGTCGGGACAGGGCGCTTTAAAAACATTTTTTTTTCTTATTTATTTTACTTTATTATATTTATTTTTGCACTGTTTTTTTTTTTTTTTTTTAAGTTGGATCACTTTTATTCCTATTACAAGGAATGTAAACATCCCTTGTAATAGAAAAAAGCATGACAGGTCCTCTTAAATATGAGATCTGGGGGTCAAAAAGTCCTCAGATCTCATATTTGGACTAAAATGCAAAAAAAAAAAAAAAGTCGTTTGAAAAAATGACTTAAAAAAAAATATGCCTTTAAAGACATATGGGCGGAGCTGACGCCATGACGTCGCTTCCGCCCTCCTATGGTATGGAGATGGGTGGCGGCCATCTTAGCCTCACTCGTCTCCATTCCCAGGCACTGAAAGGTCCCGATCTCTGCCGCTACCGACGGCTCCGGTAAGCGGTGGAGGGCGCGGGAGAGCGGCGGGAGGGGGGTGGCATCTCTCCCTCCGCCGTTAACGGTGATCTTGCAGCAAACCCGCCGTAGAGACCACCATTATCATACACAGAACCGGCTTCTATAAAGATCGATACCCCGGTTGTGGCAGCAGCTGCTGCCGTTACCGAGATATCCCTCTTCAAAGTGCCGACGTATATGTATAGGAGCCGGTCGGTAAGTGGTTAAAAAAAGGTTTACTTGCCCACTACACTTAGGGGTTGATTTTTCTAACGGCAAATCCACTTTGCACTACAAATGCACTGCAAGTGCACTTGGAAGTGCAGTCGCTGTAGATCTGAGGGGAGGATCGAAATGAGGGGAAGCTCTGCTGATTTCTATCATTCAATCATTTGCACGCAAAAATGCTGTTTTTTTATTTTCCTTGCATGTCCCCCTCAAATCTACAGTGACTGCACTTCCAGGTGCACATGTAGTGCAAAGTGGATTTGCCTTTAGTAAATACACCCCCCCCCCCCCCTTTTGTCTGCCACTAATGCTCCGTACACACGATCGGACTTTCCGACGACAAAACCGTGGAGTTTTGTTCGAAGGTTGTTGGCTCCAAATTGTTTTGCATACACACAGTCACACAAATGTTGGCCAACAATTACGAACGTAGCGACGTACAAGACGTACGACAAGCCAATAAAAAGGAATTTCGATAGTCATGTGATATCTCCATTACGAACGCTAGTTTTACAAGACCAAGTGCTTTATTTCCGAGCATGCGTGGACTTTTGTGCTACGGACTTGTGTACACACGATCGGAAAGTCTGACAACCAAAATTTGTTGGTGGAAAATTTGAGAACCTGCTAGCCAACATTTGTTGGGCGGAAAGTCCGACAACAAATGTTCGATGGAGCGTACACACGGTCGGACTTTCCGCCAACATCTCACATCCAACATTTGTTGGCGGAAAATCTGAGCGTGTGTACGGGGGCGTTAGAGATTTCTTCAGTCTCTCAAAAGTGCTGCATTAAGTGTGCTGGATTGGACTCTTCAGCAGTTCCTAAAGCCATAGAATTTAACCTGAGGGTTTTGGACCACACTGACCACAAATGTAGTTTGTCCCACCCATCGTGCCATATTGACCTTTTTTTTTTATTCTGAAGGAACCCTGGTTGATAAACCCTGCTCTAAAATGTCAAGTCTGGCCCCATTGCAACGGGACTGTACTTGGGCGCTCCTCAATTCCCACCCCAAGTTGGCTGATACTCTTAGGAAAGTGACTAAACAGACATATTAACATACCTGCGGTAATGCAATGCAGCTGACATGTTAATAGACTTTCATAGTCATTGGATTAATACGATGTACATCCATACAAACAAGCAACAGGTTTCCTGATTTCCTATTCACAATGACTGCTTGTACCATCTACAGCCCTGCAGTACATTGCATTTATTTCTCTAGTCCTTGGTTTAAACTGGTGTCCTAATTCTGTACCTGACTGTGCTTTCATGTTATTCCACTCCTAGGTGGCTGGAGGTACTCGCTCCATCTACTCTAAATATCGGCAGAATCCTTTCTTTATCATATGGGCTAAAATTAGACGCTACAGCAAATACTGTATGTGCTTTGGAAAAATGAATTCATGTTTATATTAATCTCTGGTCAGCAAACTATTGGAGATTTTCACAATAAATTTATTTTTTATCAAAGAGTATTTTTTTTCTGTTTTCATTAGTTTTTATTAATTTTCAAAAGGAGGTAATTACAAAATACAGAGCCAAGTACACCATGGCAGTACACTTCCAACTAAATACGAAGCGGTACAGTGCATCCGAAAAGTATTCGCAGCGCTTTACTTTTTCCACATTTTGTTATGTTACAACCAGGGCAGGACTTAGGCTGGCGGGGGCCCCTGGGCTTGATTCACTTTCGGGCCCTACCTTCTATACATTACTTTAAACCTTTAGTTTTCTTTTAAGCGCGCCACTCTGATACCGTTTGCCCGCCATTACATCACTGTCTAAAGCAGACAGGTTTTCTCAACGGCAGTAAACGAGGCACTACGAAACTGCCAATAACCAATCGGCAAACCTCAAGATAAGAGTTTTAGGAATTTTAAGGAAAAAAACTATTTAAGGAAAAAAACTTACATTTAAATGCTCATCAATGCAGCCTTGCACAGCGTCCATCTGCATGCTTGTCCAGCGTCATTTGCAGCCTTGCAGCGTCATTTGCAGCCTTGTCAGTGTCATTTGCAGCCTTGCAGCGTCATTTGCAGCCTTGTCAGTGTCATTTGCAGCCTTGCAGCCATCATCTGCAGCCTTATCAGTGTCCATCTGCAGCCTTGTCCGTGTCATTTGCAGCCTTGCCCAGGTGTCAGTGTCACTGCAGTTTAAATATGGCACCGCCGAGATACACAGAGCCGGTGTTCTGCCGAGAAAGTTCCGCTCGGCGTATAAGTTCCCCCCTCTACTGCGCCTGCGCAGTAGGTATCGGCGGAAATAGCCGAAGCAGAACAGCTGAAAATCAGCTGTACACGGCGCCCGTAAGAGGGCCCCTCGCGGGCTCGCTTCGCTCGCCACGCTTCGGGCACGGCCTCGCTGCGCTCAGCACTTTTAGATTCCCCCTCTAGGTCCACTTGGATGGTGGGGAAGGAACCTGGACCCAGAGCGCAGCTGATTGAAGCATTTGAGCTTCGGCTATCTCCGGCGGCTGAGAGTAGTATGTACAGGGGGGGAACTTATCCGCCGAGGGAACATTCTCGGCAAGACACCGGTCCTGTATATCTCGCCTCCTGTCAGCTTTTCTCGGCTTCTCGCAGTCCCGCCCAGTCCCGTCCTATGATGGACATAACACAGGTCCAATGGCGGGACTGTAAGCGGAGCCGAGCGCCGCTGATATATATACATAGCCGAGTGTACTCGGCTAGCTCCGCTCACAGTCACGCCCAGTCCCTGTGTTATGTCCATCCTAGGACGGCACTAGGCGTGTGACTGAGCGGAACTAGCTGAGTATAGCCAAGTACCCTTTGCTGGGGCCCCCTATTGGGCGGGGCCCATGGGCTTGAGCCCAGTCAAGCCCAATAGTAATTCCGGCCCTGGTTACAGCCATATTCTAAAATGGATTCAATTTGTTATTTTCCTCACAATTCTACAAACAATCCCCCATAATGACAACATGTGAAAGAAGTTTGTTTGAAATCTTTGCAAATTTTTTAAAAATAAAAAAGGAAAAAAATCCCATGTACATAAGTATCACAGCCTTTGCTCAATACTTTGGTGAAGCTCCTTTGGCACCAATTACAGCCTCAAGTCTTTTTGCGTATGATGCTACAAGCTTGGCACACCTATTTTTGGGCAGTTTCTCCCATTCTTCTTTGCAGGACCTCTCCAGCTCCATCAGGTTGGATGGGGAGTGTCGGTGCACAGCCATTTTCAGATCTCTTCAGAGATCTTCAATCGGTTTCAAGTCTGGGCTCTGGATGGGCCACTCAAGGACATTCACAGAGTTGTGCCGTAGCCACTCCTTTGTTATCTTGGCTGTGTGCTTAGGGTCGTTGTCCTGTTGGAAGATGAACCTTCACCCCAGTCTGAGGTCCAGAGCGTCCTAAAATGGGTTTCCATCAAGGATGTCTCTGTACATTGCTGCATTCACCTTTCCCTCGATCCTGACTAGTCTTCCGGTTCTTGCTGCTGAAAAACATCCCCACAGCATGATGCTGCCACCACCACGCTTCACTGTAAGGATGGTATTGGCCAGGTGATAAGTTGTGCCTGGTTTCCTCCAGACATGATACTTGCCATTCAGGCCAAAGAGTTCAATCTTTGTTTCATCAGACCAGAGAATTTTGTTTCTCATGGTCTGAGAGTCCTTGGTCACCTCGCTGACTAAGGCCCTTCTCCCCCTATCGCTCAGTCAGCCCGCTCTAGGAAGAGTCCTGGTGGTTCCAAACTTCTTCCATTTACAGATGATGGAGGCCACTGTGCTCATTGGGACCTTCAATGCTGCAGAAATCTTTCTGTCCCCTTCCCCAGATCTGTGCCTCCATACAATCCTTTCTCGGAGGTCCATAGAAAATTCCTTGGACGTCATGGCTTGGTTTGTGCTCTGACATGCACTGTTAACTGTGGGACCTTCTATAGACAGGTGTGTGCCTTTCCAAATCATGTCCAATGAACTGAATCTACCACAGGTGGACTCCAATCAAGTTGTAGAAACATCTCAAAGATGATCAGTGGAAACAGGAGGTACCTGAGCTCAATTCTAATGCCCCGTACACACGGTCGGATTTTCCGATGGAAAATGTCCGATCGGAGCGTGTTGTCGGAAATTCCGACCGTGTGTGGGCTCCATCGGACATTTTCTATCGGATTTTCCGACACACAAAGTTGGAGAGCAGGAGATAAAATTTTCCGACAACAAAATCCGTTGTCGGAAATTCCGATCGTGTGTACACAAATCCGACGGACAAAGTGCCACGCATGCTCAGAATAAATAAAGAGATGAAAGCTATTGGCCACTGCCCCGTTTATAGTCCCGAGGTACGTGTTTTACGTCACCGCGTTCAGAACGATCGGATTTTCCGACAACTTTGTGTGACCGTGTGTATGCAAGACAAGTTTGAGCCAACATCCGTCGGAAAAAATCCTAGGATTTTGTTGTCGGAATGTCCGATCAATGTCCGACCGTGTGTACGCCCTATAAGTGTCATGGCAAAGGCTGTGATACTTATGTACATGTAATGTCTTCATTTTTTTTTTAATAAATTTGCAAAGATTTCATACAAACATCTTTCACGTTGTCATTGTGGGGTATTGTTTGTAGAATTTTGAGAAAAATAATTAATTTAATCCACTTTGGAATAAGGCTGTAACATCATAAAATGTGGAAAAAGGGAAACGCTGTGAATATTTTTTAGTGCTGTGAAAAAGTATTTGCCCCCTTCCTGACTTTTTTGCATATTTGTCGCACTTAAAGAGTAACTCCACTTTTCTTGAGAAAAACCCCTCCCCTCTGGGTGATCTCTGTACATTGCAGGGGTTTTAACAAACTTTGTTGCAGATTCCTTCCTTTTTGTTATTCTGAAGCAGGGGGAGGCAACCTTTTGAGCACAGTGTGCCGAAAAATGTTTTCAAAGAAACTGAGCGTGCCGATTTTATAACAAAAAAATGTCAACCTCACACTTTCAATCACGAAAAGGATTCTATTATAAAGTAAATGCTGTAATCTACTTTAGTAGTGAGAAATTAACTTCCTGCACTCTCACGCCTCAGATCGGCCCCAATTCCTGCAACTCCACACCTCAGATCACTGTCCCTCCTGCAAATCTGTTTCAGCACTGTACCCCCCTGCACATCTGCCCCCACCAATGTACCCCCTTTCTCATCTGCCCCCACCAATGTACCCCCTTTCTCATCTGCCCCACTAATGTACCCCCTTTCTCATCTGCCCCACTAATGTACACCCTTTCTCATCTGCCCCACCATTTTAACCCCCCTGCACATCTGTCCCACCTCTGTACCTCCTTTCTCATCTGCCCCACCAATGTTCTCCCTTTCTCATCTGCCCCACCACTATACCTCCATGCACATATGCTCCACCACTGAACCATCTTCTCATCTGTCCTAACACTGAACTTATCTGCTCATCTGCCCCACCACTGTAACCCCCTTTCTCTTCTGCCCCACCACTGTACCTCCTGCACATCTGTCCCACCTTAGTTCCCCCTGCTCTTCTGTTCCACCGATGTACCTCCTTTATCCTCTGCACATCTGCCTCACCTCTGTACCCCTTCTCATCTGCCCCAGCTCTGTACCCCCTGTTCATCTGTCCCACCACTGTTAAACCCCGCTCATCTGCCCCATCACTGTACCCCCTGCTTTTTTGTCCCACCGCTGATCCCCCTTCTCATCCCTCCCACCACTGCACCTCCCTGCACATCTGCCCCACCACTGTAACCCCCCTGCTCATCTGCCCCATTAATGACCCCCTTTTTTCACCTGCCCCACCACTGTACCTCCCTGCACATCTGCTCCACCGCCACATCCCCATGCTCTTCTGTCTCACTACTGAATCACCTTCTCATCTGTCCTAACACTGAACCCATCTGCTCATCTGGCGCACCGCTGTAACCCGCTTTCTCATCTGCCCCACCAAATGTACCGTCTGCACATCTGTCTCACCTCTTTACCCCCCTGCTCTCCTGCCCCACCTCTTTTCCCCCTGCTCTCCTGCCCCACCTCTGTAACCCCTTGCTCATCTGCCCCACCAATACACCTCCTTTCACATCTGCCCCACTGCTCTACCCCCCCTGCTTTTCTGCCCCAACACTGAACCCCCCTGCTCTTCTGCCCCACTGCTGAACCCCCTTCTCATCTCTTCCACCACTGTACCTCCCTGCATGTCTGCCCCACCGCTGTACTCTCCTGCTCTTCTGTTCCACCTCTGAACCCCTCCTGCTCATTTTCCCCACCGATGTACCCTCTTCTCATCTATGATATGCGTGATATGCAGAGTGGGGAAAGGAAGCAGAGATGAGACACATCTACCTGTCCTGGAACACTCATCCTGCTGATCCAATGTATGGGATGCGTGGGATGTATGGGATGCGTGGGATGTATGGGATGCGTGGGATGTATGGGATGCGTGGGATGTATGGGACGTGTGGGATGTATGTGATGTGTGTAATGTACGGGATGTGTGTGACGTCACATACAAGCATATGGAATGGATGCACAATGATGAGCTCAGGTCAGGGGCATTTTCTGAAAGCAGTGGGCCTGTGTGCAGGATCATAAGTTGGGGCCCCGAAGCTGAGAAAAAGTGGTTGGGTGTGATTTTCATTGCGCTGAATCCTGGCTCTGGCTTAAAGGGACACAGAGTGCCGGGATTCAGTAGTAAGTGACGGAAAGGTTCAGAAATAATTTTAACAAAGTTCCCAGAAGCTCAACAGTAATTCCACAAACTGTCACCTGATTGGGGTTTTCTCAATCACAGTGAAATCCCTTCTTTCTGATATTGGTAGTGGCAACCAAGCGAGTCATCTTCCTCCAGATGGTGGGTGGGGCTAGCAGGACTGTGATTGGCTTTAGCAGTGGCCAATCACAGTCCTCCTCCTCCTGGAAACAGGGACCGCTCCCCCTATCAGAACTGTACCCGATCTCTTCCCCATCACAAAACCTGACGATCGCAGCTACAGCAAAGTTAGAGAACCAATCAATGTTTCCCATCTTTTACAATGTGTGGGGGGCGCAGTGCCTCCCCCCCTAGTGCAGAAGCGGTGTGGGGAATTCTGAAATTGGAATGCATTAGTGTCTCACCGACACATCCCTGCACTGCTCTGCTGATGGGGAGGGAGTCGAGTGCCGGCAAAAGAGGCTTTGTGTGCCGCTTGTGGCACCAGTGCCGTGGACTGCCTACCCCTGTTCTGAGGAAATAGCTGTTTGCTCCTCCTGTGTCCATGTGCTGAGTGAGTCTAATGAGGGGTGGTTTCATAATTCTCAGCCAGCTGCTGCACCTGCAGATCTCTAATGAGGAAAACTGCTGGGTCTGCATCCCTTTAGACGTGATTTCCTATTGAGAGTATCTCACCAAAAATGACGTTGTTGCAGGGGATGACCAAAATCTGACTTGTATCTTAGTGCAGACTTCTGGGAAAATAGGTGAGCCAATCACACAAGCAGCAAATTACATTTCTGGGGGCAGTGGTCTGTATACTATCTGTGTACAGAGCGCCTCCAGGTTGCCATATTGTATTTTACACAAAATTACAGCGGCTGCAGCTTGAAAAAGGAGAGGTAATTTTTAATAACATTTAATTACAATATGACTTGTGTCACAATTGTATACGCTGTATTCTTATTATTTTTTATTTGCTATTTTTTTTCCCCATGAAAAGTGGAGTTACCCTTTAAATGACTCAGATCAAACAAATTTTAGTATTACACAAAGATAACCCGAGTAAATACAAAATGCAGTTTTTAAATGATGATTTCATTTATTAAGGGGGAAAAAAGCTGTCCAAACCTGCCTGGTCCTATGTGAAAAAGTAATTTCCCCCTAAACCTAATAACTGGTTGTGCCACCCTTGGCGGCAACTGCAATTAAGTGTTTGCGATAACTGGCAATGAGTCTTTCACTGTGGAGGAATTTTGGCCCACTCTTCTTTGCAGAATTGTTTTAGTTCAGCCACATTGGAGGGTTTTCCAGCATGAACGTCCTGTTTAAGGTCATGCCACAGCATCTCAATCAGATTAAAGTCCGGACTTTGACTGGGCCACTCCAAAACCTTCATTTTGTTTTGTTTTTTGAGCCATTCAGTGGTGGACTTGCTGGTGTGTTTCGGATCATTGTCCTGATTCATAACCCAAATGTGCTTGAGCTTGAGGTCAGGAACTGATGGCCGGACATTCTCCTTCAGGATTTTCTGGTAGAGCACAGAATTCATGGTTCCATCAATGAGGGCATCGTGATTGACGTTGGATCTACTTCGGAGAACAATTGTTTTTTTATTTTTTAATAAAGGACTTGTCAAAAACTGTTTTGCTTTTATTTACTTTTTAAACTTTTTTGGTGAATGAGTAGGGGTATTGTATACCCCATACTCATTCACATAGGGGGAGGACAGGATATGGGGGACCTCTTGTTAAAGGGGGCCTCCAGATTCCGATAAGTCACCCCCCACAACAAGCATACCAGGGTTGTGAGGCAGAGCCCCCCTGCCCCAAAGCACCCCATCTTCCCTGAGAGCATGTGTCCTGGTATGGTTCAGGAGGGGGGCACTCACTCACCCCCCCCCTTTCCTGGCCTGTCAGGCTGCATGCTCTGATAAGGGTCTGGTATGGATTTGGGGGTGCCCCAAGCTTTTCTTTTTTTTCTGCGTTTTTCATTGCCGGCATTCTTTTATTGACATTTCATCTGTCAGCGGGGAAGCCCGCTGACAGCTGATAAGTCATTGGTTGTTAAGGACACAGTAGCCGGCTTCGCAGCCCACCCCTTAACAACCAGCTATTCTTTACACAGAATTCGACCGAACCGAATCGTTCTGAAAATGTGAAATTTCGAAACGAACCAACAAAACAAATTTAGTAACATAATGCCACGTACACACGAGCGGACTTTACGGCAGACTTTGTCGTGCGGAACTTTTTGACTGACTTTCTGAATGAACGGACTTGCCTACACACGATCAACCAAAGTCCGACGGATTCGTACATGATGACGTACGAACGGACTAAAACAAGGAAGTTCATAGCCAATAGCTGCCCTAGCGTCGGTTTTTGTCCGTCGGACTAGCATACAGACGAGCGGACTTTTCGACCGGACTCGAGTCCGTCGGACAGATTTGAAACATGTTTCATTTCTAGGTCCGTCAAACTCTTGAGAAAAAAAAGTCCACTGGAGCCCACACACGATCGAATTGTCCGACGGACTCAGGTTCGCCGGACCAAGTATGCCGTAAAGTCCGGTCGTGTGTACGCGGCATAAGATACCCATCCAAAACTAAACACATTTTTCGATTCTGCACATGTCTACAGCTGGCTCAGGCCCTCACCTGCACACTGGAGGGCTGAGCCAGCTGACGATCCGGCATCTGGGTTGATTCCAACATTGTTGGGGCTTTAGCCTGCTATGGGCTGATTCTGGGTCACAGGAGTGCAAAAGTAAGTGCACTCCTGTGACCCACAAGAAGTATGGCCAAACAAGGTTTGGCTTCACTTCTTTGTAAGCATCACACTTGGTATAGGTCAGCAACGTAGCGGTGAAACCATTAAATTGGTGTTAGAACCAGAAAACTAGCATTGTTATAATAATGGAGTCAGCAATAGTAACCCACAATTTATGTGGTTCCTATAAGAACCTGTTCGGATAATATTCTATGCCCGTGCTCTGGAGGTGTCATGCGCATCCTTTCATTGCCTTGCAAGTTAGTGACCTTGGAATATTTATGAGCATAGAAATCGTCACTTTACCAGCCAAATGTTTGTTGCTGAGGGGTGACAAGGTAAAGAGGCAGGGATAGGTATAGCTGCCCTGGTACATGCACCTTCACAAACAAGCTGGCAATGGCTTTTCCAATTTCTTAGTCTTACAGTAATCTTTCGACTGTATATGCAGATACAGGATACTGGCAGAAGAGAAGCTGCAGGAACATCCCCCTATAGAAACCTTCCCATTCCCCTCTAGCCTCAGTTTTGTGCTAGTGTCCTTAGGTGATGGACCTCTTCTCTCTGAGAAAAAGTTTATCCTAAAATGAAGTTATTTTTTTTATCTCTGATGATATTTCATCAAGATAATTCTCCTACCAAGATTTCCTGCTGCACCATAGCCACTGTTGCTCTTATTGTCCCTTCCTACTCTGTTGACTCCTCAGCAGAGTCTTGAGGGACTGAGCTTGGGCTCTGATAGAAGAAGCCAGGCCAGCCAGCCAGCAATGGCGGCTGGTGTTTTTTTTTGGGGGGGGCGGCAAACAACCACCCATCCACCCACCCGTGGTTTGCCGGTCGGTCCGGCACTTTCCCCATTGTGGCGGGTGGCAAGCAGCATTGTGCAGCGGCTCGGCTCCGAGTCCTCTCTAAAATGGCTTCCAGCTTCTCCCCTCCTCCTCCTAGGCTTCCAGTAGGACCGCTTTCCCTTTCATCCAATCAGAGGACCGGTGTCAAAACCCGCTTCCTGATTGGCCGGGAGGAGGATCAGTGTTACAACAGTGAATATTCATTCGCTATTGTAACACACCCAGGTGGGATCGGAGTGCACTCTGTGACCCGAGCCCACCCTATATTGAAGCCTATTAGAGCCTCTGGCTCTAATCGGTGCTTCAAAAAAACAGCCCCTCCACATTGGAATCCATGCGCCGATGTCCTGAAAGGGGCTGGACACATGGATAGGGGAAGAGGCATGGACGGGGCGGAGGCGCCCACGTGCCCTTAACCAGTTGCCGACCAACCTCCGTCATTATATGGTGGCAGGTTGGCTCCCCTGCGCAAATCGCCGTAGCTGTATAGCGGGCACTTCAAGGGGTATAGGGGGCACGCGCACCCACCGCGTGACGTAGCAGCTGATGCACGTGCCCACCGGCCGCGATGTCCGCCGAGCACCCGCGATCGCTCCTGAGAGAGACAGAACGTTGGCCTGTCAATGTAAACAGGCAGATCTCGTTCTTTAAGGGGAGAGGAGACAGATCTGCTGTTCATACTGGTTATGAACAGCGAATCTGTCTCCTCCTCCAGGCAGTCCCCTCCCCCCACAGTTGGAAACACTCCCTAGGACACAGATTTAACCCTTGATCGCCCCCTAGTGTCAACCCCTTCCCTGCCAATGACATTTATACAGTAATCAGTGGCTATTTTTAGCTCCGATCGCTGTATTAAATGTCAATGGTCCAAAAAAAGTGTCAACAGTGTCCGATCTATCTGCCGCAATGTCGCAGTCCCTATAAAAATCGCAGATCACCGCCATTACTAGTAAAAAAAATAATAATAATAAAAATGCCACAAATCTTTCCCCTATTTTGTAAACGCTATAACTTTTTACACTTATTGCGTTTTTTTTTTTTTTTTTACCAAAAATATCATCGCGACCGTCGGCCACGAGCATCGGCACCCCCACAGCACAGCGGGCGCGCGCCTGCTTTCCCGATCACGCGAGCCGACGTATAGCTATGACGATTAACAGGATCGTGCTGACCTGCCGCAGTATAATGACGGTGGCTGGTCGGCAAGCGGTTAACCAAGAGATATATTTGGGGGCCCGGAGTCCCTCTTGCGGGACCGTATTAATGCTTGGTAACAAGTACTACCTTGTGGACAGTCAGTGATGGCTGTAGGTGGGCTGTTCTACCTAGTGGGCCTGCTTCCGGTGATTACTCTTTCTCAATATGGAAATCTTGGGTATACTAGCCCACACTATGATTTAAGGGGTGATTTTATGGAGACCACCTCCCAGTGCTTAAAATGTTCCTGTTGTTCTATATCTATATTACAACACAAAACATGTTTTTTCTGTTCACTTTAGTAGGTAGCCAAATGCTCACCTAAGGATTCAAAGAAGACCTAACCCAATAGCCAAGATATGATGTATTTTTGTTTCTCCCCACTTATGTACCATTTCTTATTGTCTATACAGAGCATGCAAGGATTCTTCGCTGCTCTGCAAAGCGATCTTGTGGTTTTTACTTTTCTCACAATATTAAAAAAAATATTGAAACAGAATAGAATAAAATAGAATATAAGCTTCTTCCAAAATTCTAATTTCGAATAGAATAAATTAAAATAGAATAGAATAGAAAATAATAGAATTGAAAATGAAATAATAGAAAAGAATAGAATAGAAAAAAACAATAGACTAGAATAGAAAGAATATAACAATATAACCTTCTTCTGAAATTCAAATTTCGAATAGAATAAATTCCATTTCGAATGGATTTAGCATGGAATTCGAATTTTCCGAATTCGGTCAAATTGAGTTAGAAAAAACAAATTAAATTAATTAAACAAATTTATGTAAATAACGAATCGTATACTGATGATATAATGCATTAAGCAAAAAAGTCTATAAGTTCACTTGGAACATCCAGGGGCGGCTTTTTTGCTGGCCTCAGACACTTGATGCAGCACCTCCTGAAGTGGCTCTGGGTAAATAGATAGAGGAGAGGGCGCAATCTCAGTGTAATATTAAACATATTTATTAGAGTGAAAGACAATTGGCAATTTACACAAACCATTAAAAGAACTCACTCATCAATAGGTTAGGGCCTCTGGTGGTAATCTTCAGCATAGCAGCACACTTTGGTACAAGCAAGCAAACACGCTAGGGCTTGAGAAAGAGGCTTGAATGGCCCGAAACATGTAGTCCTGCCCCCTGACATCACTTCCAGTCTGCTCTGCATCCCAAAGAAGTCTGGTGGCCATCATTTTTGGTTTCTGCTTCCTCCATCCAACCGTTTTTTGGCCCTACTTGTGGAGCTGCAAGTTCTACAGAAGAAACTCCATGTTCCACATGCCAGAGCCAGCTGATGACAATGGTGACACAAAGAAAAGGCACCATTTCCTATGTACCATGTGAACTGCTAATTTACTTGCACCTAATATTTCCTGTAGTTTACTGCACTTAGTCTGGCACCCCCTGGTGTGTCTTCATGGCTGTACAGGTTACTCACCAGCCAACCTAGTGTGTTTGCTTGTAGCAAGGTGTCCCGCTATGCAGAAGATTATCACCAGGGGCCCTAACCCATGGGTGCTCAACCTGTGGCCCACCAGCTGTTGTGAAACTACAAGTCCCATGAGGGGCATGTCCTGATGTGAGCGACGGTGGATGTGTTTGAGAGGAGCTCCAGGTATCCTGAATCTAATCCTCTACCTCGTGCATCTGCCTACCTAAAACAAGCCGATACCCTGCCAGCCTGTTCCTCTCTGTCCCCTGTCGTGTCCTGGGCCAGTATTGTGGAGTGGGTCTGCACGTGGTCACCTGCACGCCATAGCCTACATACACCCACGGCCGCCGCCATCCTGCCAGCCTGTGACCTCCTGGGGAGAACCGATCCCGGCCTGACTGGAGCATGGACCTTCTGTTTCCATCCGCCCTGTCATCCCTTCACATCCCTGCTACGGCCCGGTGTGCTGCCCAGCAGTGACTGTTTGAGCCGGCTGTAGTATGCTGGGGCCTAGTGTCTCCTGTCTTCTGCCACCTTGCTGCCTCTGTCCCACTGCTCTGGGCTCTCCCTACCCTGGCACTTCCAGTCTCACATTCTCACTACCCTGCCTCTGCCTGTGTGTCTGCTGCGAGATGAAAGGCTGCTGGTGAACACTGACTACCTGTCCAGCTTGTGATCTCCTGGGGCTCAAACCTGCGGCCAGCTTGGGTCGCCTCTAGCTGCCTCCTGGACGCTCCTCTGTCTCCCTTGGTGACTTATCAGATGTCCTCCTCCTCCAAAAAGGGGATAAGGAATTCCAAAGCCGCTAAGACCAACACACCGTTCTGGCTACCACTGCCCTCTTCCCCACAAACAGATCCCATACTGGCCTTTCTGGCTGAGTTGGAAATAGATCCTAGAGACTCCAATGGCAGAGGGGTCAGCCCCACTGTCTCAAGACAGTACGGCCATGATCCTTGCTGCGATCGAGCAGAGTAGGACTTAAGCTGCTGGTGCGCACTGACCATCTTGCTGAGGAGTGCAATCTTATACGGAACGACCTCGACAAAATAAGGAGGAGAATGACCAAAACTGAGTCCAGAGTATCAGCCACCGAAGATCTTAAAGCCACCCATGCTGCCTCCATTGCTGAGTTGCAGCGCAAAGTACAGTCCCTTGTTGCAAAATCAGATGATGCTGAAAACAGACTGAGGCGCAATAATATCGGAGTCCTGGGTCTACCTAAGAGAGAAGAGGGGGATCGCCCTGCTGAATTTGCGGAGGAGTTCTTTTAAAACCTCCTGGGCCTTACGGATGTCCGCCCTACTTAGGTGGTTGAAAAGGCTCATCGAGTGCCCATGGGCCATGCCATCCCAGGGAATCTTCCCCAGCCTTTTCTGGTTCGCTTCCTCAACTATCGGGACAGGGACAGGATTCTCTCTGAAGCCCGAAAACATCCCACACTCAAATATGGCAACACCCAGTTCTCCTTTTCCCCAACTTTTCGGCTGACTTGCAGAGGAAGAGAAAAACCTTCAATGATGTCCATAGATGACTCAGAGATAAGAGCAATAAATACAGCATGCTTTACCCCAGCCGCTTGCGGGTCCAGCATGACGGAGTGATCCGTCTTTTTCAACAACCCAGCGGATGCTGACGACTGGCTGACCACCCTACAATGAAGGATTCTTCTCATTAATCCATCTGATGCACGGATCTTCCAAATCTTGTTTGCTCAATCCTACTTAACTTTCTGTACACATCGGAGCTACCCCAAATGTAATTCTACACGTGATCCACACTTGACCCTCACGGTTTGTTTTCTAAGAACTCCAATATCTGGCGGAACTATACCATTGTTCCAGATGGCCAGGTCCCCCTCGCTGTGATGGGATACACATCCCCTCACCCTCGCCTGCTGTTATAGGTTGAACACGAGCCGGGGTTGTCCCAGGAACTTTGAGCATCACGTAGGTGACCTCTACTATCAAGTTTAGGGTACTAAACTGCCTTGGGGACAGTTGGGGTTATGCCAGGCAGTAGGGAGTTACATGTACTTTTGATTGGTTATCACACATGCTCAGGTTCCACACCGTTTCTCTTGTGGGACTATAATAATAATAGTAATATGTTGTGTTCATTTTCTTTTTTTTTATCCTGTTCGCCCCTCTCCCCTCCGGAATCCTTGGACGGCTACACCATCTGGACTGCCTCTGCACCTGGCCTATTGACAGGACACTAATGGGTATGAGTCTCCTATGTTCCCACTGTCACTAAAATGTTCTATTCTAAATGGGTATAGACTTAAAGTTAATATCTTGGAATATTAGAGGGTGGAATGACAGGGTGAAAAGATCTTTGTTGTTTAAGTTTCTGCAGTCTCATGAACCTCACATTTTGTTTCTTCAAGACACTCACCTAATGGGCAGCAAAATTCTAGTGCTCAAGTGGGCTTGGGTAAAAAAAAGGGTTACATGCCACATACTCTTCCTATGCCATGGGCGTGACTATTCTGCTAAGCAAGTCACTTCCTTGCTCGGTAGAACAGGTTTTCATTGATCTGGGGGGGAAGATACCTCATTTTAATTCTTGAAATGTATACCCAACGCTGGGCGATAGTCAATGTATATATCCCTCCTCCATTTGACTCCTCCAGCCTGTAAACTATCCTTACAAAAATAGCCCCCTCCAGGTCCACAATTTTTTAGTTAGAGGGGACTTTAACGCCATCCTAGATCACACAAAGGACACTACTAATCCCCTTAGATCTGCCCCCCCTGATTTAGCCCTCTGGACAGACACTTTCGGTCTTAAGGAGACTTGGCGGTGGAAACATCCGGGGGATAGGACTTACTCACATATCTCAGCATCGCATAGATCGGGGTCTCGCATAGACTTACTGTTTGGGTCTGCTTCTGCTCTGTCTCACGTTGGGGCGGTCTCCTATCTCCTGGCAGGTTTTTCAGACCACTCAGCGCTAAAGCTGGACTTGGCTCTTGGTACCTCCCGTGAGCCGGGATGCTGGAGGCTAGTGTCCCATTGGATAGACAATCCTCAAATCCAGGAGCTAGTGGTGCCCAAACTCTCAGAAGACTGGACGCTTAATGGTGGTCAACTTCCCTTGATGTGGTATGGGAAGCAGGCAAGGCTCATGCCCAAGGGGAACATGTCTCCTCTATCAAGGCAGTCAGATCCAGCTTTGCGTCACAGACCACTCAATTGGAACAGTGTGAAAGGATGGCATTGGAACTTTTCACTGGGCATCCAACACCCGAAAATTATTCTACTCTAGCCCAAGCGAGAAGAGATTTGAAGCTCCACTACACCTCGCTGGTGCAATCTGATTCATGGAAGTTTGTTGCCAAGCTTTTGTAATCAGGGAACAAGAATGACAAACTACTAGCCAACCTGGTGGCGGAACCCACGCTCCAAACAGTGATTCCTAGAATTCAGACTTCCACTGGATGCCAGGTTACAGAGCAATTTCATCTCTTTTATAGCAAATTGCATGATTATCTGTTCTCTAACCAAGTTGAAGCCATGTTGGAGGAACTAGGGGAAATCACTTTTCCCCCTCTTTTTGAGGAGGACAGGGATGCCCTAGATAAGCCCTTAACACAACAAGAGATAGAAGATGCCCGATGGTTTACCTGGGGAATGGCACAAAACCCACACTGCTTTACTGACTCCCAAGCTAACTCAGTTATTTGCAGATTGCCTGGAATCCCAGCAGTGGTGTCACTAGGGTTGGTGTCACCCGGTGCCAAAAAATTGGTGTCATCCTCCCTCCACCAACTATAGTCCCCCCTCAGTACAGATCCCCCTCTCTCAGTATAGATCCCTCTCCTTCAGTATAGATCCCCCCACTAAGTACAGACCCCCCCTTCCTCAGTATAGACCCCTCCACTAAGTACAGACCCCCCTCCCTCAATGCAGACCCCCCATCAGTATAGACATCCCCCCTCACTGCAGACCCCCCCATCAGTATAGAATCCCCTTTTAGTGCAGACCCCCCCATCAGTATAGACACTCCCCTCAGTGCAGACCCCCCATCAGTATAGAATCCCCCCCTTAGTGCAGACCCCCCCATCAGTATAGAATCCTCCCTTAGTGCAGACCTCCATCAGACTAGAACCCCCCTTAGTGCAGTATCCCCATCTGTATAGAATCCTTCCCCCTTAGTACAGACCCCTCCATCAGTATAGAATCCCCTTTTAGTGCAGACCTCCATATCAGTATAGAATCCCCCCTTAGTGCAGACCCCACCATCAATATAGAATCCCCTCCCTTAGTGCAGACCCCCCCATAAGTATAGAACCCCCCCTTAGTGCAGACCCCCCATCAGTATAGAATCCCCCTTAGTGCAGACCCCGCATCAGTATAGAATGCCCCCCTTAGTGCAGACACCCCCATCAGTATAGAATCCCCCCCACTTAGTGCAGACCCCCCCATCAGTATAGAATCCCCCTTAGTGCAGACCCCCATCAGTATAGAATCCCCCTTAAAGTAGACCCCCAGTATAGAATCCCCCCTTAGTGCAGACCCCCCATCAATATAGAATCCCCTCCCTTAGTGCAGACCCCCCCATAAGTATAGAATCCCCCTTAGTGCAGCCCCCCCATCAGTATAGAATCCCCCTTAGTGCAGACCACCCTCAGTAAAGAATTCACCCCTCTAAGTGCAGACCCCCCCATCAGTATAGAATCCCCCCCTTAGTGCAGACCCCCCATCAGTATAGAACCCCCCTTAGTGCAGATCCACCATCAGTATAGAATCCCCCATTAGTGCAGACCCCCCATCAGTATAGAATCCCCCTCTTAGTGCAGACTGGGACTTGGTATCCCTTGACATCAAGAAGGCTTTTGATACAGTTAGATGATCCTATATGATGCAGGTTCTGGAAGGCTTTGGCTCAATTTTCCGGAAATAGATAGACTTACTATACAAGACCCCCTCGGCCCATATTAAACGAAATGGTAGGCTCTCGCCCTCCTTTCCAATTAGGAGGGGGACAAGGCAGGGGTGTCCTCTTTCCCCTGCGTTGTTTGTCCTGGTGATGGAGACTTTGGCTGAGGCCTTGCGGAAATCAAGTGGGGTGCCAGGAATCCGGGTCGGCTCGGAAATTGAGAAACTAGCGTTGTATGCTGATGATCCAATGCTCTTCTTGCGGGACCCTGGTCCCTCGCTCTCCGAGGCGCTCCGGCTTCTGGGCCGCTTTGCGACTCTCTCTGGCCTCCAAATCAACTGGAGTAAATCACTTATTCTACTCCTAGATCCTGGGGCAAAGAGGCTGAGTGATCCTGCTTCACCTCTACAATGGGCAAGCACCATTAGATACCTAGGGATCAATATTTCTTCCAAAACCCAGGACTTTAGCAAACTTAGTTTATGCCCAGTGCTGCAGTGGTGTAAACTGAAGGTGAAGGCCTGGTCGAACCTCCCATTATCTCTTATAGGGAAAATAAATTTAATAAAAATGAAAATACTCCCGGTCTTGCTGTATATTTTACGACACTCCCCAGTTTGGATACCTAAGACTCTTTTCCGGCAGTTGGGATCCTCAGTGGCCTCCTTCTTGTGGCAATCACATCCAGCTGGATTCAGCAGGAAAATCTTGCATAGGCCCTGGACACAGGGGGGACTTGCCTGCCCGGACTTTCATACCTACTATTTAGCGGAAATGCTCACTCATGCACACAACTAGCTGGTATCGGACGACACCAATGCATCAGTTGTCCTGGAGGCAGCACATTTGGGATCTTTTGAAGACCTTCGCAATGCCCTCTATAGGGGTTTGGGGGGTTCTCCGGTACTTTTAACACTGGCTATGAAAGTGATTATTAAAGCATGGCACACGGTAGTGATTAAACCTAATTTTGTAAAAGCAAGATGGTCCCCTAACACACCGCTCTGGTGTAATCCAAGGTTATGGGAATTCCACTCTCTGCAAGACCCGGGCTTGTGGGCCAGTGGGGGTATCAAGTATTTGAGGGATATTTGCAATAATTCTGGGATAGTTACATTTGATAGGCTGAAAAACAAGTTCAAACTTCCAAACTCTTTCTTTTTCAGATTCTTGCAGCTTTGGCACGCCATTAATTCACAATTTAAATCAGTCCAGCTTTGGCTGGAACATGATGACCTGGATACCCTTTTAGACGATGCTGATCTCTCAAAACCACTTTCCCAAATTTACCGAGCACTTCTCCCATCGATCCAGGTTGGACTGGATGGTCTGTGTGGTTTGTGGCGGGCAGGGGTGCAGGAACTGGACAGTGAAGACTGGGAAGACATGTGGGACTACCCACTTCAGCCGTTGGTTGCAACTAGGGACAAACTGATCCAATTCAAAATCCTACACAGGATCTACTACACACTCCAACGCCTCCACCGCATTTATACCCAGCCTCATCCGCCAGCTGCTGGAGATGCTCTGGTACTCCGGCAGACTTCACACATATATTCTGGGATTGCCCACAAATCCAGGACTATTGGCGGGAGGTAACTTAATTTTTTCATGGTTTAACCACCATTCCTATTCCTCTGACAATTAGTGTCTGCCTCCTTGGCCTAGTGGAACAACTAGCATTGGCTAAAGCAACGCGCACCCTTATGCTTATTTTTTATGCGAGAAAAGCCATATTACTAAAGCGGAAGTCAGCCAATCCCCCCCCACCCTGTCATCATGGAAGCAACTAGTTAACACAATGATACCCCTCTATAAAGCAACATATCTGTCTCGAGGATGCCCCGAAAAATATGAAAAAGTCTACAACAGATGATTATCCCTCAGGGGATTAACCCAGATAGATTTCCTCTGTATCTACCTGGCTCTGCTAACAGCTGAGGTCCATGCCCCAGATAGATAATCGGAGGTGTAAGCCTAGAAATCAAAATAACAACACTTATTCTTAAATGCCCCGATAGCATCGAGGGCCGACAACTAAAAGAGAGATGAAGTCCTCCAAGAAACAATATTTCCTATCACAATCCTAACATGTGTAACCTGAGTGATGATTGTGTTTAGTTAGGAATGTGTAGTTTTTAACCACTTCCGGACCGCCGCACACCGATATACATCCTAACTTTGAAGAGGGATATCTTTGTTATGGCAGCAGCTAGCTTCCATAACCCCAGTATCCTCTTCTTTGGCAAGCGGTCCAGTTTCCGATAATAGTGGTCTCTGCGGCGGATTCGGTGCCCTCCTCCGTTTACCGGAGCCGTCGGTTGCGGTGGAGGCGTTCAGATCCTTCTCCTTCCTGGGTATGGAGACGAGTGAGGGGAAGATGGCCCCCCACCCACCTCCATACAATTGCAGGGCGGAAGCCACATCAAAATGTCACATCCGCCCATAGATCTTAAAGGGCCATTTTTTTTTTTTTTTTCAAATGACAACATTTTTTTTTTTATTGCATTTTATTGTAAATATGAGATGTGAGGTCTTTTTGACCCCCCCAGATCTCATATATAAGAAGTCCTGTTATGCTTTTTTTCTATTACAAGGGATGTTTATATTCCTAGTAACAGGAATAAAAATGACACCATTTTTTTTAAAAGAGCAGTGTAAAAATAAAAATTAAAGGTAAAATAAATAAGAAAAATATTTTTTTTTAAATGCGCCCCGTCCCGCCGAGCTCACGTGCAGAAGCAAACGCATACGTGAGTAGCACCCGCATGTGCAAACAGTGTTCAAACCACACATGTGAGGTATTGCCGCGATCGTTAAAGCGAGAGCAATAATTCTAGCCTTAGACCTCCTCTGTAACTCCAAACATGCAACCTGTAGAATTTTTTAAATGTCGCCTATGGAGATTTTTAAGGGTAAAAGTTTGTCGCCATTCCACGAGCGGCCGCAATTTTGAAGCGTGACATGTTGGGTATCAGTTTACTCGGCGTAACATTATCTTTCACAATATAAAAAAAAATTGGGCTAACTTTACTGTTGTCTTATTTTTCAATTCAAAAAAGTGTATTTTTTCCAAAAAAAGTGTGCTTGTAAGACCGCTGCTCAAATACGCTGTGTCAGAAAGTATTGCAATGGCCACCATTTTATTCTCTAGGATGTTAGAAAAAAAATATACATAGTGTTAATTTCCTGGTGCACCCAGGCAGCTGGGCATTTGAGGGGTACGTTGTACGCGCATGCGCAAGTAAACACCGATGCAAAGAAGCAGCGGCATTTCCAGCCTACAGCCATTCACATGGCAAGCTGTACGCAGCACTTGAGTCTCCCTGGGGGTGGGGGGGGTGGGGGGGCAGGAAATGTTATGCTAGACATAGAAAATGGCTGTAAACTCTGTGTGCATGAACAGGCAGTTCTTTGAGAAGTTCCTTGTGGTAGGGCCACACATTTAAAAATTGCCAGTTTAGTGCCAGGTGATGGTGAGTTGTTGAAAAATGGGACAGACTTACCAAGAACAGGTTTGCTGGCCCGCTTATATATTTGTTTTTTTTTAGAGTGAGGAAACTTTCCTACAAAGTTTCCTTCTCCTTTTGCTTCCACCCCTCTAAGTAGGTCTAGTCCACAATCTCCCCCACCCAAAATAGCTATACTTGCCTTGATCTCAAAAGGGCCGTGTGTCAGGGCTGGGCTCAGCCCTCTTCTCAGTGCTCAGCTGTCGGTAAATTGCCAGCACTCATCGTTCCACAGTGGCTCACCTGGTGATCATTTCCTGCTCGTCAGCCAGCCCCTTATGGCTATTTAAATGGCCTGGTTCATTCCTTCAGTGCCTTCGCCAAACATATCTGCAAACTCTCTGCTGTGTTCCTGTTGAAGACTTGCCTGGCTGACGTCCCTCCTGGTTCCTGATCCTGTCTGCTGCCTCCGACTACACTGATCTCTGGTTTTCTGATTTACTGGCTTGAAAGGTGTGATTTTTACGGCATTTTCTGTGTCCGTCTGATTCATGGTTCCTGACACCGTGGCAATGTTTACAGCACTCAGCCAGCTTTCTGATCTGACGTCTGCGGCTGTGCAGTTCGGCCCCATGGGTCCCTAGTGGGCTGGGATATGGATGATGCTGAACTGCACAGACGTTGGAGGGACAGTTTTCTTACCCTTAAAGAAACGTGCCATTGTCCTTTATAGTCCAGTCAGAAACTACCTTTCCTGATCATACCGTATAGGACACTGGCTTCAAATATCTCATATGACTGGAAAAAAAAAAAGAGGGCTGCATGGACATCCCTCTAAATCAGTGGTCTCCAAGCTGTGACCCTTTGCTTGCCTTTATCTGGCCCTTGGGACACCAGTGATGGGCACCATTCCTCCCACTGACGCCATTAATGGGGCATTATTCCTTCCACTCATACCAACATTAAGGCACCATTCCTCATACTAAAACCAATGATAGTGGGCATTGTTTATTCCCACGGATGCCAGGGCATTTTTTACATTCACTGGTTACAGTCTGGCCCCACTAAAGCCTGAAGGCCAGTAAGCTGGCCCTTTGTTTAGAAAGTCTGGAGGCCCCTGCTCTAGATAACTCCTCCAACTCCCAGCTAGCCTCAGTTTTGGCTAGTTTCCTTAGGTGGTAGACCTAATCCCTCTCCTTACTGAGAGAAGCCTGCCCCTCTGGGGAGGGAAGGGGCTGGTGCCCATCGTGAAGAGAAAGGTTAATGGCATTTTGGCACTATTTAGATGTCTTACCGTCCTTCTTTCAGCCCCGGTTCACATATATACGACGCAGGAAACGCTGAATCCTGGGCGTTTCCCACGCCGCATTGAAATTGCACTCCATTCATGTCATCTGCCACTGTTGTCAATGTTAAATTAATGACACCCCAAAACAGGTTGCAAAACGCAGTGCAATTACATGAATCAGATCGCATGGGTGTTCCGATTCCGGTGCGACAAAAAAAAAAAAAGATGGCCGCACCATTTTCGTGCGGTGCGAAATAAGCCCATACGAAATGAACAGGCTCAAACTGCACTGCAAAGAATCACATGCGATTTGAATAGGAATGCGGTGCAATTCCTAACCGAATCACATGCGGTGTCGTGCACTGCACAAGTGTGAACGCAGGCTCGAGTTGAGGAACGACAGATGTGTCCAGATTTAGGCTGGGTTCACACTATTGCAAATTGGATGCGGGTTTCCCCACATCCAATTCACATAGCAGGAGATTGTGACCGGCTCTCTATGGAGCTGGTTCGCACATCTCTGCAGCGGCTCTAGTGCGAATTGCACAGGAGCCCTGTGTGTCTTGGTCCATTTCAGGTCCGAATTCAGCTAAAAATTCGGGCTGGAATCGGACCTGAAACGGTGAATTGAGACGCACCGGACTCCTGCTGTCAGCCACTGCGTTCTCCAGTGTGAAGATCAGTTCAAGCTAATTTACACCTTCCACCCCTCCAGATTCTACTTGCGCATGTCCCAGGAGTGAGCAGGAGAGTATCTCTGTAATTCTTCTCTGAGACCAAGCCCCGGTGAGTGGGGCAAAGTGCGTCAGCAGGCGTGGCCGGAGCAGCATTGGCTAAGGACACATACTGTAAAAGCATTGGGTCGGTCTGAGCGTTGCCTCATCTACAGCATCCTGGTAATTCTTATTGCACCAAATTGTTTCAAGAGATCCCTTCCAGATTTGAGAGTCCTTCCAGACTGATTAGACCCCCTGTTTTAAAAACCAATATTCCATTCTGCTTCCACGTCTCTGGCCTTAATGGCATGGCTGTTGAAGCCACAGTCCTGACGACAGGGGGCCTTTAGGACTCGGTCATCCCTAGCCTTCTAAAGGCTATGAAGTTGACTTCCTGTAAAGTCTATCATCACACCTGGAAGGTCCACTTTGTTTGGTGCGAGGTAAGGAACGCCTAGAAAGTACTCTGTGGGACATGTCCCGTCCCTCCTCCAGTTTGGTCTGGACCAGTTGGCCTGAGTACCATTAAGGGCCTCTTTGTTCAGGGAGTAGCTCACATTTCCCCTCATTATCATTTCCCTGTATCACCTTGGGATCTAAATCTAGTTCTTTTGGCTCTTCAGATACCACCCTTTGAACCTAACGGGGATATTCCTCTGTCTGAGGCTTCCCATAAGGTGGCCTTTCTGATGGCTATCACCTCTGTGAGATGAGTATCTGACTTAGCGTCTTTATCTTCTAACAGTGTCTGCAAACTTTCTAAACAAAGGGCCAGTTTACTGTCCTTCAGACTTTAGGGGGTCGGACCGTGGCCATTGAGAGTAGAAAAGGTCCCGACATCAGTTGGAAAAAACTAATGCCCCATCTTTGGTGTCATTGGAAGGAATTATGCCCCATTGTTGGTATCAGTGGATGAAATAGTGCCCCAAGAGCCTGATAAAAGCAAGCGAAGGGCTGCAGTTTGATGACCACTGTCTGATAAGGAGCATTTCTTAGATTTGCACAAGGACAGGGTTGTCTTGAGCCTTAGACCACTTTCCTCCCGAAATTAGTCTCTGCCTTTGACCTTAATTAGGATATTGTTCTTTCTTCCTTATCAGACTCTGAAACATCCAAAGGACATTTCTCTCCACTGTCTGGACATGTGCATTGGGAGAGTTTACCTCTCAGTTACTGCTGCTTTTAAGAAATAAGAGTTCCCTCTTTGTGCTTTCTGAAGGCTCTTGCAAGGGTCTTCCTGCCTCTCGCTTCACCATTGCTAGGTGCATCAAATAAGATATCATTAGAGTGTATAGTATTGGGGTAGGGGTCCTCCCTCCCCTGTTAGAGCACATTCTACCAGATCTGTTAGAGCCTCATGGGCTTTTTACTATCTGACATCGGTTTCTCAGATTTGTAAGACTGCCACTTGGGCGTCCATTCACACGATTGTTAAGTTCTACCAGGTGGATGTTTAAAGTGGATGTAAACCCAATGTCATCCTTTCTAAAGGGGTGAGCTATAGGGGTGAGCTATAAGGACAGACATGCCTCCTGCATGTATCTTTACCTGTCAAATGTCTCCCCTCTGTCTGTTATGAGACCCGAAAAACTGCAGATTCTGTGGGTGGGTCTGTTGTCTGGAGCTCAGTGGGTGGAGTTGTGATGTCAGTAGACTCCCCGCCCACCTCTACACTCCCCTTGTCAATATGCATTTTCTCCTGTGTATTTCTAACAGAACTTCTGCTATGATCTCTAACATCCAGTGAAAAGACAGGAAAGTAACCACATGACTTCAGCATGCCAAATCATGGTGAGGTGTGGAACAGCCAATCCTTGCAGAGCTGCTGAAGAAAGGAGTGGGGGTGGGAATTAAAAAATCATGCCTGTGTCTTAGGCAAGTGCCGAGATATGTAAATCACCTGTCACTCACAGCAAGGGGGAGGATTTGACAAAGTTTTTCTCAGTTTGTCAAGATTTCTCTCACTGAGCAATAAAAGGGGATTGCTCAGAGATGGATTAACTCTGTGTGGCAAGACTGGGCTCAAATGTGAGGAAATCTTATACAGTATGATAAAAAAAAAAAAAAAAAAATTTCGGGTTTACATCCACTTTAACCAGTTGCCGACCACCGCACGACGATGTACGTCGGCACAATGGCACGGGCAGGCAAAAGGACTTATATATAAGTCTTTGCCTTCCCCCGGGCGGGGGGTCCGATCGGACCCCCCCTCCCGGTGCCAGAGGCAGTCGGCTTTTGTCTGGGAGCGATCAGACATGAGGGGGAGGCCATCCATTCGTGGCCCCCCCTCGCAATCGCTCCCAGCCAATGAGAATCTTCCTCTGCCTCTGTATAGTAAACGGAGGCAGAGGAAATTATGTCATCTCTCCTCGGCTCGGTATTTTCCGTTCCGGCGCCGAGGAGAGAAGACATCGATGTGAGTGTAAAACACTACACACACAGTAGAACATGCCAGGCACACAATACACCCCCCATCACCCCCCGATCCCCCCTGATCACCCCCCCCCCCCCCCGTCACACTGACACCAAGCAGTTTTTTTTTTTTTTTTTCTGATTACTGCATTGGTGTCAGTTTGTGACAGTGTGGTAGGGCAGTTAGTTTTAGGCCCCCTTTAGGTCTAGCGTACCCCCCTAATAAAGTTTTAACCCGGATCAATATCTGATCCGATCAGATCTATACTAGCGTCCCCAGCAGTTTAGGGTTCCCAAAAACGCAGTGTTAGCGGGATCAGCCCAGATACCTGCTAGCACCTGCGTTTTGCCCCTCCGCCCGGCCCAGCCCAGCCCAGCCCAACCCACCCAAGTGCAATATCGATCGATCACTGTCACGTTTTGGTGAGCTGGCAAGCACCCGTGGCCTAGTACACCCCGGTCGTAGTCAAACCAGCACTGCAGTAACACTTGGTGACGTGGCGAGTCCCATAAGTGCAGTTCAAGCTGGTGAGGTGGCAAGCACAAGTAGTGTCCCGCTGCCACCAAGAAGAAGACAAACACAGGCGCGTCGTGCCCATAATGCCCTTCCTGCTGCATTCGCCAATCCTAATTGGGAACCCACCACTTCTGCAGCGCCCGTACTTCCCCCATTCACATCCCCAACCAAATGCAGTCGGCTGCATGAGAGGCATTTTCTTTATGTCCTCCCGAGTACCCCTACCCAACGAATTATTGTCCCTCCTGTCCTGACAATCCTGGTCTTTGCATTGGTGAATGTTTTGAACGCTACCATTCACTAGTTGAGTATTAGCGTAGGGTACAGCATTGCACAGACTAGGCACACTTTCACAGGGTCTCCCAAGATGCCATCGCATTTTGAGAGACCCGAACCTGGAACCGGTTACAGTTATAAAAGTTACAGTTACAAAAAAAAGTGTAAAAAAATAAAAATAAAAAAAACACAAAAAATATATTAAGATAAAAAAAAATAGTTGTCGTTTTATTGTTCTCTCTCTCTCTCTATTCTCTCTCTATTGTTCTGCTCTTTTTTACTGTATTCTATTCTGCAATGTTTCATTGTTATTATGTTTTATCATGTTTGCTTTTCAGGTATGCAATTTTTTATACTTTATTGTTTACTGTGTTTTATTGTTAACCATTTTTTTGTCTTCAGGTACGCCATTCACGAATTTGAGTGGTTATACCAGAATGATGCCTGCAGGTTTAGGTATCATCTTGGTATCATTCTTTTCAGCCAGCGGTCGGCTTTCATGTAAAAGCAATCCTAGCGGCTAATTAGCCTCTAGACTGCCTTTACAAGCAGTGGGAGGGAATGTCCCCCCCTCCCACCGTCTTCCGTGTTTTTCTCTGGCTCTCCTGTCTCAACAGGGAACCTGAGAATGCAGCCGGTGATTCAGCCAGCTGACCATAGAGCTGATCAGAGACCAGAGTGGCTCCAAACATCTCTATGGCCTAAGAAACCGGAAGCTACGAGCATTTTATGACTTAGATTTCGCCGGATGTAAACAGCGCCATTAGGAAATTGGGAAAGCATTTTATCACACCGATCTTGGTGTGGTCAGATGCTTTGAGGGCAGAGGAGAGATCTAGGGTCTAATAGACCCCAATTTTTTCAAAAAAGAGTACCTGTCACTAGTTATTGCTATCATAGGGGATATTTACATTCCCTGAGATAACAATAAAAATGATTAAAAAAAAAAAAATGAAAGAAACAGTTTAAAAATAAGATAAAAAAATAAAAAAAATAATAAAGAAAAAAAAAAAAAAAAGCACCCCTGACCCCCTCTCGTGCTATGGCGAACACAAGCGTCGGTCTGGCGTCAAATGTAAACAGCAATTGCACCATGCATGTGAGGTATCACCGCGAAGGTCAGATCGAGGGCAGTAAGTTTAGCAGTAGACCTCCTCTGTAAATCTAAAGTGGTAACCTGTAAAGGCTTTTAAAAATGTATTTATTTTGTTGCCACTGCACGTTTGTGCGCAATTTTAAAGCATGTCATGTTTGGTATCCATGTACTCGGCCTAAGATCATCTTTTTTATGTCATCAAACATTTGGGCAATATAGTGTGTTTTAGTGCATTAAAATTTAAAAAAGTGTGTTTTTTCCCCAAAAAATGCGTTTGAAAAATCGCTGCACAAATACTGTGTGGGAAAAAAAATGAAACACCCACCATTTTAATCTGTAGGGCATTTGCTTTAAAAAAATATATAATTATTGGGAGTTCAAAGTAATTTTCTTGCAAAAAGAAATTATTTTTTCATGTAAACAAAAAGTGTCAGAAAGGGCTTTGTCTTCAAGTGGTTAGAAGAGTGAGTGATGTGTGACATAAGCTTCTAAATGTTATGCATAAAATGCCAGGACAGTTCAAAACCCCCCCCAAATGACCCCATTTTGGAAAGTAGACACCCCAAGCTATTTTCTGAGAGGCATGTCGAGTCCATGGAATATTTATTATGTGACACAAGTTGTGGGAAAGAGACAAATTTTTTTATTTTTTTTTTTTGCACAAAGTTGTCACTAAATGATATATTGCTCACACATGCCATGGGAATATGTGAAATTACACCCCAAAATACATTCTGCTGCTTCTCCTGAGTTCGGGGATACCACATGTGTGAGACTTTTTGGGAGCCTAGCCGCGTGCGGGACCACGAAAACCAATCACCGCCTTCAGGCTTTCTAAGGGCATAAATTTTTGATTTCACTCTTCACTGCCTATCACAGTTTCGGAGGCCATGGAATGCAGTCATAAACTAAAAGCTGTGTAACTTCCAGAAAATGTACCCTAGTTTGTAGACGCTATAACTTTTGCGCAAACCAATAAATATACACTTATTGACATTTTTTTTTACCAGAGACATGTGGCCGAATACATTTTGGCAAAAATGTATGACTAAAATTGATATTTTCTACTTTGTGTTATAAAAAAAATCCAAAAAAACTCATTTTTTTTTCAAAATTTTCTGTATTTTTCCATTTATAGCGCAAAAAATAAAAACCGCAGAGGTGATCAAATGCCATCAAAAGAAAGCTCTATTTGTGGGAAGAAAAGGACGCATATTTTGTTTGGGTACAGCATTGCATGACCGCGCAATTAGCAGTTAAAGCGACGCAGTGCCAAATTGTAAAAAGTGCTCTGGTCAGGAAGGGGGTAAATCCTTCCGGGGCTGAAGTGGTTAAGCCTCCTGATACCAGTTTAATTGTAAGGCGCTACAAGCTGCCTTCTGAGTCTGTTGAGCCTTTCTTGAGCTGTTGTTACATGGGTCTGTTGGTCGGGTTTGCTGTGCTGCCCAACCCCCATCTGGACTGCTTTTGGACAACCCGGTTGTAATGTTTTAATCTTTTTTTACTGCCAGAAGAAGAAAGGAAAAGGAAAATTCTTGCATAGGAAAAATAAAATAAAGGAAATCCTGCCATTAAAATGGTCATTTTAGACCTATACTGTAGATTAGTTAAAACCCCCAAACATACACTATATTACCAAAAGTATTGGGACGCCTGCTATTATATACACACACACACGAACTTTAATGACATCCCAGTCTTAGTCCGTAGGGTTCAGTATTGAGTTGGTCCACCCTTTGCAGCTATAACAGCTTCAACTCTTCTGGGAAGGCCGTCCACAAGGTTTAGGAGGGTGTCTATGGGAATGTTTGACCATTCTTCCAGAAGAGCATTTGTGAGGTCAGGCACTGATGTTGGATGAGAAGGCCTGGCTCGCAGTCTCTGCTCTAATTCATCCCAAAGGCGTTCTATCGGGTTGAGATCAGAACTCTTTGCAGGCCAGTCAAGTTCCTCCACCCCAAACTTGCTCATCCATGTCTGTTTGGACCTTGCTTTGTACACTGGTCCAAATCATTTGGTGGGGGGGGATTATGGTGCGGGGGGGGAGGGGGGATTGTGGTGTGGGGGGGAGGGGGGATTATGGTGGGGGGTTGTTTTTCAGGCGTGGGGCTTGGCCCCTTATTCCAGTGAAGGGAACTCTTAAGGCGTCAGCATACCAAGACATTTTGGACAATTTCATGCTCCCAACTTTGACGGCCCCTTCCTGTTCCAACATGACTGCCCACCAGTGCACAAAGCAAGGTACATAAAGACATGGATGAGCAAGTTTTGGGTGGAGGAACTTGACTTGCCTGCACAGAATCCTGACCTCAATTGCATGCCAGACTAAGACTGGGATGCTATTAAAGCTCATGTGCGTGTAAAGGCAGGTGTCCCAATACTTTTGACAATATAGTGTACTTTCCTCTGTGAAGGAACTTGACTGGCCTGAATTTTAAAAGCCTTTGCAGGTTACTACTTTAGGTTTAAACAGGAGGTCTGGTGCTAGAATAATTGCTCTCGATCTGACATTCGCGGTGATGCCTCACATGTGTGGTGTAATCGCTGTTTCGTAACGATACGTCTGTTTACCTTTGCATGGGAGCACGGTAAGATGAGGGTGCTTTGATTTGATTATGTATTTTATTTTATATTTTTTATTTTCACACAGTTTTTTTTTTTATTGATTTTTTTAAAATGAATTTTATTGCTCTCACAACATCCCTTGTGATAGCAAAAAACAATGACAGGTCCTCTTTACTGAGACATCTGGGCTCTATTAGACCCCAGATCTCTCATCTGCCCTTTAAAAGCCTCTGATCACACCAAGATCGATGTAATCAGATGCTTTCCCAAGCCAAAAAATGGAGCTGTTTACATCCAGCAAAACCAGAAGTGGCAAAATACTCTGTGCTTCTGGTTCTCTAGGATGGATGGTCCCTTTGCCTTTTAAAACCGCTTCAGATACTCTTGAAATGTGGTCATACAAGTTCTGAGTTGCCAACAGAGATGACATTGTGGCTTTCAGACGTCTTGTCTTCCTCGGGGGTGTGAATCCCCTGGGGTCTACAAAGTGAGGTGATAAGCGACTCGTCAGACTAGATTACAAGGAAGCGTTATCCTAAGTGACAGTTACAAGCACAGCTCTAATGGGGAATCATGATCGCTCGTCTGTCATTTAGAGGTATCTGTCATCTATATAAGAGATGTTTCATTTAGTACATGGATCTGATTTAGCAACGTTATTTAATGTAAAAAGAGGAATCGTCTCAAAAGTGACAGGAAATGGCAGATAGGACAAGGTACGTCAGCAAAAAGGAAAAATAGCCTTGAATCAAAGCTTACTGATGTGCTAAGACAGTGGCCTCCAAACTGTGGCCCTTTGATGCCTTTTATCCGGCCCTTGGGACACTATTCCTTACACTGACACCAACAATGGGGCAATAATTCCAGCACTGACACCAACGACGGGGGACTATTCCTCCCACTGACACCAATAATGGGGTACTATTCCTCCCACTGACACCAATGATGGGGGACTATTCCTCCCACTGACACCAATGATGGGGGACTATTCCTCCCACTGATACCAATGATGGGGGACTATTCCTCCCACTGATACCAATGATGGGGCACTATTACTCCCACTGACACCAATAATGGGGTACTATTCTTCCCACTGACACCAATGATGGGGGACTATTCCTCCCACTGACACCAATGATGGGGGACTATTCCTCCCACTGACACCAATGATGGGGGACTATTCCTCCCACTGGCACCAATGATGGGGCACTATTCCTCCCACTGATACCAATGATGGGGGGCTATTCCTCCCACTGACACAAATGATGGGGGACTATTCCTCCCACTGATACCAATGATGGGGGGGGGGGAACTATTCCTCCCACTGATACCAGTGATGGGGGACTATTCCTCCCACTGGCCACAGTCCAGCCCCCTAAAGCCTAAACAACAGTAAACTGGCCCTTTGTTTAAAAAGTTTGGAGACCCCGGGTCTAGAGGAACGATAACATAGCCCTGGTCTTAGAAGAAAACCAGCACTGAGAAAAAATATAATAAATACATTTGCTGGTGTCTTTCTCTGGCTTTAATAAGGTGATGGGGTACTATTCCTCCCACTGATACCAATGATGGGGCACTATACCTCTCAAAGACATGAACGATGGGGATTTTTTCCTCCCACTGATACAAATGACGAGGTACTATTCCTCCCACTGACACCAATGATGGGGCACAATTCCTCCCAAAGACACTAACAATGGGGATTTTTTCCCTCCCACTGACACTAACGATGGGGCACTATTCCTCCCACTGATACCAACAATGGGGTATTATTCCTCCCACTAACACTAACGATGGGGCACTATTCCTCCCACTGATACCAACAATGGGGTATTATTCCTTCCACTGGTACCAATAATGGGGCAAAATTCCTCCAAATGATGGGGCACTATTCCTCCCGTTGACACCAACAATGGGGCAATTATTCCAGCACTGACACCAATGATGGGGCACGATTCCTCCCACTGACACCAATGATGGGGCACGATTCCTCCCACTGACACCAATGATGGGACACTATTCCTCCCGCTGACACCAATGATGGGACACTATTCCTCCCGCTGACACCGATGGGACACTTTTCCTCCCACTGACACCAACGATGGGGCACTGTGACAGACCAAACCAGGATGGGGGCTTTTGGAGGGGACTGCAGAGTATCCTCTTGCTTACTGACTATGGGCCCTGGCTTTTGAGGGGGCTCTATTCTTGGGAGTTATGTGCCTGGGGAACCCTTGAAGTGGTCTTGCTTTGAATTTGGATCCATGTCTCCTCCCACTGACACCAACGATGGGGCACTGTGACAGACCAAACCAGGATGGGGGCTTTTGGAGGGGACTGCAGAGTATCCTCTTGCTTACTGACTATGGGCCCTGGCTTTTGAGGGGGCTCTATTCTTGGGAGTTATGTGCCTGGGGAACCCTTGAAGTGGTCTTGCTTCGAATTTGGATCCATGTCTCCCCGAAACACACCGACTCTGGGAATCTAGGACCCGGATACAGATTTGGGGCCTTTGTGCCCAAACCAGCAATGACTGCTTTAGACTGTGAGACTCAGAGCAGATGTTAATATAATCAGCTCAAAGCAACCTGATGCTGGGGCCTCCTGCTATAATCTGTTTAATCTGGTGTCTTTCTCCCATGGTATAATTTCCCCATTGTGGGCCTCCTAGGTGTGAATTCCCTTTGTTAATTGAGTCACCTATTCTTTCTGTCTGTCTGCTCATCTGTTGGAGATGTGACTAATATTGTGTCCACTTTACCTTATTATTGAACCATTGTGGGATGTTTGTGTTTATACTTATGATAATGTGTAATGTACTGTGTGTATCCAGGTTTGTGGGCTTGTTGCCAGACAGCCTGGGCACCTAGGCTTGTTTAAGTGACTAGTTGTTAAATAGCTTACTGTTTAATTAGCTTAATGTTGTTTGGCTGTTCCTTAGCTATGTTAATTATATTTCTGTTTACAGTTTGCATTGATAGGGTAATGTGATCAGACTTACCTCATCTGGTGTACTAAATATTTTGTGTGAATTTACAATAAAGTGTGTTCCAGTTTGCACCTAAGCTAGTGTCGTCTAGATCTTGGGTGCAATGCTCATCGATAATACCTGGTTCCAGAGTGGAAGAAGCTATATCTTGACGGAGGTACCCGAGCTGCGTGCTGGGTGGTTCCGTCACAGGCCCTTTTCCTCCCAATGACACCAATGATGGGGCACTATTCCTCCCACTTATACCAATGATGGGGCAATATTCCTCTCACTTATACCAATGATGAGGCAATATTCCTCCCACTGACACCAATGATGGGGCACTATTACTCCCACCTATACCAATGATGGGGCACTATTCCTCCTAATGACACCAATGATGGGGCACTGTTACAACCGCCTATACCAATGATTGGGGCACTATTCCTCCTAATGACACCAATGATGGGGCACTGATACCAACAATGGGACATTTACTCCTACTGACACCAGGATGATTTCTATTCCCTCTAGCCATGGTCTGGCACCCCTGAAAGTCTGAAGGACAGTAAACTGGCCCTTTGTTTAGAAAAGTTTGATGCCCCCTGGTCTAGGGGAACAGTTACCTGGATGTACAACTGCCATAAGAGTACAGCCTCCAGAACTGGTAAATGATGGCATCAGTACTTCTCTGGCCCAGTGTCAACAGAAACTACTTTGTGAGCTTCACAAAGATGGCGGGATCCATTTCCAGTACACAGACACATGATGACACCACAGATGTTTGTAATTTCCATGGCACCATTCACGTAGAAGTAAGGAGCTCCATATAAATACGAATTCCGGGTAAGATCTTTTTTGCACAGTTACATTTTTTTTCATAGAGCTCTGTGAGGCAAGCCTCTGCAAGGCTCCTGACAGGGGCAACACATACTATGGTCTATCCAGGCTGAAGACAGTTGGTCCCCGCTCCCTAGGGACCTGCTTAAGCTGGTTCTTCAGGTACCCAGTGAGGGAAAGAGAGACCCCTGGTTGGGAAGAGAAAAAATACTTGAGGGCCACAGATCCTCTCCCCGATATCAGGGCAGGGTAGTAGCCGGTGTTATTACAGCAATCTCCACAACCTTCCCAGTCCTGGGTCGAGTGGCTTCTCTTCTGCATAGTGATTGTTGAGGGGGTTGTTGACTCCGCATCACTGCCATTCACAGAAGGCGTTGGATTTTTTTAAGTGAATACGAGGAGTTCCCTGATTGGACAAGGTTGAGATTGCGACATCACCACTTTCATAGTTGCCAACTGTTTCCAAAAATTTTTAAGGACCCTTTTTTGCAGAAAGCCAGTGTAGACAGAGCAGATCAGTATGTTAGGGGCAGAGCATTCATTTTGTGGGCATGAACAGTGTTTAAAAAATAATGAAAATGGGCGTGGTTTAAATTACACTAAATATTAGGCGTGGCTTAAAGGTGGTGTGTGGTTAAATAGAGTCTGTTTACATCCGCCTGTCCATAGGGATGCATGGGCCTTCCCATCAGGTCAGCCTGAAAAACTGACAGGCGGACCTGATGAGACCCTCTGTGTATAAAGGGGCCTTAGTGATGGTGTCAGCAATCAGAGCCCCCCTTTACCATCAGTGCATCCTCATCAGTGCCCATCAGAGCAGTCTCATCAGTGCAGCCTCATCACTGCAGCCTCTTTAGGGCAGCTTCAGAGAAGGACCTACCTGGTCCTGGGCACACCAGCCATGCTCCGCTCACCATCCATGGGCTCATCAGTGCTGCCAGCTCCTACTCTGACATCGGCTGCCTCTCCACGTGCTCCTGCTTGCAAAAATGATCTGCCACGCCCCCATTCGTTAGTATTGATCAATCAGAGGTAGTAAAGGGGAGGATCATCTGGTGTCCAAACGACCCGATGTCTGTGACGGAGCCTGATTTTTGGAATTTTGCCCGGGAATGTCCCGGGCGAATCGGGACTGTTGGCAACTATGCACCCTGCCTCTTCCCTTCATCCAATCATCCAAGGCCTTTGTGCTTTGTGAATAGTGGATATGCCCTTTGTGATCTTTATGCAGAAGAAGCCACTCAGCACAAAACCCAGGTTTCTTACGAATGGCTGCAATTAGCTGCAGCCATTCGTAGGGGCCGCCCTGGCATGTGCGCGCCCCTGCTCACCTACTCCCCTGTGATTTGACAGCAGGAGTTTGTCAGCAGACAGATCCCGACCAATGATTCATAGCTGGGACCTGCTAATCAGCTGTGCCCAATCACAGCCCAGAGCCCTGTGTTGACAATCAACACAGGGCTCTATACAGAGGGAACAATTGCTTTGTTTCTTTTCCCTGCAAAGCAGGGAAAAGAAACAAATCCATCTGTAGTAAAAAGCAGCACACATTACACAATATATAAATAAAAATTCCAGTATATATCACATAGTTTGTAGACGCTATAATTAATCACAAAAACATAAGAAACCTATTTCTTAAACAAGGCGGACTTTATTGGCACAACATGAGGCAGCTTGTATTAAACATAATAATATTGTATTTCTCCAATGGTTAAAAACATAGATATAAAATCATTCCAACACCCTCTGTACACATAATGACCAGTAGGTACCTAACCCAGATATGGAGGTGCACATCCGACCAAAGAATATTATATTGGTATTGTAAGTTCCATAAGTTACATAGTAGGTGAGGTTAAAAAATGACACAAGTCCATTAAGTCCAACCTATGTGTGTGATTATATGTCAGCATTACATTGTATATCCCTGTATGCTGTGGTCATTCAGGTGCTTATCTAATCGTTTTTTGAAACTATCGATGCCCCCCGCTGAGACCACCGCCTGTGGAAGGGAATTCCACATCATTGCCGCTCTTGCAGTAAAGAACCCTCTACATAGCTTGAGGTTAAACCTCTTTTCTTCTAATTTTAATGAGTGGCCACAAGTCTTGTTAAACTCCCTTCCGCAAAAAAGTTTTATCCCTATTGTGGGATCACCAGTGTGGTATTTGTAAATTGAAATCATATCCCCACTCAAGCGTCTCTTCTCCAGAGAGAGCAAGTTCAGTGCTCGCAACCTTTCTTCATAACTAATGTCCTCCAGACCCTTTTATTAGCTTTGTTGCCCTTCTTTGTACTCGTTCCATTTCCAGTACATCCTTCCTGAGGACTGGTGCCCAGAACTGGACAGCATGCTCCCGGTGCGGCCGGACCAGAGTCTTGTAGAGCGGGAGAATTATCGTTTTATTTCTGGAGTTGATCCCCTTTTTAATGCATGCCAATATTCTGTTTGCTTTGTTAGCAGCAGCTTGGCATTGCATGCCATTGCTGAGCCTATCATCTACTAGGACCCCCAGGTTCTTTTCCATCCTAGATTCCTCCAGAGGTTCTCCCCCTAGTGTATAGATTGCATTAATATTTTTGCCCCCCAAATGCATTAATTTACATTTTTCTACATTAAACCTCATTTGCCATGTAGTTGCCCACCCTATTAATTTGTTCAGATCTTCTTGCAAGGTTTCCACATGCTGCGGAGAAGTTATTGCCCTGCTTAGCCTAGTATTGTCCGCAAATACAGAGATTGAACTGTTTACCCCATCCTCCAGGTCATTTATGAACAAATTAAATCGGATTGGTCCCAGCACAGAACCCTGGGGGACCCCACTACCCACCCCTGACCATTCCGAGTACTCCCCATTTATCACCACCCCTTGAACTCGCCCTTGTAGCCAGTTTTCAATCCATGTACTCACCCTATGGTCCATGCCAAGGGACCTTATTTTGTACAGTAAACGTTTATGGTAAACTGTGTCAAATGCTTTTGCAATATCCAGATACACCATGTCTACGAGCCTTGCTTTATCTAGATGGCAACTCACCTCCTCTTAGAAGGTTAGTAGATTGGTTTGGCAAGAATGATTCTTCATGAATCTATGCTGATTACTGCTATTGATATCGTTCTCATTACTAAAATCTTGTATATAGTCCCTTATCAACCCTTCCAAGAGCTTGCATACTATTGATGTTAGGCTAACTGGTCTGTAATTCCCAGGGATGTATTTTGGGCCCTTTTTAAATATTGGTGCTACATTGAATTTTCTCCAATCAGCTGGTACCATTCCAGTCAGTTGACTGTCAGTAAAAATTAGGAAAAATGGTCTGGCAATTACCTGACTGAGTTCCCTAAGTACCCTTGGGTGCAAGCCATCTGGTCCTGGTAATTTATTAATGTTACGTTTCCCAAGTCTAATTTTAATTCTGTCCTCTGTTAACCATGGAGGTGCTTACTGTGATGTGTCATGAGGAAAAACACTGCCGTTTTGGTTACTGAAGCCCCCCTATTCCCTCGTGAAGACTGAGGAGAAGAATAAATTCAATAACTTAGCCATCTCACCATCCTTTGTAACCAGATGTCCTTCTCATTCTTTATGGGGCCAATATGGTCTGTCCTCCCTTTTTTACTGTTTACATACTTAATTTCTTGGGATTTTTTTTGCTCTCCTCCACTATGTGTCTTTCGTGTTCTATCTTAGCCGTCCTTATTGCACCCTTACATCTCTTGTTGCATTCTTTATAAAGTCTGAATGCTGATAATGATCCCTCAACCTTGTATTTTTTTGAAGGCCTTCTCCTTTGCTTTTTATATGCATTTTTACATTGGAGTTAAGCCATCCAGGACTTTTGTTCGCTCTTTTTTAAATTTATTACCCAATGGGATGCATTGGCTAATGCCCTTATTTAATACGCTCCTAAAGCAAACCCATCTCTCCTCTGTGTTCTTTGTTCCTAAGATTTTATCCCAATTCATGCCTTCTAGCAAGGCTCAAAAGTTTATGGAAGTTGGCTCTTTTGAAATTCAGTGTCTTTGTATTCCCCTTATGTTTCCTATTTGTGTGCTTTATATGAAGCCAATTGACCTGTGATCACTGTTTCCTAAAATGCCCCGTATTTCCACATTCGTGATCAGGTCTGTATTGTTGGTAATCAGTAGATCTAGTAACGCTTTCTTTGTAGTTGGTGCGCCTACCATCTGACCCATGAAATTGTCCTGCAAGACATTTAGGAACTGGTGAGCCTTAGACGAATGCGTGGTTCTCTCCGCCCAGTCTATGTCTGGATAATTAAAACCCCCGATTATGATAACACCTCCCATCCTTGCTGCTAATCCAAATTGTGATAGGAGGTCTATCTCCCCTTCCTCCCTCAGGTTAGGGGGCCTATAGCATACTCCCAGTATTATTTTCCCCTTGGCTTCATCCCTCCGTTCTGCTGTCCCCCTCAGTTCTCCTCCTCTGCCCCCTCCGTGCTGCTGTCCCCCTCTGTTCTTCTCCTCTGCCCCCTCCGTGCTGCTGTCCCCCTCCATTCTTCTCCTCTGCCCCCTCACTGCTGCTGTCCTCCTCTGTTCTCATCCTCTGCCCCCTCCGTGCTGCTGTCCCACTCCATTCTCCTCCTCTGCCCCCTCCGTGCTGCTGTCCCCCTCCGTTCTCCTCCTCTGCCCCCTCCGTGCTGCTGTCCCCCTCCGTTCTTCTCCTCTGCCCCCTCCGTGCTGCTGTCCCCCTCCGTTCTCCTCCTCTTCCCCCTCCGTGCTGCTGTCCCCCTCCGTTCTCCTCCTCTGCCCCCTCTGTGCTGCTGTCCCCCTCCGTTCTATTCCTCTGCCCCCTCCGTGCTGCTGTCCCCCTCCGTTCTCCTCCTCTGCCCCCTCTATGCTACTGTCCCCCTCCGTTCTCCTCCTCTGCCCCCTCCGTGCTGCTGTCCCCCTCCGTTCTCCTCTTCCCCCTCCGTGCTGCTGACCCCCTCTGTTCTCATTCTCTGTCCCCTCCGTGCTGCTGTCCCTCTCCGTTCTCCTCCTCTGTCCCCTCCGTGCTGCTGTCCCCCTCTGTTCTTCTCCTCTGCCCCCTCCGTGCTGCTGTCCCCCTCCGTTCTCATCCTCTGCCTCCACCGTGCTGCTGTCCCCCTCCGTTCTTCTTCTCTGCCCCCTCCGTTCTGCTGTCCCCCTCAGTTCTCCTCCTCTGCCCCCTCCATGCTGCTGTCCCCCTCCATTCTCCTCCTCTGCCCCATCCGTCCTGCTGTTCCCCTCCGTTCTCCTCCTCTGCCCCCTCCGTGCTGCTGTCCCCCTCTGTTCTCCTCCTCTGCCCCCTCCGTGCTGCTGTCCCCCTCCGTTCTCCTCCTCTGCCCCCTCCATGCTGCTGTCCCCCTCCGTTCTTCTCCTCTGCCTCCTCACTGCTGCTGTCCCCCTCCGTTCTCCTCCTCTGCCCCCTCCGTGCTGCTGACCCCCTCCGTTCTACTCCTCTGCCCCCTCCATGCTGCTGTCCCCCTCCGTTCTCTTCCTCTTCCCCCTACGTGCTGCTGTCCCCCTCCGTTCTCATCCTCTGTCCCCTCCGTGCTGCTGTCCCCCTCCGTTCTCCTCCTCTGCCCCCTCGATCTTTCAGGATGGAGAGCGGAGATAGGAGCCAGTAAATCTGGCTCATTGCTTTTCCGAATGAACAGTCAGTGATAACTGACTCTGTCCATTCACATAACTGAAACATTGTAGTCTCCTGTGTTTACGGTGCTTCAGTTTATGAATGGAGAGGAGCCTCTGTCTCCTCTCCATTCATTTTTAGTGCAACTGAGGCTGCTGAGAAGGGAACTGGGGAATCTGTGTCCTCAGTCCCTTTCCCTGTCTCAAAGGGGAGATGTCAGGGGTCTATTAAGACCCCTGATATCTTACCAAAGCCCTCCAACAGGGCTAATAATAATTTAAAAAAAAAAGGAATTGCAATAAATAATAAAAAGAAATTAATTGTAAAAAATAATAAAAAATAAAATTAAAAAACACACTGACACTGTCCACACCCCCACCCCCCTAAAAAAAAGGAAAGCATTGAAAAAAAAAACATAAAATAAATTGTAAAAAATAATTTAAAAAAAATAATTGTAAAAAATAAAATTGTAAAAACAAAAAACTACTGACACACGTGCCACTGTCACATGACATTAAAAAAAAGTATCGGTACTTGTACTCGGTCTTAAGAAAGTGGTATCGGGACAACCCTAAATTTTACCACAAAAAACATATTGACTCGAGTATAAGCCTAGGGTGGGAAATGCCAGTGCCCATGAAATGCAGCCTGCCAGTGCTCATCAGTGCCCATGAAATACAGCCTTACCAGTTCCTGGTAGATGTCATGATGTCCCGCTGTGTGTGCGGTCAGATTAAATCTGCCCATGGATGGATTGAAAGTTGGCCATAATCAGCCAAATATTGATTCATCTATGACGGCGGTTCCTGTTGGAGGAGTCCGATCTAATGATTGGGGGCTGTCTGTAAATGTTGTCTGGATCTGAGCCTGCAGTGCTGATCAGTGTGTACTGACAGTTCTCTCTGATAATACAATAGGACAGCGGGGAGGATTCCTCTATCCACCTCCAATGTGTAGACAGGACAACCCATTCTGTCTTTTCTTTGGCCAGCCTAAGGATCCCCATACATGTTCCAATCTCTGTACCTTTCATTTTACAATGTGATAGGAAGTGGATGTCATCGATGTGTATTTGATGAGGCCTCCATCCAATGAAGTGGTGAGGTGTGACATGTGAGTGGATAGTCAGACATGATGGAGGGGCTGGGATTGCAGAGCACTCTGATCGATCAGTGATCGGTTGCTCATCCCCCGGTCACCACACCCAGTGACGGGCACAAGGACAGGGAGGTCTGGGCAGACAATGGCGGAGCGCAGATCACAATGAAGGGGTACAGGAATGCACATCCCGGCCGGCACACCTACCAAGCAGGAGCAGCTTGACCTCCCGGGCCGCCTTCTCTCCATCCTCTCTCAGGTTCCGGTCGATCATCTTACTCCTCTCCACCGCCGCCTTGTCCTCAGCACTCAGTGTACATCCCATGGTAACAGCCCAGCGGCACGGAGCTCTCAGCCCCGCCCCTTTTCCGCCTCCATTGCGGGACATTTTTCTCGTAAATTGACATTCACTCGAGTATAAGCCGAGGCCTAAAAAATGGGCTGAGAAACTCAGCTTATACTCGAATATATACGGTAAATGTAATTTGTGCACAGTGTCGTATGACCGCCAGTTGAAGTAGCGCAGTGCTGAATAGCAAAAAAATGGCCTGGTCATGAAGGGGGGTAAAACCTTCCAGAGATGATGTGGTTTAACTCATCACAGCAGAGCAGCCAATCCAATGACTCCTCGGTAACTATCCTGCCTGTCTCTATGGCTTCCTCTATACAATACAATTCTGATGTGAATATACATTGCACGACTTTTGTAGAATGTTACAATTTTGTTTTATAATAAAGCTGGTAAAAAAAAAAAATCACTGTTTGTCTTTTTACATTTTTTAATAATACAAAAATGACACTATATGGCCAGGAGGATGTCAACACCCGACCATCACACCTATATGGACATCCCATTCTAAAACCATTAATATGGAAAACATCCTCTACTGTTCTAGGAAGGGGAAGTTTGTACTGATGTTGGATGAAAAGACCTGGCTCGAAATCTGTGTTCCAACGCTGTTCGGTAGGATTGAGGGCTCTGTGAAGGACACCTGAGTTCATCCACACCAAACTGTTCGCACCATGTCTTTATGGAGCTGCCTTCCCCTTTTGTGACTATAACATCCTCCTCTCCTCAGGGAAGATTTTGGAGGATCTGTGAGAATTTGTGAGGTCAGGTACTGATGTTGAATGAGAAGACCACAGATCACCATCGGCCTTCCAAGTCCTCCCAAAGATGACTTGTAGGGTTGAGGTCAGGGAGACTCGAGTTCCTCCACACCATTCTGGAGCTGCCTTCTCCTTTGTGACTATAACATCCTCCTCTCCTCAGGGGAGACTTTGGAGGGTCTGTGGGAATTTGTGCCCATTTGTTAGGTCAGGTACTGATATTGGATGAGAAGACCTGGATCACTATTGGTCTTCCAATTTCTCGTAGAGGTGATTAGTAGGGTTGAGGTGAGGACACTTGAGTTCCTCCACACCAAACTAGTCACACCAGTCATGTCTTTGTGGAGCTGGCTTTGTACACGGGGGGTACTAACAGTACCCTTCACTAGAAGCACCTGAACTCCATCATTTGGAGGGCAGGCCACATACCTTTGTCCAAATCATGTATAAATAGGATATCTGAGCATATAAAGGGACACATGTATTTTTAAACGTTTGAGACCTATTGCTCACCGAATATCGTTTCACATATCCAGTTATAGAGAAAACTGGAAGTAGAGAACATTTCTCAAAGAGAGAAGAAATAACTGATTCTGGTATTATAAACAGAGATGTCCCCATTGGAAGAATTTTCCCTTCACCTTTTCTTGTGAGGAGAACTGAAAGATGTCGGAGCCTGGTCCAGGTCTACAATTTTTTGCTTCTGGTGTCGTCCGACAGCTCTTTGGTCTTCACCATAGTGGAGTTTGGAGTGTGACTGTTTGAGGTTGTGGACAGGTGTCTTTTATACTGATAACAAGTTCAAACAGGTGCCATTAATACAGGTAATGAGTGGAGGACAGAGGAGCCTCCTAAAGAAGAAGATACAGGTCTGTGAGAGCCAGAAATCTTGCTTGTCTGTAGGTGACCAAATTAATTTATTTTCCACCATAATTTGCAAATAAATTCTTTCAAAAATCAGACAAATGTGATTGTCTGGATTTGTTTCCACATTTTGTCTCTCATAGTTGAGGTCTACCTATGATGACAATTACAGGCCTCTCTCATCTTTGTAAGTGGGAGAACTTGCACAATTGGTGGCTGACTAAATACTTTTTTGTCCCACTGTATGTTTTTTTTGTAATATACCTTAAACTTGACCAGTTACCAGTTTAACGGCTACAGGGCAGCAGCTGTGCGTCAGATCACGTATACACAGTATCTCACAAAAGTAAGTACACCCCTCACATTTTTGTAAATCTTTTCTTCTATCTTTTCATGTAACAACACTGAAGAAATGACACTTTGCTACAATGTAAAGTAGTGAGTGTACAGCTTGTATAACAGTGTAAATTTGCTGTCCCCTCAAAATAACTCAACACACAGCCATTAATGTCTAAACTGCTGGCAACAAAAGTCAGTACACCCCTAAGTGAAAATCTCCAAATTGGGCCCAATTAGCCATTTTCTCTCCCCGGTGTCATGTGACTCGTTAGTGTTACATGGTCTCAGGTGTGAATGGGGAGCAGGTGTGTTAAATTAGGTGCCCCCTCAATATAACTCAACACACAGCCATTAGGGTAAAGGTGATGGACTGGACAAGCATGTCTCCAGACCTAAACCCTATTGATCATCTGTGGGACATCCCCAAACGGAAGGTGGAGGAGCGCAAGGTCTCTAACATCCACCAGCTCCATGATGTTGTCATGGAGGAGGGGAAGAGGACTCCAGTGGCAACCTGTGAAGCTCTGGTGACCTCCATGCCCAAGAGGGTTAAGGCAGTGCTGGAAAATAATGGTGGCCACACAAAATATTGACACTTTGGGCCCAATTTTCACTTAGGGGTGTACTGACTTTTGTTGCCAGCGGTTTAGACATTAATGGCTGTGTGTTGAATTATTTTGAGGGGACAGCAAGTTTACTCTGTTATACAAGCTGTACACTCACTACTTTACATTGTAGCAAAGTTTCATTTCTTCAGTGTTGTCACATGAGAAGATAGAAGAAAAGATTTACATACATGTGACTGAGGGGTGCAGTTACTTTTGTCAGATACTGTATATATACTGTACACTCACCGGCCACTTTATTATTTCCCCCTTGCTAGTAGCAGGTCGGACCCCCTTTATTAGATCCCCCATAGAAATCCGTGGTACGGTACCCCACACATCACGGGGTGCTTCATAAATCTCCCTATAAATCCTGTGCTGGACCGACACCAATTATTCCCATCACCATGACGATGATAAACGATTATTGATTGAATGGATTCTATGATGAAATATTGGAAATCAAACTATTTTGTTTTTTTACTTCTAAATACCCCCCTCCCACCAGTGATCATTACACCCCTCCTCCCCCCAGTGATCATTACACCCCCCTTCCCCCAGTGATCATTACACCCCCCCTCCCCCCAGTGATCATTACACCCCTCCTCCCCCCGGTGATCATTACACCCCCCCTCTCCCCCCAGTGATCATTACACCCCTCCTCCCCCCAGTGATCATTACACCCCCCCTCTCCCCCAGTGATCATTACACCCCCCCTTCCCCCAGTGATCATTACACCCCCCCTCCCCCCAGTGATCATTACACCCCCCCTCCCCCCAGTGATCATTACACCCCTCCTCCACCCAGTGATCATTACACCCCCCCCCCCCAGTGATCATACAGACAGATGTAGCTTTCTTATGGGGGGTGTAATAAAGTGACATTTATTATATGGAGGGGTGATTGATAGTTCTATTGACAATCAGAGGTGTGTATGGTGAGGAATGGTTGGGTAATGGATATATACTATATACCAGAAATAGGTGACCCCCCCTCCCCTCCAAATCACTGATATATGATGGTAATTGTACCATCCCCCCCAGCAATATAAATCATAGAAATAATGGGGTACAGGGCGCTATAATATCCAATCCTCCAATCCAAAATTGATCAATAAATTAAACAACTCATCATCGTTCATAACATATTTACCACCCCCCACTGATATATATATATATCATTAATATTGGGGTGATTTTTATATATATATAGATCACTCCAATAATATATATATCACCCCAATCATTTATATTATTATTGGAGTGATCTATATACACATTGGGAGTCCGCTGCTGCCTGATGTCATCACTGGACTCCTCCCCCTACTGCCTTATATGGACTTGTTTACTCCTTATATGCAAATGAGGCAGCTGGCTGGGGCTGCGTCGCCATGACAATAACTGACATGACTGCACTGGACCTCCTATGGCAAGGATTGTGTATGTGACGTTTCTATGGTAATATCTCCATCCCATAATAATACCATCCATTCCTTCATGTCTAAAGACTTCATTCACAAGGCCGGAAGAGTCGGATATTGTGATCCCCCAATAAATTATTGGGGTGATATATATACTATTATTATTGGGGTGATCTATATATATATATATATAGATCACCCCAATCATTTATATATATATATATATATATATATATATATATATATATATATATATAGATCACCCCAATAATAATAATATATATATATATATATATATATATTATTGGAGTGATCTATATATACATCAGGAGTCCACTGCTGCCTGATGTCATCACTGAACTCCTCCCCCTACTGCCTTATATGGACTTGTTTACTCCTTATATGCAAATGAGGCAGCTGGCTGGGGCTGCGTCGCCATGACAATAACTGACATGACTGCACTTGACCTCCTATGGCAAGGATTGTGTATGTGATGTTTCTATGGTAATATCTCCATCCCATAATAATATCATCCATTCCTTCCTGTCTAAAGACTTCATTCACAAGGCTGGAAGAGTCGGATATTGTGATCCCCCAATAAATTATTGGGGTGATATATATATTATTATTATTGGGGTGATCTATATATATATATATATATATATATATATATATATATATATTATTGGGGTGATATTGATGAGATATTAGTTATGAATGTGCAATCATTGTGTTTTGGGGGAGATAACTGATCAGTATGACTCCTCCCCCTCCCCTCCCCCATTAATAAAAAGCTTTTTTTTGCTGCAGTGGACAAGAAATCCAAATAACAAATAAAATAAAGAAATGTTCTCTTTGTGGGGTGCAGAGGTGACATTTGGGGGAAGTCTTTAGACAGGAAGGAATGGATGATATTATTATGGGATGGAAATATTACCATAGAAACGTCACATACACAATCAGACTGTGATAGAGATCGGAGGGAGAAGGAAGGAGTTTTGTATTCTCTGCAGTTTTGCTCATTATTTGATAATATAATAATGGGGATGATTTGGATAAAGAATGTTTATCAGATACGGAATCTTCTGAACACCAACAAAGAAGGAAATGTATTTGTTATACTGGGAGTCTGGATCTTCCAGCACCTGAAATTCCCACCGAGCTTCGCTATTGGTCATTTATATATATATAAATATCACTAATGTGTGTGTGTGTGTGTGGGGGGGTGACATGCGTTGTGATATATATAATATATACACACATACATATATCACATGTGTGGGGGGGGGTTGGGGTGACATGCGTTGTGATATATGTATGTGTGTATATTATATATATATATATATATATATGTGTGGGGGGGAGGGGCTGACATGCATTGTGATATATATAATATATACACACATACATATATCACATGTGTGTGGGGTGGGTGACATGCGTTGTGATATATGTATGTGTGTATATTATATATATATATATATATATATGTGTGGGGGGAGGGGGTGACATGCATTGTGATATATATAATATACACACACATACATATATCACAATGCATGTCACCCCCCCCCCCCACACACATATATATAATATACACACACTAGGGCTGCAACTAACGATTATATTCATAATCGATTAGTTGGCTGATTATTGTTTAGATTAATCGATTAATGACCTTAAAAAGGAGTGATATATAATTTACTTAATATGTAAAGTTTTATAAAAAAGGCCATTTATTCTGAAATCTCTCTATATAATGATAAATATAAAGAACCGATACAGGAGATCTCCGGGATACAAACGGAAGGAGACAACAGGAAGTGAGAGAAATCCTCCCAAAGAGACATCATCCCTGGGTGTCACCAGAACTAGTGTCCCCATTGGAGGCTTTCCCCTCTTATTCCTGTTCTGGTGACAACCCAAAATCTGGAATGTTTCTTTCACTTTTGTTGGTAAATAGAGAGAATGAAGCTCCCTAAAGGGGGCACAGACAGCAATAAAAACCTGACAGGGGTTCTAATCCCTCTCCACTCCATCTAACACCAACAATAAAAACATTTTCCTAATGAAACATATGGGGGAGAAATGAAAAAAAAAACTGATTTAGCAGTGAAAGTGGCAGTTAAAATGTGTGTGTGTAGGGGAAGGGGAGGGGGAGGGGTTACTTGGTTTGACAGTTAAAGGGTTGAAACAAATGAACAATATAGTTTGGTAGTGAAAGGGTTAAAAACTGAAAGAATTTGGCAGTTGAAGAGAATGAATCTTCCTAAAGGGGGCGCAGACAGCAATACAAACCTGACAGGGGTTCTAATCCCTCTCCACTCCATCCAACACTAACAATAAACAAGTTTTCCTTTAGTGATAATTTTACATTTGGGCAAGAAATGTAAAAAACACATTTTGGTTTTGTCGGTAAAAGGATTAAAAAGGGGGGGAGGGGTGGGTATTAGGGATGAGCTTCGAGTTCGAGTCGAACTCATGTTCGACTCGAACATTGGCTGTTCGCAAGTTCACCGAACAGCGAACAATTTGGGGTGTTCGCGGCAAATTCGAATGCCGCGGAACACCCTTTAAAAGTCTATGGGAGAAATCAAAAGTGCTAATTTTAAAGGCTAATATGCAAGTTATTGTCATAAAAAGTGTTTGGGGACCTGGGTCCTGCCCCAGGGGACATGGATCAATGCAAAAAAAAGTTTTAAAAACGGCCGTTTTTTCAGGAGCAGTGATTTTAATAATACTTAAAGTCAATCAATAAAAGTGTAATATCCCTTTAAATTTCGTACCTGGGGGGTGTCTATAGTGTGCCTGTAAAGGGGCGCATGTTTCCTGTGTTTAGAACAGTCTGACAGCAAAATGACATTTTGAAGGAAAAAACTCATTTAAAACTACCCGCGGCTATTGCATTGCCGACAATACACATAGAAGTTCATTGATAAAAACGGCATGGGAATTCCCCAAAGGGGAACCCCGAACCAAAATTAAAAAAAAAAAATGACGTGGGGGTCCCCCTAAATTCCATACCAGGCCCTTCAGGTCTGGTATGGATATTAAGGGGAACCCCGGCCAAAATTTTTTTAAAAAAATGACGTGGGGTTCCCCCTAAATTCCATACCAGACCCTTCAGGTCTGGTATGGATTTTAAGGGGAACCCCGCGCCAAAAAAAAAAAAAAAAACGGCGTGGGGTCCCCCCAAAAATCCATACCAGACCCTTATCCGAGCACGCAACCTGGCAGGCCGCAGGAAAAGAGGGGGGGACAAGAGTGCGGCCCCCCCTCCCTCCTGAACCGTACCAGGCCACATGCCCTCAACATTGGGAGGGTGCTTTGGGGTAGCCCCCCAAAACACCTTGTCCCCATGTTGATGAGGACAAGGGCCTCATCCCCACAACCCTGGCCGGTGGTTGTGGGGGTCTGCGGGCGGGGGGCTTATCGGAATCTGGAAGCCCCCTTTAACAAGGTGACCCCCAGATCCCGGCCCCCCCCCTGTGTGAAATGGTAAGGGGGTACATAAGTACCCCTACCATTTCACGAAAAAAGTGTCAAAAATGTTAAAAATGACAAGAGACAGTTTTTGACAATTCCTTTATTTAAATGCTTCTTCTTTCTTCTATCTTCCTTCATCTTCTGGTTCTTCTGGCTCTTCTGGTTCTTCTGGTTCTTCCTCCGGCGTTCTCGTCCAGCATCTCCTCCGCGGCGTCTTCTGTCTTCTTCTCCTCGGGCCGCTCCGCACCCATGGCATGGGGGGGAGGCTCCCGCTCTTCTCTTCTTCTCTTCTTCTTTTCTTCTTTTCTTCTCTTCTTCTCTTCTTCTTCATTTTCTTCTCCGGGCCGCTCCGCAATCCATGCTGGCATAGAGGGAGGCTCCCGCTGTGTGACGGCGCTCCTCGTCTGACAGTTCTTAAATAACGGGGGGGGGCGGGGCCACCCGGTGACCCCGCCCCCCTCTGACGCACGGTGACTTGACGGGACTTCCCTGTGGCATTCCCCGTGACGTCACAGGGAAGTCCCGTCAAGTCACCGTGCGTCAGAGGGGGGCGGGGTCACCGGGTGGCCCCGCCCCCCCGTTATTTAAGAACTGTCAGACGAGGAGCGCCGTCACACAGCGGGAGCCTCCCTCCATGCCAGCATGGATTGCGGAGCGGCCCGGAGAAGAAAATGAAGAAGAAGAGAAGAAGAGAAGAAAAGAAGAAAAGAAGAAAAGAAGAAGAGAAGAAGAGAAGAGCGGGAGCCTCCCCCCCATGCCATGGGTGCGGAGCGGCCCGAGGAGAAGAAGACAGAAGACGCCGCGGAGGAGATGCTGGACGAGAACGCCGGAGGAAGAACCAGAAGAACCAGAAGAACCAGAAGATGAAGGAAGATAGAAGAAAGAAGAAGCATTTAAATAAAGGAATTGTCAAAAACTGTCTCTTGTCATTTTTAACATTTTTGACACTTTTTTCGTGAAATGGTAGGGGTACTTATGTACCCCCTTACCATTTCACACAGGGGGGGGCCGGGATCTGGGGGTCACCTTGTTAAAGGGGGCTTCCAGATTCCGATAAGCCCCCCGCCCGCAGACCCCCACAACCACCGGCCAGGGTTGTGGGGATGAGGCCCTTGTCCTCATCAACATGGGGACAAGGTGTTTTGGGGGGCTACCCCAAAGCACCCTCCCAATGTTGAGGGCATGTGGCCTGGTACGGTTCAGGAGGGAGGGGGGGCCGCACTCTCGTCCCCCCCTCTTTTCCTGCGGCCTGCCAGGTTGCGTGCTCGGATAAGGGTCTGGTATGGATTTTTGGGGGGACCCCACGCCGTTTTTTTTTTTTTTTTTGGCGCGGGGTTCCCCTTAAAATCCATACCAGACCTGAAGGGTCTGGTATGGAATTTAGGGGGAACCCCACGTCATTTTTTTTTAAAAATTTTGGCCGGGGTTCCCCTTAATATCCATACCAGACCTGAAGGGCCTGGTATGGAATTTAGGGGGACCCCCACGTCATTTTTTTTTTTTAATTTTGGTTCGGGGTTCCCCTTTGGGGAATTCCCATGCCGTTTTTATCAATGAACTTCTATGTGTATTGTCGGCAATGCAATAGCCGCGGGTAGTTTTAAATGAGTTTTTTCCTTCAAAATGTCATTTTGCTGTCAGACTGTTCTAAACACAGGAAACATGCGCCCCTTTACAGGCACACTATAGACACCCCCCAGGTACGAAATTTAAAGGGATATTACACTTTTATTGTTTGACTTTAAGCATTATTAAAATCACTGCTCCTGAAAAAACGGCCGTTTTTAAAACTTTTTTTTTGCATTGATCCATGTCCCCTGGGGCAGGACCCAGGTCCCCAAACACTTTTTATGACAATAACTTGCATATAAGCCTTGAAAATTAGCACTTTTGATTATTCATGTTCGTGTCCCATAGACTTTAACGGTGTTCGCATGTTCGAACGAACTTTTTTCCTGTTCGCATGTTCTGGTGCGAACCGAACAGGGGGGTGTTCGGCTCATCCCTATTCATGAGCTAACGCTCTGACAATTTTCGTAGGTTCCGGCCCCACCCCCCAGTGGCGTGTTGGTGGGGGGGCAATTATACGTGTGACTCCTTGCAAGTCATATCAAGTGGATTCCTGTTCCCCCTTCTTCCGGGGTGCTGCTGCATGCGGGCACACTGGATGGTTGGGCTGCTATGTGGGGAGGCTCTGATCGAGGGGTACATCCAAACTCAGTGGTAATTATGTGCAAAGTGTTACTAAACATGTTGCTAAACAAACTTGCCTATGCTGTAATTCTTTTAAATAAGCTGGACATACTGTTATAAATTTTTCTTTTTTCTGTAGCAAACTCATCCTCTGAAGAGACCCCAAAATTCATGGGTCGAAACGCGTCAGGATTGTTATGCAATAGCCTTATCATATGCTGTGTATAACCTATGTTTGCTATTGTATGTATTTGGTATGGGTATTTTCCCACTGGAGCTCCTAACTTATATTTATATGTTGTTACATTCATTCATTACCCTTCAATAAAGCATTTTAATATTTTATTTACTGCCTTGCTCACATCTATAGTTAGCTGCCTAAAAACCCCGCTCGGGGGACCTTTTCCCATTTATCAAGGTATAGCTCGTAGTTCACAATAGTAAAAGATCATTCGGGGCTGTGTGATCTATCTGCTGGGGTTGTGTATGTTAGTAAGCAGCCACAGATCGTTCACACAGCCCATCAATGCTGACTGATCTGTTTTGCATGGCAGTGCTGGTCTCCAGAGCGGCTCCTGTTGCCAGAGATCGATGTTGTCACTTACAATTCTGTCTTTTCAAAAGAGAACTGTCTTAACCGCTTGCCGACCATTATACTGCGGCAGGTTGACATGGCTGTGCAAATCTCCGTAGGTGTACGTCGGCCGCTTTAAGAGCAATAGCAGGCGCGTGCGCCCGGGGCTGATGCGCGTGGCCAGAAGCCGCGATGTACACCAGCCACCTGCGATCGCTCCACAGAGAGGCAGAACGGGGAACTGTCAATGTAAACAAACAGATCCCCGTTCTGCCAGGGGAATAGAGAGAGATTGTCTGTTCCTAGTGATCAGGAACAGCGATCTCTCTCCTTCTCCAGTCAGTCCCCTCCCCCCACAGTTAGAAACACCTCCCTAGGGAACACTTAACCCCTTTATCGCCCCCCTAGTTTTAACCCCTTCCCTGCCAGTGACATTTACACAGTAATCAGTGGCTATTTTTAGCTCTGATCGCTGTATAAATCTCAGTGGTCCCAAAAAAGTGTCAAAGGTCTCCGATCTGTCCGCCGCAATGTCGCGGTCCCGCTAAAAATCGCTGATCGCCATTACTAGTATAAAAAATAAAAATGCCATAAAAATATATCCCCTATTTTGTAGACGCTATAACTTTTGCACAAACCAATCAATATACGCTTATTGCAACAAAAAAAAATTTACCAAATATATGTAGAAGAATACATATTGGCCTAAACTGATGAAAACATTTGTTTTTTTGTTTTTTTTAATTTGGGGAATATTTATTATAGCAAAAAGTAAAAAATATTGTTTTTTTTTTTTTTTTTTCAAAATTGTCGGTCTTTCTTTGTTTATAGCGCAAAAAATAAAACCCGCAGAGGTAATCAAATACCACCAAAAGAAAGCTCTGTTTGTGGGGAAAAAAGGACATAAATGTTTGGGTACAGCGTCGCACGACCGCGCAATTGTCAGTTAAAGCGACGCAGTGCCGTATCGCAAAAAATGGCCTGGTCATTAAGGGGGTAAATCCTTCCGGGGCTGAGGTGGTTAAAGTCCCACCAAAATCTTTAAACTGTTGTTTTTTTTTTCCACCAGGGGACCCAAGTGCATGTAGCACAGGCACACGAAGAGCTTGTAGGGATTTTCCATGCCTATGTTTGGGGGTTCTAAGTAATTTTCTAGCAAAAAAAACTGTTTTTACCTTGTAAACATCAAATCTCAGAAAGAGGCTCGGTCCTTAAGTAGTTAAGGCAAACTGTTATGCCGCGTACACACGAGCGGACTTTCCGGCAGCCTCGGTCCGGCGGACCGGACTCCGTCGGACAATTCGATCGTGTGTGGGCTCCAGCGGACTTTTTTTACCAAAGGACAGACGGACCTAGAAATAAAACATGTTTTAAATGTTTTCCGACGGACTCGAGTCCGGTCGAAAAAGCTGCTCGTCTGTATGCAAGTCCGACGGACAAAAACCGATGCTAGGGCAGCTATTGGCTACTGGCTATCAACTTCCTTGTTTTAGTCCGGTCATACATCATCACGTACGAATCCGTCAGACTTTGGTTGATCGTGTGTAGGCAAGTCCGTTCGTTCGAAAGTCCGTCGGAAAGTCCGCCCGTGTGTACGCGGCATTAGTTGTACTTTGTTACGCACAGGGCTATGTGCACCGGTTGTCCAGGGTTTGCCCCAGTGGCCCTGTTTTGTACCTCAACAGCAAAAAAATGTTTCAATAAAGAGAATTAAAAAAAAAAAAAAAAAAACTACAAGTCCCATGAGGCATTGCAAGCCACTGACACTTACAAGCATGACTCCCAAAGGCAGAGGCATGATGGAACTTGTAGAGGGCTACAGGCTGTGCATCCTTGCCCTAACCTATTGATGAGCAAGTTCTTGTATCTGTTTGTGTAAGCTGCCAATTGTTTTTCACTCCAATAAATACGTTTTATATTACACTTTGAACACGCCCCCCCCCTCCTCCCTCTATGTGTAGAGGAAATGCCCTGCGCCCTGAGTAATCAACACATGAACCTGGGCAGCTGGCGCATGCGCAGTAGAGGAAAGGTCCCAGAGGTTTTAATACATAATGAATCGGGACAGCCGGCACATGTGCAGTAGCAATGTCCCAGATCCAGACATTATGAATCGGGCAGCTCGTGCATGCGCATTAGACGATAAGTCCCAGAGCTTTCGACATAATCAATCAGGTTAGCTGGTGCAGCACTCAGCAGAAGAAAAGTCCCAGGCCCAACGTTTACAAGCCCCCCCCCCCCCCAATCCCAAACACTCAGGGCCAAGACAAAGGGTGGGCAGGAGGGGTGGCTGCCCTGGGCACAGTGGTATCATGTGAGGTGGTAAGGCGCTGCGTGGAGAGTCCAGTTCTACAAGTTGACCCTAGTAGTGACAGCAGCTTCACTACTCCTGTCCGCTTAGCAATCGAGGAGACAATCCAGAGGAGGAGAGAGAGAGAGAGCACAGCCTGCACCTCCTCCTGGCTCTCTCCTCCTCTCTCCTCCTCTGGCTTGTCTCCTCCATTGCTAAGCGGACAGGAGTAGTGAAGCTGCTGTCACTACTAGGGTCAACTTGTAGAACTGGACTCTCCACGCAGCGCCTTACCACCTCACATGATACGTGAGGAGAGAGCCAGGAGGAGGTGCAGGCTGTGCTCTCTCTCTCTCTCCTCCAGCTCCTTCCTCCTGTCACTGCAGCTCTCCTGGATCGGGAATGCTGGATTGCCACTTTGCATTGTTTGTTTACCTTCCCCTCATCTCCTCCCAGCAAAGAATGCGGGTGAGCAAACCCCACACACTGGAGATCTGACAGCCGGTGGCATCTCCAGTGTGGGGCCCAGACTCTGCCATCCTGCAGCAGTTGATACCTGTGTCCCCGCTGTTCGCCTATTAAGACTGTACAGCCAGCTTCCCCTAGGCTCCTTCTCAACTCTGATGTGTCAAGATGAGGAGGAGCCCAGGAGGAAAGACATCTCATAGGTATTTACCACACTGTATCTGAGGTCTATGTGTTTGAGGGAGGGGAGCATTGCACTGGGGACATGTTTGGGGGGGGGGGGGGGACTAATGCACTTTGAGCTAGAAGGGGGAGGAGAAGAAGATTAGTGCTAGGAGGGGGGTTGGGGGGATATGTGCAAGGAGGGGGAATTGAGGGGGGGAGAGGATTTGTGCTGGGAGGGAATGACACAAGACTTGTTTAGGAGGCAAAATTTGGGTAGGAGAGAGGATTTGTGCTTGGGTGTTATTTTGGGGGGATGTGCGGGGGGGGGCACTTGTGTTAGGAGGGAGGACTTGGGTTAGGAAGGGGGATGGGGGATTTGTGCTGATAGGGATGACTGGAGGGGATTTGTGCTAAGGGGGAAGTTTGGGTTCAATGATTTGTTCAGGTAAGGGGGATTTGTGCTATGAGGGGGAATTTGGAGAGGGGAGAGGATTTATGCTCAGAGGGGTAGAATATAGGAGGGGGGGATTTGGGGAAGGGAGGATTTTGAGCTGGAAGGGATGGAGGGGGGGGGGGGGGCAAAGGTTTGTGATGGGATCTCCACTGTGCCTTTCTATGAACACGTACAGCCCGGCTCGGGGGCACACCCACACATCTGCCCCCTCCCCCATAGCACACAGATTCCTATTGGGGCGCACGCAGGAGAGAAGGAGCTCAGAGCACCGGCGGGGTACTCAGATGAGGAGGATCGGAGGCGCTCTGTGCGATACTATTGCACAGAGAAGCTAAGTAGAACATCTTTTTATTTTAATTAAAAAACATTTTTACTTTAAGAACATAAAACCATTATCAGCATTACTTTAATAATAGCATTTAATCTTAAATAGCACCATTTAATCTTAAATAGCACAAAATACAAAAGAACAGGGGACAGATGTAGAACATTATGTGGTGTAAAGCTGCAGAGCTATTCGTCCTGTGAAACTACATGTGAAATGTATTTTGTGCGAATGGGACAAAAAATTAACATTCTTGGGCTATACTATACTCTCTGCAGATTTATTGTATGAATAGGGAAAATACTGCATTTTGGCCACTAGATGGTGCTGATGAGGATACCTTTTAAAAACATGATACTCGGCGCCATCTAGTGGCCAGCATTTGGCATTTTCTTCTTTAAAAAAATTGGATCTGCAGATAATAAAGCATGCATATTTTCGATTGGATGAACAGCTATGCAAGTTTTTTTTATTTATTTATTTATAAATACACCTCTATGTGTCACCAAAAACAGATAAATAATAGTCATTGGAAATCAGGCCTGGTTACCTTCATTTTATGGAGCTGAAGTCAAAACCGTCCCTGCAGAAAAGAAACATGAGACAAAAGTCCCTTCCTCATTTCTGCCTCTGATCTGGCATTGCTTGCAAGGAGCTGGTGATAGCGAACAATCGTGTACAAGTGACTAAAAGTGTACTTGCAATTCTATTGGATGGCAAGCTATTTTTTGGAATTTTTAAAATGAATTTTTTGTCTTTTTTTTTTCTTTTTTCTTTTTTACACTTTGAAAGTTGCAGTTCATAAGAAAGTAATCAGAGGACAGTGACTTTCTGCAAAATCTAGTAATTCAAAGGGTAAAGTTCACCTTTCCATGAAAAATGAAAAGGGTGAACTCCAAATATCCCAGCCACCCTCCCCCCCCCCCTGGTCTCTGCAGCCATGTAGTGGTCGTTATGCCCAATGCTGCCGGTGTAGCTGACAGGACCTGGATCGCCTGGTGGTGGCACTGTGCTTCCAGAGCAGAAGGCTGTAGTTCCGGAGTCCACCAGTGGGTGTCCTCCCAGCAGCCAGCAGATCCCAGTAATTAATTTCTACCTGATGCTGGCTGCTGGGAGGGTATTTAGGTCCTCCTCTACAATAATCAGTTTCCATCTGATGCTGGCTGCTGAGAGGGTATTTAGGTCCTCCTCTACAGTAATCAGTTTCTACCTGATGCTGGCTGCTGAGAGGGTATTTAGGTCCTCCTCTACAGTAATCAGTTTCTACCTGATGCTGGCTTGCCTGGGAGGGTATTTTAGGTCCTCCTCTACAATAATCAGTTTCCATCTGATTGCTGGCTGCTGGGGAGGGTATTTAGGTCCTCCTCTACAATAATCAGTTTCCATCTGATGCTGGCTGCTGGGAGATTATTTAGGTCCTCCCCTACTAGTGCCTCTCTCTCCAGTGTTTTGCTTGCTGCCAGATATTGCTCGTCATTATCCTGTTTTTTGCCCTGTACGCTGTAACCCTTTATCCTGCTGCCTTGCAATCAAGCTACTTTGGTGAACTGCGTTAAGGGGGAACGGTCCCGGATGTGGGACCATGTTAGTATCTAGCTGTTCTATATGATACATCAGTAAAGAGCTTTTTTTCAGATTGAACCATGGTGTGTGGTTCTCCTTATTACAGCTTAAAGCAGTAATAAACCCAAAAGCAGACATTATATTGCAGCTTACCAATTCTTAGATGTGGTGGCTGCATTAGTTTTCTTTTTTTTAGGCTTTCTTTCCTTTATTTCTATCTGGTGATCTGGCCAATAAGTCTGTTGTTTTTCAAAAGCACAAGCTGTTCTGCAGATGTATCAGTTTACATGGATGAGACAAACCATTTGCCACTGACAGGGGTGCTTACAACGATCCACTTTTTTATTCATGTAAAACCCTTATCCCAAAAAGAACAAAACTGCTGTAACTGAATATAAAGTATTAGCTGGAGTTTGACTTTAATCTGTTAGTGTATTTAAAATTGATAGTACATTTAACCTCCCTTCTCCCCAGAATGACAATACTGCTGTCCAAGAAGGTGCCTCCTGTTCTCCTTCATCCAGATTGGGGGAGCTCTAATACATGAGGTGTGTTACTGGCCAGATCACCAGGTGAAAACAGAGGAGAAAAAAAAAGACTAAAGAAAAGAAAACTAATGCAGCCACCACATATAATGATTGGTAAGCTGCAATATATTAAATTTTTCGGTTTAATAACGCTTTTAAGGATGAGTATGGCGCTATAAAATGGATACATATTTACAAGCCTCTCCCTCTTCCTTTGTAAAAATTTGCTATTTTGTATTCTTATTCCAAAATTTCTCTCATCTTTAAAAGCCCCTCCCCCGATTTTTTTTTCCTTTAGAAATATCCGGGGTAAAAGGATGAACTCAATCAAAGAAAAAAAAAACCCCTAAAAACATCAAACCAAAGAAAATTGCACAGGCCACCGTGTCTTTGTAAATACAAACATCCAGAAACAACTTTATCCGATCCCACCAAACGCGTTGCGTCATCCTCTTCCCCGGCCAGGTTACAGTGGCATGCTAATATTTAAACCAATAAAAAAAAAAAAATCCAACAACTAAAAAACACAAGGAATGATTTTCAGAACACAGAGTTCAGGGACACGGATATTGGTCTCCACCGATCGGTGGTGACGAAGTTGGTTGATCCCTGAGCAGAACCTGTCAGAGCATTTTTACAAGTTCAGTTCTTTTGGCTGAAAGTTCAGCGAACGTCCGATCAATAATGATAGAAATAAATAGAGGCCAAGGGGTGGAAGTGGGGGCTCGTTCATCCTGATCCCTGAGGTAGCGTCTGCTGGTGAAGTCAGAGCTACCGGCTCAGTCTTGTGCAAGAAGGCATCTGTCCATTTGTCTTCTATCATCAGATCTCCAGCCAGCTTCTCCCTCTGGCCCCTATAGGTTTGAATATATAGGCACGTGTGCGGGCTGCGGCTGACCGCCCAGCTTTCCTCGACTCACTCTAGAAACTTTATCTTCTTCCTCTCTCTCGTGGTGACTGCGTTTAAAGAATCCCAACTGTAAAACCAGGTAAAGGACAAGCCATTACTAGACAAAACCAGGGTAAAAGTCAACTATAACGAGCTGCTGGAACAGGGGGTCCTATGAAACTGCATGGCTAAAATGAATGGTATTAGGCTATTTTCTCTTCCAGGTTGAATGTTCTCTTTGCAATATGGCCACTAGATGGAGCTAAAGAACACAGTACATATTGAACATCAGCTCCAATCTAGTGGCCATAATTGCAGTATTTTACGAATTCTTCTATTCTGTATTAATGAAACAACATTCAACCTGGAGAGAGAATACCCACATTTATTTTTATTTATTACAGGTATTTATATAGTGCCAACCATTGACAGTGCTTTATAGCATTTTACATATATTGTACATTGGCATCAGTCCCTGTCCTCTATGAGCTTATAGTCACTATCTCACAAAAATTATGTTATTAGGCTATTTTTTTCTCCAGGTTGAATGTTATCTTGCAACATGGCCACTAGATGAAGCTGCTGACCACAGTAAAAATGAAAATCAGCTTCATCTAGTGGCCATAATGCAGTATTTTACTAATTGTCTCTATTCTGTATCAATGAAAAACATTCAACCTGGAGAGAAAACTGCATGTGTATTCATTCTGTGAAAATGGATGCTAAAACGAATGGTATAAGACTATTTTCTCTCCAGGTTGAATGTTTTCTTGCAATATGGCCACTAAGAGCTGATGACCACAGTAAACAATGAACATCAGCTCCATCTAGTGGACATAGTGCAGTATTTTACTAATTGACTCTATTCTGTATTAAGGAAAAACATTCAACCTGGAGAGAAAACTGCATGTATATTCGTTCTGCGAAAATGAAGGCTAAAACCAATGGTATTAGGCTATTTTCTTTCTAGGTTGATTTGATTATAGCCGTATTAGTGCAATTGTGACAGAGAAGATTGAGTACTGTCCATGATACTTTTTTTATTTGCACTAACATACAATTTTTCAGGACAAGCTTTTGGGGTATGTCCCCTTCTTCAAGGTCCAAGCAGTACTGCTTGGACCTTGAAGAAGGGGACATACCCCGAAAGCTTGTCCAGATTCTTTTTTTTTTTTCTTTAATTAGATACACCTTTAAATATTGGACTTCATCACTATTTTAGGTTCAATGAAAGAGACTGGGGGGGGGGGGGGGATAAAAAAAAAAAATAGGATAAAAAGAAGATATCCAAATACTTAATAATAAACATCATAAAAAGGTGCATGGTTATAATCCATGTATATCACCAGCATTCATGTCCCTTGCTAAGGAGGATCAGGACATGGTGGATTCCCACAGATATCATTGTCATTGTCACTATTTTAGGTGACTTAGAAGAGTTGCCTCCATTGAATGACCCGGAATACACATATGAGTCCTGACACTGTTAACCACATGCCGACCAGCGCACGACGATATACGTCGGCACAATGGCACGGTTGGCCAAATGGGCGTGCAGGTACGTTCCCTTTAAATCGCGGCATTGTGGGCGCGTGTACTCCGTGACCGTGCCCGCGGGTCCCGCAGACTCGATGTCCGCCGGGAGCCCGCAATCGTGTCACGGAGCAGCAGAATGGGAAGATGCCTATGTAAACAAGGAATTTCCCTGTTCTGTTTAGTGACATAACAGAGATCTACTGCTCCCTGTCATCGGGATTGGTGATCTCTGTCATGTTGTACTAAGCCCCCCCCCCACAGTTAGAATCACTCCCTAGGACACACTTAACCCCTTGTTCGCCCCCTAGTGTTTAACCCCTTCACTGCCAGTGTCATTTAGACAGTAATCAGTGCATTTTTATAGCACTGATCACTGTATAAATGACAGTGGTCCCAAAATAGTGTTAAAAGTGTCCGATGTGTCCGCCATAATGTCGCAGTCATGATAAAAATTGCAGATCGCCGCCATTACTAATAAAAAAATGTATATAATAAAAATGCCATAAAACTATCCCCTATTTTGTAAGTTTTGCGCAAACCAATCAATATCCGCTTATTGCAAATTTTTTTTTTTTTTTTTACCAAAAATATGTAGAAGAATACATATCGGCCTAAACTGAGAAAGAAATTAGTTTTTAATATATATATTTTTGGGGATATTTATTATAGCAAAAAGTAAAAAATATTGCTTTTTTTCAAAATTGTCGCTCTTTTTTTGTTTATAGCGCAAAAAATAAAAACCGCAGAGGTGATCAAATACCACCAAAAGAAAGCTCTATTTGTGGGAAAAGAAGGACATCAATTTTGTTTGGGTGCAACGCCGCACGACCCCGTAATTGTCAGTTAAAGCGACGCAGCGCCGAATCGCAAAAAGTGCTCTGGTCAGGAAGAGGGGTAAATCCTCTCGGGGGCTGAAGTGGTTAAAGAGAAACTTCAACTTTTTTTGAGAAAAAAAAAAAAAAAAAAAACATTCCCCTGGGTGATCAATGTACATAGATGTTTGTATCACCTTGTCCTGTGCGGACTGATTCTGAATGGGAGGATCTGGTTCATTATAATCACCTGATGTTCACCTCAGAGTTCTGATAAGGGATGCAGACACTGCAACTTTCCTTTAGAAGCATTTAACCCTTGGGGAGTATTTCACCAAAAATTCCTGTTGCGGGGGATGCCTAAAATCTGACTTCTGGGTCAAATCAGTGAGCCAATCACACAAGCAGGAAATTACATTTCTAGGGGGGGGGGGGGGGCGTTCTGTATACCATCTGTGTACAGAGCGCCTCCTGGTTGCCATGTGGAATTGAATTTTACAGAAAATTACAGCTGCTGCGGATTGAAAAGGAAAGGTCGTTTTTATTCACATTTAATTAAAATTTAATCTAAATTAAATTAATAAAATTATAACACGGCTTGTGTAGCAAATGTATGGGCTATATTATTTTCCTTATGCTATACTGTGTGTATGTATATATTAGATATATATATATATATATATATATACACACATAAATAAACTGTACTTTACCTTCCAAAGGGCCAGCACTAGGAGAGCCAACAGCAACAGCCCACCTACTGTACTGCTGATGATAATCCATATAGGAACTTCCCAATCTTCCTGCTTGGAAATTTCCAGTACAATCTGTAGATTAAACAAAAATAAAAAATGTACATTTGTGGATAATACTACTGTATATAATAAAAAACGCTCAGCATAAAATCATAAAACAAAAAAAAAAACACCCAATACTGACATTTGGCCATTAGGTGTCAGCAGAGTTCTGCGTTATGCAATATTGCATCTTGTCTACATAGTAATAAAAGTTTAGTTATAAATAATAATTTCTAATTATCAATACATGTAAAATACATTTTACGTTTTTGGTTGTAACGTGACAAAATGTGGAAAATTTCAAGAGGTAAGAATACTTTTTCAAGGCACTGTATAACATAATAATTATCCATAAAGACATGGATGAGCGAGTTTGGGGTGGAGGAACTTGACTGGCCCGCACAGAGTCCTGACCTCAACCGAAAGAACACTTTAGGGATGAATTAGAGCGGAGACTGCGAGCCAGGCCTTCTCGTCCAACATCAGTGCCTGACCTCACAAATGCTCTTCTGGAAGAATGGTCAAACATTCCCATAGACACACTCCTAAACCTTGTGGACGGCCTTCCCAGAAGAGTTGAAGCTGTTATATCTGCAAAGGGCGGAGCCAACTCAATATTGAACCCTACGGACTAAGACTGGGATGCCATTAAAGTTCATGTGTGTGTAAAGGCAGGCGTCCCAATACTTTTGGTAATATAGTGTATATTCCCAAATGCCCCGATCGCACGTCACGATTTAAAATCATGGGCAGAATTGCTGCAAAATGTGTGAGGCACATTTGGGTGCTTTTATCCTTCAATCGCACCCCAAAAAAGGAGCAGGGGCTTCTTTTCGGGTGATAAATGCGCATCAGGCCAGTCCCTTCATGTGCAACACGCAGAATCATGTGACAATTGCGCTTTGAAAATTGTGTAGTGGAAACGCCCATTCCCGCTACGCGATATGTGAGTGGGGCATAAATGGTTTTTTTTGGACCCTATTCAATAGTTTTTAATCAAACAAAACTTTTATTGAAAAGTCAGTAACTATTACAATAATCCCTTTTCAGTTGTTACAATACGTATTGTAGTTACATTGTTACATTGTTAGTCAAATTGAAAAAAGACAACACAAGTCCATCTAGTTCAACACACAGAGAAAAAAGAAATCAATAGAAAACCTCCATATACACAATCAGGGGCGGACTGACAACTCATGGGGCCCCCTGTGTCCCCGCCCACACTCAAGCCACACCTGCACAGGGAGACACGGGGGCGGGGGAGAGAGCACACAGGGAGACACGGGGGGGGGGGGGGGAGAGCACACAGGGAGACATTGTGGGGGGGGAGCACACAGGGAGACATTGTGGGGGGGGGAGCACACAGGGAGACATTGTGGGGGGGGAGCACACAGGGAGACATTGTGGGGGGGGGGGGGGAGAGCACACAGGGAGACATTGTGGGGGGGGGGAGCACACAGGGAGACATTGTGGGGGGGGGGAGAGCACACAGGGAGACATTGTGGGGGGGGGAGCACACAGGGAGACATTGTGGGGGGGGGGAGCACACAGGGAGACACTGTGGGGGGAGAGAGGAGAGCACACAGGGGGACACTGTGGGGGAGGGAGCACATAGGGAGACACCGGGGGGGGGCACAAAGTTGACACTGCGGGGGGAGAGAGTACACAGGGGGACACGGGTGGGGGGGAGAGCACACAGGGGGACACTGGTGGGGGGGGAGAGCACACAGGGGGACACTGCGGGGGGAGAGAGTACACAGGGGGACACGGGTGGGGGGGAGAGCACACAGGGGGACACTGTGGGGGGGGGAAGGAACACAGGGGGACACTGTGGGGGGGGATAGCACACAGGGGGACACTGTGGGGGGGGAGAGAGCACACAGGGGGACACTGTGGGGGGGGTAGAACACAGGGGGACACTATGGGGAGGGGGAGAGCACACAGGGGGACACTGTGGGGGAGAGCACACAGGGGGTCACTGTGGGGGGGCACACAGGGGGACACTGTGGGGGAGAGAGCGCACAGGGGTCACTGTTGGGGGAGCACACAGGGGGACGCTGTGGGGGGGGGCACACAGGGGGACGCTGTGGGGGGGGCACACTGGGGGACACTGTGGGGGGGGCACACCGGGGGACACTGTGGGGGGGGCACACCGGGGGACACTGTGGGGGGAGCACACCGGGGGACACTGTGGGGGGAGCACACCGGGGGACACTGTGGGGGGAGAGAGCACACAGGGGGACACTGTGGGGGGGGGAAGGAACACAGGGGGACACTGTGAGGGGGGGATAGCACACAGGGGGACACTGTGGGGGGAGAGAGCACACAGGGGGACACTGTGGGGGGGCACACTGGGGGGGGGCACACAGGGGGACACTGGGGGGGGCACACAGGGGGACACTGGGGGGGGCACACAGGGGGATACTGGGGGGAGAGAGCACACAGGGGGACACTGGGGGGGGGCACACAGGGGGACACTGGGGGGGGGCACACAGGGGGACACTGGGGGGGGGGCACACAGGGGGATACTGGGGGGAGAGAGCACACAGGGGGACACTGGGGGGAGAGAGCACACAGGGGGATACTGGGGGGAGAGAGCACACAGGGGGACACTGTGGGGGGAGAGCACCCAGGGGGACACTGTGGGGGGAGAGAGAACATGGGGGGACACTGTGGGGGGTGGAGAGAGCACACGGGGGGACACTGTTGGGGGAGAGTACACAGGGGGACACTGGGGGGGGAGAGAGCACACAGGGGGACACTGTGGGGGGAGAGAGTACACAGGGGGACACTGTGGGGGGAGAGAGCACACGGGGGGACACTGTGGAGGGAGAGAGTACACAGGGGGACACTGGGGGTGGGGGAGAGCACACAGGGGGACACTGTGGGGGGAGAGCACACGGGGGGACACTGTGGGGGGAGAGAGTACACAGGGGGACACTGGGGGTGGGGGAGAGCACACAGGGGGACACTGTGGGGGGAGAGAGTACACAGGGGGACACTGTGGGGGGAGAGAGTACACAGGGGGACACTGTGGGGGGAGAGAGTACACAGGGGGACACTGTGGAGAGAGAGAGCACACAGGGGGACACTGGGGGTGGGGGAGAGCACACGGGGGGACACTGTGGAGGGAGAGAGCACACAGGGGGACACTGTGGGGGGAGAGAGCACACGGGGGGACACTGTGGAGGGAGAGAGTACACAGGGGGACACTGTGGGGGGAGAGAGTACACAGGGGGACACTGTGGGGGGAGAGAGTACACAGGGGGACACTGTGGAGGGAGAGAGCACACAGGGGGACACTGTGGGGGTGGGGGGACCAGGACAGTATCATGGGCCTTGCTGCGGTCCTGTTGGAGCCCGGGCCCCATACATCTGTACTGAGCCCTCCCTATGTTGGCGGCCCTGCTGTCTTTATACTCCAGTAAAAAAAAGCTTCACTCACCCGATGCCTGTAATAATACCGATTTCGGCGTGCTGCTCCCCGCCGGCCCCTCCTCTCTTCTCGTCCGTCCCAGGTGATGTCGCGTACAGTACAATTACCTGCGCTGGACGGGAGGGAAGGAGGGGCCTGCGGGGAGCAGTGCATCGTTAGCGGTATTATTACAGCCGCTTCAAGTGGCCTCTCATGGGGCTGGGCCTGGGCCCCTAATGGCTTCGGGCCGTCGGGCGGTGCCCGATGGGTCAGTCCGCTCCTGTACACAATCCTATACCCACAGTTGATCCAGAGGAAGGCCAAAAAAAAAAAATGCCCCAATAAAGCGTGACCCAATTACGATTTTTGGGATCCTCTTCTGTTAACACACAGAGCCTCAGCTGCTGTAATATGCAGTACAAATGAATGGTACTGAATGCGGAAATAGACTCACCTGGCGGGTTGGCCCCTCCTCCCGGAATATAAACGGACTCTGGAATTTCCGTTGTAATACAGCGATAGTCACCAGGTTCACGGAGCGGAATTTAATCTGCAAGTAAAAAGCAACGGCCATGAGAGAGTTTAACACTGGAAACACTTTTTGAAAGATAAAAAGTGCATTTTATATACAACTATAGAGATCAGATCAAAATGAGGGACAAGTGAGGAGGAAAGAGGGACAGAGGGACTTTGTTCCAAATCACGGACGGTCCCTCGTAATCAGGGACAGTTGGGAGCTATGGCCTATGTAAACAAGGCAGACCGCCATTCTGTCAGAGGGGAAGATGGGGATTTTGTGTTTCTGCTAAGCAGGAACACGGATCTCTGTCTTCCCCCCAGTCAAAGCACCTCCCCCCACACAGTTAGAAAGCACTCCCAGGGAACACATTCAACCCTTTAATCCCCCCTGATGCCAACACCTTCCCTGACAGTTTTATTTATACAGTGACAGTGCATTTTTTATTTAGCTGATTTTATACATAAAGGAATAGTAGTGGTAAAAAAATGCTCTTGTGGATTTAATTAACCTTCTATTTGTTTAATTCTCCTTTAACCACTTCTGGACCGCCGCACGCCGATATACGTCCTAAGTTTGAGGACGGATATTGTTGTTATGGCAGCAGCTAGCTACCATAACCCTGGTATCCTCTTCTTCAGCGGGCGGTCCGCTTTCAGATAAAAGCGGTCTCGGCTGCGGATTCGCCGCAAGATCATTTTTATCGGCGGCGGGGGAGGGGCACCTTCCCTCCCGCCGCACTCTGGTGCGATCGGATCCTTTCTCATGCTGGGTATGGAGACGAGTGAGGGGGAAGATGGCCGCCACCTGTCTCCATACCATTGCAGGGCAGAAGCGACGTCAAACCGTCACTTCCGCCCATAGCTCTTAAAGGGCCATTTTTTATTTTTTTAAATGACAATTGTTTTTTTTCTTCTTTATTGCATTTTAGTGTAAATATGACATCTCAGGTCTTTTTGACCCCCCAGATCTCATATTTAAGAGGTCCTGTCATGCTTTTTTTCTATTACAAGGGATGTTTACATTCCTTGTAATAGGAATAAAAGTGACACAATTATTTTAAAAAGAACAGTGTAAAAATAAAAAAATAAAAGGTAAAATAAATAAGAAAAAAAAAAATACATTTTTAAACGCGCCCCGTCCCGCCGAGCTCCCGTGCATAAGCGAACGCATAACGTGAGTAGCGCCCACATATGAAAACGGTGTTCAAACCACACATGTGAGGTATCGCCGCGATCGGTAGAGCGAGAGCAATAATTCTAGCCCTAGACCTCCTCTGTAACTCAAAACATGCAACCTGTAGAATTTTTTAAACGTCGCCTATGGAGATTTTTAAGGGTAATAGTTTGTCGCCATTCCGTGAGCGGGTGCAATTTGAGGCGTGACATGTTGGGTATCAATTTACTCGGCGTAACATTATCTTTCACAATATAAAAAAAAATTGGGCTAACTTTACTGTTGTCTTATTTTTTTATTCAAAAAAGTGTATTTTTTCCAAAAAAAGTGCGCTTGTAAGACCGCTGCGCAAATACGGTGTGACAGAAAGTATTGCAACGACCGCCATTTTATTCTCTAGGGTGTTAGAGAAAAAATGTATAATGTCTGGGGGTTCTAAGTAATTTTCTAGCAAAAAAAAAATGTTTTTAACTTGTAAACAACAAATCTCAAAAAAGAGGCTCGGTCCATAAGTGGTTAAGGGGGTGTGGCGAGGGGGCGTGTCCTATGCCTACATACATTTGTTAGTAGGTGTCCCTCATTCCCATCTCAAAATGTTGGGAGGTGTGCAATAGACAGGGGACGGGGGGTGTTTCCATGCCGCGGTCATGATGCTTTGCTTCATGTCTACCCAACCTGTAGCGATTAGTGAGTGAAAAGCCCACCAAATGCAATACATTGAGGCAAATGGGGAAGTGCAGCAAATGCAGTGCATGCAGTTTCAGCCTGTTTGTCGGTAAAAATGGGGTTAAAACAGGCAGTGATGAGGCGTCACATCACTTCTGCACTGCCTGCCGTTAGCCTCTTAAGGGCGATCTGAGCGCAGAGCAAAGGTAGATTTTGAGGCACATCTAAATCTACTCTAAGGATGAGCCAATGGTTTGGTCTAAACTTAGGTTTGGACCGAACTTTGGCTGTTAAGGCGCTCAGACGAACACCCTAACTCTTGCCCATTTGGCTCGGTGTTTGTTGGGACCCGAACATAATATAGAAGCAGTGTCTCATCCAGCGCCCTGGGCAAAGATGCCAAACTGTGCACCCCCCCATTCATGATGTGCAAGTTTAGGGGATCCTACGCCCAGCAGTCACTTGGGGGGGTGCAAACAAACTGAAAAATTCTGGAAAAAAAACCCATCAATCGCAGCCACTGTGCCCATCAAACCTAGCCACTGTGCCCATCAAATGCTGCCACTGTGCCCATCTTATGCAGCCACTGTGCCCATCAAATGCTGCCACTGTGCCCCATCAAATGCAGCCACTGTGCCCCATCAAATGCAGCCACTGTGCCCATCAAATGCAGCCTCACTGAGTCTCATACTTACTTACCGTACAGGCAGCTCCGCTTGGGCCGTGCGTTCCACGGAGTTGCCGACGTCACTTCCAGTTTCCCGTTAGAATAGGGAAACCGGAAGTAACCTCTTACCTTGAACAACAAAGCTCCCACCCATAGTAATACTACGGGTGGACGCTGTTCGGCGCTTTGGAATGTGCCACAAAGCAGGTCCAAAGCATAGTGCACTGTGTCTGGTGCCCGAACACAGTGCACTTAACATTTTTTTCAAATTTTTTTTTGTGTGACTGCTGGGGGGGGGGGGGGAGGGGGCAGCGCTATGGACGGGCCGCCACTGCCTGTCAGCCTTGTAACAGAAGGCGTCCCATCTCTACAGTAAACCACTGCGCTCAGGGCAGGCGCCCCTCTCGCCCACCCCTTGTCCCGACCCTGTATAGAAGCCATTTCTTTATATGACAACTTCATATATATATAGAATACTTCCTCTATACATGACTGCTTCTCGCTGTCAACTGTTTCTAACAGATGCCCCTATAGCAGTGTTTCTCAACTCCAGTCATCAAGGCACCCCGACAGGTCATGTTTTCAGGATTTCCCCTTCAGATGAAGACGGCTGTGGTAATTACTAAGGCAGTGAAACAGATCAAATCACCTGTGCAAAATAATGGAAAGCCTGAAAACATGACCTGTTGGAGCGCCTTGAGGACCGGAGTTGCCCTATAGGGGTAGAGCTACACCTGACTAATGCTGGCAGGCTGTGGCAGGATGTGAGAAAATCCTTTCCTGAGTCAGAGGGGATCGTGTAGGAATCGGGGGGATCTGTAAACAGATGCACACATGCTTCAAAAATAGCAAGAGTAGTCCACCCAGAGAACGCTCATTATTGGTGTATCTAGATGTAGAGTGAACCAACCAAATTCATTAATCTGTCTTTTGCTCATCTACTCACATTCACTATTTGTTTTTAAAGGGGAATGTAACAATTGGGTGATAAAAAAATTTCATCAGATTCATATGGCCACCCAGGACAGTGTTAACCGAGGTAAGCGTGCAGTCACGCTCTTAGAGCCCTTTCACACCGGTCCGCCCATAGCGTCGGCGGTAAAATGCCGCTATTTTTAGCGGCGTTTTACCGTCGGATTAGCGGCACATTTCGGCCACTAGCGGGGGGCGCTTTTACCCCCCGCTAGTGGCCGAGAAAGGGTTAAAACCGCCCGCAATGCGCCACAATAGCGGCGTTTTGCCGGCGGTATCCCAGCGCTTGATTTCAATGGGGAGCAGCGGTGGAGGAACGGTAAACACACCTCTCCTTCACCGCTCGAAGGAAGCTGCTGGCAGGACTTTTTTTCCTGTCCTGCCAGCGCAGCGCTCCGGTGTGAAAGCCCTCGGGCTTTCACACTGGAGACAATGCTGCAGCTGTTTGAGGGCGGATTGCAGGCACTATTTTTAACGCTATAGCGCTTGCAAAACGCCCTCGGCGTGAAAGGGGTCTTAGGTGGCTATACAGTAAGTGTTTTGGTTCTCTATATGATCGTGGTAATCGCATGATGGATGGTAGACATGTGCAATTCGTTTAGTTCCAAATTCATTTTATAACAATTTTTTTGACAAATTAGTTAATTCCAAAATTTTCGAATTTAGAATTTTTCCATTTCCGAATTTCCGAAATTTCCGAATTTCAGAATTTCAAATTTTCAAATTTTCGAATTTCCGAAAATTCAGAAATTCGCAAATTCGGAATTCGGAATTTCAGAAATTCGGAATTCGGAAAATAGAAATTTCGGAAATTGAAAAATTCAAAATTTCGTAAGTTCAAAAATTCGAAATTCGGAAATTTGAAATGCGGAAATTTGAAAATTTGGAATTTCGGAAATTTGAAATTTTGGAAATTTGAAAATCCGAAAATAATGAAAATATGAAAATTCAAAGGAATGAAAATCCGAAAATGCAAAAACCCGAAAATCTGAAATAACTAACTAATAATAACTATTATGTTATAGGTTTTCGAATTTCCGAATTTTCAAATTTCCGAATTTCGAATTTCCGAATTTTGAAATTCTGATTTTCCGAAAACTCGAAAATCTGAAAAAAAGAAAGAAAATCAGTAAAATTCTAAATAATAACTAACTAATAATAACTAACTATTAAATTATAGGTATTGGAATTTCCTTTCAAATTTGGCCGTTAGTGAACGTAACGAATACGAATTTATCAGAAGTTACGAATTTTCTGAAATAATTTTCAGATTTTAGAATTTTTTAATTTTCGAATCTCTGAATTTCGAAAATCCAAAAATTCTGAAATTCAGAATTCGAAATTCGGAAATCCAAAAATTCAGAAATTTGGAAATCCAAAAATTCGGAAATCTGAAAATTCGAAAACCCGAAAATCTGAAATTCCGAAATCTGAAAATTCGAAATTCGAAAATTTGAAAATTCGAAAATTCGAAAATTCGAATTTTCGTATTTCCGAATTTCCGAATTTTAGAAATTTTCAAATTTCCGTAAAAAGCAAAAAAACGAATGAACTGAAACTGAAAACAAACACATTTTTTGTCAGTGCACATGTCTAATGGATGGTCACACCCTCTTCACACATCTGACATTCCTTACCGCTTGGAATGTTCTGCTCCACAATCTCCCATGGAGGGTGAGTGTTGCTTCCTGATTGGACGCCAGGCTCATAGTGCAATCAATGGATACAACATCCGAGTTACTGTGATTCTGAAATAAATAATATGTTAATGTGCAATTTTTGCCAAAACATTGCTACATCTTTTACATTTTGGACCCCCCAATGGTAAAAATTGTCACTAAGCCTCCCATTCACACGGGGCAATGCTGCAGACTCACTGTGAATCGCTGTGTGGGCAGCGGCCGGGCCGCGGTTGGCAAGCAATCATTAGGTGATAGGAGAGAAGAGACACGGCACAAAACCTGCAGAGTGTAGTAAGTCAAATCCAGAGAATGTGTTAAAAAAAATAGTGAAAAAATGCACTCACAGGGGTTAAAGTGACAGATGAATGGTGGAATACCGCAAGCTCATTGCACAGCGAGGAAGCCAGAAATCTCTGATAGGGACTCATGTAGCCCCAGAACTGCTGTGTAAGGACAAGTACAAGCTAGGGTCCACCCTCCTCTGATGTCACCCTTGAAGATGAGCAGTAGGTTGCGTTTCAAGGTATCTCACCTCTTCCTCAGCCCAGGTTTTCTTTGGGGCATGCTGGCAGGCAGTTTCGCCTACTGAACATGATATGGCCTACTCTTTTTGTCATGTTGCAGAGCAACGTGCATGTGCGTGGGGCCTACTCGGTGACCATTTGTCAGGAGGACCCAGATCTGAACCAACAACCTCTGCTGTGTCTGCCAGTATCTCTTCTTGCTGAGCCACCTGAGATGCTCAACAGCTCCCTCCCTGATTCCTTAGACAATCTTGCCTTGAACCTTGTTTCTGGTGAACCTTTAACTCTTTGCTCCTCCCATGAACTTCCTATTTCAGCCATACCTTTGCACTTCCTGCTTGCCAGATTATTGTGCGCTCTTCGGCCAATATCTCGCTCTTGTCAATCCTGCTACCATCAGTATCTTCTCTACCACCCGTTACCAACCTTCAGCTTGTTCCCAACCTGTAACCACTTGTTACTGACCTTTGGCTTGTTTACTGACTACGCTTCTGCTTGATCTCTAACTGCTATGTCTGCTACTGGACCCCGGCTTGCTCACCCCCTGGTGGAATGTGTAAAAAATTGCTGCGTTAAACCACTCATCTCCTGGTGGGGAGATCCTGAGGACCGCGACCCGGTACTAACATTCAGCAAAACCCATCTCCACCATCAGGAGTTCTGGTGAATACCGGTTAGTGCTTAGACCCCGCACCTCGGGTGAGCCTGTGTCATCTGCCAGGGTGAACTGCGTGTGTACTCATCCCACTGGTCAGTGGGAGCCTCTCTACTGCTACAGCTACTGGTCCCCGAGCCCAACCTATGACCGTGACACCATTTCAGGTCTGATAAGCGACTGAGGTCTGTAAAATACATGGCCTCAATTGCTTGGTTTTACTTACAAAGACTATGTGAAAGAGGCCTAGCACACCTAAGTTTATAGACTGGTTGAGGACCTAGTGATATTCCTGAAGCTTTGGAAGTTGCTATCAAATAGCACTTAATAATATAAACTAGACTGGTAGTACTTGGAGTGTTGGTGTGTTAGCCGCCGTCCTACGCTGACAAGGAGCGATTACTGCAAAAGGGCCAAAGGAAGGCTGGAATGTTGGCACACCAACTGATTAACTACTGGTGTGGATTTCAGTCAGTAAGAAGGGTATGGGAAGCTAGTTAAAGATAGTTTTCTATTTAACATTAATTTAGTTTATTCAGCATGAAATGGAGCTTACTTATGCATCATGAGGCTGTATATTCTGCAATTTTTACATTTTGGTAAACTCATTCAATGAATCCAAGCTCTGCAAGCTGAGATAGTATGCATTGATGCATTCACACAATGTCACAGTAACCATGAGATGTAACAAAGTTCAGGAATATTCCTTTATCCCATTGTTTTGCATATCTATGTACACTACAAACTGTATGATTGAATCAGTTCTGATATCGTTGTTTTACTAACCTGACAAAGTTGAAAACAAAAAGCTGCGCTTAGGACACTAAATTAGGTGTGCTGCCTCCCTTAAAAGAGCTTCCTATAAGGATTCTCTGTGAACTAATATATGTATAAACAAGGGTTGTGGCGCTTCCTATGGGGTACTGGATGGGAGGGGTGTTAGTAATGTACACGTGTGGTTCTCTCAATGAACCCCAATACAGGTACCTGGTATCTACCAGGGACAAACTATGTTACCGTACGGGTATGTATGTCTATGGTTAGATACACACACATACATCCATATACACCCGCTTATATCAACAAAAATAATAATAATAATAATTCTGAAGATGGTTCATTCAGACCTAATTAAAAGAGGTGTGGGCTGGTTCATTCAGACCTAATTACAAGGGGTGTGGGCTAGAGCCCCTGTGGCTGTGATACATATGCCACCACTAGGTGATCATGTGTGTGTAACCTTATAATTGCTCTACTGCAAAAATAATCCAAAATAATCCAAAGTAATCCAAACACTCTGCTCCCGTGCAAAGTGAACATACATAAATGAGCATACATAAAAAATGTGTTACCCAAACATTACATATAATAATCAAATGAACATAAATGTGATCAAATTAAGTGCAAAGGAGACCAGTAATTAGTGATAGTCCAAAAAATAAACTTGTTCAAATCCAGTGTTCCAAACAATTTCGTGACTTGGGTGCTCTCGGGTAATTCCTGTGACTTTAGTGCTCCCCCTTCAGATCCCCACTCACCAGATGCAACAGCCCCGTAACGGGGCAACCAGCATGAGATGTCTCTTTCACGATCTCTTTTCCACGCTGATCTGGCGGACTTTGCAGGATGGTATCCGTTGGTTATCCCAATAGATTCCCAGACCCGGGTATGCAGGTGGCCTTCTAATAGGTAGAATGTTCACAAGGGCTCCCTCATGGAAAGGAAAAATAAGAAGCTTCCATGGTGTAATATGTAAAAGGCTTTATTCAAAAAACTCCATCAACAAGCAGCGGAGTAATTAGGCAAAATAAAGTACATAGACCATAAAAATATATAAAAATATATAAAATATAAAAAAACTACTCAGACCGAAGCCTGAGAACAGACCCGTAGCAAGGTGGAAAGCGCGCACCGCTAAGAGGAGCTGTGTACGCTCTGCTTGCGTTCCAGCTAGGGCTCGTGTCCGGAAGCGGTATGCGCTCCACCTGCGTGTCAGCTAGGGTCCGTAACCGGAAGTGACGTAGCGTGCGTGGCGTCGTTGTACGCGTTTCGTCATAGACGTCTTCAGCAACGTTGCTGAAGACGTCTATGACGAAACGCGTACAACGACGCCACGCACGCTACGTCACTTCCGGTTACGGACCCTAGCTGACACGCAGGTGGAGCGCATACCGCTTCCGGACACGAGCCCTAGCTGGAACGCAAGCAGAGCGTACACAGCTCCTCTTAGCGGTGCGCGCTTTCCACCTTGCTACGGGTCTGTTCTCAGGCTTCGGTCTGAGTAGTTTTTTTATATTTTATATATTTTTATATATTTTTATGGTCTATGTACTTTATTTTGCCTAATTACTCCGCTGCTTGTTGATGGAGTTTTTTGAATAAAGCCTTTTACATATTACACCATGGAAGCTTCTTATTTTTCCTTTCCATGAGGGAGCCCTTGTGAACATTCTACCTATTAGAAGGCCACCTGCATACCCGGGTCTGGGAATCTATTGGGATAACCAACGGATACCATCCTGCAAAGTCCGCCAGATCAGCGTGGAAAAGAGATCGTGAAAGAGACATCTCATGCTGGTTGCCCCGTTACGGGGCTGTTGCATCTGGTGAGTGGGGATCTGAAGGGGGAGCACTAAAGTCACAGGAATTACCCGAGAGCACCCAAGTCACGAAATTGTTTGGAACACTGGATTTGAACAAGTTTATTTTTTGGACTATCACTAATTACTGGTCTCCTTTGCACTTAATTTGATCACATTTATGTTCATTTGATTATTATATGTAATGTTTGGGTAACACATTTTTTATGTATGCTCATTTATGTATGTTCACTTTGCACGGGAGCAGAGTGTTTGGATTACTTTGGATTATTTTGGATTATTTTTGCAGTAGAGCAATTATAAGGTTACACACACATGATCACCTAGTGGTGGCATATGTATCACAGCCACAGGGGCTCTAGCCCACACCCCTTGTAATTAGGTCTGAATGAACCAGCCCACACCTCTTTTAATTAGGTCTGAATGAACCATCTTCAGAATTATTATTATTATTATTTTTGTTGATATAAGCGGGTGTATATGGATGTATGTGTGTGTATCTAACCATAGACATACATACCCGTACGGTAACATAGTTTGTCCCTGGTAGATACCAGGTACCTGTATTGGGGTTCATTGAGAGAACCACACGTGTACATTACTAACACCCCTCCCATCCAGTACCCCATAGGAAGCGCCACAACCCTTGTTTATACATATATTACTAACCTGACAGCTTATTGTTCTAAATAGGAAACCTTCATTTTGTTTGCAAATATTAACAATTCTAACTACCAGCAAGAATAAGTCCTTACATTTAAAGAGCACCTGTCATTTCAGATCCATCATGGCAGCGCCTGTTAGCGGGCATCCCCTCACCTACTGCCTCCACCTCCCTCACTTTGTTGTGTCACTGCCGCATCACCAGCCGTCCCATTAAAGTGAATGGAACTGTCGGTGAGTCAACAGCGGGTCAGAGGAGGAGCCAACAGCGGGTCAGAGGAGGAGTCAACAGCGAGTCAGAGGAGGAGCCAACAGCGGGTCAGAGGAGGAGCCAACAGCAGGTCAGAGGAGGAGCAAAAAGCGGGTCAGAGGAGGAGCCGACAGCGGGTAAGAGGAGGAGTCAACAGCGGGTCAGAGGAGGAGCCAACAGCGGGTCAGAGGAGGAGCCAACAGCGGGGTCAGAGGAGGAGTCCACAGCGGGGTCAGAGGAGGAGCCAACAGCGGGTAAGAGGAGGAGTCAACAGCGGGTCAGAGGAGGAGGCAACAGCGGGTCAGAGGAGAAGTCAACAGCGGGTCAGAGGAGGAGCCAACAGCGGGTCAGAGGAGGAGCCAACAGCGGGTCAGAGGAGGAGCCAACAGCGGGTCAGAGGAGGAGCCACTGCGGGACAGAGATAACAGTTGCTCTTTAAAAATGATGATTTAAATCAAATCCACCCTGACTACGGGCAGGGGTGTTTTCTGAAAGGAGGGGGCCTGTGTGCAAGATCATAAAATGGGCCCTCATGCCTGATTAAAAGAAAGTACGGTGTGTGTAGCGCACCATGGCAAAAATGATGTGTAGTTTTTATTGCACTGAATATTAGTTTAAAGGTATACAGAGTTCATGGGTTCATTAGTAGGTGACTCGGAGAGTTGAGGGGTCAGGGTAATTGACAAAGAGTCAGTAGTAAGTGATGCAGAGTTCAGGGGTAGGGAGGCAGAGTTTGAGACACGGCAGAGTTTTGGGATCAGTAAGAAGGGACACAGAGGTCAGTATGAAGAAAGCAGAGGTCAATATGAAGAAACACAGAGTTCAGGGGTCAGTAGGAAGAGATGCAGAATTTGGGGATCAGCAAGAAGGGACACAGAATTCAGGGTTCTATAGTAAGTGATGCAGAGATCAGTAGGAAGAGACCCAAAGTTCATGGGAAGGGAGGCAGAGTTCAGGGGGAAGGGGCAAAGAGTTCAGGGGTCAGTATAAAGGGATGCAGAGTTCAGGGGTCAGTAGTGATACAGAGTATGGGGATCAGTAGGAAGAGCTGGAAAATTCAGGGGTCATTAGGAAGGGATGCAGAGTTCATAGGAAGGGACACAGAGTTCGGGGATCAGTAGGAAGGGACACAGGGTTCAGGGGGCAGTGGGAAGGGAAGCAAAGTCCAGGTGTCAGTAGTGAGTGATGCAGAGTTCAGGAAGTAGGAATCAGGGGTCAGTAGGAAAGGGATACAGAGTTCAGGGTTTAGTAGGAAGGGACACAAAGTTCAGAGGTCAGTAGGAAGAGATGCAGAGTTCAGAGGTCAGTAGGAAGGGACACAGATTTCAGGGGTCAGTAGGAAGGGATGTAGAGTTCAGAGGTCAGTAGGAAGGGATGCAGAGTTCAGAGGTCAGTAGGAAGGGATGCAGAGTTCAGGAGATAATAGGAAGGCATTCAAAGTTCATAGGAAGGGAAGCAAAGTTCGGGGATCAGTAGAAAGGGACACAAAGTTCAGAGGTCAGTAGGAAGGGATGCAGAGTTCAGAGGTCAGTAGGAAGGGATGCAGAGTTCAGAGGTCAGTAGAAAGGGATGTAGAGTTCAGAGGTCAGTAGGAAGGGATGCAGAGTTCAGAGGTCAGTAGGAAGGGATGCAGAGTTCAGGAGATAATAGGAAGGCATTCAAAGTTCATAGGAAGGGAAGCAAAGTTCGGGGATCAGTAGGAAGGGACACAAAGTTCGGGGATCAGTAGAAAGGGACACAAAGTTCGGGGATCAGTAGGAAGGGACACAAAGTTCAGAGGTCAGTAGGAAGGGATGCAGAGTTCAGGAGATAATAGGAAGGCATTCAAAGTTCATAGGAAGGGAAGCAAAGTTCGGGGATCAGTAGGAAGGGACACAAAGTTCGGGGATCAGTAGAAAGGGACACAAATTTCGGGGATCAGTAGGAAGGGACACAAAGTTCAGAGGTCAGTAGGAAGGGATGCAGAGTTCAGGGGTCAGTAGGAAGGGATGCAGAGTTCAGGGGTCAGTGGGAAAGGGTGTGGAATTCAGGGGATAATAGGAAGGCATTCAAAGTTCATAGGAAGGGACACAGAGTTCAGGAATCAATGGGAAGGCCAGCAAAGTTCAGGCATCAGTAGTAAGTGATGCAGAGTTCTGGGATCAGTAGGAAGGTACACAGAGTTCAGAGGTCAGTAGGAAGGGAGAGCAGATTTCAGGGGTCAGTAGAAAGGGATGGAGAGTTTGGGGATCAGTAGTAAGTGATGCAGAGTTGGGGGATCAGTAGGAAGGGATGTAGAGTTCAGGGGTCAGTAGGTAAGGGATGGAGAGTTCAGGGGTCAGTAGGTAAGGGATGTAGAGTTCAGGGGTCAGTAGGTAAGGGATGTAGAGTTCAGGGGTCAGTAGGTAAGGGATGTAGAGTTCAGGGGTCAGTAGGTAAGGGATGGAGAGTTCAGGGGTCAGTAGGTAAGGGATGGAGAGTTCAGGGGTCAGTAGGAAAGGATGGAGAGTTCAGGGGTCAGTAGGAAAGGATGGAGAGTTCAAGGGTAAGTAGTATGTGAATCTCTATTCCACAGTACAGACACACAGCCCTCTCCTGCACAGCTTACCACCATCCCTGGCCTCATTGTGGTTGCTTCCTCAGCACAGGCTCTCTACCTCCTTTCCCTGGGTCCAGTAGGTGGGGCTAGCGGGGCTAACGAGGCTGTGATTTGCCTTAGCAGAGGCTAATCACAGTCCTCCTCCCCCCTGGAAACAGAGACCCGCCCCCTGCAGACCGGCAACAGAATCTTTGCTGCAGGTGTGAGTGACAACAGCATTGTGCAATGTGTGAAGGCACAGTGGGCCCCCAAACTTGGGGTCCATGGGCACAGCACACATTTCACCCATAGAGGATACACCACTATCTCTGGGATAAGTAAATAATATCTAAATACATTTGTCATGTGTATTCTCCTTGGTGAGCTTTGTGTGTTTCTTCCACATCTGTGCAGTAATCCAGTGTGAGACTTCCTGAAATAAAGACCACTCACTGCTGCTCTCTCTCTCTGTGTGCAGGGTGACTGGTCTTGTCTCCGCCCCTTCCTGTAGTTTTCTGTAGTGGGTGAAGCCTGCTGGGTCCCTCCCACAGCTCTGCTCTTTGCTCTGGCTATGTGAAGCCCGATGATGTTGTCAGTGCTACTTTCATATGGGAATGTCTAGGTTTGCAAAAGCATTCGTTTCACACAAACTGGATTTATACTCTTTGTGGTTATTTAGGAATATATATAAATTAAAGTTTTTTGTGCCTGGAGTTCACCTTTTAAAGATTCACGCTCCCCAGGATAAAGGAATAATGAATGGTATTTAATAACTTCAGTGTCAGATTCCCACCCCCTTCCCATCGCAGGTCTATATAAGTTACCAGCTGAGGTATGTGGCTGATGTCCTCCTCCGACGGCCTCCTGCGGTAATCTGTGCTATTTCCCCAAATGTTACAGCTTTCATTCCCCTGGAACAGAAGAAGTCATTAGTATTATAGGAGAGACTGTTAGTTGTGATTGGCCACAGCTGATCACATGGCACAGATTGGCTGTGATTGGCCCAGTCTTTACCATGTGATCACTGTGACCAATCACAGCTAGTTCGTCCAATAATATGGTTAGATGAAGTACCTGGTCATTGGTCAACTGTTGTAGGAGGAGCAGACGATTACCACCGCGGGTCGCCACCGGAATGGTGATCTTCACTGTGACATCCTCAGGGAAGAAGCCCAGATTCTGTATCTGTAAAACACACACAAAGGTTTACTGCAGATCCAGAGAGCATTTTTGTAATGATGTAATAATGCCTCCTACATGTGGGCTCCTGAGGCTGCACAGCCTAAATTCCCTAAAGCCTAAGTGCATGCGAAAATAGAAAAATTAAAATTGTCCGTCCGTTCGCTATTCTCTCTTTCCTGCTTATGTCCCAGTGTCATGAGTCCAGTGGCGGCCCCTCCATTAGGGGCGCCCGGGCGCCGCCCCCTCTCTCCACGCCACCCCCTATATGTATAATGGATAGATTCACGCATAGCATGAATCTATCCATGGCCGCCACCCCCACCCTCTATTCATGCGTCTAGCCCCTTTCAGGAATTTCATTGCTATATGGAAGCACCTTGCTGAATGAAATCGATTCATTCAGTTTGTTTTGTTGTGATTGGCCACAGCTGATCACATGGCACAGATGGGCTGTGATTGGCCCAGTCTGTACCATGTGATCACTGTGATCAATCACAGCTAGCAACACAATTGTACACAATGGACGGCTTGAAAGGAAGCCATCCATTGTGTACAACTGTCATGTGACCTGCTGTGATTGGTTACAGCTGTCACATGGTACCGACAGTGGACCAGTACAGTGATCAGTCATTGGCTGTGTCCAGTGGACGCAGCCGGTGACAGATTGCGCCTCTGTGCGGCCCCACGATCCGGGAGGACATCATATGCTGTCCACCCGGATTGACAAGAGGCCAATGCCGGCGTTATCCTACCATAGGCTTGGCAGGAACCAGTTAAAATACCTCCCAAAATTTTTTTTTACCCCCCCCCCACCCCCACATACACACCCATAAATACTCACATTGTGGGGGCGCCTATGCAGGAAAACCTTCATTGTGATACACATGCATAGCTCCCAACTGTCCCTGATATTGAGGGACTGTCCCTGATTTGGAGCGATGTCCCTCTGTCCCTCATTCCTCCTCATTTGTCCCTCATTTTGGTCTGGTCTATATAGTTGTATATAAAATGCACTTTTTATCTTTCAAAAAAGTGTTTCCCGGTGCTAAACCTTTCATCTGCTTTCTAAATTGCTGCATTTGTACATTTTAAAAGCCAATATAAAGGAATAGTAGTGGTAAAAAAAAAAGCCCTTTTGGATCTATTTAACGTTTTTTTTTGGTTAATTCTCCTTTAAGGGGGTGTGGCAGGGGGCGTGTCCTATGCCTACATACATTTGCTAGTAGGTGTCCCTCATTCCCATCTCAAAATTTTGGGAGGTATGCACATGTTATATGTCACCGTGAACGCCAGAGGGAGAGCCATATTTCTAGGCCCATTATTTATGGTTAACTCAAAACTGATGACCTGTATGAGCTTTTAAACTGTTGCCTATGGAAAAGCTAGGCCACCAAAGTTCGCTGCTGTTTCACAGGTACGTGCATATTTAAGCCTTGACATGTTGGGTATCTATTTACTCAGCGCAACCTCTTCTTTTATATTTTACCAAAAAGTTGAGCAATATATTGTGTTTATGTGACCTAAAGTCAACTGTAGTGTATTTTTTTACTGAAATTTTGTGTTTTATAAAACTGTTGCGCTAATATCATGTTACATAGTTGCATAGTAGGTGAGGTTGAAAAAAGACACAAGTCCATCAAGTCCAACCTATGTGTGTGATTATCTGTCAGTATTACATTGTATATCCCTGTATGTTGGGGTCGTTCAGGTGCTTATCTAATAGTTTTTTTAAACTATCGATGCCCCCCCGCTTTTTTATGTGATATAAAAAAAAAATGGTACTACCATTATTTTATTTTTCCAGGGTTACGGCTTCCATATATAATGTTTCAGGGGCTTACATACTCTTCAGGCCTAAAGTGATTTAATATAAATGTGTGCAAAAAAAAAAACAAAAAAAGCAAAAACTGTCAGTGAAAGTATATTTGCACAAGGTAGTCACTTACCTTAAAAGAGCAGTTGAATGGGGGCCCAATAGCATTGTATCTGTCAGCTGACCCCTGGGATGTGATCTCATACTGGTCCAGACTGGAGTATCTGGGGGTAGAAGAATAGAGGTGTTAGGAGGTGTTCGGGTCCCAGAAATGCACTCTTTAATATACAGTTAGGTCCATAAATATTGGGACATCAACACAATTCTAAATGAAACAAACAAGATGTGCTTTAACTGCAGACTTTCAGCTTTAATTTGAGGGTATTTACATCCAAATCAGGTGAACGGTGTAGGAATTACAACAGTTTGTATATGTGCCTCCCACTTTTTAACCTCCCTGGCGGTATGATTATTTCGGATTTTAGGTGCTGAAAGCGGTACAATTATTTTGCATGGAAATTTGGCGTTTTATATTGTAGGTCTGTAATTCTTTTTTTTTTAAATCAGAAAATTCTTTATTGAGCCACAAAAGATAAATTACATAGTAGACAGTCAAGCATTGAATATGGCACAATATATGGTATGAACACGGATCATTCAGTTCTGTCTTGACCATGTATATTCAGTGAAAATAAAAATTGTTGCTACAGCAGTGGCATCTAATAGATTTTACATTTATATACCAACAAACCGCACTGCGTAAGAGAACAAAGATTCTCCCACCCAATGCAGCTACCAGATGACAAACTGGCCATCTAACCATAAACCTTGCTCCTGGTCTGTCCAACTAGGTTTAGTTTCCCGGATACACATCATAAGTAGACCATTTACCGCCTCAATTAAACAAGCTGTATACACTTAAACTTGAAATATTCTGTGCATAATTAATTGTGGGGGTGCCAATCCTGGGGAATCCAGCCAAGGTTGCCATATAGAGTTAAATTTTCGAGAGGCATTTCTATGCTGATATGTTAGGTGTTCTCTGATAAGGATATAATTTACTTGCTCTATCCATTGTTTTTTGGTGGGGACATTTACAGATAACCAGAATCTGGCTATCAACTTACGGGCCAGATATAATAATCTGATAATTGCTATGTTGTTAGGAGGGGGATATATTTCTTCATCAATTGCTCCTAATATACATATCAGAGGATCCAAGGGGATCCTAATTTGGAATACTGACGAAATTGTGTCGGTAATATCGCCCCAGTAGCGGTGTAGTTTGGGGCAGCGCCACATCAGATGGATCAGTGATCCCTCCTCTCCACATCGTTTAGGGCATAAGGGGGAATCCCTTCTGCCCCATCTATGTAGTTGTATTGGCGTACGATAAGCTCTGTGTAGCAAGAATAGATGCGAAAGTCTATGTGTTTGTGATACAGAAGTTAATGGCCCTGTCTGAAGGCATGTGTCCCAGACATCCTCACCCACCTCTCCCAGATCCTCTATCCATTTACGTCTGCATGGTAAATTAGCAGTGTCTTGTAAAGCCAAAAGCAATTGCGAGTAAATGTGAGATATAAGACCCTTTTTATCCTGACCATAGAAAATGTCATTAATCAGAGGATGGGTAACAAGCACTAAAGCAGCTGACCGGCCTTGAATCTGAAGGGCATGACGTAACTGTAGATATCGGTAGAATTGGTGTCTAGGGAGCCCAAACTCCGACTGCAATTCCATAAAGGATTTTAAAATATTTTGGTGAAATAATTGAGAAATATTCTGAATTCCGGCATTCCTCCACATCTGGAAACCCTCTAGTTTATATACTTCTGTTAGGTTCGGATTGTTCCATAGGGGAGTCTCTGTCAGGAAGCCCATAATCTGTAGTTTAGATTTGACCGTAGACCATAATTTTTTGAGAAGAACTATGGTGGGGGCTGATTGTGGCAGGTGTGATAATCCCGCCTCCAAAATTGCCAGCACCGTTGTATTTAATGTTCCAGTTCGCAGCATGCTTTCGACCGAGTCAGAGTCGTTCAACAAACCAAGACCACACAAGTGTTGCAATTGAGAGGCATAAAAATATAGTTTAGGGTTGGGAACAGCAGCTCCACCCCGTTCTTTACCATACTGCAAGGTGGAAAGACTTATTCTAGCTACTTTTTTCCTCCATATTAGAGATCTAAACAATGTCTCAATACGATTAAACCATTTTCGAGGTATCCATTGTGGAGAATTGTGCATGATGTATAGAAGCTGAGGTCCCCAGACCATCTTAATCAAATTTATTCTACCAATTACTGATAGGGGAAGCTTACACCAAGTATTGCATGTCATTTGAAGTTTTTTGAAAAGAGGTAGTAAGTTATCTTCTAAGTATTTTTGTGGGTTGACTGTCACCTGAATACCTAGATATTTAAATGAGGAAACCATTTTAAGTGATCTTGCACTAGCCGGCAGATCAATCGTTGGCTCATCTACCGGAAGAATTACGGATTTACTCCAATTAATGGAGAATCCCGACAGTGTACCAAAATGTTGTATTATCTGCATTACGTTTGTGAGTGAAGCCTCCACATCCCCTAAGTAAAGTAGAGTGTCGTCCGCATAAAGAGAGATCTTATCAGTAAATGGGCCTCTGACAAAGCCCATAATTGACTGTGATGATCTTACCATCTCTGCCAATGGTTCAAGGGCCAATGCGAATAACAGGGGTGAGAGTGGACACCCCTGCCTCGTACCTCTAAAAAGAGGAAATGAGTCCGAAAGATCACCATTTACGCGGATCCTGGCTGTGGGGGCCGAGTACAGCAGCTTAACCCATTGAATGAAGTTAGTTCCTAAGCCGAAACGCTTCAAGGTTTCCCATAGGTATGGCCATTCGACACTGTCGAAAGCCTTGGCAGCATCCAATGATAGTATTGCTCTTTTGCCAGGGTTGTCGACAGGGATCTGGAGGTTAAGAAAAAGTCTTCTTATATTAAGGGCTGTGGATCTTGAAGGGATAAACCCCGATTGGTCCCTATGTATCACTTTGTGTATGACTTTAGCGAGTCTTGTGGCTAGTACCCTTGCTAGCAATTTAACATCTGTTGTTAATAAAGAAATAGGCCTATACGAGTCAGGTAGGTGGGCCTCTTTGCCCGGTTTAAGGAGAAGAACGATTATTGCTTCATTCATGGATTGGGGTAAACTTCCAATGTTTTTGGCATCCTCAAATACTTCCTTTAGGTGTGTTATCAGAATTTCAGAGTAGCGCTTATAGACCTCCGCCGGCAAGCCATCCGATCCCGGAGACTTACCAGGAGAGGAAAGCGCTAACGCCTCCAATAGCTCCTCATCCCCAAGAGGAGCATTCAGTAGTGCTACGTCCTGGGGTGGGATCTGCGGTAACTGGCATTGGTCTAAAAAAGAATTAATTTCCGACTGGGAAGGATTGACTTTCGTGGAGTACACATCAGCATAGAAATCTCTGAACGTGGACAATATTTCAGTGTGGGAGGAAACCAGAGTGCCCAGTGGGCCCATGATTGAGTCTATATGGGACGACCCCTTTTGGGATCGTATCATCATAGCAAGCATACGCCCCGTGGTCTCTCCCTCCTCAAAATATTTTTGTTGAAGAAAAAACCTCTTCTTCTCAGCAGTAGTTAATATTAGATGGTTGGCCGCATGCTGCGCCTCAAGAAAAGACCTCTCAGTGCTCTCCGAGGGGAATTCAATAAAGGCAGCTTCAGTCCTCTTAACCTCCCTCAACACAGTTTGTTCCCAGTTCTTGGTCTCGGTCTTAATGGCATTAATAGACTTGATAAATTGGCCTCTCAAAAATGCTTTTAATGTGTCCCAGAAAATACCTGGTCTAGATGAAGGTTTGTTAAACCTAATAAAAGATTCTAAGGTATCAAAAATGGGATCAGGTATAGGAAACAGTGACAACCAAAAGGGGTTGAGTTTCCAGTAGTTCCTCTTTAGAACACCCGATGTGGAAATCTCTATGCACAGGGGAGAATGATCAGAGATAGTTCGTGTTTCATATTTTGTAGAAGTTACCAATGGGAGCATCAAATCATTACCCAGACCGAGATCAATCCTGGAGAGAACTTTATGCGTAGCAGAAAAACATGAATAACTTTTTATCTGTGCGTGATTCATCCTCCATACATCTCTCAATCCTAGTTCCGCAATAAGGCGGGCAAAGGACGTCTGACCTCCCCTCACCCCACCCAAAGGAATCTTTGCGGTCATTTTGTCCAGCTCCGCATCTAGGTAATTGTTAAAATCCCCAACAATAATTGCTGGGATCCCCGGATGCTGTGAGAGGAAGGAGGCCAGCGTCTTAACGACTTCTAACGAAAAAGGAGGCGGGATGTAAATATTCCCAATAATGCACTGTAACCCATCTAATGAACATACCAGAAAAACATATCGACCGTGAGGGTCAATGACCGACAATGTATACGTAAAACTCATGTTTTTGCCTATCAGAATGCTGACGCCCCTAGCATAGGAAGAGAAGGCAGAGTGAAACTGAGCAGCAAATAATTTTGTAGAGAATGGGGATTCTTGATCAGGTAACATATGCGTCTCCTGGAGACATACTACTGAAGATCCCATGCGTTGAAGCATATGCAATACAGCTAGGCGTTTCACTCTGTCTCCCAGACCCCTAACATTCCAGCTAGTAAGCGTTATCTGTTTAGCCATAAAGCATTAGAATGTAAATATATGAGGGTAAGTCATATAGGACACATAGAGAATGCTCCTGAGAGCCTTCAGTGTTATATTGAACAAAACTAAAGAGATTGGGCATTTGGTATAGTTTCCTTGGGGTAGGTAGAATTCGTTGGAGCAGTACCAGGACCATTAGGGTAACTGTGTCCCTAGGGACAAAACTGAAAAAGAAAACAACATAATAAAACAGAAACTGTAGCGTCCACGTAGGACCCGTAACTGGGGGGCTAATTTCAGTAGCCGGCTTTGAAGAGCCAAAAGGCAACAGGCCTTGAGTTACTGGCATAGACTTAACTATCAGCAGTAAGTTGTCCATGCGATATCCTCCGCCTTAAAGCAAATATTGTCATCTTGTGACTAGAACTATTATGGACGGATAGTAATTGCACCAACATTGCATTATTCAAAGAGATTTTCCCTTTTGTTTCTCAGAGAATCAGGAGGGGTATTGAACTTCAGGTATTTCTGCGTCTTCTGCCTAAATCTTCTCGTAAGGATTTTTCCTCTCTGTCCAGCCATTGTACTGCCATCGCAGGTCTCTCAAAAAAGTGCACCTCATCTCTGGCTACTACACGGAGACGAGCCGGATAGAGCATAGAATATTGTAGGTCCAGAGAGCGGAGTCTCTTTTTAATATCATTGAACTGGGCCCTCTGCTTTTGTACATCCGCCGAGAAGTCTGGAAACAGTGATATTTTGGAGTTTTCGATCACCAGTGCGTCTCCCAGAGTGCGAGCTTTTGAAAGAATTATGTCTCTGTCTCTGTAATGAAGCATTTTGAAGAGGAAAGCTCTAGGAGGATTACCTGGGGGCAAGGGTCTAGACGGAACCCTATGTGCCCGCTCCACTGCAAACATAGGGGAGAACGAGTCTTTCCCAAATTTATCAAGCAGCCATTTTTCAATAAAATCAACTGGGTTTCTGCCCTCCATTTTTTCAGGGATACCAATAGCTCTGACATTATTTCTGCGTAATCTGTTTTCTAAATCGTCGATTTTCGTAGCATGTTTGGCTACCATTATTTGTTGAGCATGCGAGTCCCTTTGCATGGGGGCCCAGTCATCTTCTATGGTACTAATACGTCCCTCAATGGCAGAGGTCCGATCCCTTAATTTTTGCATATCCTGACGCAGGAAAGACATCTCTGACTTCATCCCCTTAACCTCTAATGCGAGTGCCGTGATAGAAAGATTACATGACGTGACCGCTGAGAAGATATCCCTCAGTGTAGGTTCCTGTTCAGGCGAGCTCGCGGTTTGGGCCTTGTGTGATCTATGGGGCATAGGTAAGTTACTCACAGTGTCCCAGGGCAGCAGAGCAGCATGCGGATCTTCCAGGGGAACAGTGTCATCTGCCTCCGATTGCGACCCGCTGCGGCTCTCCGCTCCGTTGCCGTTCGTTTCTGGTAAGTCCCATATTTCAGATTGCGGGAAAAGCTTCTGCACGGCCTCCCTGTGTTTCGCTGCAGCTGACTTGGATGCCGCGCCGCCATCTTGGGCCTCGTGGCCCGGAGCGGAGCGAGCCGTGGAGCCGCGTCTGGGGGGTTTAGCAGTCATGCTGTGATGTCTCCGTAAACGGGCGATCGTAGCTGGTGTACCGGGGGGTAGTCTGGTGCAAGAACTGGTCTGTCAGCAAAGATTTGCAGGATTTCTGTACGGATTTTCGGCGGAGCTCACAAGATGTGCGACTGACTACATCCGCTGCCAAGCCACGCCCAGGTCTGTAATTCTTAACAATAACACACTTAAATCTGTCCAAACAAGAGTCTAGTAGATATCCCGGGTATGATAAAGTTTGAAACACAAAAACATAAATTATAATATAATAAATAAAAATAAATAATTAAAAAAATATATAATAATAATAAAATACATTTCCCCACGATTCACTATCGCTCAATTCTGCAAGTGTTCTAATTTACTATCGCTGTTTTCTAGCTGGTCTAAAGCCACTTTTGACGTAAAGGGACACTTTTTGGTTGCTATGGACAATCTCCAGTTTCCAGGCAGAAAGAACAGTATATATAACATAAAACTGCATGCAGGGCACCGGACAAAGCACTGGGGACAAAAGGGATGTGAAATAATTTCATACAGTACTGTAATCTGTAAGATTACAGTACTGTATGTGTTATGATTTGTACATTTTTTTGAATTTGCCACCAGGCTCCGCCCCCGTGCGTTGCGACGCTCGCAGGGAACGGAGCCTGACACGGAGAGGCTTCGGAGGAGGACGGAGCCCACGGACACTGCGGGGGACATCGCAGGATCCCGGGGACAAGGTAAGTATACCGCTCCAGGATAGTGCAATGTAATCCCGAGTGTGGCTTGGGGTTACCGCTAATGGTGCTGAATTTTAACCCCGAGCCACACTCGGGAAAACCGCCAGGGAGGCTACGGGACCAAAAGTAATGGGACAGATTAACAATCATCCATCAAACTTTCACTTTTTAATACTTGGTTGCAAATCCTTTGCAGTCAATTACAGCCTGAAGTCTGGAACACATAGACATCACCAGACGCTGGTTTCATCCCTGGTGATGCTCTGCCAGGCCTCTACTGCAACTGTCTTCAGTTCCTGCTTGTTCTTGGGGCATTTTCCCTTCAGTTTTGTCTTCAGCAAGTGAAATGCATGCTCAATCGGATTCAGGTCAGATGATTGACTTGGCCATTGCATAACATTCCACTTCTTTCCCTTAAAAAACTCTTTGGTTGCTTCCGCAGTATGCTTCGGGTCATTGTCCATCTGCACTGTGAAGCGCCGTCCAATGAGTTCTAAAGCATTTTGCTGAATATGAGCAGATAATATTGCCCAAAGCACTTCAGAATTCATCCTGCTGCTTTTGTCAGCAGTCACATCATCAATAAATACAAGAGAACCAGTTCCATTGGCAGCCAAACATGCCCACGCCATGACACTACCACCACCATGCTTCACTGATGAGGTGGTATGCTTTGGATCATGAGCAGTTCCTTTCCTTCTCCATACTCTTCTCTTCCCATCACTCTGGTACAAGTTGATCTTGGTCTCATCTGTCCATAGGATGTTGTTCCAGAACTGTGAAGGCTTTTTTAGATTTTGTTTGGCAAACTCTAACCTGACCTTCCTGTTTTTGAGGCTCACCAATGGTTTACATCTTGTGGTGAACCCTCTGTATTCACTCTGGTGAAGTCTTCTCTTGATTGTTGACTTTGACACACATACACCTACCTCCTGGAGAGTGTTCTTGATCTGGCCAACTGTTGTGAAGGGTGTTTTCTTCAGAATTCTTCAGTCATCCACCACAGTTGTTTTCTGTGGTCTTCCGGGTCTTTTGGTGTTGCTGAGCTCACCGGTGCGTTCTTTCTTTTTAAGGATGTTCCAAACAGTTGATTTGGCTACACCTAATGTTTTTGCAATCTCTCTGATGGGTTTGTTTTGTTTTTTCAGCCTAATGATGGCTTGCTTCACTGGTAGTGACAGCTCTTTGGATCTCATATTGAGAGTTGACTTCAACAGATTCCAAATGCAAATAGCACACTTGAAATGAACTCTGGACCTTTTATCTGCTCCTTGTAAATGGGATAATGAGGGAATAACACACACCTAGCCATGGAACAGCTGAGCAGCCAATTGTCCCATTACTTTTGGTCCCTTAAAAAGTGAGAGGCACATATACAAACTGTTGTAATTCCTACACCGTTCACCTGATTTGGATGTAAATACCCTCAAATTAAAGCTGAAAGTCTGCAGTTAAAGCACATCTTGTTCATTTCATTTCAAATCCATTGTGGTGGTGTATAGAGCCAAAAAGATTAGAATTGTGTCGATGTCACAATATTTATGGACCTGACTGTATGTTCATATCTCTCTATCTCTATTAGGACTCTTCTTGATTGGCAGGCCTGCTAAGCATTATCAGAGATTCATTGGGAGACAGAACGTTAATATGTTCCATCTCCATATTAACTCTCAAATACTTCCTTGATGACAAACATGTGTCACAGTCCATGGATGGAGCCCCACAAATAAGATTCCATCCATGACTGTTAGCTCTTGCACATATCCGGCAGGTAATAGAAGTGGCTATTAATATGACTATGTGTCACATACACAGCCAGGCACCTCACTGGGAACGCTCCTCCTGGCTTCTGATTAAAGCACATATTCTTCATTTCGGCACTTTCTGCATTCCCAGCCTCCGCTCTGCTTGGGGGTCACCCAAAGTTTCTGAACTTCTGCTTCTTTGCATAACAGCTGGAAATCAAACAAACTGGAAAATAACCGTCCAGTGGTGACACTTGCCTAATACAGAGGGGCCGACTTACAAATGCTTGAGCTGCTGCCCATAACAGCCAATCAAATTCCATGCTTCATGCAAAGTATGATAAATGATTGGTGATTTACCTTCCCTAGTGTTTTCCTTGCTTGAGTTTTTGGAAACCAGCTCAGACAAAATGTACTTTTCTAACGGGGTAGTAGCTACTTAAAATAGGCTGAGGTTACGAGCAGTACGAGGCTCCAATCGTTCTATGGGATACATGGATATATACGATATCAGCTTTCTCATTATAGACAACATAAGAATTGAACTTCCATAGGCAGCTGGAGTAGTGGTTATATGGTACCAGCTTTTACTATCTATACTATGGAAGAACCCTGGGGCCATCCTAAAATTTATTAAACACAATTCTGAGTTTCAAAGTCAGAATTCTGAGATTACAAGTTTGGGCCATCCTAAAATTTATTAAACATGATTGTTAGTTTGAAAGGCGGAATTCTGAGTTTCAATGTCAGAATTCTGAGATTCAAAGTCAGAATTCTGAGTTTTAACGTCAGATACTTGGGTTACAAGTTTGGGCCATCCTAAAATATATTAAACACAATTCCCAGGTTGAAAGTCAGAATTATGACTTTCAAACTTAAATTTGTGTTTAAAAAAAAAAAATAGGATGGCTCCCAGGGCTCTTTCATAATATACAGTATGATAATCTTACTTCTATATACTGCTGAAGTGTTGGCTACTTCAGGGGCCTCCAAACTACAGCCATAGGGCCACATGCATTCAGCCACTACAAGATTTTATCTGGCCCACAGATAGGGTGAGTGGAGCATCCTTAGGAAGCACAGATTGAGGAGGCTGCCTGTGGTTTCTGCTTCAACCCCCTCGCAGGTAACTGGGGGCTCTGAAGGGGACTCCAATGTAGGGGGGACTCTGATGGGGTTTCTGATGTCAGCGGGGCTCTGATTGGGTCTCCGATGTCAGTGGGGCGCTGATGGGGACTTTGATGTAAGGGGGTCTTGTTAGGGATTTTGATGTAAGGAGGATTCTTTTTGGGATGCTGATGTAAGGGGGGTGGGGGCTCTGATGGGGTATCTGATGTAAGGGGGAGGGGGGTTCCAATGGGTTCCCTGAAGTAAGGGGGGCCCTTATGGGGACTTTGATGTAAGGGGGCTCTGTTAGGGATTTTGATGTAAGGAGGATTCTTTTTGGGATGCTGATGTAAGAGGGGTGGGGGCTCTGATGGGGTATCTGATGTAAGGGGGAGGGGGGTTCCAATGGGTGCCCTGAAATAAGGGGGGCTCTGATGGAGACTTTGATGTAAGGGGGCTCTGTTAGGGACATTGATGTACGGAGGATTCTTTTTGGGATGCTGATGTAAGGGGTTGGGGGCTCTGATGGGGTATCTGATGTAAGGGGGTTCCAAAGGGCGCCCTGAAGTAAGGGGGGCTCTGATGGGGACTCTGACGTACTAGTGTCTGTGATGAGGTCTATGTTGTAAGGAGGGCTCCAATGGGGACCCTGATGTAAGGGGGGCTCTGATGGGGATCCTGATGTAAGGCGGAACTCTAATATAACAGGGACCTTGATGAGAAATCTGAGAGGGGTCTGGATGTAAGGAGGATTTTGTTGGGGACCCTGATGTAAGGGGGGTTCTGCTGTGCATTTTTCCCCCGAATATTTGTCAAATATCTGATGTGGCTCCTGTAAAAATTCAAAAAGTTTGGAGGCCCTGGGCTATGTGGTACCATCTATCTCTTTACAGAAAATATAGGAATCATACTTCTATATACTACTGGAGTAATGATTATATAGTATCAGCTCTTTCTATACAAACAGAATAATGATCTTCCTTCTGTATAGTTACATTGTTGCATAGAAGATACATTTGGAAAAAGACAAGTCCATCAAGTCCAACCTATATATGTATCCCAATTTGAGTCTTCTATGAATATACATACCCATGTATGATGTGCCCATTAAGGAAAACCTTAAGAAGTTTTTGGATTGGTCAACACTTCCAGCTGATACCACTATCTGGGGAAGGGAAGTCCACTTTTTTAACGCTCTACCTATTTTACTGCTGGAGTATTAGCTATATGGTACCATCTATCTCTATATAGATATATAAGAATCATAGACTTCTTGAGCAGTGGCTATATGGATTCAGCTCTTTCTATATAGACAATAAAACAGTCATACTTCTATAGCAGACATTCTCAAACAGGGTTCCTCCAGAGGCTACTAGGGGTTCCTTGAACTGTAGCTGATTGACCTCCTATCTGATCATGCCTGATCATGCCAATGAAAGGGACAGTCTTCCCACTAACTGCAGATGTAAGGAGCATTATTCCCACTGACCACCAATGTAAAGGTCATTCTTCCCACTGACCATCAATGTAAGAAGCATTCTTCCCCTGACCCCCCAATGTAAGGACCATTCTTCTCACTGACCCCCCAATGTAAGGAGCATTCTTCTCACTGACCACCAATGTAAGGAGCATTCTTCCCACTGATCACCAATGTAAGGAGCATTCTTCCCACTGACCCCCCAATGCAAGGAGCATTCTTCTCACTGACCATCAATGTAAGAAGCATTCTTCCCACTGACCCCCCAATGTAAGGAGCATTCTTCTCACTGACCATCCAATGTAAGAAGCATTCTTCTCACTGACCATCAATGTAAAGGTCATTCTTCACAATGGCCACCAATGTAAAGAGCATTCTTCCCACTGATCCCCAATGGTAAGGATCATTCTTCTCACTGACCACCAATGTAAAGGTCATTCTTCTGACTGACCACCAATGTAAGGTGCATTCTTCCCACTGACCAGCAATGTAAGGAGCATTCTTCCCACGTACCACCAATGTAAGGAGCATTCTTTCCACTGATCACCAATGTAAGGAGCATTCTTCCCACTGACCATCAATGTAAGGAGCAGTCTTCCCACTGACCCCCCAATGCAAGGAGCATTCTTCTCACTGACCATCAATGTAAAGGTCATTCTTCACAATGGCCACCAATGTAAGGAGCATTCTTCCTACTGACCACCAATCTAAGGAGAATTCTTCCCACGTACCACCAATGTAAGGAGCATTCTTTCCACTGATCACCAATGTAAGGGACATTGTTCCCATTGACCACCAATGTAAGGGGCATTCTTCCCACTGATCACCAATGTAAGGAGCATTCTTCCCACTGATCCCCAATGTAAGGATCATGCTTCTCACTGACCACCAATGTAAGAGACATTCTTCCCACTGATCACCAATGTAAGTGACATTCTTCCCACTGACCACCAATGAAAGGAGCATTCTTCCCACTGACCTCCAATGTAAGGAACATTCCTCCCACTAACCATCAATGTGAAGGTTATTCTTCCCACTGACCACCAATCCAAGGAAGATTCTTCCCACTGACCCTCAATGTAAGAAGCATTCTTCTCACTGACCATCAATGTAAAGGCTATTCTTCCCAAGGGCCACCAATGTATGGAGCATTCTTCCCACTGAACAATCATGTAAGGGCCATAGTCACCTGATGAAGTAGTTTTAGCTAGAAACCTGGAAATATTCTGAAGGGTTCCTCTAGGGTAAAAAGGTTGACAAAGGCTGATGTATATGATGGGTGTGATAAAAATTTAAATGGTTTTAGCAACAAAAGTATTTTACCTCAATATAAAGAACGTAAGGCCCTATGTATAACAATATCTGGATGAAGAGAAGTCAGAATATGAATGGCTACTATGAGCAGCACAGACAGTTCTTCCAGACAGTTTTATACATAGGACCCTTGTGAAATGTGTTACATCAGGGATAACAGGCAACGAAAATCCACATGAAATAAGACTGAAGTAAGGTCATCTATGTACCTTGTGAATAGGAGGTCCGACTCATACTTGAGGTTGAAGTTCAGCAGAACCTCGTTATCAGCGATTGTACTCTCCAGTTCTTCACTGTCACTGCAGAGACATGTAACAATGAGAAATTAATACTTGCTGGTTATTGTATAAGTCTTTACCTGAGTTAAAAGTGACCTTTCCTGAAACTCAGAAGTTGCCATCAGTGCCTGGACAAGGTCATCCAGTGCTCAAGGCAAAGATGCTAAACCGCTCCCCTCTTCACCCGCTCATGATGTGCAAACTTAGGGGACCCTACTCCCGGCAGTCACTCGCTTGACAAAATCACTGCTGTATTCACTACTCAAGTTTTTGGGAATTGCCTAAAAGGTGTTCAGAGTAGGAGATATTTGGATGGATAGGGGTAAGGAGTTCCATAGGATGGGAGAGACAGAATTCCTGGAGGTGAGAATGGGAGTAGGTGATAAAAGAACTAGGGAGTAGGAGATCTTGCTGGAGCAGAGAGGATGGTTTGGGTTATAGACAAGGTTGGGGATTTAGCTGGATGGTTTTGTATGTTGTTGTTAGTACTATTGCACAGAGCAGGCAAGTGTAACATCTTTTTTATTTTAGCTAAAAAAAAAAAAAACATCTGCCTTCAGTATCACATTAAAGTGGAATAATAGTCTTACTATAACTATTCTTAGAAATGTTCCCTCCTCCTACCTATCCTGCCTACCCTGTATAAAAAACATTGGTGTACTATTTTTAATCCGCTCCGGTCACGTGATTCTGCAGCTCAGGCACCCCTGTGTCATGGAGTGCTCGAAAACGGCTGTGAATTCTGGGAGCCATGACATTACACATAGGCTCCCATGGCTCAGCTGTTGTTCCATTAAATGTGCCTTTAACCACTTCAATACTGAGCCCTTTCAACCCCTTCCTGCCCATGCCAGTTTTCAGCTTTCATTGCTGTCGCACTTTGAATGACAATTGCGCGGTCATGCAACACTGTACCCATATGAAATTTTTATAATTTTTTTTCACACACATAAAGCTTTCTTTTTGTGGTATTTAATCACCACTGTTTTTTTTTTTTTTGCTACGAATGAAAAAAAATGAGGCGACACTGATGAGGTGGCACTGATGGGCACTGATGAGGAGGCACTAATATGCAGCACTGATGGGCACTGATAGGCAGCACTGATATGCAGCACTGATAGTGAAAATGAGGCGACACTGTTGAGGTGGCACTGATGGGCACTAATAGGTGGCGCTGATAGGCGGCAATGATGGGCACTGATAGGCGGTACTGATAGGTGGCAATGATGAGGAGGCGCTGATGGGCACTGACAGGCAGCACTGATTGGCACTGAAAGGCAGCACTGATGGGCACTGATTGGCATCACTGTTGGGCATCACTGGTGGGCACTCACAGGCATCACTGATTACTTATCTCCCCTGTGAGGAAAGCTGCTTATCAGCTCTCCTCTCCTCCTGTACTGTCATTGTGAGGAGAGGAATGCCAGTAACTGGCATTTCCTATTTATACTGTGATTATCTGGAACTATGGCTTAGCTACGTTGCGTCTCGTCAACAAATGTGGGGATGATTACAACCATGACACAATCCTTGTCCAACAGTGGTTCTTTAAATCTCACCTCACTGAGAAGAAAGATTGAGGCCATAATGATGGAGGAAGAACACACATGACTTACCTGCTTGTTACTAGATGGATCTGCAGAGATGGAAGAAACACAGATTTACTGAATTCAAAGTCTAGCCGAAATGCCACCTGTAAGACAGAGACACAAACTGTAATTGACGAGACCTCCTTCAATTCTGGAAATGTTTATGTCGTCGATATACCTTCCATACTATAAGATTCAAATGGAATGGCTTTGTGTTTTATGATTTACATGAAGAAGTTCTGTGGAAACAACCCATATCCTGAGCAAATGTTTTTTCTCTTTAAAGTCTTCTATGTTTAAAGTGACACTAAACTTTGTTTTTTAAAAAAAAATTGTAAAAAAGTCCCTGCTTCTGCCAAATCTCCAAACTCCTTTTTTTTTGTAGCTATGATCAGACTTCTTGTTAGAGGGCGGCTACGTTCAATCCCCATGTTCCCACTGTATGCATGTAGCCACCCTCTCTTGCTCACTCCCAAGATGGCCTATGGCCTATGGGGAGTGTAGTGGTCATAGAGCTGCAATGGTCATCACCAGAACTATGGTCCCAATTGGAAGATTTTCCTTCTATTCCTGTTCTGGTGAATACCCAAAATTTGGGATTTTCTTTCACCTGCAGTGATTATGGTAGACAGAGAGCAGTTTCCAGTTGGGGAAACTTCCCTTCGCTTCCTGTCCCATAGCCAAAACCGGAAGTGAGAGGAGATCCCTCCAAAGTCAGGGAATCACCAGAACTAGTGTCCCCATTTGGAAAATTTCTCTTCTGTTCCTGTTCTGTTGACAACCCAAAATTAGTTTTTTTTTTCTGCGATGATGGTAAACAGGACAAAAAGAGGGGGTGAATCTCCAAAACAGGGATACAGACAGCAATAAAAAACTGACAGGTGTTCTAATCCCTCTCCACTCTATCTAAAACTAGAAAAATAAGTTTTGCCTTTAGTTATACTTTAAGTAATGCGTATAACTGGCACCCCCCCATACTTCCCACAGTCTGGACACATGAAGTATTCATCATCTACTATATGCTGCAGTGGCAGTGCAGCAGATTGATTGCTTATACTCAGTGCAGAACACAGCTACTCAGTCCTGCAGTCACATGCAGTTCCATAGTCCTGATAGTGGTTTACCTACCTTGGCTTTTGCCCTGAAGAATGGGAAGCTGATATTGCACATCTTGCTGTATGGAATCCGATCGTCATTCTTGCACTCAATCTTGATGTCTGACTCCTCCTGCAGGACACAGAAATCAAAATATCTTTTATCTGTTTGCTATAGATAAAGGGACCCATAGATGTAAACATTCATCATCTAGTATAGGTAGCTTTAAGCTGCATGTCACCACTGGCAGCATCAGGCTATCTATAGGGCACAAAAGAGTGCAAAAGAATTTTAGAGATCACTCCGAGATATTAATTTATTTTTTTGGGGATGTTCGCCATCAGCACTGATGAAGTGTGCTAACAGGAATAACATTGCGTGCATTTGTAACACTGGGTAATGTTACTGATTGCAGAACTTTCTTTGTCCACAAGATGGCGATGCTAGTTCTACCTTATCTAGCTATGGCTGACTTTACACAGGTGCAATCTGGGAAATGTAGTCTCGGAGGAGGATTTCAACTATAACCATCCCTGGACCACAACTGCACCCCCTATAGACACCTGAGAGCAGGAGGGGTCAGATATAAGCAAAAGCCCGGGAAAGAGCCTGGGCAGTTGGGGAAGTGTGCCAGGATCAGGGAGAGCTGTGCTGTGCCAAAGTGTGCTGTGCTCAGACAGTAGGCTGCTGTGCTGGATTCACTGGACTCTAGAACCAGGAGGCTGAAACGGAGAGTGACTGCAGCAGCATTGGTGACTCGGGACACCTGCATCCAGAATCGCTGTAAGAGTTGTCGTCGGATCAGCTGTCGCTTTTGCTGTTCCGCTGCATAAAGGGCCTCCAATTGTACAGTGCAACTATTGTTACCAGAAGAAAGAAATCCAGTGGGAGGGTTTCTGACCCATATTTCAATTACTACCACTCGTTAGCCCAGACCCATTAACCAGCTATTCCCACCCATTGACATTCTACACTCAGAGACTTATCACACCTGTTGCTACATTCATCGCTACTCTATGGCTAACAGTGCTATCCATAGAGCATAAGTCCGCTGGTCTTCCAGAGTGCTGACTTTGTTCTTGCTCCCCATCAGACTGCTATTGCCACATAACATCCTAGTCTTCTATACTACAGCTGCTACATCTGGGCTTGTTCTACACTTTGCGCCTATTACCATAAAGGAATTTACATATCTGCTGAGCCCAACCTGTATCTTATACTACTGTTGAACACCACCTAATGACTCATCAGCCCCAACATAGCCAGCAGGAATTTCATCATAGAAACTTGCCCGAGTTACTCTATCCTGAGGGCAGAATTGTGTTCTATTACAGAGTTTAAGTTGAAAGCCTAAACCTAGCCCCTTTGTTTGAGAGCCATCAAGTGACATAGCCTGCTCCACCTCTTAGTTAACCCCTCTGGTCCCTTGATGTATAACGTCAGCGCATTTACATATCTGCTGAGCCCAACCTGTATAATATACTGCTGTTGAATACCACCCATTGAATCATCTCCATCATTTTGCGTGCCAACGGTAATAAAGGGCCCCAACGTAGCCAGCAGAAAGTTCATCATAGAGACTATCCCAAGCTACTCTATCCTGAGGGCAGTCTTCTATTACAGAGTTTAAGTTTGAAGGCCCAAACCTAGCCCCTTTGTTTAAGAGCTCTGAAGTGCTGTCGCCTGCCCCATCTTGAAGTTAACACCTTTGGTTGCTTGAGGTATAACGCCTCATATACACTCCTTATGCTTCAGTATAAACTGGGACTTTTAAAGGTACCCCCGTGGAGTAAACTGTACACTTACTGTTGTTTTTATGCATACTGATTTTTATGTGCCAATCTATTTTGTCATGTTTGTGATCTTAATTTGCCAATACAGTCTGCTTATCTTTTTGAAGGGTGGTGTGTGTAATTCTTGTGCATGTTCTGGGTGTTTCCTGACAAGGTATTCTGGTGGTGTCTAGACAGGAGCAGAGGACCCAAAACTATCAGCGGCACCTGTGCTCATATACTGCAGTTGAACGCCACCTATTGACTAATCTCCATCACCCTGCGTGCCAACGGTTTTAAAAGGCCCCGATGTAGCCAGGAGAAAGTTCATCATAAAGACTATCTTGAGTTACTCTATCCCGAGGGCAGTGTTCTATTACAGAGTTTAAGTTTGAAGGCCCAAACCTAGCCCCTTTGTTTGAGAGCTCTGAAGTGACATTGCCTGCTCCACCTCTAAGTTAACCCCTCTGGTCGCTTGAGGTATGACGCCTCATACAAACATCTACCATTTATACTCCTTATGCTTCAGTATAAGCTGGGACTTGACTTTTAAAGGTACCTCTGTGGAGTACACTGTACACTTACTGTTGTGTTTAGGTGTACTGATTTTCATGTGCCAATCCATTTTGTCATGTTTGTGATCTTAATTTGCCAATACAGTCTGCTTATCTTTTTAAAGGGTGGTGTGTATAATTCTTGTGCATGTGCTGGGTGTTTCCAGACAAGGTATTCTGGTGGTGCCTAGACAGGAACAGAGGACCCAAAACTATCAGCGGCTCCTGTGCTCATATACCGCTGTTGAACGCCACCTATTGACTCATCCCCATCACCCTGCATGCCGACAGTTTTAAAGGGCCCCAACGTAGCCAGCAGGAAGTTCATCATAGAGACTTACCCAAGTTACTCTATCCTGAGGGCAGAATTGCGCTACACAGGTTTATAAAATGCAAGGACATTTTTGGTGATGGCCAAGGCAAATAAGCTGGTCACTTTGCAAGGTAAGTTGAACTTTGCAACTTGGAAAGTGGGACCCCCTCATGACGACCACAGCAGGTGTGCAGACCTCAAAACTCAAGAGGTCTCCCTGATAGAATACTGAGGAGGTACAAGAAGCTGAATGGTTTACCCCTCCAGCATCTACTTAAACTGAAATATCTGTTCTATGTGGTCTGGCCCTTTAAGCTACCAGGCCATCCATCACCAGCTTATTGTTGGATAAATACCGAAGTCAATTTATTTAATTTCAGTGCTGGTGTCATAGAAAGAATGAATCCTGATGGCAAATAAAGGCCAAACAATCTTCTTCTGCCCATTTAAGGGACGGATGATGGAATGGAGAGAACAGCCACACAGAACATTTGGTAGAAATCCAAATCCAGTGCTGATCCATTGGCAGGACATGAAGTATTAAATATTCTACGAAGGATTGGATTTCTCAATTACACCTTCTCTGCCATTACCTCAGCACTGGGAAAATTTAGTGTATCTTAACCTTCACCTGGACTAACCAGGATCAGTGTGATATTTTTAAGTTTGCTTGGCACATTTCTGGGGCTATTTATCATTATCCTACAGCAATCTCAGATCAGATCTGGAATACATCATTCATTAGGCTATACACAGCGTAGGGTGGTGGTTGGAAGATCTGTTCTTTAGACCAAGGGTCTCCAAACTATGGCCCTTGGGGCACATCTGGCCAACTAGAAGATTTTATCCAGTCCGCAGCTAGGGCCAGTGGTGTATCCCCAATGTGTGCAGACTGAGGATTAAGGTCAGCAGAGGCTGTCTATGGTCTCCACTTCAACTACTTCCCCCTTCCACCCCCTTCCCCACAAACCACACTCATAGTTTAATGGGGACACTGATATAAGGAGTGACTCTGTTGGGGACACTTATATAATTGGGGACACCAATGTGGACCCGGATGTAGGGGGAGACTTTGATGTAAGGGAGACCGTGATGGGGATTGTGATGTAAAGGTGGCTGTGACGGGGGGTGTGATGTAAGGAGGACACTAATGGGGACTCTGATATTAGGGGGGTTCTGATGGGGATCCTGATGAAAGGGGGATTCTGATGTAAGGGGGGCTCTGATGGGGGACTATGATGTAAGGGGGGATACTGATGTAGGGGGGCTCTAATCGGGATTTTGATGTAAGGGGGGCTCTAATGGGAATTCTGATGTAAGAAGAGCTCTGATGGGAACCCTGATGTAAGGGGGGCTCTCATGGGGACCTGATGTAAGGGGGAGACTCTGATGTAAGGGGGACTGTATAGGGACCCTGATGTAAGGGGGGCTCTGATAGAAACCCTGATGTAAGGAGAGCTCTGAAGCGGACCCTGATGAAAGGGGGGGCTCTCGTGGGGACCCTGATGTAAGGGGGGCACTCTGATGTAAGAGAAACTCTGATGGGCACCCTGATGTAAGGGAGGCTCTGATGGGAACTTTAATGTAAGGGGGGACTCTGATGTAAGGGGGACTCTATGAGGGGCCTTGATGTAAGAGGGGCTCTAATGGGTACTATGATGTAAGGAGAGCTGTGATGGGGGCTGTGATGTAAGAAGGACTCTGATGTAAGGGGGGATTTTGATATAATGGGGTCTCTAATGGGTATTCTGATGTAAGGGGGCTATAATGGGAATCCTGCTGTAAATAGAGCTCTGATGGGGACCCTGCTGTAAGGGGGGAGGGGGCTTTCATAGGGACCCTGATGTAAGGGGGAACTCGGATGGAAGAGGAAATCTGATGGGGACCCTAATGAAAGGGGGGGGGGCTCTGATGAGGACACTGATGTAAGGGGACTCTGATGGGGGCCCTGATGGAAGGGAGGCTCTCATGGGGACCCTAATGTAAGCGGGGACTCTGATGTAAGAGAAATTCTGATAGGGAACCCTTATGTAAGGGGGGCAGCTCTGATGGAGACACTGATGTAAGGGGGACTGTGACAGGAACCCTGATGTAAGGGGGGCTCTAATGGGAATTCTGATGTAAGAAGAGCTCTGATGGGGACCCTGATGTGAGGAGCTCTCTTGGGGCCCCTTATGTAAGGGGGCACTCTGATGTAAGTGGAACTCTGATGGGGGCTCTGATGTTAGGGGGTTTCTGATGGAGACCCTGATGGGGCCTCTGATGGGGATTTCTTTCAGCAAATATTTGTAAAATATAGAGCGAAGCCCATCGTATTGAAAAGTTTGGAGATACCTACTTTAGAACGATTGTAAACATAAAAGCTTATTTCAGGCCAGCACTTATGCACTGGGCACACCCCCCAGCACTGGCCTTATCATGGTGTAATAATAGGCCAGGAAAATCTATTTTAGGCAGCTGGTTGGCCAAGGAGAAAGGTTTACTGTAATATATGCTTTTGTTAAAAATTGGACCCAGTCAGGCAACGCAAGGAGCAGCAATGACATACAAACTACAATAATCCAAGGCATCCATTCTGAGTTTAGTTTTCATCAGTTTAGAGCTTTAGAACAATTAACCACCTGCCTTCCACAGGCCATATACTGTATATACAGCCTAAACTTCAAGCGGTTAAAACAAGCTCACGACTACAGCAGTAGCCATGAGCTTGATATCATATTATTTAGAAGGGTCTCTGGGCTTTTATGTAAGACTGATCCGGGTGGCTCTATAGTGGTCCAATCACTTTACGGTAGTGTGAAGTGCAAAAGCACCTCCCCTGCTGTGGGTATCAGGCTGCTCTGCTCCTCCAGGGAGGGCAAACTGTGTCAGGATGGACAGTAAAAGCAGATCAGAGAACATCCATTCCTAATCTGCTCTGTAATCAATGAACCTGGGAGCCCTCAACTCTGATCAGTTACGGGTTCAGTCCTGTCAAATACCTGGCTGAAAATACAGGTAAACAGCCACTTGAGCACAATCCTGGGGATGATCGGCTGTAGTTGAAGGCAGGGAAGACATCCGGGGTCTAATAGAACCCTGATATCCCTTTAAAGAGAACCTATCACCTGCCAACACTATCACATATGGGGATGTGTCAGCCCCCTTGTGGTTACAATAAAGTTAAATGAAAAAAGTATTTAGAAATGTAATTTACAGTAAAATTTAACAGCAACCCTGGCGCCACTTGCACACACCTGAATGCAAACATGTGCATACAGCAATTGTGCCACACATGTTAGGTATCGCCACGAATGCCGGAATGAAAGCAATAATTCTAGGACCATCATTCATGGTTAAAGGGGTTGTAAAGCTATTTTTTTTTTTAAATAACAAACATGTTATACTTACCTTCACTGTGCAGCTCGTTTTGCACAGAGTGGCCCTGAACCTGGTCTTCTGGAGTCCCTCGGCGGCTGTCTCGGCTCCCCCCCCAAGGACTCAACACCTTCATGTGCGCTCCCTCGCATGGTGATGAGTGCTTGCGGGCGCACTCCCGTGATACAGCCGGCGGCTATAGCCGCTCACTGTAGCGCTCAGCCCTGCCCCCGGCGCGCCGCGTCATTGGATGTGATTGACAGCAGCCCGAGCCAATGGCTGCGCTGCTTTCAATCCATCCACTGTAGCCAATCAGCAACCAGGCTGAGTGGTGAAGAGGATGTTGGGAGCGAGTGAGGGACTTTCGAGGGGTCAGGTAAGTAAAACGGGGGGGGGGGGGGGGCTGGGGGCGGCGGTATTGTCGGAAGTTTTTTCACCTTAATGCATAGAATGCATTAAGGTGAAAAAACGTTTACCTTTACAACCCCTTTAACCATAGACTGATGGACTCTAAAGACTTGGCTAAGGACAATTTTGGGTGCAATAGTTTTCCCCTTTTCAGGGGTGGGGCACTTTTAGGGCTTGACATGTTTGGTATCTAGTTACTTGATGCAACCTCATCTTTTATATTTTACAAAAGAAATGGGTATATTATTCTACGGCATTGTGTCCTTCCTGGCCAAAATGTTGCAGAATTTCCCTGGATTGAGGTCTCATTGTTTCAACCAATGAGGCAGCGAGGCTTTATAAACAGGTATGTCGTTTTCAGTGGGTTTTTTTTGCCCTTGTCCCTATCAATAGTGTAACATGAGCCTTACTTTGCTCTGACCTTTACTCATAGTAAACAGACCTGTCCATGTCTGATGTCTATTTACCTTTTGGATCAAGCTGGCGAACTGCAGGTTTGGAGAGTGGGAAATATTGAGCACGGTGCTATATGCGTTCTCCCCTCGGTTCTCAAGTGTCACTTCCAGGGCCACTCGCCTTCTGCTTCCTTCAATGATGAATACGGAGTTGTCAAATGATCGAGTGAAGGTATTGCAGTCTGATGGGGATCTCCGCAGAGAGCGCTGGCAGAACTCCCTGAGAGCAAAGATGGGCGGAAAGAAAATGTCAGCTATTTCAAAATATACTAAATCAACAATAACTGTCCGTGAAGGTTCTTACTTATCCAGGTCATAGTAAAGCTAGTAGTAGTTGGTCACACTCAACTGGACTTGTTTTGTAAGGTTAAAGTCATTTCTTAGCTTGTCCAAGCCACTTCTTTTCTATTAAGTGTTAGGTAGATACCCCAACATTTACATCCACCCCTTAAGACCTGGGGACACCAAACGATTCAGTTTGTGGGCCATATTGTATATTTTACAAATATTTGTGGAGTTCCCCTTAGATCAGAGTCCTCCTTACATCATGGTCCCTATTAAGAGTCCTCCTTACAGTATATTAGAGTTCCCATCAAAGTATCCTTTACCACTGCAGGGCTTACAGTGTGGCCGATGTAGCAGGGCAGGAGCCAGGAGGCAGAGCAGGTCTGGGTGGAAGAAGTTCCATCAACCTGTGTATGTTGGGGCAAACATGTCATTGGTTGCTAGGGTGCTGATGGTCCTAGCAATGAAAGACAGAGCTGATAAAGCCACAGCAGGAAAAACCTTGAGACTGCAGGTGTGGGGGGGGGGGGGGGGGGGTTGGGATAGATGCAGACACCTTATCTGCTTACCTAAATCCTTTATCTGTACACATGAAGGATATGCCACTGACCCTAGATGTGGGCTGGATGTGGCCTGCAGGCTGTAGTTTACAGACTCCTAAATTAATTAAATCACCATGGAGAGGTGTTCAATCACATCTATGTATGTGTAATCACACACTGTACCAGCAGATGGTCTACCTCCCCTGTTGAACCAGTCATTCTGAGAAAGCTAGCGGAGAGTTAAACAAGACACTGTCTCTCTGTGCCAATGTAGCAGGAGCTGCCAGCAGTCGGCTGAATGTAAATGGAGATGAATGGTGTTAAATTAACAACGGGAGGGAAACGACACAGAGATATTCATTGTATTGTTAATTTAAGAACAAGAACATCCATTTTGTATATTTAATATTGTATATAGACTGAGCTGTGAGCAGCATGCTCCTCCCCTCCCATCTCAAGGTTTTAGTTTCGCAGATATAGCTGCTGACATATGAAATGTGACCTTTGCCGGTTTTTAATAACATCTCATACCACCCCATTTCTTATCTTCTGTATAAAATAGAATGTAATAATAAAACTTGTGAGAACAGATGTTTTAAACACACAGATGGGTCCTGATCTGTTCAACGCAACTGTATACTTAATTTTTTTTTAGTGTCCAACAATGTGATCAAGCAACTAGAACAGGTTGATTCGACAACTCTCACACCTTCCATCCTGTTCTTGGACCATCAACATCTAGACATTTCATGGTGATTAGATTAAAGTTGCTTAAAGTATGGATATAAATGTTGGGATATCTTCCTGACATGCACTGGATCTGAAGAAGTGGCTAAGAAAAGCATTTCAGAACAAGTACTAGTCTATTCAACAATACAATGTATAAATGGATCTTGATATCTGGAGCGAAGTTAGTCCTATCAGCTATGACATATTTGGAAACGCGGTTGTATTATTTTGCATCTCTAGACAGGTTGTGAAATTGTATCATGATGGAATTCATAACAAAATCAAACACATCAGATTATTGGGATCTCCTCAGACAGGAAACCCATAGCTTCAAAAAAAATGTGTGTAATAAAATGAAATGAATACCTCCTTACACTATAAAAACTGAAAGCATGTCAACATTAATCTATCACGTTAGGCCAGCTCGAAGCTCTGTGCATCGAAACTAGATGGTGCTGAAATGTCTTTTACTTTTCAGTTCCATGCAGCTGTTATGCTTTAATCAGCGGTGGGAAATCAGGAGTTTTGGCACATAGACAATACATGGAGACAAGTATCTTGACAATGCAATGGGGGTGATTTAGATATCTACAGACTATTCACTTAGCTTTGGGAATTTCACTTAGCTTAGGAAGGTGAAGGTTCATGTCGATCACTCCATACAAGCAAATATCCATTGCTTTATATTTCCCTTGCACATGATTGGGAATTTGGAAGTGTAAAGTGAATCCAGCTTCACCTTATTTATTAAGCTTAGCAAACACAGGCTTTCCAAAGTGAGTATTCCCTTTACTAGGGACACCATTACACGATAGCACAGTGTATTGCCCCCGTACACACGGTTGGATTTTCCGATGGAAAATGTCCGATCGGAGCGTGTTGTCGGAAATTCCGACCGTGTGTGGGCTCCATCGGACATTTTCCATCGGATTTTCCGACACACAAAGTTGGAGACCAGGATATAAAATTTTCCGACAACAAAATCCGTTGTCGGAAATTCCGATCTTGTGTACACAAATCCGACGGACAAAGTGCCACGCATGCTCAGAATAAATAAAGAGAGGAAAGCTATTGGCCACTGCCCCGTTTATGGTCCCGACGTACGTGTTTTACGTCACCGCGTTCAGAACGATCGGATTTTCCGACAACTTTGTGTGACCGTGTGTATGCAAGACAAGTCTGAGCCAACATCCGTCGGAAAAAATCCTAGGATTTTGTTGTCGGAATGTCCGAACAAAGTCCGACCGTGTGTACGCCCTATTTGAGTGTTGCCATATTAAAGTGGAACTAAACTGCTCCTGGTTTACCTCCCCCCCACTGCTCTTCAGTGCCACCATTTTTGAAAAACCTGCAAATAAGCAGATGCGCCACTGGTCTTATTCAGGCACTTAGGAGGAGGAAGAGACTGATGGTGCATCGGCACACGCATGGTGGATTTCCTCGCCTGCACACAAATGCCGGCTGTTTCTGGTGGATGGGTAATATAGTGCCCAGCGGCATTTGTGTGCATGCTTAGCAACCCTCCCTTGCAAAGTTGCCGCTTGGTAATCCACTGCCTTCTGGGATAGCTGTGATGTAGCAATCCCAGGAGGCAGCAGGGCCAGACACCAGGAAGTACTGCTTTGCACCACTAAAAGAGACACTAAATTAAGGTGACCAAATTATTAAAATAAAATCTGAGCACATATTTCTTTTTTATTGGCAAATGGTAAACTATTTTAGAAGCATATTTTCCTCAAATTATATACTGTATGCAGTGTATGTGGTATGTGTTTATGGAATGATTGTATTATATATACGTTATTTCTCACATTTCGGCCATGAGATTAAAAAAAAAGGATGCTTAGAATTTTTTGAGATATGACTACTAAATGTTATGGAGATAAGACAGAGAAAAAACAGAGTGAAGAGTTCAGGAGTGCGTTACAAAAAGAATGCAAGGCTAAAGAGCACGCTACATAAATAATTCAGGGCTAAAGAATGCAGGGCTAAGTAGCGCTCAGGAGCATGCTACATAAAGAACGCAGGGCTCAAGACTGCACTACATAAAGAATGCAGGGCTCAGGAGTGAACTACATAAAGAACGCAGGGCTCAGGAGTGCACTACATAAAGAATGCAGGGCTCAGGAGTGAACTACATAAAGAATGCAGGGCTCAGGAGTGAACTACATAAAGAACGCAGGGCTCAGGAGTGCACTACATAAAGAATGCAGGGCTCAGGAGTGCACTACATAAAGAATGCAGGGCTCAGGAGTGAACTACATAAAGAATGCAGGGCTCAGGAGTGAACTACATAAAGAACGCAGGGCTCAGGAGTGCACTACATAAAGAATGCATTGCTCAGGAATGCACTACATAAAGAATGCAGGGCTCAGGAGTGCGCTACATAAAGAATGCAGGGCTCAGGAGTGTGCTACATAAAGAATGCAGGGCTCATGAGTGCGCTACATAAAGAATGTAGGGCTCAGCTGTGCCCATCTATGCAGCCTCACCAGTTCCCAGCAATGCAGCCTGACCAGTGCTTATCTATGCAGCCTCACCAGTGCCTATCTATGCAGCCTGACCAGTGCCCATCTATGCAGTCTGACCAGTGCCCATTTATGCAGTCTGACCAGTGCCCATTTATGCAGTCTGACCAGTGCCCAGCAATGCAGCCTCACCAGTGCCCATCTATGCAGCCTCACCAGTGCCCATCTATGAAGCCTCACCTGTGCCCAGGAATGCAGCCTCACCAGTGCCCAGCACTGTATCTTCACCAGTGCCAAGGATTGCAGCCTCATCTGTGCCTAGCAATGCAGATTCACCAGTTCACAGGAATGCAGCCTCACCTGTGCCCAGCAATGCAGCCTCACCAGTGCCTAGGAATGCAGCCTCACCTGTGCCCAGCAATGCAGCCTCACCAGTGCCTAGCAATGCAACCTCACCTGTGCTCAGGAATGCAGCCTCACCTGTGCCCAGCAATGCAGCCTCACCTGTGCCCAGGAATTCAGCTTCACCTGTGCCCAGGAATGCAGTCTCATCTGTGCCCTCCTGTGCAGCTGATCAGGGCGGAGGGCCGGCCAGATCATCACACAGATCCTGGGCAGGTGCTGAGGCAGAGGGGGGTGGTCCGCCTCAGGTGCCACACACTGGGGGGTGTGTCAGGCTCACCAGTGCCCATCTATGGAGCCTCACCAAGGCAGGAATACAGCCTCACCTGTGCCCAGCACTGCAGCCTCACCAGTGTCAAGGAATGCAGCCTCACCAGTGCCCATGAGTGCAGCCCCACCAGTGCCCAGGAATGCAGCCTCACCTGTGCCCAGCAATGCAACCTCACCTGTGCCCAGCAATGCAGCCTCACCATTGCCCAGCAATGCAACCTCACCAGTGCCCAGCAATGCAGCCTTACCTGTGCCTAGCAATGCAGCCTCACACTTGCCCAGGAATACAGCCTCACCAGTGGCCATCAATGTAACCTCACCAGCGCCCATCAATGCAACCTCACCAGTGCCCAACAATGCAACCTCACCAGTGCACAGAAATGCAACCTCACCTGTGCCCAAGAATTCAGCCCCACCTGTGCCCAGAAATGCAGCCTCACCTGTGCCCAGGAATGCAGTCTCATCTGTGCCCCCCTGTGCAGCTATTCAAATTAAAGCTGACAGCGGGAGACGCGGATACCGGGGATGTCTGGTCACCCTACACTAAATGGTTAAAATTTGTGGGAAGGAGGGGGTAGGGAGAAAATAAGAAATAGTTGTTTGAGTGAGTTTAGTTTTACTTTAAGGCACATTGATGAAGATGCTGTCAATGTAGCTCAACTCAGGAAGCGAGGTCCTGTGTGATCTTCTTTCCGTCCCTATGCATCTTGGTCAGGATACACATTATTTTGCATTGCATCTCTGCATTGTAGCAATACCTTTTTTAGAACCACATCTGGGAGCTTTTGTAAATTTGAATTCTTGGGTTTGGGGGTGGAGTAGTGGGAAGGATTCCTGCAGGGCAGCTGTTTGCTTGGCACTGACTGAACCCAAGTTGATCCCTAATCAACACCACCACCATTATTTTATGAGAAACACCTGCAAAATAAGTCTTATATTTGGAAATTTGTATTTTTTTTTTCCCCCTCGTATGACACATTCTGGATCTGTATCATGATGGAATTCACCCTAAGGCATAATGGGAAGCCTCCAAACTTCAGTTCAGCGGGCCTTGTGATTGGTGACACACAGACTCGGCCCCTAGGCAGGTCCTGTACCACAGTGGGCTCCAACATGGAGACCCAGCCACTAAGTGAGGTGTATGAAGAATTATCTCTCACTACCAGAACCTTCGTCGCCTGCCTTTGTCACCGCTTCCACTACCAGCTGGCTGCTTTTCCTTAGGGCTCAACCCGTATGCACCAGCCAACATAAAAATAACATTTCACAGTATAACATAACAGACTATAACGTAGGCACCTGCCTACACACCACCTGCAAATGAATGGATAGGCAAAAGCATGGAAGTCATGGGAGAGAGAGATGTAGAGGGGCCCCTTGGAAAGAGAACAGGCATGTAGTGATGGTGGAGTTCGTTTACTGTATCCAGTAGCAACAGCTGGACATGTCACTGGGAGTGAGGTGACAGGAATTGCTGGGTTGCTGGATGCTGGTGCAGGCTTTGCAGGCAACGGCTCCTAAATGCGGCGCACCTGGGAGTTGTTCTTCTCTAACTGTAGTTGTGTCTAGAGTGCTTAACCACTTCAATGCCGGGCACATTCACCCCCTTCCTGCCCAGGCCAATTTTCAGCTTTCAGCGCTGTCGCACTTTGAATGGCAATTGCGCAGTCATACAACGCTGTACCTAAACAAGATTTTTTCTTATTTTGCTCACACAAGTAGAGCTTTTTTTTTGGAGGTATTTATTCACCACTGTTTGTTTTTATTTTTTGCTAAACAAACAAAAAAACAAAACATTTTGAAAAAAAATAAGATTTTTCTGTTATCAAAATTTTGTAAATAAGTACCGTATATATCGGCGTATAACACGCACCTTCAATTTAAAAGGGAAGTTTCAGGAAAAAAAACTTTTTTTTTTAAATAAACCACTTTGAAGCAAAATAATGGTCAGTGCCCATCAATGAAGCCGGATCTGTGCCCATCTGCAGCCTCAATGCAGCCTGATCTGTGCCCATCTGCAGCCTCAATGGAGCCTTAACTGTGCCCATCTGCAGCCTCAATGCAGCCTGATCTGTGCCCATCTGCAGCCTCAATGCAGCCTGATCTGTGCCCATCTGCAGCCTCAATGCAGCCTGATCTGTGCCTATCTGCAGCCTCAATGCAGCTTGATCTGTGCCCATCTGCAGCCTCAATGCAGCCTGACATGTGCCCATCTGCAGCCTCAATGCAGCCTGATCTGTGCCCATCTGCAGCCTCAATGCAGCCTGATCTGTGCCCATCTGCAGCCTCAATGCAGCCTGACATGTGCCCATCTGCAGCCTCAATGCAGCCTGATCTGTGCCCATCTGCAGCCTCAATGCAGCCTGATCTGTGCCCATCTGCAGCCTCAATGCAGCCTGATCTGTGCCCATCTGCAGCCTCAATGCAGCCTGATCTGTGCCCATCTGCAGCGTGATATGCCCCTATCTGCAGCCTCAATGCAGCCTGATATGTGCCCATCTGCAGCCTCAATGCAGTCTGATACGCGCCCATCTGCAGCCTCAATGCAGCCTGACATGTGCCCATCTGCAGCCTCAATGCAGCCTGATCTGTGCCCATCTGCAGCCTCAATGCAGCCTGACATGTGCCCATCTGCAGCCTCAATGCAGCCTGATCTGTGCCCATCTGCAGCCTCAATGCAGCCTGATCTGTGCCCATCTGCAGCCTCAATGCAGCCTGATCTGTGCCCATCTGCAGCCTCAATGCAGCCTGATCTGTGCCCATCTGCAGCGTGATATGCCCCTATCTGCAGCCTCAATGCAGCCTGATATGTGCCCATCTGCAGCCTCAATGCAGTCTGATACGCGCCCATCTGCAGCCTCAATGCAGCCTAATTTTTCTTCTTCACTGATGTGCGCTGATGAGGCTGCACTGATGAGGCAGCACTGATGGGCACTGATGAGGAGGCACTAATATGCAGCACCGGTGGGCACTGATAGGCGGCACTAATGAACACTGATAGGCGGCACTGATGGGCAGCACTTATGGGCACTGATGGGTACTTTTTAGGCGGCACTGATGGGCGGAACTGTTAGATGGCACTGACAGGCCTCACAGATGGGCACTGACTGGCATCACTGATGGGCACTGATTAGCATTACTGGTGGGCACTGACATGCATTACCGATGGGGCATATCTCTCCTGTTAGGAAAGCTGCTTGTCGGCTCTCCTCTCCTCCCACGCTGTCAGTGTAAGGAGAGCCAGCATTTCCAATTTACACTGTGATCAGCTGTGATTGGACATAGCTGATCACATGGTAAAGAGCCTATGTCATTGGCTCTTTACCGAGATCAGTGATGCGGTGTGTCCGAAGGACACACCGCACCATGGATCACCGCGCTGCTCGCCCCCAGGCGCGTACAGGAGCGGCCCATTCTGAAGGAGGTCATATGAAATCCTCCGTCCGGCCATCATTCTGCTATAGGCCAGGTAGGAAGGTGTTAACGTTGACGGTACAAGTCAGCCACGGATTACTAGAGGGTTAACGGTCTTCAATTTGGCTCACTTCTAAGTCGTGAGTTGTGCTTTAATGCTGATTTCGAATGGCCGCAAACTCCGGCCTAGAACCTAAGCAATTAGCAAGTGTAGTTCTTAGTCTCCCCCATTAGGGTGCCTAAGCTCCGCCCACACGCTTTCTGGCGTGTCAGTTCCCCAGCCCCCTTTGGTCCCTGACTGGTCCTTATCTGTATAGTGCATGGTGCATTGTACCCAGGCCATCTCAAGGTTTCTTCTTTTGTAGTTAGGATCTCAGAATGGTTTTGGTGTGCTGCCCAATACTGGGGGTAATTTACTAAAGGCAAACCCACTTTGCACTGCAAGTACACCCTGGAAGTAAAGTCACTGTAGATCCAAGGGGGACATGAAAGGAAAATAAAAAACAGCATTTTAGCTTGCATATGATCGAATGATAAAATCAGCAGAGCTTCCCCTCATTTCAGATCTACCCCTTAGATTTAGAGCGACTGCACTTCCAAGAGCACTTGCAGTGCAACGTGGATTTAACGTTTCGTAAATACCCTCCACTGTCTTTGTTTTCAATCTTAGCATTGTGCTGGTATTTTACTTTTAAGAGGGAAAGAATGTGCCCTACTTCCAATTTTCCACCGTCCCAATATTGGTAAATTACCATACTGTGAGAAGAGCAGACGGCCCGAGTTATGGGCCACCACCAGACTCGGAGATCAGGGGAATGAGTGGACTTTTCTGTTTAGACAACTTTACTTTATTACTTTCATAACTACCGAGCAATCCAGAGCAGATGTTTAATTCGGCTACCACTGCGTTCTGAAAAGGGGGGAGATTTTCCAGTTAAAATGACAATTTACTCTTTAAATTTAAAGATTGTTTTTATGAGTCTCGGCAGAATTTTTTTACTCGGGTCCCTCAAGCTCTTTTCGGAGCCCCTTTAACTAATGTCCTGTCTGTTGAGAGCCTTCGTTTTATTACCATCCGGACATTCAAGGTAAGTAACTATATATGTTCAGACGCTACTGTGTATTGTTAGCGCGCCGAGGGAATGGTGGAAACGTTTGCATTACAGAGACATGTGCTTTCAATAAATACTCCACCTCATTAGAGGAAGAGCTCAGACAATCTGGATTAGATGATCCAACGAGGAGAACATACAGGGAACTCTTTGACTCTTTGAACGTTTATATGGATGGTATTATAGTCAATAAACAATAGAATATAATTAACACCTTGACTGTATATAAAAGTGAGATGTCTCTCTCTCTATATATATATATATACTAGCTGTCCTGTATCCCAAATAACTGGAATATAAAAAAGGTGCCTCTAACCACCAAACAAATGCATCTGATCTCTGCAGTTGACGGGAGGCATCAATGGGGCATCACTGGCAATTCCATTTCTTTGCTGTTGAGAGATTTAACTACTGATTCGCAGTCATCTCATTAGCAGGGATGAACGGGGGTTCAGTCCGAACTTAATCCGAACCCCAGTGCAGCAGAACCAATAGGAAGGTGTCACATGGTCGTATCTCTGCAAACCAACAATGAGGCACTATTCCTTCCACTGACACCTACAGTGGGGCATAATTCTCCTAGTGGAAGTGCCCCCTCAGTGGTTTGGTGGGAGGAAGAGTATCCCATCATTGGTGTCAGTGGGGAGAACAGTGTGTAACCATGTGACAGTTTCCCACGGGTTCTGCCAAACTATGTTCCAACCGAGTTTGGACCAAACCCAGCTTATCTCTAATCATTAGCAGTACACTTATTTCAGTTAAACCCCTCAGTGATAGTGGGAGGAATAGTGCCCCCTCATTGGTATTAGTGGGAGGAATAGTGTCCAATCATTGGTATTAGTGGGAGGAATAATGCCCCATCATTGGTTTTAGTGGGAGGAATGGTGCCCCATCATTGGTATCAGTGGGAGGAATAGTGCCCCATATTGGTATCAGTGGAAAGAATAGTGCCCCATCAATGGTGTCAGTGGGAGGAATAGTGCCCCCTCATTGGTGTCAGTGGGAGGAATAGTGCCCCCTCATTGGTGTCAGTGGGAGGAATAGTGCCCCCTCATTGGTTTCAGTGGGAGGAATAGTGCCCCCTCATTGGTGTCAGTGGGAGGAATAGTGTCCAATCATTGGTATTAGTGGGAGGAATAGTGTCCAATCATTGGTATCAGTGGGAGGAATAGTGTCCAATCATTGGTATTAGTGGGAGGAATAATGCCCCATCATTGGTTTTAGTGGGAGGAATGGTGCCCCATCATTGGTATCAGTGGGAAGAATAGTGCCCCACCCATCATTGGAGCACAGGTGTGTCAGGAGGAGGCTGCCTCTGGAGCTGCTGCTGATCCGTGTGAGAGGGGACTGGTGAGGAAATCTATCCCAGCTCTCCTGGCCCCTTTCTGGGGAAGCCATGGAGGCCAGCAGGGCCTCTCCTGCTGGAAGCTCCCAGCCATCTCCTGGGCCATCAGGTGACATGCCTTCCTCTGTACAAGCCATGGCTTGTGATCTCTCTGTCCCTGGTAAGGATGAAGGCTCAGAGGCAATTCAGGAGCGAGTGGTGGCCGGGATTAAAGCCCTGAATAGGGAAAGAGACAAGCTCTATAAACTGAGAGCGGAGCTGAAGCGCTTGAGAAGACAGCGTGAGGGCTTGCACAGCCAGAAACGTGGGTCCATGGATCCGGAGATCCAACTGGCCAAGGTCCGGGTGGAACATCAGGAGACCATTGTGTCCATCATGGAAGGAAGAGATGGGCCATTTAAGGAAAAGTTCTGCAATGACAGAAGGTTTGCCAGGATGACAAAAATGGAGGTGGAGGAGGAGACCCCCAGTTCAGACCCCCTGCCCCCTCAGGGAGAGGTAAGCAGCCCCATGCCTTCCCAGGACTCAGGAGGCATGCTCAGGGCCATCCAGGCAATGGAGTCTCCTATGCGGGGGGATCAGTTGGTGTTCCATGAGGAGGACATTACTGATAACATGCCTGACAAGGTAAAGCCTGTCAAGCCCCATGTGGTGCATAAAACTGTTTTTGTGAACACTGTGACTGATACTGACAATGTGCCCAGTGACAATCAGGCTGCTAATCCCATGTGTAGCAATGCTGTGCCTGCTGATGCTGCAGTACAGCAAAGTTTGCATTTAAAAAATGACATTCCTGCAGATGAACTACAAGATTCAGCAGAGCCAATTAACCCCCCTTTAGCTGAGTCTAAAGCTGTTTGCCCCACAGCTGCTGAGGACTCTACAGCACAGCTTCAGGAGACAGCTGGTATTGCAGCAGAAACTGTGATTATTCCTGATGGGAATGTGAATGTTTGTGTGACTGATAAAAATCATCTCAGTACAAGTGTGATGAATAATGGTCCCAGTTCAAGCGTGATGGACAGTCCTACCAACTCCGTTCCAGCAGATAATAATAATTGTAATGTACAGACTAATGTAACATCCGTGTGGGGCCTTGGCCCTGATAAGCCTACATTTGCTCAGGTGGTACGCTCTGCTCCTGGTAGCTCCGCCCCCAAGAGGGTTTTCCCCCTGCGACCTACCACCTTGAGCACCCTGGGATCTGGTCTTGGGTCTCTGGCTTCTGCTGGGGGTCCAAGAAGAAATGTAGTGATTCTTAAATGGGAAGGTGGTGCAACCCCTCCAGCACGGCGTGCAGTGGTGGACATGATTTTGGAGATGGGTTTTGGGGCAAACGATCTGTATGCCCTAATACATGTTGCTGGGAGCCGGGAATATACTATTAGTTTCACCAGGCCAGAAAGTCTTGACCTGTTCTGGGAGCGATATGAGGCTCGGTGCAGGTCAAGACCCGAATGGGAAGGTCTGACCCCAGTTGCAGTTTCACAAAGGTCTACAGTGAAAAAAATCACAATTATTCTCACTAATGAGAGTGTTCCTGCTCGAGATCTAGAGGTCTGGTTAAAGAATTATGGTGAGGTATTGACTAAGCCCGATAAAATACTTGATGAGCGTAACATCTGGACTGGGGGTTGGTCGGTTACAGTCAGGTTGGCCAGGGATGGGAATGTTGTCCGTCACCTGCCCTCCTCAGCTTTTATAGGGAGGGATAGGATGACTATTTTCTACCCTGGTCAGCCGAAGCTGTGTCACCGCTGTGGAGAAAAGGGGCATTTGAGCTCTTCCTGTTCAGCCTTGATATGTTCAGTGTGTCGGGGTCAGGGTCATATGGCCAAGGACTGCACCGAGATGATCAGGTGCAACCTGTGCCTGCGCCTTGGCCACCCCTATAGCAGATGTCCTGAAGCCTGGCACAATATGGAGAAGGAGGTAATTGATGACATGTCAAGGCTGGACAGGATGGAGGGTGATGCCCCTGGTGTACCATCCTCCTCTGCGGTGACCGACTCCCCTGGTCCTGCTCAGGATCCCTCTCCAGTTCCTGTGGCCACCCCTCCTGTGTCTGTAAGTATTCCTTCTGTATCTGTCTCTGTGTCCCCCCAGCCTACTGTATCCCCTCCTCTTGTGTCAGAACCTTCCAAGTCTATGCCCCCCGAGTCAGTTACCCCCCAGGAGTCTACCCCTCCTAAGTCTGATTCAAAGGGAGCACCCCCCCCACCAGGAGTGGTAGCGGGTACTAAAAAGGTTGCTTCTTCCTCTATAAAGAAGTCTTCTGTAAAGACTTCACAGAAAAAAGTAAGAGATGACGGCATCTCTGAAGCTGACCTGCAGTACCTGGAGGAGAGAAGGAAGGTTGGGAAGCGGAAGAAGCAGGTGGTGAGGACGGAACAGGCTCCAGTGCCTGTCTCCAACCGTTATAGGTCCTCTAATTGGGAAATTTCTTCATCTGGAGCTTCTTCGGAGCGAAGTTCTGATTCTGAGATGGAGTTTGAGGCGGCCTCAAGAAAGAGAGAGGCTTCTGGTGATGAGCAGCAGAGGGGAGCTAAGAAGCATTCCACCCAATAACCCAAATGGCGGTTCCCCCTCCGTTAAAAGTGGTGACAATAAATGTCGCCAGCATTAAGTCAGTAAGAGCTCATTCTATGGCCTTCTTTTTGTTCAGCCAATTAGATGCTGAAATTTTATTTTTGCAAGAGACTAGGCTCACCTCCTTGGCAGATATTCATATGGCCAAGAGAGAGTGGAGGTATGGTCCATCTTACTGGTCTCTTGCGGCCGAGCCTTACGGCGGTGTGGCGGTGTTGTTTAAAACCGGCATGGTAACTGTCCGGCGGGTTATTGAGGTGGAGATTGGGAGATGTATGGTCTTAGACGTCCTTGTGGGAGGGCAGGACCTGCGCCTAATTAATGTTTATGGGCCGCACACAAAGTGGGACAGGAAATGCCTTTTTACATCCCGGCAAGTGGTCTTTGGAGGTGACTTTAATACAGTAACTAGGCCCAAGGACAGGAAGGACTTCAAGGACAGGCTGGGATATGATAGCGTTTTTTTAAATAGTATGGTTAGGGATGCTGGTCTTGTGGATGTGCACATTAAGCACCTCCCGGATGACACTGGGTTCACCTTTCATCGAGGTAATAGTCAGAGTAGAATAGATTTTTTTTTTGAAGGAGACCTCTGCTTTCTCACCCCCAGTGGTGCAGGCAGTGGAGTTCTCTGATCACTGTATGCTATCTGTGGTCCTGAATGCTTCAGACGCCCCTCAGAGGGGTAAGGGCATCTGGAGATTGAATTCGACTCTACTCAAGGAAGAACATGTTAGACAATCCTTTGAGGAATTCTTTCAGGCACAGGTGACCATCCTGGACTTTTGTAGCAGCAAGGCTGAGTGGTGGGAGCTGACCAAAAAGAGGATTGCTGGATTCTTCAGGGGCCTAGCCAATAGAAAGCAGTTTAATAAATACATGACCTACCAACGTTTACGGAGGAAGCTGGATATTCTTGTCTCGAGAGGAGGAGATCCTGGGGCAATCTCGGAAGTGAAACTCCTTCTCAGGAAGTGTCAATATGACCGGCATGCCTCTTTGGTTCTGGAGAGGGACTATGGGAAGTACCACTCGCCTGACCCTTACCAGAACTGCAAACAAGGTGTAGCTGTTAAAACGGTCGTTGGCCTTAAGGACAGTACAGGTTCCTTGACGAAGTCCAGGTCAGGGATTCTGGAGGTCGTGAGGTCCTTTTATGCTGACCTTCTTGGGAGGAAAGAGCTTGACCGTGACAAGATGGAAAGCTTTTTGGACTCTACTCCAGGTCTAAATGATGAAGATGTCCCATTGATGAATTTGACAGAGGAGATCACAGTTGAAGAGGTGATGAGGGCAATTGAACAGCTTGCCATCAAAAAGTCACCTGGACCGGATGGCTTGACGGCTGAGTTTTACAAAGCTTTTAAGCCTATTCTGGCCCCACATTTGGTAGAGGTTTTTAACAGTTGCCTTGCAGAGGGGATACTTCCCCCTTCCATGAGGCACTCAGCTGTGATTCTTCTTTCAAAGGGTAAAGATCCTTCGATGATTGAGAATTGGCGCCCCATCAGCCTTCTTAATGTCGATAGAAAGATACTGGCAAAGATCATTTTCTGGCGCCTATCGTCAGTAGCAGAGTCTTTGCTTTCTCGTCATCAGCACTGTTCGGTCCAGGGTAGGTGCACCTTCACAGCAGTTTTAGCTGTCCGGGAGGCCTTGGAGCGATGCAGGGCTGCAGGCTGGGGAAAGTATTTGCTGACATTGGATCAGGCAAAAGCTTTTGATCGTGTTAACCACGAGTACCTGTGGTTGCTCCTTAGTAAGTACGGTCTGCCGGGTGGTTTTGTCAATTGGTTAAAAGTCTTGTATAAGGGGGCAGAAAGCTTTCCTCTTGTTAATGGTTGGGTTGGGCAGTCCTTTGAGGTTGGCTCCGGGGTGCACCAGGGTTGTCCCCTGAGTCCCTTGCTCTATGTGTTTGCAATCGACCCCTTCATCAGGAGGCTAGAGAGCGGCATGTTGTGTGGGGTGCCAGTGGGGCTCCCAGGTGAGCCGCCTTTGAGGGTTGTTGCCTATGCGGACGATGTGTCCGTGATTGTCACTGGGGCGGATGAAGCAGAGGAGGTGGTCTCTCTGACATCACGGTATTCTGAAGCATCAGGCTCCAAGATCAATCAGGAAAAGACTGAAGTTTTCTGGATGGGAAAGGAAGGTGAGGGTTTTGATCTCCCGGACACCTTTCCAGTGCCCCAGGAAAGAATTAAGATTCTAGGCATTGAATTTGGACCTGGTGATTATGGCCTCAAAAACTGGGAAGGCAGACTGGAAATTGCCAATACTAAGGTGGTCAGCTGGAAGAGATGGAAGTTATCTATGAGGGAAAGGGTTGATCTGATTAAGACTTACCTGATTCCGATCTTCTTGTATGTCAGCTTTGTCTGCATCTTGCCAGTGTCTCTCTATGCTAGGGTCAGTAGTGTGTTCTTCCAGATGTTGTGGGGGAACAGACTGAACCCCATCAAGAGGAATGTCACCTATCTATCCAGGAGGGAGGGTGGCTTAGGTATGGTCAACCCAGTTCTTTTCTTTTCACTGCTTTTTCTCAAGTTTAACATTGGTAATATGCTTGCAGTGGAACCTCCTGGATGGGTAGGCATCTTTAGATCTTGGTTTAGGCCTTTTCTGCGACTTTGGGAAGAGGGTGGCCAAGTGAAGAATCTCAGGGGTCATCGTGGTCAGCTACCAGCCTATGTCGCTCCGTGCCTGAAGTTACTACGGCAGTGGCGATTGTCGGCTGAAGATCTCAGATCGGTTCCGAGGAAAGTCCTTATGAGTCGAGTCTTGAGCGAAGTCTTTCATGACCCACTGGCCTTAAGGGATTGCCCAGGCCCAGTTTTGAGGGCAGGGTTAAGACTTATTAATTTGGACAGAGTACCCCCTAAATTTAGGGATCTGGCCTGGTTGTGCTTCCATGGGAGGCTCTATGTTAGGGGCAATTTGAAATTCCGCAGTGGGGTGGATCCTAGCTGTCCTCGGGAGGAGTGTGCAGGTGTGGAGGAGACTATGGACCATTTTCTGCTTCATTGCCCGTTTAACATAGAAGTGTACAAACAGGTGGGGCGGGCCCTCGGTGTCCCTTTCCTCTCCAGGCTGGGTTATGCTGAGTGGGTGTATGGAGCATTCAATACTGGTGGGATTTTTTGTTTAGATACACTTTTTCTAGTTAGCCTAGTAGTCCGTTATTTCACTTGGAATGCACGGTGTCAGGTCTGCATTCGGCGTAAAATTCTTCCTGTTGAGGTGGTGGTGTATGACATTCTGCATGAGGTGGAGAAGATTCGGGTGCTCGAGAGAGACAAGCGGAGTCAGGGGGCTTGGTTGAAGGCGTGGAGGGGTTTCAAGCCTCCCTGACTGCCAGGAGTCTCTTTCCCGGGTGTGGCTGTCTGTCTCTTATCACCCTAGATTATTATTATTTGGATTTATTTTTTGATAAATGGCTGCGTACATAGGTGATGGGTTGTGCCTCTTAGGCCCTCTCTGCTGCTTTATGTAAATAGTTTTGGTAGTGGATTATGTATATATTGTATATATTCTGAACATGGATGTGTATTCCTTGGATTTATGTTGAAGTTTTGTACTTTGGTTTTGTTTTTTACTTTTGTATAAAATTGGTTGCTTGATTCTTTTTAATAAACGATCAATAGTGCCCCCTCATTGGTTTCAGTGGGAGGAATAGTGCCCCCTCATTGGTGTCAGTGGGAGGAATAGTGTCCAATCATTGGTATTAGTGGGAGGAATAGTGTCCAATCATTGGTATCAGTGGGAGGAATAGTGTCCAATCATTGGTATCAGTGGGAGGAATAGTGTCCAATCATTGGTATTAGTGGGAGGAATAATGCCCCATCATTGGTTTTAGTGGGAGGAATGGTGCCCCATCATTGGTATCAATGGGAGGAATAGTGCCCCATCATTGGTATCAGTGGAAAGAATAGTGCCCCATCAATGGTGTCAGTGGGAGGAGTTGTACCCCATCATTAATATCAGTGGAAGGAATAGTGCCCCATCATTGGGATCAGTGGGAGGAATAGTGCCCCATTATTGGTATCCGTGGAAGGAATAGTGGCCCATCATTGGTGTCAGTGGGAGGAATAGTGCCCCATCATTGGCAGGGTTGTCCTAATAGCATCATGGGACCCTGGGATCAGGAGGGCAAGATACTGGGATCAGGAGGGTACAGTACAGGTTCCGGGATGTTGCCCGGGACACAGACATCCCTGGGAAAGCTTAGTAAAAAGAGTGACTATCCCAGAAAATCCGGGACAGTTGTCAAGTATGATGTAATGCAAGACTATCATGGAGCCCCCATACACATGGGGCCCCTGAGCAGTGCCCAGGGGTGCCTATGCATTAAGACAGCCCTGATAGTTGGTATCAGTGGAAGGAATAGTGCCCCATCATTGGTGTCAGTGGGAGGAATAGTGCCCCATCATTGGTGTCAGTGGGAGGAATAGTGCCCCATCATTGGTGTCAGTGGGAGGAATAGTGCCCCATCATTGGTATCAGTGGGAGGAATTACACTCCACTGTTAGTGTAAATGAAAGGAATGGTGCCTTTTCATTTCCAGCCTCCAAATAGTAAACTCCTAATAGTAAAAATTCATGAAATCCCTTTGCGTTTAAAACACAGCTGCACAAATACCGTATGACATAAAATATTGCAACAATCGCTATTTTATTCTCTAGATTCTCTGCTAAAAAATATATATAATGTTTGGGGGCTCTAAGTAATTTTCTAGCAAAAAATACAGATTTTAACTTGTAAACACCAAATTTCAAAAATTGGCTTAGTCATGAAAGGGTTAATTCTACATGGCCCCTTCATATAATGCATTCCCTGCAATGTTATCTTATTTTCAAAGTGAAGTAATATTATTCGGGGGTGGTTATTCCCTATATCTATTGCACCTATGTATTAACTTGTCTATTCCCCTAGTTAGCTAGTCTATTAAATCTCTGATCACATGTTACTGTTGATATCACAAAAATACAAGGTTAGCTATGAAACCAAGCACACGGCTTAATAAAACAAAGTCTTACTATTAGGAGGCTGGAGTGAAGCAGCTCACGGCTTCGTTCCAGCCCGTCCCCAGGCGCCGGAGGCAGCCGATTGGTCATCCGGCCTCCCGATGAAACGGGAGGCCCGGTAAGAGCGGCGGGAGGCGGCGGGAGGGAGGGACGTCCCCCTCCCGCTCCTCCGGTATAACAGCTGAGTGGCTTTTAGCCCTATCGGTTGTTATACCAGGAATCGCCGGCTCTAAAAAAAAACAGTACCGGGATGACGCCTACAGCTGCGGGCATCATCCCGGTATAACCCCCGAAAAGCCGAGTACGCACATCTGCGTACGCTCGGCGGGAAGGGGTTATACGAAGCTCCAATGACTCCTTTCATTCTTCCCCCCATCCGCTGTGCTATAAGCTTTAATAGACAATTAATAGAGAAGACGCCATGCCTTGCACACATGTTCCTAATGAATACCAGAGACGTGACATCTATGGATGCTCAAAAAGTAAATATGATTTACAGAGATTTATACTGTACACTCTTCATTCCATACACACGTGTTCCAGATTCTGGATAGTGACCTATAGACGGCACAGACTTACGCATACACGTACATTGCAGTCGGGATATCGTGCTTCACATCCAAGTAGAGGTCAGGGACGCAGCGCTCATCCTGGTTACACCCATTCCAGAATGGAACCTGAACCAAAAAGATGCGTCATCAACATTTGGTGTAAATAAAGAACGCACAGCTTCGCATTCCTCACACAGGACTAACATCTCTCTCTATTTCTAGGAAGAGAATAACCCTCCCCAAAGAAGAAATGAATTCTGGATAAAGACCCAGGTGGCCTTAAACTGGTTGTAAACCCTTCCATATACCCAGCGAAGCGACTGGCCTCAGGTGACACGGGGATGAAACCGATCCTCCTACATAAGTTGTACCTCGTTCCTCTGCTATCAGCATGAATCACTTCTGACAAGTTTTCCTGACACCGGGAGAAAAAAGGTGACAGGGGAGGGATCTCCAGCACACAGCCTGTGATTGACAGCCTCGGCTCTGTTCCTGTGTGCTGCGTGTAGGGGGGGTGTCCCCCCGATCCCTCATAGTTACATAGTAGGTGAGGTTGAAAAAAGACACAAGTCCATCAAGTCCAACCTATGTGTGTGATTATATGTCAGTACTACATTGTATATCCCTGTATGTTGCGGTCATTCAGGTGCTTCTCTAAAAGTTTCTTGAAATTATCGATGCCCCCCCGCTGAGACCACCGCCTGTGGAAGGGAATTCCACATCCTTGCAGCTCTTACAGTAAAGAACCCTCTATGTAGTTTAGGGTTAAACCTTTTTTCTTCAAATTTTAATGAAAGGCCACGAGTCTTGTTAAACTTCCTCAAAAAAGTTTCCTCCCTATTGTGGGGTCACCAGTCCGGTATTTGTACATTGAAATCATATCCCCTCTCAAGCGTCTCTTCTCCAGAGAGAATAAGTTCAGTGCTCGCAACCTTTCCGCATAACTTAGATCCTCTAGACCCTTTATTAGCTTTGTTGCCCTTCTTTGTACTCGCTCCATTTCCAGTACATACTTCCTGAGGACTGGTGCCCAGAACTGGACAGCATACTCCAGGTGCGGTCAAGTGTTACTTAACTCTGGATTAACTCCAGAGATAAAACGATAATTCTCCCGCTTTACAAGACTCTGGTCCGGCCGCACCTGGAGTATGCTGTCCAGTTCTAGGCACCAGTCCTCAGGAAGGATGTACTGGAAATGGAGAGAGTCCAGAGAAGGGCAACAAAGCTAATAACTGGACTGGAGGACCTTTTTATGAGGAAAGGTGTCAAACACGGAACTTATTCTCTCTGGAGAAGAGACGCTTGAGAGGGGATATGATTTCAATATACAAATACCGGACTGGTGACCCCACAATAGGGATAAAACTTTTTCGCGAAAGGGAATTCAAAAGGACACGCGGCCATTCACTAAAATGAGAAGAAATGAGGTTTACCTTAACCACTTGCCGACCGCCGCACGACTATATACGTCGACAGAGCGGCACGGGCAGGCAAAAGGACGTGTATGTACGTCCTTGCCTGCCCGCGGGTGGGGGGTCCGATCGGACCCCCCCCCGGTGCCTGCGGCGGTCGGCAAATCTCCCACGGCGATTGGAGGTGAGGGGGAGGCCATCCATTCGTGGCCCCCCCCTCGCGATCGCTCTCAGCCAATGGGATCATTTCCCTGCCTCTGTATTGTACACAGAGGCAGAGGAAATGATGTCATCTCTCCTCGGGTCGGTATTTTCCGTTCCGGGCCGAGGAGAGAAGACTGCAATGTAAGTGCACCAACACACTACACACAGTAGAACATGCCAGGCACACTAAACACCCCGATCCCCCCCCCGATCGCCCCCCGATCCCCCCCCAATCACCCCCCCCCTGTCACAAACTGACACCAAGCAGGTTTTTTTTTTTTTTTCTGATTACTGCATGGTGTCAGTTTGTGACAGTTACAGTGTCAGGGCAGTGAGTGTTAGGCCCCCTGTAGGTCTAGGGTACCCCCCTAACCCCCCCTAATAAAGTTTTAACCCCTTGATCACCCCCTGTCACCAGTGTCGCTAAGCGATCATTTTTCTGATCGCTGTATTAGTGTCGCTGGTGATGCTAGTTAGGGACGTAAATATTTAGGTTCGCCGTCAGAGTTTTATAGCGACAGGGACCCCCATATACTATCTAATAAATGTTTTAACCCCTTGATTGCCCCCTAGTTAACCCTTTCACCACTGATCACCGTATAACCGTTACGGGTGACGCTGGTTAGTTTGTTTATTTTTTATAATGTCAGGGCACCCGCCATTTATTACCGAATAAAGATTTAGCCCCCTGATCGCCCGGCGGTGATATGCGTCGCCCCAGGCAGCGTCAGATAAGCGCCAGTACCGCTAACACCCACGCACGCAGCATACGCCTCCCTTAGTGGTATAGTATCTGTACAGATCAATATCTGATCTGATCAGATCTATACTAGCGTCCCCAGCAGTTTAGGGTTCCCAAAAACACAGTGTTAGCGGGATCAGCCCAGATACCTGCTAGCACCTGCGTTTTGCCCCTCCGCCCAGCTCGGCCCAGCCCACCCAAGTGCAGTATCGATCGATCACTGTCACTTACAAAACACTAAACGCATAACTGCAGCGTTCGCAGAGTCAGGCCTGATCCCTACGATCGCTAACAGTTTTTTTGGTAGCATTTTGGTGAAATGGCAAGCACCAGCCCCAGGCAGCGTCAGATTAGCGCCAGTACCGCTAACACCCACGCACGCACCGTACACCTCCCTTAGTGGTATAGTATCTGAACGCATCAATATCTGATCCGATCAGATCTATACTAGCGTCCCCAGCAGTTTAGGGTTCCCAAAAATGCAGTGTTAGCGGGATCAACCCAGATACCTGCTAGCAACTGCGTTTTACCCCTCCGCCCGGCCCAGCCCAGCCCACCCAAGTGCAGTATCGATCGATCACTGTCACTTACAAAACACTAAACGCATAACTGCAGCGTTCGCAGAGTCAGGCCTGATCCCTGCGATCGCTAACAGTTTTTTTTGTAGCGTTTTGGTGAACTGGCAAGCACCAGCCCCAGGCAGCGTCAGGTTAGTGCCAGTAGCGCTAACACCCACGCACGCACTGTACACCTCCCTTAGTGGTATAGTATCTGAACTGATCAACATCTGATCTGATCAGATCTATACTAGCGTCCCCAGCAGTTTAGGGTTCCCAAAAACGCAGTGTTAGCGGGATCAGCCCAGATACCTGCTAGCACCTGCGTTTTGCCCCTCCGCCCGGCCCAGCCCAGCCCACCCAAGTGCAGTATCGATCGATCGATCACTGTCACTTACAAAACACTAAATGCATAACTGCAGCGTTCGCAGAGTCAGGCCTGATCCCTGCGATCGTTAACAGTTTTTTTGGTAGCGTTTTGGTGAACTGGCAAGCGCCAGCGGCCTAGTACACCCCGGTCGTAGTCAAACCAGCACTGCAGTAACACTTGGTGACGTGGCGAGTCCCATAAGTGCAGTTCAAGCTGGTGAGGTGGCAAGCACAAGTAGTGTCCCGCTGCCACCAAGAAGACAAACACAGGCCCGTCATGCCCATAGTGCCCTTCCTGGTGCATTCGCCAATCCTAATTGGGAACCCACCACTTCTGCAGCGCCCGTACTTCCCCCATTCACATCCCCAACCAAATGCAGTCGGCTGCATGAGAGGCATTTTTATGTCCTCCCGAGTACCCCTACCCAACGAACCCCCCCAAAAAAGATGTTGTGTCTGCAGCAAGCGCGGATATAGGCGTGACACCCGCTATTATTGTCCCTCCTGTCCTGACAATCCTGGTCTTTGCATTGGTGAATGTTTTGAACGCTACCATTCACTAGCTGAGTATTAGCGTAGGGTACAGCATTCCACAGACTAGGCACACTTTCACAGGGTCTCCCAAGATGCCATCGCATTTTGAGAGACCCGAACCTGGAACCGGTTACAGTTATAAAAGTTACAGTTACAAAAAAAGTGTAAAAAAAAAAAAAAAAAAAAACACAAACAAAAATATAAAATAAAAAATAATAGTTGTCGTTTTATTGTTCTCTCTCTCTTTATTCTCTCTCTATTGTTCTGCTCTTTTTTACTGTATTCTATTCTGCAATGTTTTATTGTTATTATGTTTTATCATGTTTGTTTTTCAGGTATGTAATTATTTATACTTTACCGTTTACTGTGCTTTATTGTTAACCATTTTTTTGTCTTCAGGTACAGCATTCACGACTTTGAGTGGTTATACCAGAATGATGCTTGCAGGTTTAGGTATCATCTTGGTATCATTCTTTTCAGCCAGCGGTCGGCTTTCATGTAGAAGCAATCCTAGCGGCTAATTAGCCTCTAGACTGCTTTTACAAGCAGTGGGAGAGAATGCCCCCCCCCCCCCCACCGTCTTCCGTGTTTTTCTCTGGCTCTCCTGTCTCAACAGGGAACCTGAGAATGCAGCCGGTGATTCAGCCAGCTGACCATAGAGCTGATCAGAGACCAGAGTGGCTCCAAACATCTCTATGGCCTAAGAAACCGGAAGCTACGAGCATTTTATGACTTAGATTTCGCCGGATGTAAATAGCGCCATTGGGAAATTGGGAAAGCATTTTATCATACCTATCTTGGTGTGGTCAGATGCTTTGAGGGCAGAGGAGAAATCTAGGGTCTAATAGACCCCAATTTTTTCAAAAAAGAGTACCTGTCACTACCTATTGCTATCATAGGGGATATTTACATTCCCTGAGATAACAATAAAAATGATTAAAAAAAAAAAAAATGAAAGGAACAGTTTTAAAATAAGATAAAAAAGCAAAAAAATAATAAAGAAAAAAAAAAAAAAAAAAAAAAAAAAAGCACCCCTGTCCCCCCTGCTCTCGCGCTAAGGCGAACGCAAGCGTCGGTCTGGCATCAAATGTAAACAGCAATTGCACCATGCATGTGAGGTATCACCGCGACGGTCAGATCGAGGGCAGTAATTTTAGCAGTAGACCTCCTCTGTAAATCTAAAGTGGTAACCTGTAAAGGCTTTTAAAGGCTTTTAAAAATGTATTTATTTTGTTGTCACTGCACGTTTGTGCGCAATTGTAAAGCATGTCATGTTTGGTATCCATGTACTCGGCCTAAGATCATCTTTTTTATTTCATCAAACATTTGGGCAATATAGTGTGTTTTAGTGCATTAAAATGTAAAAAAGTGTGTTTTTTCCCCAAAAAATGCGTTTGAAAAATCGCTGCGCAAATACTGTGTGAAAAAAAAAAATTAAACACCCACCATTTTAATCTGTAGGGCATTTGCTTTAAAAAAATATATAATGTGTGGGGGTTCAAAGTAATTTTCTTGCAAAAAAAAATAATTTTTTCATGTAATCAAAAAGTGTCAGAAAGGGCTTTGTCTTCAAGTGGTTAGAAGAGTGGATGATGTGTGACATAAGCTTCTAAATGTTGTGCATAAAATGCCAGGACAGTTCAAACCCCCCCCAAATGACCCCATTTTGGAAAGTAGACACCCCAAGCTATTTGCTGAGAGGCATGTCGAGTCCATGGAATATTTTATATTGTGACACAAGTTGCGGGAAAGAGACAAATTATTATTTTTTTTTTTTTTTTTTGCACAAAGTTGTCACTAAATGATATATTGCTCAAACATGCAATGGGAATATGTGAAATTACACCCCAAAATACATTCTGTTGCTTCTCCTGAGTACGGGGATACCACATGTGTGAGACTTTTTGGGAGCCTAGCCACGTATGGGACCCCGAAAACCAAGCACCGCCTTCAGGCTTTCTAAGGGCGTAAATTTTTGATTTCACTCTTCACTGCCTATCACAGTCTCGGAGGCCATGGAATGCCCAGGTGGCACAAACCCCCCCCAAATGACCCCATTTTGGAAAGTAGACACCCCAAGCTATTTGCTGAGAGGTATAGTGAGTATTTTGCAGACCTCACTTTTTCTCACAAAGTTTTGAAAATTAAAAAAAGAAAAAAAAAATTTTTTTTTTTGTCTTTCTTCATTTTCAAAAACAAATGAGAGCTGCAAAATACTCACCATGCCTCTCAGCAAATAGCTTGGGGTGTCTACTTTCCAAAATGGGGTCATTTGGGGGGGGTTTGTGCCACCTGGGCATTCCATGGCCTCCGAAACTGTGATAGGCAGTGAAGAGTGAAATCAAAAATGTACACCCTTAGAAATCCTGAAGGCGGTGATTGGTTTTCGGGGTCCCGTACGCGGCTAGGCTCCTAAAAAGTCCCACTTATGTGGTATCCCCGTACTCAAGAGAAGCAGCAGAATGTATTTTGGGGTGCAATTCCACATATGCCCATGGCCTGTGTGAGCAATATATCATTTAGTGACAACTTTGTGAAAAAAAAAATAAATAAAAAAATAAATTGTCACTTTCCCGCAACTTGTGTCAAAATATAAAATATTCCATGGACTCAACATGCCTCTCAGCAAATAGCTTGGGGTGTCTACTTTCCAAAATGGGGTCATTTGGGGGGGGTTTGTGCCATCTGGGCATTTTATGGCCTTCAAAACTGTGATAGGTAGTGAGGAGTAAAATCAAAAATGTACGCCCTTAGAAATCCTGAAGGCAGTGATTGGTTTTCGGGGCCCCGTATGCGGCTAGGCTCCCAAAAAGTCCCACACATGTGGTATCCCCATACTCAGGAGAAGCAGCTAAATGTATTTTGGGGTGCAATTCCACATATGCCCATGGCCTGTGTGAGCAATATATCATTTAGTGACAACTTTTTGTAATTTTTTTTTTTTTTTTTTTTTTTTTCATTATTCAATCACTTGGGACAAAAAAAATGAATATTCAATGGGCTCAACATGCCTCTCAGCAATTTCCTTGGGGTGTCTACTTTCCAAAATGGGGTCATTTGTGGGGGTTTTGTACTGCCCTGTCATTTTAGCACCTCAAGAAATGACATAGGCAGTCATAAATTAAAGACTGTGTAAATTCCAGAAAATGTACCCTAGTTTGTAGGCGCTATAACTTTTGCGCAAACCAATAAATATACACTTATTGACATTTTTTTTACCAAAGACATGTGGCCAAATACATTTTGGCCTAAATGTATGACTAAAATTGAGTTTATTGGATTTTTTTTAGAACAAAAAGTAGAAAATATCATTTTTTTTCAAAATTTTCGGTCTTTTTCCGTGTATAGCGCAAAAAATAAAAACGGCAGAGGTGATCAAATACCATCAAAAGAAAGCTCTATTTGTGGGAAGAAAAGGACACAAATTTCGTTTGGTTACAGCATTGCATGACCGCGCAATTAGCAGTTAAAGCGACGCAGTGCCAAATTGTAAAAAGTGCTCTGGTCAGGAAGGGGGTAAATCCTTCCGGGGCTGAAGTGGTTAAACTGCGTAGAGGGTTCTTTACTGTAAGAGCGGTAAGGATGTGTAATTCTCTTCCACAGGCGGTGGTCTCAGCGGGGGGCATCGATAATTTAAAAAAAACTATTAGATAAGAACGACCACAACATACAGGGATATACAATGTAATACTGACATATAATCACACACATAGGTTGGACTTGATAGACTTGTGTATTTTTTTCAACCTCACCTACTATGTAACTAAACTCACAACAGTAAAATGTGTCTGCATATGCAGTATAGCATGCTTGTTATACTCAGGGCTTTTTTTCAGCGGGAACGGGGGGGGGACGCAGTTCCGGCACCTCCACCACTGAATATATGTAATGGCAAGGAGTGCAGGGTTGTGCTATAGTGTCTATTGATGCTGGCTGTTGATGGATCTATTGTTGCCTGAGGGGATCTATTTCTGCAGAAGGGTTGATTGCTGCTGGGGAGGTCTATTGTTGCTGGTGGGGGATCTATTGTTGCTCTGGTGGGTCTTATGTTGCTCGGTGGTCAGTTGGGAGGGGAGGGATCTACTGTTGAGGGAGCAGTCTATTATAGCTGGCTGGTAGAGGGTCTATTGTTGCTGGGTGGTATTTAGTTGTAGGTGGTCCATTGTTGCAGGGATCTATTGTTGCTGGTGGCTCTATTGTTGTTGGCTGTGGGGGGTCTATTTTACTGCTTTTCTTGTTATCAATAACAAATTCCATACATATTACTTAGTACCACAAATGTTACTTGGTTCTGTATTCTCTAAAAGGGGCAGTGCTGGGAGATGGGTAGGGGGTGGAACCAAGGACTGGTGCTCAGAGGTAGGTAGGGGCAAAGACAATGGGTAACTCCCAAAAGGAGGAGTTCCTGCACCTATTCTCTGAGAAAAAAAAGCCCTGGTTATACTCACTGTGGAACTTAAGGGGTTAATCCTCTGTGTTGTGTAAAAAGGCTGTTTGATCCTGTATGCTCTCCCTCCTGCAATGTCTATCTAAGGAAGGCCAGCTAACACAGGCCAGAGTAGCCAACCTGCACATGCTCAGTTGTGTCTTTTATGCTGGAGAGAACATTTGCTTGTTGATCAGAGCTAGCCAGGTCACATGATATTGACATCACACATGTGGGCGTGTATACAGGCTGCAGTGGAAATCTCCTCCTTCCTGAACTCTCAGCAACGGAGAAACTTTGCAGTTTATCATGTAACCGTGGTATACAGATCATCCAAAAAGGTTTATAGTGGCAGTATTTTAATGTAAAAAGATTTATAAGCTGTGGGCACTGTGATGAGCTATTTTCATATTACTGGGTTTAGTAACACTTTTAGCTCTCATTGAGCTCTGCAGAGTGTAACTTCAGCTTTCTGAAAGCTCAGACAGGTGTAGCACCCTCTAGTATGCTACAATAGTTTTTTTGTTAGTGTAGGAAAATTGTTAAGGTTTGGCTAGCTGCCAAGCCTAGGTGTTTTTTTTTCTAGGTCAGGGTGAGTGACTCAGGGAGGGCTGGATGATTCACAGGCAGCACTTCTGAGACCTCCCCCCTACTTCTCACTGGAACTTGTGAGAAATTTCCAGAAGAATGGGAGTGGAGGTGAGGAGGAGATGTCTTGAGTATTCATGAGGGCCCTGACCAATCCCCAACAGATGGGTTGGAAGGGGGTAGGCCCCCTCAGATACTCTGGGTCAGCCCAGCTGGGGCAGTGGAGTTCAGGTGGAAGATGGAGATGGAGTGTTAGGAGGCTGTTGGTGGACCCTTGAGGGTAACTCCTCAAAAGTCTGGGATTTTGGGTGCGGAAGGGACCCTCTTCATGACACACGGAGGTGTCCTGACCAGCAGGTGTGAGGACAGCAGGAGGAGAACACTGCCGGTGCAAATCTCCAGGGAGGAATACAGACAGGAGGGATGGTGAGTGTTACAGTCGGGGAGGACTAAGAGGCATGCCTGAGAGGACTGGGTGAGAGAAGTCTGGGATGGATGCAGAGTCAGTCTGCGAGGACTATGGAAGCTTAGACAAGAGGGCTAGAGAACGGGGGAGCTGCAGCCAGGTGGACTGGCAGTGCCTGAAGAGGTGGTCCTGGGATCAGTAGCCACAGAAGGACAGCTGGGCACTAGGACTTTGCTACACAGCCAAGGGGCCCCCGGTCCCTGCTGGTAAAGGGCATTTGCTACCAATCTAACAGTGCCAGCTGGTCCTGGTAGTTGTAGTGCTTCAAGCAAGTGTTGTGCTGGAGGAAGCCGAGGAGTGTAAATAGATTGTACAGAAGAAGTTGTCCCTGGAAAGTTCTGCAAAATTCAAGTGGACATCCCATAATACCCCTATCCCCATCCAAGTTCAATACCTCCTTTTAAAAACCAAAAACAAAGCTACAAGGACTGTTTTTTGGCTACAGAGTGCTGTGGAAAATCCTGTGTGCCTGGCTGTGCAGGGGGTAGTGCTCCAAGCGAGTGTTGTGCTGGAGGAAGCTGAAGAGTGTCAATAGCCAGACATGTGCAATTCATTTCGTTCCGAATTCGTTTTTTTACAAATTCGTTAATTCCGAAATTTCCGAATTTTTTCATTTCTGAAATTTCCGAATCTCTGAAATTTTAGAATTTCAGAATTTTGGAACTCGTAAATTCGAAATTTCGTAAATTCGAAATGCGGAAATTGGGAAATTGGAAACTTTGGATATTCGGAAGTTCTGAATTTCGTAAATTCGTAAATTGGAAATTGGAAATTTCGGAATCTCCAAAATTCGAGATTCGGAAATTGGAAAATTCGGAAGATCGAATATTTGGAAGTTCGGAAATTCGGAAATTCGAAAGTTCGGAAATTTGGAAATTCGAAAGTTCGGAAATTTGGAAATTCGAAAGTTCGGAAATTCGGAAATTCGAAAGTTCGAAATTCGAAAATTCGAAAATTTGGAAATTCGGAAATTCGGAAATTCGAAAATTCTGAAATTCGAAAATTCGAAAATTCAGAAATTTGGAAATTTGAAAGTTTGAAAATTCGCAAATCCGAAAATTCGGAAATTTGGAAATTTGAAAGTTTGAAAATTCGCAAATCCGAAAATTCGAATTCTGAATTTTCGAATTTCCGAATTCCGAATTTTCGAAAAAAGTAAAAAAACGAATGAAATGAAAACAAACAAATTTTTTGTCAGTGCACGTGTCTATAAATAGATGTACAGAAGAAGTTGTCCCTGGAAAGTTCTACTAAAGTCAAGTGGGCATCCCATATTACCCCATATTACCCTTCTCCCTATCCAAGTTAAGCCCACTAAATAAAAATACTTAACAAAGCAATGGACTGTTCCTTGCCTCAAATGTTCTGTGAAAATGCGATGTGCCTGGCTGTGCAGGGTGGGGAGTCCCTTTCTACTTAGGGGTGCGCTACACACAATCTTTATAAATTGTGCATTTTGAATGGCTGTAGAGAAGAGAGGGCTGCAGATAAACAGGTACAACTTAAGTAGGAGGATTTGTTTCATCTCTGTGTATCACCAGTCACTTCACTGAGTATATTGAAGGGATTACAACCACTTTACAATGGAGAAGGTGGTTGAACTGCACATGGGGGATGCTTGCACTTATAGTATGATTTTTTGTTTTTTTGCAATACAATAAGCACTAAACACATTTTTTTCCTTTGTTTATTTCTTTTTTTACATTTTTTATATTGTCATTGCTGTGGAGAAAACCGCATCTGCCATGATTAAGCAACACTTCATAAAGGAAGGGGGAGGGGGAATTACATTTTGTAAGAAAATAATGGGTTGCAGAGACTGCGGATTGACATTTTCTGCACATAATAATGTGGATTAGCCGGGTCTCCATATAATGAAAGCACATCAAATGTTTCATGGCAATAAATGCATAGCTAAGCATAAAAAAAAATAAAAAAAATAAACATTATTAAATATTCGTATTGGGTGCACAGAAACCATGAAAATCTAGTTATCGTACATATGGAACAAAAATGCAACATCGGAAAATACTGAAAATTATGTTTTAAGGGAAAAGGAACACAATTATCCTGGATCTCAGGGTCACCAATCATAATTCACAAGTCAACAGTGTTAAAATGTACCTAAACCCAAAAACAAAAATGTAATACTTTAGGTGTGGTGGCTGCATTCATTTTGTTTTTTTAGGTTTTTTTCCCCTATATTTTCTCCTGCTGATCTGGCCAATAACATACCTCCTGTCTTATGGTCTTATGGAACAGTATTGTCTAATTGTCTAGAGCCCCAGTGGCCTGGTCGGCCACATGCGGGACCTTTGGCACTTTTTCTGTGGCACTCGGGGGCCCTTAAAGGCTTTATTCATATTTTGGCTTCTACTGGAGGTTGGAGTTTAAATGCCTCCTATCAGGTATGTCTTCCAAGTAATGGGGTATCATTCTTCCTAAAGTGCACTTCCTCCCTTCTAGACCATCCTTCTTCCACTGGTGCTCTCAACCGATTCTGCAGAATTTTTTCCAGATGTCTGTAGCATCCTCATTGTTAGATTAAAGGTAAATTCAATTTGTTCCTCTGTAGAAGCAGGGGTTAATTTGTTTCGACTGTGCAGTGCTACAAGGCTATGGATCTGTTACCTCTCCCTTGGTTCTCAAATTCACTGGATAGTTCTAGAACTTAGTGGGGGGGGGGAGGAACATGTAGCCTGGATATTTATGGAGTTCCCACCAATACTCTGAGGAGGCAAGGTGGGGGAACAACCCATAAATAGGCTCAGTAGGTGGGGGAACAACCCATAAAGAGGCTCAGTAGGTGGGGGAGTAACCCATAAATAGGCTCAGTAGGTGGGGGGAACAACCCATAAATAGGCTCAGTAGGTGGGGGAACAACCCATAAAGAGGCTCAGTAGGTGGGGGAGTAACCCATAAATAGGATCAGTAGGTGAGGGAACAACCCATAAAGAGGCTCAGTAGGTGAGGGAACAACCCATAAAGAGGCTCAGTAGGTGGGGGAACAACCCATAAATAGGCTCAGTAGGTGGGGGGAACAACCTATAAATAGGCTCAGTAGGTGGGAGAACAACCCATAAAAAGGCTCAGTATTTGGGGGAACAACCCATAAATAGGCTCAGTAGGTGGGGGGAACAACCCATAAATAGGCTCAGTAGGTGGGAGAACAACCCATAAAAAGGCTCAGTATTTGGGGGAACAACCCATAAATAGGCTCAGTAGGTGGGGGAACAACCCATAAATAGGCTCAGTAGGTGGGGGGAACAACCTATAAATAGGCTCAGTAGGTGGGAGAACAACCCATAAAAAGGCTCAGTATTTGGGGGAACAACCCATAAATAGGCTCAGTAGGTGGGGGGAACAACCCATAAATAGGCTCAGTAGGTGGGGGAACAACCCATAAATAGGCTCAGTAGGTGTGGCAACAACCCATCAATAGGCTCAGTAGGTGGGGGAACAACCCATAAATAGGCTCAGTAGGTGGGGGAACAACCCATAAATAGGCTCAGTAGGTGGGGGAACAACCCATAAATAGGCTCAGTAGGTGGGGGAACAACCCATAAATAGGCTCAGTAGGTGGGGGAACAACCCATAAATAGGCTCAGTAGGTGGGGGAACAACCCATAAATAGGCTCAGTAGGTGGGGGAACAACCCATAAATAGGCTCAGTAGGTGGGGGAACAACCTATAAATAGGCTCAGTAAGTGGGGGAACAACCCATAAATAGTCAGAAGCCTGGCAGTCAAGGGTAGAGAGTACAGGGTCCAGTTATCTGGAGAGGACCCCTGTGCTGGGGGCTCTGCCCCTGAGCAGGAGGAAGGACAGGAGGAGAGCGAGAGGAAGAGAGAAGGAGCAACTGGAAGCCCCACATTATCAGCCTCAGCTAGGCTTAGCTGAAGCCATCCTGAAAGCAAGACCCAGCCTCTATAGCAGAGTGCCCATACAGCAGCCTCTTGGATTCCAGGAACCACTTAAAGGGAATAAGTGAGTAACTTCCATTTCAACGTACCCCAAGCCTGTAATGAGGGGTCAGTAAGTCTGCAATACTTTACATGTCCAGGACCAGGAGACAGCTTAGAGCCAGTGCAAAGCAGCTAGAAGCAACCCCATATCTCTAGCTTGGGACAGCAGTAGCCAGGTGCTTTGGCATTCCTGCAAGGAGCAGCAACTGCATCTTCAGTTTGGAACCTTTTTTGTTGCTATTTTAGCTGCACCAACACTCCCACGGGTGGACAGCACATTTGAAGTAAGAGGCATTAGCAAATCCTCATAAGTTTATTCAAGTTCTTCAGTTCCGGCCATCCAATGCATTCCTATTCCATATCCAAGTTATCCCCTAAATAAACAAAATCAAAACCCCCTAGACTGTTTATCAAGCTTGTGAAGAAAGTGTGAAAATTTCTGTTGCTTGGCGGTGCAAGCTAAAGACCCAACAAATCCAGCAGCTACTATGGGAGTGAGCTCTACAAGTCTTTAGGTCAGTCATGAGGCTTGCAGGGTCCCCTTGGCCCATTCTCTGGTCCTTGGAGGTCCTCAATGATACAGAGAGTGTACCTGACATGATGCCAATGCCGTTCTTTGCCTCATTGTACTGTGAGCATAAGTTCCCGGGGTGAGGCTCTCCCCCCTCTTCCTGACACCCTTCACCCACAGGGAGTGGGTTGAATGATGCTGGGTGTCATTCAGCTTAGAAAAGGACCAGCTTTGGATTGCAGATCTGGAAAGTCGGAAGGGGATTCAATGAAAGGAGAAGAATAGGCAAGTATTGAAAAGTGGACTCGGGCTAAGTATCCAAATCTAAAAGTTCAATGGGGAGAGCAAAACTAGATAATAATGGCTTTGGCGGGGATGGGGAAGTCATTAAGTGCAAAGATCTCATTACTGGAGTCCTTGAGGACTTTAAACGGTGATTCATTATCAGCCAGCATTAATCATAATCATTAAGCATTAATTAAATGATCAGTTTTGGGTGGGATGACCCTTAAAACATTTAAAAACACCGAAAACACAGAGACACATTATGCAAACTGGCTTTGTAATGGAGAATGTGGTGTTCATTCCCAGATCCTGCTAACCACTCCCTGATGTCTATGGCTGAAAGAGCAAACTCAGCAGAACAACTCCGAACATGAGTGCTCAGCCAAGAGGTGACATCATTGTATGCTATGCTATACATCATTAGTATTGGATAGAGCAATGCAGAATTAAAGCGGTAGTAAACCGTTGGATATTTTTTTCTTTTTTTAAACCCTACAAGGCAAAGTCATAATGTGCTAGTATGCATCGCATACTAGCACATTATGTGAAACTTACTTTCGAATGAAGCCCTCAAGAAGGAGTTTCTACCTTCACCCGGTCTGCCTTTCCGGGTTCGCGGACTCTGGCTGTGTGAGTGGCCGGAGTCCGGGTATTCCGTTCCTTCAGAGCTCATGCGCCCGGCGCACGTTTAGGAGATATTTACAGTACCTATAGGTAAGACTTATTATAGGCTTACCTATAGGTAAAATTTATGCATGGGAGTTTACTCCCACTTTAAGCTAGCCATACAACGCTAGATTTTCATATGAAAATTCTCACAGGACATTCGATAACAACCATCAAATACTTGATGATTCTTCACAAATATCATTTGCAAGTACTTCAAAATTCACGTTGCTTTTAACATTTGATTTTTGGAATGAATAGAATTGTCCATATGACAACCACATTGACTGTGGTATCAAGTTAATAGATACTGACAAAAAAACTTTATCACATGCATCTGATCAATTTGTAGGCAGGTGCAGTCTATTTTCTCCACAGCAGGTGGCGCTCATGCGTAGTGGCACTGTTGCTGGAGAGGAAGTCAGGAGGTACAAGGTTCCTCTATGGTTTCTTGGATCACTGGAAAAGCTATCCTATTGGATGCTGATGCCCCGTGTGACTCAAGGAGCCATCTTGGATCAGGCAGAGCCTATTTAAGGCCCTGCCTCCCAGGTTTTGGCGTGCTTTGCTGAGTGAGCAGAGTAGGGACAGGTACCCCATCTGTGAGGAACAGTATAAGTGCCAGCAAAAGGTTCCAGGAAAGGGTAAGTATAGGGCCCCATCTCCTTATCGACTCCCGACGGACCAGATGGTCGCATTGTGTCCCCTCTTTGCAGACACTGATTCCATCTGGAATCTACCTTGTTACTCTACTGAACGGTGAGAGTGCCTGGGTGGTAGACATGTGCAATTCATTTAGTCCCGAATTAATTTTTTAACGAATTTTGACAAATCCGTTAATTTACGAATTTCTGAAAATTTGAAATTTGGAAATTCAAAAATTTCAGAAATTCGAAAATTCGTAAATTCGGAATTTCAGAATTTCCGAATTTCAGAAATTCAGAAATTCGAAATTTCGGAAGTTTGAAATTTCGAAATTAGGAAATTCCAAAATTCAAAAATTTGGAAATTTGAAAATCCAAAAATAAGAATGAAAATTTAAACATTCAAAAGAATGAAAATCTGAAAATTCGAAAACCCGAAAATCTGAAATAATAACTAACTAATAATGAATATTAAATTCTAGATATTGGAATTTCCTTTCAAATTTGGCTGTTAGTGAACGTATTTGAACGAATTATCTGAAATAACGAATGCCGTATCTAAACGGATGGAACGTAACGATCTAACAATAATAAATAACAATAATAATAATAAAACCTTTTTATTATTATTATTTATTTTTCATTTGTTCCATGTGTTTAGATGCGGCATTCGTTATTTCGGATAATTCGTAACTTCAGATGAATTTGTATTCCTTACGTTCACAAACAGCCAAATTTGAAAGGAAGTTCCAATACCTATAATTTAATAGTTATTATTTCGAATTTTACTAATTTTCTTTCTTTTTTTTCAGATTTTCGAATTTTTGGATTTTCGAACTTCTGAATTTCCGAATTTTCGATTTCCGAAAATCCGGAAAATTGGAATTCGAAAATTCGGAAATTCAGGATTCAGAAATTCCAAAATTCGAAATTTCGGAAATTCCAAATTCCGGAAATTCGAAATTCGGAAATTTGGAAATTCCAAATTTCCAAATTTTCAGAATTTCCGAATTTTCAAAATTCTAAATTCGGCTATTCGGAAATTCAAAATTGAAAATTGGTGAAAATTCGGAAATTCAGCAATTCAAAAATTCGGAAATTTGAAAATTCGAATTTTCGGATTTCCGAATTTTTGAAAAAAGCAAAAAAAAAAACAAATGAAATGAAAACGAACAAATTTTTTGTCAGCGCACATGTCTACTGGCTGGGTGGCTGTTCCACCAGGCTTGTTTTGAACTGTTGCTGTATTCCTTCAATACAACCTCTATTGCGCCTGCCTGTGTGAATTACAGCTCTTTAACACTGCCAGTGCCCGGGCATCAGTGGTAAAGCGCCGCTAGTATTAGCAGCACTTTACCGTCATTTTGGCGGCGCTTTTTGGGTGCTTTCTAACCCTCGCTAGCGGCCGAATGAAAGTATAAAAGCGCCCGCTTTGGCAACGCTGCCCATTGATTTCAATGGGCAGGGGCGCTTTAGGAGCGGTGTACACACCGCTCCTAAAGCACCTCAAGGAAGCTGCTTGCAGGACTTTTTTTGACGTCCTGCCAGCGCAGCGCCCCCAGTGTGAACGCAATCAGGTTTTCACACTGGGATTGCAGATGAGGCTTTTAGCGCTAAAAATAGTGCCTGTAAAGCGTCTGAAAAATGCCTCCAAAGGGGCCTTTTTCAGGGGTCTAACGGTCTCTGCACCTCACTGCCCCCACCTAGAAACGTTGTTTAGAAGACATAGACATATTCCCAAAAACGTGAGCTCTTATAGATTCAGACCTATAAATAAATGGTTTCTTTTTAACACATTCGTTATTTCGTTCGTCACTTACAGAGGCTTTGAGAGATGATGGCCATCCTTCCTCTAGTACTGGTCCCTGGTCAGGAAAGGCCAACTCATACTCCAAAGAAAAGGTGATTGGCTTCACGTAGTCTGCTGTGTCCTAGAAAGGAGAAGGAACATATATACAGTATAAATAAGGAAATATGATATTGTACATCTAAATGTAATACTCTATCTTAAGCCATCCTCAAAGTGGTTGCAAACCTCTGAAATGAAACCAGCACACAGCCTGTGATTGACAGCCTCAGCTGTGCATGCTTTCCTACGGGACTAGGTAGAGGGGGGGTGTCCATTCCCTCCACTCAGGTCTCAGATTACACTCAGCTCTCGGCTCTGTGCTGTGCAGTGTGTGACATCAGATCATCCATGTCCCCTGCCCTCTGACAACCAGGTTATAACATAGACATATACGGATGTGCACATCCACAAAAGGAGTGATTGTGTCTTGAAATTAACCAGATCTGTGATTTAAGAACATTTGAAGGTATCCTTAAGAGAATCCATAATTTGGATGGAGATAATGAACTCAGAGAAAGTTTCAGGTGGTGATGACCCTATGACATACGGTGCCTTGAAAAAGTATTCACACCCCTTGAAATTTTCCACATTTTGTCACGTTACAACCAAAAACATACATTTATTTTATTGGAATTTTATGGGATAGACCAACACAGAGTGGCACATAATTGTGAAGTGGAAGGAAAATGATAAATGGTTTTGCATACTTTTTTACAAATAAATATGTGAAAAGTGTGGGATACATTTGTATGGTGCCCCCCGGAGTCAATACTTTGTAGAACCCACTTTCTCAGCAATTACAGCTGCAATTCTTTTTGGGGATGTCTCTACCAGCTTTGCACATCTAGAGAGGGACATTTTTGCCCATTCTTCTTTGCAAAATATCTCAAGCTCTGTCAGATTGGATGGAGAGCGTCTGTGAACAGCAATTTTCAAGTCTCGCCACAGATTCTCAATGGGATTTAGGTCTGGACTGTGACTGGGCCATTCTAACACATGAATATGCTTTGATCTAAACCATTCCATTGTAGCTCTGGCTGGATGTTTCGGGTTGTTGTCCTGCTGGAAGGTGAACCTCCGCCCCAGTCTCAAGTCTTTTGCAGACTCTAAAAGGTTTTCTTCTAAGATTGTCCTGTATTTGGCTCCATCCATCTTCCCATCAAATCAACTCTGACCAGCTTCCCTGTCCCTGCTGAAGAAAAGCACCCCCACCACATGATGCTGCCACCACCATGTTTCACGGTGGGGATGGTGTGTTTAGGGTGATGTGCGGTGTTAGTTTCCCCCCCCCACATAGTGTTTTGCTTTTAGGCCAAAAAGTTGAATTTTGGTCTCATCTGACCAGATCACCTTCTTCCACATGTTTGCTGTGTCCTCCACATGGCTTCTCACAAACTGCAAACAGGACTTCTTATGACTTTCTTTCACCAATGTCTTTCTTCTTGTCACTCTTCCATAAAGGGCAGATTTGTGGAGAACACGACTAATAGTTGTCCTGTGGACAGATTCTCCCACCTGAGCTGTGGATCTCTGCAGCTCCTCCAGAGTTACCATGGACCTCTTGGCTCTTCTCTGATGAATGTTCTCCTTGCCCGGCCGGTCAGTTTAGGTGGACGGCCATGTCTTGGTAGGTTTGCAGTTGTGCCATACTCTTTCCATTTTCCGATGATGGATTGAACAGAGCTCCGTGAGATGTTCAAACCTTGGGGGATTTTTTATAACCTAACCCTGCTTTAAACTTCTCCACAACTTTACCCCTGACCCGTCTGGTGTGTTCCTTGGCCTTCATGATGCTGTTTGTTCACTAAGGTTCTCTAACAAACCTCTGAGGGCTGCACAGAACAGCTGTATTTATACTGAGATTAAATGACACACAGGTGGACTCTATTTATTAATCAGGTGACTTCTGAAGGCAATTGGTTCCACTAGATTTTAGTTAGGTGTATCAGAGTTAAGGGGGCTGAATAAAAATGCATGCCGTATATTTCACATATTTATTTGTAAAAAATGTGAAAACCCATTTATCATTTTTCTTTCACTTCACAATTATGTGCCACTTTGTGTTTTTGTGTCACATAAAATCCCAATAAAATACATTTACATTTTTGGGTGTAACATGACAAAATGTGGAAAATGTCAAGTGGTATGAATACTTTTTCAAAGCACTGTATGTGGGCATATGTATTTTTAGGGGTCATTATTGTAAACAAATCTATTGGCCTGATAAGTATTGGTCTGATAAGGTAAGTATGGGTCCAGCAGTTCACATGATACTTTCGTTTTTGAGGTTATGGAAACCCTAACAATGAACTTGCTATTTGCTCACTTTGGTCTGCCAAATATACCATTAAAGGTGCTCTGCCAAATCTGTTCCAATAGTGCAAAAAATTCTGGTTGTAAGCTCATAACTTTCTGTGCTCTCTTCCTGTGCACAGAGAGGAGTTATAGAGATAAGGAAAGAAAAAAGATATAAGGAGAGGTCTGTGTTCTTTGTAATAAATCAGAAATGGTGTAGGCAGGGCTGACACCACGCGTTTTGGAATTCAGAACTGTGTTGTCATGTCAAAAGGGAAGATAGGAAAACTATGGGGGAGATTTACTAAAACTGGAGCACTCAGAATCTGGTGTAGCTGTGCATAGAAGCCAATCAGCTTCTGACTTCAGTTAAATTTTGACAAACAAAAACCCGGAAGCTGATTGGCTACCATGCACAGCTGCATCAGATTTTGCACTCTCCAGTTTTAGTAAATCAACCACATCAAAAATTATTTTGTGTACCTGCAACATGTTTGAAGGGAGAAAACATGGGGATATGTCCACGTATGCCAAAGACTATTGTATCCTAGTAGTGGTAAAAGGTTAAAGAGCATTTAGATAAAAGGTAAGATCTTAGAGGAAATAAGAAATGCTAGGAATAGCTGAGCTGAGAGGGCCAAGGATTTAGGCTTGGATTCAGCCCTCTTCCCTTGACGACGTCTGCTTACTGACAAAACGCGTTGGAAAGGGCCTGGTCCGTGGCATCATCACGTGGGCCAGAGGATTGACTGCAGCTTTTTTCGGGAACTGAGGACTTGTCTCTCAGTTATTTGAGTGCACTGTGTGTGAAGAAATTATATTATCACATACAGTTTTACCCTATGGATATTTCCTGTGTTTCTTTCATACCTTGTGCAGTTTCTGGCTGTGAGGAATTGAGCAGGGGAGCTTTTTGGAGGCCTGGGCCACCATTTCTTTTAAAAGTGATATTTGATCTCTTACCACCTAGAGATCCTACACAGCTGGTAAGAGGCTTCAGCACTGTTATGGTGGAATCCATGGGAGCCAACAGGGGTGTGGAGTGTGTCATTTTACTGTCTGTCCTATGTCAGCGATGCGGCTTTATTTGAGGACTTTGATTCATATGTTAAATAGGACTTTTCTGCACTTTTTTTTTTTTTTTAAAGCCGTGGTGTGTGAACACACTCAGACTCCACCCGGTGCAAAAAAAAGTGCACACCAAAAAGTGAAACACAAAACATGCACAGGGTGTACACATGGCCCTTCTCTGAAGAGAAGGGACCCTTGCCCTGATCCCCTGGGGCGTTAGGCTCCAGACGGGGGGCTGGGGTACTTCACATGGTCCATCTGGCAGAAACCAGACGGACCCCGTTCTCTGGGAGGTCTGCCAAAACAGACCACCCCAAGTACTACCCTGTTTCCCTGAAAATAAGACCTAACGTGATTGTCGGTGATGGCTGCAATATGAGCCCTACCCCCCAAATAATCCCTAGTTAAAGTCCTTGTAGGTCTTCTTTTCAGGGTAGGGCTTATTTTCAGGGAAACAGGGTAGGGCTTATTTGGGGAGTAGGGCTTATATTGCAGGCAGCCATCACTGACAATCTTGCTAGGTCTTATTTTCGGGGAAACAGGGTAGGTGGGGCTCCCCCGAAGGGAGACCCCATGAGAGAGGGCGAACTAAGCCAGAAGGCCATGTCCACCCCCTCACAAGACTTTCAGGGCAGGCCCGAGGACCTACACCCTGCTCAAACGTGAAACAAAAGTGTACATCCAACCAAAAAAAAAGAGAAAGTGGCAAAACACAACAAACACACAAATAAAAGTGGGGGGAAGGAAAGTGGAGAAGGTGCAAAGGTGTAAAACAATGGCTGGCCCTTCGGCCAGGAATGAAAAAATTCCTCTGGTCCTAGCCAAAAGGCTCAGCCCAAGAGGTAGATGTAAAATAAAGTGTGGTGGTGCAGTGACCTCGGTGCCATAACTCAAAGTGACCCTCACTCACAGTGAGATTACAGCACCCCTGGACTGCCACTCCAGGGGCACATGCACCACGGGCTTTCTTCAGGTCCCTGCCTTCAGGGGGACTTGCACTTTAACTTTTGATCACATTTATTGAGACCTGATTTTTTTAATATGTTCATTTAATTAATCACAGTGTATTATTAGTTTATATATTTAAAGGGATATCACAACAATTTTTTTTGTTATGGATTTAAGCTTTCTCAGGGTTTGGAGCACCTAAAAAAAAATCTACAATTTCTCTGGTGGTGTAGTACTAATATCAACAGAAAGGCCTAATGAGACGTAAGCAAATGCAGAAACCGTTTATAGAACTTGACCTACAAATTGAGGTGTCTTCAAACCTGAAACCTATCCCAAGTATAGGTGAGGTCCACTAAACGGGCCTTCCAGTAGATTAAGGCAACTGCCTTAGCTATGATATCTCCAGACAGCCATTTTAATGTATTGTAAGGAAAAAATGTTGACTAATGTCAGTTAAATAATTAAAAAAAGATACCCACCAGAACGTGGAAATTGAGCTGCTGGCACTGATTATGCCCACTTTTGGCTCTGATGGTTTCAATGAAGTGTTTATCTCCTCCGATGTCATCAATCACAGCACGGGGGGTGTATCTACGCTCATCAATGGTCACATTGTATTTAATACCTAAAGGATACAAGTACTTAAGTCACTTATACAATTATATCAGTCAAAACATATTCTGAGCAGCATTAAAAAGTAAGTAAAAACACAAACCTGCTAGTACAAAAATGCTCCATACAAGCAGAAGAGTGCCCAAGCATTAAAAAACAGAAAAGTAGAAGTGGGAATATTAAAAGCGTTGGTCATAATGTTCACTTTCCCATCACACATGAGAATAGATCAGTTATTAAGAGGAATCCATGTTCTTAGAATTTGCATGCCAGTAATTGGCAAAAATATGCAAGAAGGGCACCCCCCCCCCCCCCCCCACTGCTCCCATAACGAATGCTCGTTAACAGCGGTAGAAGATTGGGCTCATCTATCAGACAGCTCATGGTAGATCAGTAGCCTGCAGAAAGCCTGGACAAAAAATTATTAGGGATGTGAGCGTGATACAGTTTTCCCTGTCAACAGCAATTCATCATTACTTGCAGAAAGCCTGGTGCTCATTATGGGACCACCACCAGGAGAAGCTGTAGACCAAACTTTCTCAACCTTTTTACCCCAATAAAACCCCTTTAAATCATTTTCAGGTCTCAGAGAACTCCTACTAAAACCAATTCATTGGGGGTCAGTGGGAAAAATGCAGCCCTTACAGTGGTGGCCAGTATGTCACTGTCAGGACCTGGATCTGAACCTGCAACTTCTGCTGTGTCTGTCAATATCTCTTATTGCTGATCCACCTGAGATGCTGGACAGCTCCCTGCCTGATTACTTAGAAAACCTAGCCTTGTGTCTTGTTTCTGGTGAACCTTGAACTCTTTGCTCCTCCTATGAACTTCCTATTTAAGCCATGCCTTTGCACTTCCTGTTTGTCAGATTATTGTGCTCTCTGCAGTCCATATCTCACGCTTGTCACTCTTGCTGCTATCCTTATCTTCACTATCAACCTTTGGCTTGTTCCTCAATTATGCTATTGCTTGACCCTACCTGCAACCACTTGTTACCAACCTATGGGTTGTTTACAGACGAAGCTTCTGCTTGATCCTAATCTGCTATATCTGCTACTGGACCCTGGCTTGCTCACCTCCAGGTGGGTTGATCCTGAGGACCACGACCTGGTACTAACACGCAACAAAACCAATCTCCACCATCAGGAGCTCTGGTGAACATTGGTTAGTGCTAGGGTTGCCACCTGTCCGGTATTGACCCGGACTGTCTGGGTTTTGAATCATGTGTATTCAGACTGGGCTGTGGCTCCCCAAGTAACCAAGATAGTCACACACAAATCTGCTGCCGTCCAGGATCTGTGGGCGGCTGTCTGGGGGCAGGTTCGACAACACTGGGGGGCAGGGCGATGATGTCAGCAAGAGCAATTTAGCCACACCCACTGTTTGCTGTGGCACGCTACGCGCACCGCATCACTACTCTCCCTCGGGCACCCAAATGTTTGGGTTTGGCTTGAAGAAAAGGTGACAACCCTAGTTAGTTCTTAGACCCCACACTTCGGTTGAGCCCTGCTTGTATTCCTATCCTGCTGGTTAGAGGGAGTGCCTCTACTGCTGTAGCTACTGGTCTCTGGCCCTGACCTCTGGTCTTGGCAATCACACTTGCAAATAGCTAACAAAAATCATTGGTGCCATGCTACTGACTTTGCCATGTGGCATTGGCACCAAAACTATGCAGGAGCAATCAAATGGAAGGTCAATCAGCCACAGCTCAAGGAACCCCTAGTAGCTTCTGGAGGAACCATGGTTAAGAATGGCTGCTGTAGTCACTGTACACAGGTCAAACACTGCAACACAGGAGTAGTAAATAAATTAATTTCCTATGTATTGTTACCGTGTTTCCTCGAAAATAAGACCTACCCTGAAAATAAGACCTACTGTGATTTTTGGGGAGGGCTGCAATATAAGCCCTACCCTGAAAATAAGCCCCAGTTTAAAGTGGTTGTAAAATCCTAGAATCCACTCTATTACAGTATTATATAATGTAAACTGTGTATGTTTCTGTAATCTAATTGTGCCAAATACCCTTGGTACAGCGCCGCTTGGCACTCAGCTGATCTCCCGCTGCTCTCCTCCTCTTCTCCCAGCTGTCAGTGGGGGATCTCGACCCCCCCCCCTCCCCCCCCACCCGCGGTTTACATTATATAATACTGTAATAGAGTGGATTCTAGGATTTTACAACCACTTTTACTCGGTTCCACTGGGGATTCCTGACAGGCAGGGAGGGAGAGGGGGAGAGAAGAAATCACATTACATGATAAGACCTACCCCGAAAATAAGCCCTACTGTGTCTTTTGTTGCCAAAATATAATATAAGACCCTGGCTTATTTTCAGGGAAAACACAGTACCAAGAAGCACCGGGCTATTCATAAAAAGTCATGCATTTTATATATGTGTACGGCTATTCGCTATTGTCAGTTAAGAAGCTTTGCTCCCAATAATGATTTACTTGTGCTCTGTTAAAAATGTGCAGATACCTATTTTTATTTTATATGTTTATACTTGACTTACATATTAAACAGGACTTTTCAAAGTGTATAGAACCATTCACATTGGTTCCTTTGCCCTGGAGGAGCTCACAATGGAAGGTCCCTAAAACATATATACACACTCCAAGGCCAGTCAGGCACCAAGCAACCCACCTAGTATAGAGGGGAAACTGGATAAAACCCCTATGACATGGGAGAGCATCCTGCAGACAGTGTCCTTGGTAAGATACAAAGCCAAAAAGCCTTGGGATCCTAGACAGGCATACAGTACCAACCTCAAGCAACTTCCGAAGTTTAATTAGCTTTTCTTTAGACTTCTGCTCATTTGTGTTTTTTTTTTTCCGTGATGTTAATTATATTTTATTTTCATGAAATCAAAGAAAATTGTTATAGGTTGGTCAAGAAAAGCATTTACAGATGGGTAAAGACTAAACGAAAATATGTGCAGAACAAAGACCTACAGCCATGGCCGAATTTGTTGGTACCCTTCCGCCAAAAAAAAGACAAGCCCACAATTTTCTCTGAAATATCTTAAAACTGACAAAAGTAATTGGCATTCACTATTGTTCCATGTGTTATTTTTTTATAAATCAACCTTTACCTAAAGGTGCTTCATCCAACATTACAGACTTCCAAATATTTTAGATGTTAGAGTGACATGTCAAACAATCAAACAGTGTATCCTATTTCCACAGAATTATTGGGATATTACGTGAGATTGGGATATTTGTTGCAGTGATACAACCAAGGAAATACAAGAACCAGTTAGTGGCACGCTGGGGTCCAGCAGTCAACGCCACCTGTCAACACTCGTCTATGATTGTTCCATTAAAAGGTTCCAACTGGTTTGCAAAACAGTAATCTAGATTTCATGGCCCCCAGGCAGAAAATTTGTCCCCTTCTAAATCTATGTTAACTCGTTGAGACAGTCATCAAACCATGAGTGGGCATGCCAAGAGTAGCAAGCCGTGGGTCCCATACCTTGTCAAATTTCCCAGGTACCGTGTTTATTCCATATTTAATAAAAATTGGACTTGGCTTTTATATTTTTATTTAACATAAAACAAATGAAAATTGCATGGACAAAAATGATGGGGGCCTTCAACTAATATTTTGTTCCACAACAGTGGCGGCCAGTGGAAATTTTTTTTTAGAGGGGCTACAAACGGTATGCCCAACCCCCCCCCCCTGTCGAACGGTCAGTATGCAGTGATCTAAAACAAGACAGAAAGAGCAAAAACACTGGCGGCTTCCCCTGCTTGGTGGTGGAGGCCTCCCATTCTCCTGCTCCCCATGGGTCAAAAGCGTCGGTAGTTTTCGTTTCCTAACCCCCCCCCCCTCGGCGGCCAATCGGGAGTCTTCTCTTTTCGGCCAATCGGAAAACGGGTCTCACACCCGCTTCTGGTTGGCCGGATTGAGGATCAGTTTTTCAACTGCGATTATTCATTCGCTGTTGTAATACACCGGGGTGGGATCGTAGCGCATCCTCTGCAACCCGAGCCCACCCTATTTTGAAGCCTATTGGAGCCTCTGGCTTCAATCAGGTGCTTAGAAAAAAAAAAAAACCCGGTGCTGTAATTCATGCGTCCGTTATCCTGAAAGTTGCCGAACGCATGAATAGGGGGTGGCTGCGGCGGCCAGCTATGCATGAATCTATCTATTGCATATAGGGGGTGGTAGTGGAGAGAGGGGGCGGCGCCCAGGCACCCCTAATGGACGGGCCGCCCCTGTTGCACAACCAATTTCTGTAGCTCTCAGTGGGACTTCGGTACCTGCCAACAGAGTAGTTTGGCCCGCTCTTCTTGAGCAAACTGTTTCAGCTGTCTCAAGTTTGAAGGGTGTCTTCTCCAGTCTGCATGGTTCAGCTTTTTCCGCAGATGTTCAATGGATTCGGGGGCCCAGAGAAGGACATTTCAGCCTTTCAGGTTTTTTAACCATGTGCGGCCTGCTAACACATTCACTGCTTACCGCTAGCTGGAAGCACAGCCGGGCACGGCAATGTATGGGCACGTTGTGATTCACTTCCTAGTTTTTGGGCACGCCCCCTGCTGATCTGTGCTGTGAATGGACACAACACAGGTTTCTCAGCAGGTTACAGCTTTGGCTGTTGAATGGGGAAGACACATAATGAGAGAAGATTTGGATGCTGCACACCCCGAATGATATCGAAAAAATGTTTTGGTGCTGATGTCACACCGCTGCTCGATTCAGGCTTTTTAGATGTGAGTTTATTGGTTCACTGTCCTGTATCTGCTGTATACATGTTTTTTAACATTAAATACCACACTATTGGAATCTTTTTCTGGCTCTTGGTGAGCTTTGTTCATTTATAGTTGAAGGTTTTCTAAAGGAGAGGTCCTTGGAGTCCCTATGCTATAATGTTCCTTGCTTGATCGACATGCTGTTTTGGGCATTTATGCTGCTGTGATGGCAGTTATTCGCTTTGGTGAGTTTGCATTTCACTTGTTGGTGGTGGGAGATCACTGAAGCACACCTAAGAAGAATTGCTTTATCAACACTGGTGTCATTGCTTTACAATTGTCATCGTATTAAACTTTATACTGGGATTTTAGGATTATTGCCTGGACTTTAATGCAATATTCATTTATGTTTTTATTGTTTTGTATGTTAATGAGGTGCTGCACTCTTATTTTGCACATTTCCACTAAAGCACAGATACACTATATTACCAAAAGTAATGGATAAGAAGGGAGGATCCCCACCATGCCAACATCCAAATATTAGAGAAAAAAGGATTGAAAGACTAAAAGAAAGATTGAAAGACTTGAGTAACTCTCTCAAAAAAAGGCAGACTTTGTGGGCACCTAAAGTATTGGGGCGCCTGCCTTTACACGCACTTTAATGGCATCCCAGTCTTAGTCCGTAGGGTTCAATATTGAGTTGGCTCCGCCCTTTGCAGCTATAACAGCTTCAATGCTTCTGGGAAGGCTGTCCACAAGGTTTAGGAGTATATCTTTGGGAATGTTTGACCATTCTTCCAGAAGAGCATATGTGAGGTTAGGCACTGATGTTGGACGAGAAGGCCTGGCTCGCAGTCTGCACTGTAATTCATCCTAAAGGTGTTCTATCAGGTTGAAGTCAGGACTCTTAGCAGGCCAGTCAAGTTCCTCCATCCCAAACTCGCTCATCCATGTCTTTATGGACCTTGTTTTGTGCACTGGTCTAAATCATCCGGCGGAGGGGGGATTATGGTGTGGGGGGTTGTTTTTTAGGGGTTGGGCTTGGCCTCTTAGTTCCAGTAAAGGGAACTCTTAAGGCGTCGGCATACCAAGACATTTTGGACAATTTCATGCTCCCAACTTTGTGGGAACAGTTTGGGGACGGCCCCTTCCTGTTCCAAGATGACTGCGCACCAGTGCACAAACAAGGTCTATAAAGACATGGATAAGCAAATTTGGGGTGGAGGAACTTGACTGGCCTGCACATGTCATGACCTCAACCAGATAGAACACCTTGGGGATGAATGGAGACTGCGAGCCAGACCTTCTAATCCAACATCAGTACCTGACCTCACAAATGTTCTTCTGGAAGAATGGTCAAACATTCCCATAGACACCCTCCTAAACCTTGTGGACATCCTTCCCAGAAGAGTTGAAGCTGTTATAGCTGCAAAGGGTGGAGCCAACTCAATATTGAACCCTACGGGACTAAGACTGGGATGCCATTAAAGTTCATATATGTGTAAAGGTAGGTGTCCGAATACTTTTGACAATATAGTGTATTTTTGGTGTAAGCAGCATTAGGTTGAATATATTTTTATTGAGTTATTTTTCAAGTAAAGCAGTAGGGGGTACAAAATAGACAAATACCACATACTTACAGGTGTAACATTAAATAACATTCATTGAAAATGGTGAATCACAAAACCACAACCTGTAAATAAAATTGGGAAGGGTGTGCACAGGGGCGAGTACAGATAAGAAAAGAAAGTCAAGAAGGGGAAAAGAGGGAAGGGAAATAGATACTGAATGTGGAATGTATTTTCGGTAGAATATTCTACCAGCTGAACATCTCTATGGTGAGAATGGGAGCTACAGCATGTAAGCAGCCTTATTATAGATTTTTTTTTTTTGAAAATTCTGTTTATTAAATTTTAGACAAACAAACATACAGAGAAAGAGGAGTGATCCGGCACAACACAGGCCATTCCTTGAGCAACATGGTCAACTTGGACCCAACATTTATTCTACTTAACATAGGTGACTAACTAGAACAACTTCACCCCCCCCCTCCCCCCAACATCCCCAGACCACAGTTCACCACATTTTAGAATAAGCACCTCACTTCATATCACCAATAGGGAAACTTCAGGAGTCAGCCCATGTGTATATACGTATATGCTTTTATTGTTCTCCCAAAGCACTGCACTGTACCTGACGTTAAGCTAATTTAGTATCAAAAGGACACATCTGCCTTTAACTACCACCCCTCCTCATCCAACCAAATAGGTATAATGTGTCCAGTTAGAACAGACTCCCAGGATTATTATTTAACCTCATATGAGACCTTGGGCAGAGCTAGCCAGCCGTTACCTCCGAGCCGAACCAGGCCTGCCAAAGTTTATTAAACTTCTTTCCGCACCCTCTAGAGTGATAGTTTGCCTTATAGTAAGGCATCATGGAATTTACCAGACCGTTCCAAAAGGAAACACCAAGGGGAGCGAAGTTCCTCCATTTAAATAATATGGCGTTCCTTAACTAGAAGAATAGGATGTTCAGTAAAGTTCTAAGAGCTCTGGACAGAACCACCTCCTCCACCAGGACCAACAAACATACTCTAATTGACAATGGGATAGGTATCTTTAATATGTCTTCTATGCATGTTATCACCCCTTCCCAAAAGGTCTTGATGTGCGGGCAATCCCAGAAAATATGTTTGGCATCAGCCGGTGAAAAGTCACATCTCCAACATGCTGAGGAGACCAATGGGTAGATTACAGCCAATCTGGCCGGTATAAAATAAATTCTGTGCAAAAATTTAAAATGTATGAGTCTATCTCTCACGAGGACTAAATGTTTAAAGGGGTGCACCCATACGTCATCCCATTCCTCCCCGTCCATATCAGGGACTTCACTCTCCCAACGCTCCCTACATTTAGCCATTGCCGCCGGGCTTTTCTTGAACAGTTCTTTATATGTGACCGATAAAGTCTTAGGGAAGTCTTCTACCATAAGCATGTCTTCCAGAGCCGATGGGATGGACTCTACTGCCCTATCTCTGAATTGGGCCTGAAATGCTCGTCGAAGCTGTATGAACCTGAAGAAATATGTATTAGGGAGATCATACTTAGTCTTTAGCTGGTCAAAAGTCAGGAGTGCTCCATCTTTGGTGATGTCCTTTAGTAACTTTATTCCCTTGACCACCCACACCAAGAGTAGAAATGAGATAGCTTGGGGTTCCCCCACATGGGAGTCTGTGGTGAGAAACCCAAGTAGCTCGGGCACGCCAACTCAACTGCCTCCTCCCATGCCTTAATAGCAGCCTTCATAGCCATTGTCAGTGGTAGCTCCGTAGATTATTATTATTAACAATATTTTTTCACAGCTTAGATATAATTTTTTATATTATTCCTTCTGCATAGTACATGACATTCGGTCACCTACCCACACTCTGCCCCTGGAACTGGGGTGCTTTAAATATTGGAGAGAAGCAGATGAAGGCCGCCATGCAAGTGGCTTCCCGTCCATTCCTATGGCACTCTTTACTGAAAATGTTTATCTTCGGCGGTTCAAATCGAATGGTCGCATTAATCTGCACAACGCTGCGAGTCCTGCCAATAAAAGCACAAATGTATCATTAAAACTGTTACTGACCATCATTTCTTTTGGACAAAAATCATATAGCAAACCCACTTCAGAACAGAAAGATGGTGGCCATGATGGTGGAGTACAGAAAGCTACATGTCATTCTCTTTGTTCTTCTCAAGACCTCCTGCTCTCCAGCTCCCTCGTCACCTCCTCCTTTGCTTGCTTCCAGGACTTTTCCAGAGCCTCTCCAAATCCTATGGAACTCCTTACCCCAATCTGTCCGATTATCTCCCATTCTAAATCTAAATCCTAAAGGCTAAATCCTGCCCCCTTGACCTCCACAACAACTCCAGAATTCGACCCTACAAAGCAACTTATTCACGCCTTGATTATTTCCCGCCTTGACTACCGCAACTCTCTCCTTAATGGCCGACCCTTACACAGGCTATCCCCTCTTCAGTCTATTATGAATGCTGCTGCTAGACTAATACGCCTCACTAATCGATCCGTGACTGCTGCCCCTCTCTGCCAATCCCTTCACTGGCTTCCCCTACCCCACCATATAAAATTCAAAATGCTAACCACAACATACAAGGCCATTCACACAACATCACCCCTATCTACATCACCAACCTCATCTGCAGATATTGTCCAAATCGTCCCCTCCACTTCTCCCAGGACCTTCTGCTCTTTAGCTCCCTTGTTACCTCCTCCCATGCTCGCCTTCAGGACTTCTCCAGAATCCTCTCCCATCCTCTGGAACTCCCTGCCCCGGTATGTCCGATCAGCCCCTACCCTGTCTACCTTCAGGAGATCCCTGAAGACTCACTTATTCAGAGAAGCCTATCCCACACCCACCTTACAACTGTATTTTCATTTTCTCCACCTGATCATCCCCCAAAGGTATTACCTTTTGTTCCACTTGACCCTCCCTTCTAGACTGTAAGCTCTAATGAGCCGGGCCCTCTGATTCCTCCTGTATTGAATTGTATTGTAACTGTACTGTTTGCCCCCATGTTGTAAAGCGCTGCGCAAACTGTTGGCGCTATATAAATCCTGTATAATAATAATTTTGTACTGTATGATCTCATCAGGGCTGCCAAAAGGGGGCTACAGGAAGGAGACCTGTGTAGGGCCCGACCCCATCAGGTCAACAGAGGCTGTCATGGCCATACCAGGTCAATAACTCATTGGCTCGGCACTGACGGCTGCCTTCTGACCTGAACCCGAGCTCATCCCTGGTGAATGGGAACGACCAAACCGCTTAAGGAACAGCCGCCGCAGTTATACTGCGGCAGGTTGGCTCCCCTGCGTGAATTGCTATAGCTGTACGGACGCTGCAGGAGCGCGCCTGCGGGTCGGGCGAACTCGATGTCCGCCGGAGGCCCACAATCACCTAATACGGAAGCAGAATGGGGATCTGCCTTTGTAAAAAAGGCGTATCCCCATTCTGACAGGAGATATACTGTTCCCAGTGATCGGGAACAGCGATCTCTGTCATGTCCCAGGCAGCCCCCCCACAGTTAGAACCCACCCAGGGAACACAGTTAACCCCTTGATCGCCCCCTAGTTTTGACCCCTTATTATATTTTTATAGCACTGATCAATGTAATAATGTCACTGGTCCCCAAAAAGTGTCCTTTGGGGTCAGATTTGTCCGCCGCCATGTCGCAGTCCCGCTAAAAATCACAAATCGCCACCATTACCAGTAAAAACAATTAAAAAAAAGTCCCTAAATCTATCCCGTAGTTTGTAGACGCGATGATTTTTGGGCAAACCAATCAATATACGCCTATAGCGATTTTTTTAAACAAAAATATTTAGAAGAATATATATTGGCTTAAACTGATGAATACAATTTTTTTTTATAGAAAAAAAAATAATAAAATTTTTAATATATTTTTTCTGGATATGTATTATAGCAAAAAGTAAAAAAAAAATTTTTTATTTTTTTTTTTAAATTGCTGCTCTTTTTTATTAGAGCAAAAAATAAAAACCACAGAGATGATCAAATACCACCAAAAGAAAGCTTTGTGGGGAAAAAAAAGGACGTCAATTTTGTTGGGTGCAACGTCGCACGACCGCGCAAAAGTTAAAGCGACGCAGTGCCATATTGCAAAAAAATGGCCTGGTCATTAAGGGGGCAAATAATTCCGGTCCTTAAGTGGTAAAGGTGAAGTTTGAGTTTTAAGAAAAACTTCCCTTTTATTGGTAACCAATCAAAACCAAGCAACTCATAATTGTTTAACATATCAGATGATGCAATACACGCGGTACTGTTCCACACTTGGCACTCTACTGAAAATATCAAATCTGTATTATAACCAGTTCTCAGATACTTATGTAGGCAGGTGCAGTCTACTTTCTCCACTGTAGGTGGCACTTATCTGCAGCAGCAGTACAATTGGAGAGGAAGTCAAGGGGAACATGGCTCCTCTATGGCTTCCTGAGTCATGTGACTAGCAACCACTTTGGGTCAGGCAGAGCCTATTTAAAGCCCTGGCTCCCAAGCTTGGCGCACTTTTGTGAGTGGGTGGAGTAGGGACAGGTACCCTGTCTGGTAGAGACAGAACTAGCGGCAAGGAAAGGTTCCTGATGAGAAGGGAAAGGCGTAGGGCTTGCAACTTCTCTGGACAGATGGCCCGGCCGCATTCTGCCCCTCATAACAGGCACTGTTAGTTCGGCTGAAACCTGCTTTCTACACACTGCTGGACTTGTGAGTGTTGGGGGTTGGGCTGTCTTCCCACCGGGTATATTGTGAATTGTCTTTGCCTTACAAGTTCTTTCATCACACTTGGATTGTGTGCGTTATTGCCACTGCATTGCGTTGCACTCCACCTACACATGCGTATAGTTGTATGATCGATCAGACCATATTCCACTGTGGCTGATCAGGATGGTAGAGTCGGACACGATCCAGCTCGTTCACAATATGGCTGAGTTGGAGGTGGTAAAAATAGGCAGCTGAGCCACAGTTTTACTGCCCACCGGCCGCGCCCACTGTAAGCTACAATGGCTGACAAATGGTGTTGTGCACATGCCATGGCCACGCAACTTTGCAGCTGGGGCAAAAATGATGCCTCATTTCATGTTGGATGCCGCCAAATGTGAACCTTTCAAGTGATTGAGGCTGTGACGCAACATGCCGCGCTGTGACGCAACGTGCCGCTGCGTAATGTACATGGTTGTGGCACGGTGGTCGGGGCTTTTCAGGGTCAGAACAGGCAGTGAGGAAAAAGTGTAAAAAAGTTATTGATCAATCAAATATAGGGCCTTTGATATGGTATTCTGTTTGACCAGTTTAGTCTTATAAAATGAATGAATAATTGATAATATCGGTATGTGTTTTGGCCACCGGTAAAGATGCTCCTTGGCATGCTCAGTTAGACATGTTCAGAACAGAAAAATGTGTTTTGTTTCGTTTCGGATAGATTCGCTATGTTAGTAATTTTGTTTCATTAATTTGTTTTGGAATTCATTTAGTATAATTTAGTTTTGTTAATTAATTTTCTAACGAATTCCAAATTTTCGTAACGATTCAAATTAAAAAACTCGTGTTATGTCTTTACTCACTTTTTACACTTTTTTTGGTGAATGGGTAGGGGTACTATGTAATCTATACTCATTCACATGGTGGTGGGGGCGGGATCTGGAGGCCCCCTTGTTAAAGGGGGCTTCCAGATTCCGATAAGCCCCCCGCCCGCAGACTCCCACAACCACCGGCCAGGGTTGTGGGGAAGAGGCCCTTGGGGACAAGGTGCAAGTTGCCCCAAAGCACCCCCCCATGTTGAGGGCATGTGGCCTGGTATGGTTGGGGGAGGGGTACTTGCTCCCCCCACCCCCTTTCCTGGCCTGCATGCTCGGATAAGGGTCTGGTATGGATTTTGGTGTGGGGTTCCCCTTAAAATCCATACCAGACCCGAAGGGCCTGGTATGGATTGGGAGGGGGGGGGGCACGTTGTTTTTGAATTTCTGAATTTTTCATTGCCGGCACTCTTTTATTTACATTTCAGCTGTCAGCGGGGAAGCCCACTGACAGCTGAAGAGTAATCGTTTTTTTAAGGACGCGGCTTCCTGGCCCGTTCCTTAACAACCAGCTATTCTTCACACAACGGTCGATCATTTTTTGACCCTTCGTATCGTTTCTAAAATTCGTATCGTTTCTAAAATTAGAAATTTGTTAGAAAACAACTATACGAAGCAAAATTAAAGGAATTTTAACGAAAATTGTTACTATTTCGGATTCGGATACATCTGAATCGCCGAATAACCAAAAATTCCAAATAAATTCATCCGAAATTATATTCTGACCGAAACGAATTGCACATGTCTATTCTCAGTACCAACAGAATCCACCTCTAACTGAGATATCCATTTTGGGTGCACTGAACTTGAAAGCATTTATTCTGTTAGTCACTACATGTTGCAGAACGTCTAGTTACTTTGAAGAATGTTTATCATAGCTGTATTGGTACACTATCATCCACACACCAGAGAAGAACAGCGTTTCCCATAGAGCCCACTGCCAGATCCACCAGGCCATCCTCGTTCATATCCATCTCTCCATGAATGCTGCAGCCGAAATAGGCCAGCGTGGGCGACAAGTCTGCTGCAGCAATGCGCTGAGAAGGCAAGAACACAAAAACAGAATTAGAGCGGTAATAAACCCAAAAACAAAGATGTAATATATTGCAGTTTACAAATCATTGTAAGTGGTGACACACTTCCTGTCTTAAGCTGCCCATAGATGGATCAAAAATTAAAAATTCTAGGGTCCTAATTGGCCGTGGCCACCTCTGGGCACACAAATTAAAATGTTCAGGGGCTGGTAAGATACCATGATGACCACTTTGGATCAAATCTAAAGTCAATATAATCTTTTTAACTGAACAAAAATGAATTGTAGAGTCACTTTAGAATGACAAAACAAATAATAGATGTATTGAAAAGCAGATAAACTAGACAATGTTACAGACCTGTATAATGCATTGAATGAGAAGTGCAGAAGATGTCTTGGGGCACTCACTAGAAGATTTATGGAGCTCAGTAGAAGGCACGGGGCAGTCAGTAAAAGACTTAGGGCACTTAGTAGAAGACCCGGAGCACTCAGTAGAGGGCCCAGAGTACTCAGTAGAAGACCCGGAGCACTCAGTAGAGGACCTGGAGCACTCAATAAGCAGACCTAGGGCACTCAGTAAGCAGACCTGGGGCACTCCGTAGAAGACTTAGGGCACACAGTAAGAATACCTGGGGCACTCAGTAGAAAACCTAAGGAACACATTAGAAGACCTGGGGCACTCATTAGAAGACTTAGAAAGCTCAGTAGAAGACAAGGGGAACCCAGTAAAAGACCTGGGACACTCAGTAAGAAGACTCAGAGCACTCAGTAGAAGACCCGGGAACTCAGTAAAAGACTTGGGGAACACATTAAAAGACCTGAAGCACTCAGTAGAAGACTTGGGGCACTCAGTAGAAGACCTGGGGTACTCAGTAGAATACCTGGGGCACTCAGTAGAATACCTGGGGCACTCAGTAGAATACCTGGGGCACGCAGTAGAGGACCTGGGGCACGCAGTAGAAGACCTGGGGCACTCAGTAGAAGAAGACCTGGGGCACTCAGTAGAAGACACAAAGCACTCAGTAGAAGACACAAAGCACACAGTAGAAGACTTGGGGTACTTAGTAGAAGACTCAAGGCACTTAGTAAGCAGACCTGGGGCACTCAGTAAAAGACTTGGGGCACTCAGTAGAAGACTTGGGGCACTCAGTAGAAGACTTGGGGCACTCAGTAGAAGACTTGGGGCACTCAGTAGAAGACTTGGGGCACTCAGTAGAAGACTTAGGGTACCCAATAGAAGACTTGGAGAACACATTTTAAGACCTGGAGCACTCAGTAGAAGACTTGAGGCACTCAGTAGTAGACCTAGGGCATTTAGTAGAAGACCTGGGGTACTCAGTAAAAGACACAAAGCACACAGTAGAAGACTTGGGGCACTTAGTAGAAGACTCAAGGCACTCAGTAAGCATACCAAGGGCACTCAGTACAAGACTTGGGGCACTCAGTAGAAGACCTGGGGCACTCGGTAGAAAACCTGGGGCACTCAGTAGAAGATCTGGGGTACTCAGTAGAAGATTTGGGAACTCAGTAGAAGACTTGAGACATCCAGTAGAAGATCCAGGGCACTCAGTGAGAATACCCGGGGCACTCAGTAGAAGACCTGGGGCACTCAGTAGAAGACTTAGGGAACACATTAGAAGACTTGGGGCACTCAGTAGAAGACTTGGGGCACTCAGTAGAAGACCCTGGTCACTCAGTAGAAGACCTGGAGCACATGGTATGGGTGCCAGGGTCTACCAAGGCCCCTGGGGAGAACTGCACCAAAAATTGTAGAGGATGCCTAAAATATGCCTTGTATTTTAGTGCAGACTTCTGAGAAAACCAGTGAGCCAATCACACAAGCAGGAAATTACATTTCTGGGGGCATTGTATGGAACACCTCCGGGTTGCCATATTGCACTGAATTTTACAGAAAATTACAGATGAAAATGGAAAGTTAATTAAATTACAACATGGCTTGTGTAGTAATTGTATATGATATATTATTTTTCTTATTGCTTTATTTTTTTCTACCATAAAACCGTAGTTACTTTTAAGTCAACTTTGATACAAACTGTAAAAATTGGAAGGTGACAAAGAAAATGTTGATTGTTATTATTCATATAAATATTAAGCAATTTAAATATGTACCTGTTTGTATTTCTTCAATATGTTTCTCTTGAATCCATGGAAGATATAAATGGCACCCTTATGGCCATCTTCTAGAGGTGCCCCGATCACCACGTCATTGAAAGAGTCTTGGTTTAGGTCTGGCACTGCAGAGATGGCATATCCAAAGCGTGAATTTTGTGAGCTGTCCGAGTCACGCAAAGCTCCATCTGGAACAAAGCGTTTCTGTAACAAGACCAGAACACAGTTCCACAATATAGTACAATGTATAGAAGAGGAAAAGAACCCCTGTACTGAAGAAAAGTCTCCAAATTCTTAGAACAGTGGCTATTCCAAAACAATCTCAGCAGTGGGAATATCATTGCCCTTCACACATATGGAAGACGTTTGCTTTCAAAAACAAAATTAAACAATAGCTCCCTGCCATCTCATCGGAATTGTGATTATACTGTTTGAGTTTTGAATGCTACCACTTTAGAGTATAACTCCAATCAAAATTTTTTTTTTTTATTCCAAGGTGTTAGAACCTTGGTTACGTTTTTATTTCCAAATAATTTTTATTGTTTTTAACTTTTAGGGATACAAAGAGGATAAAAGGCACAGCATGAAAGAAGAGGAAGATATCTTGGGATAACAAAGGTAACTGTATACAATTGCACGGCATGCAACCCATTGAGCACCAGACACGGTTGGATAAAGGCATTGCAAAGCGACTCCAACTGGACCAACTCTCATTAAAGGTTTGTGAGTAGTCAACCTACGGGAAGTATTGGGGGTGAGATCAGACATTAGGAGCCTCTAAATCCCTGATGCCCAACCTGTGGCCCGAGGGCCACATGCGGCCCTTTGGTATGTGATGTGCGGTCTTGGACCTGGGCAGTTTGTATTGGGAACTTTGATTAGGGTAATAGCATTGATCTCTACTAGCCTCATGTAACATCTTCCCAATTTGGTATTGTCTTCTGCAGCATATCCCCAGCCAACAATGTATCCTGTCCACACTCTCTGTCCCTCATTTCCTCTATTAGGTCTGCAGTTTTTAACAGTCCCCCCAAGCATTACATATTTTGAACATTATGTGCGGCCCTTTGGTGATATCAGGGGCCACATTTGAGGCCCCCTTTAGCTCATAAGTTAACAACCACTGCTCTAAATGATCAGGGGTGGTTCAGGGCATGATAAATTAGAGCTTGGTTGCCAGGAAGTCAATAGTTCTAATGAGAGTAATTTTGCTATTAGCAGTGGGATGGAAGGTATGTAGTAGACTAGGGGGAGTTGGGGCAGCACAGTAGAAAGAAGGGCATGTGAGGTAAAGGTAGGGTGCCAGTAGACTAGGGGGAAGCGGCACAGTAAGAAGAAGGAGTAGGTGAGATAAAGGTAGGGGGAGTGGGGTGCCAGTAGACTAGGGGGAGTTGGGGTGGCACAGTAGGAAGAAGGGGTATGTGAGGTCAAGGTAGGGGGAGTGGGGTGCCAAGGAGAGGGCCAATGAGGGATTCAAGGAGCCTGGGTGTGGGTATGAAAGGTTACGTCTAGAATGGGGGGTGGGGGCCTTCAAGCCCAGGCTTGCGACCCTAGGAGGAGAAGCCACAGTTGCTGTAGATCTCATTATGTGCTTAAATGTTATATGTATAAGTAAGTTTGAATATGGTCCACCCTGACCACCTATTAATGTAGGAGGTAATATTATCATTGTTGATATCGATTGCTTCTTCCATTTCAGCTAAGTAATTTATACGTAGCTAAACCAATCTTTCATCTATCAGGAGCACTGAGGCAATCTCTCTATAGACCACGGTTTCTCAACTAGGGGTTCCTTGAGATAAGTTCCCACTGACACCATTGATCATTTTAGCTATCTGTAAGGAGGGGAATTCTTCCCAATGACCACAAGTGTAAGGAGTAGGGATGAGCCGAACACCCCCCAGTTCGGTTCGCAAAAGAACTTGTGAACAGACAAAAAAATGTGTGTGTGAACACTGTTAAAGTCTATGGGACACGAATGTGAAAAATCAAAAGTGCTAAATTTAAAGGCTTATATGCAAGTTATTGCCATAAAAAGTGTATATACATATACACATATATATATATGTGTATATATATATATATATATATATATATATATATATATATATATATGCTCTGAGTTCAGCGTACCCTATATTTACAGTGCATTGCGGTGTACAGTTTCTAATACAGTGCAGGTGGTGTACACAGTATACAATACAGTGTAGTGCGGTGTTAAATAAAAAATACCCATCATGTCCGGAAGGCCTCCAAGGAGAGGCAGACGCTCACAGGCCACTAAAAGAGGGCAAGCAGCCTCTGAAATAATATTTAACAGCAGGGACTGTTTCTGCACCCAACTTTACATAAGTCACATGCTTCACTGTTTGGGACTTTTTTACTGTTTAAAATTATTTTTTCATTCACTTTTTATTCATTTATTTTGTTTTATGTTTGCATATTTGGTTAACATGTCACTTTAAGAGCGCAGCCCACTTTTTTATCTATAATATATATATATATATATGTGCATATATATATATATATATATATATATATATATATATATATATATATATATATATATATATTATAGATAAAAAGTGGTCTGCGCTCTTTAAAGTTTAAATGAATAAAAAGTGAATGAAAAAATAATTTTAAACAGTAAAAAAGTCCCAAACAGTGAAGCATGTGACTTATGTAAAGTCCTTCAATAAACATTGAAAACCTTAAGGATTCCTCCGATGGAGAACGGACCAGCAGCCAAAAGTTCAGTGAAAATCTTGTGACTTTATGAAACGAACAAAGTGGATCCATCACCACACAGAGTGCACGCTTACCAGCTGCACAAGATTAGACACTGGTGGCTAATACCCAGCCGGGGCCTTTTCCTCCAAAGACTTTGGATGTCTGCTCTGGTCATATGATGCAGTAAGCTGCTTGGTCGGGAAGGTGGTTGGAGGTACAGCTTGTGGACCCATACACGGTACAAGAGGCCATGAGGCCATGTCTGAGGCTCCAGCTTACTACCATACTCTTCATGGGTCAACTTCAATCAAGCAGATTATTATCAGAGCACACTCATCCCCTGGATGTCCCGAGTTGTCTCTGCAGAGGACGGTGGATGCCGGGGCCCCTTCCCTCACTCGGCTCTGTGCTTCTTGCAGTTGCATCACTTGCACGTGGATAACAAACGGTGCTGAGATGATCCCGGCGTCCACCGACCAGAGACAGCTCGGGACATCCAGGGGATGAGTGTGCTCTGATGATAATCTGCTTGGTAAATATATATATATATATATATAAGTGTGAAGTGTGGACTGTGTCCCATTGAGCCATGATTGGCCTTTGGACAATTATGGCTCTCGCTGAGGAGTGTGCTGTGGTTGGTCAAAGCATGCAGGTCAGGTGTATGCTTTGGCCAAACATCATACAGCAACGCACTGTGGTTTTGCAGAGCATTATGGGACGTTCGCAGCAAATTTGCTGTTTTGGCGAACACCCGAACAACTCGAAGCTCATCCCTAGTAAGGAGCATTCTTCCCACTGACCATCACACTAATGTTTCGTGAGGTGTAGATAGAGTAATTTTTAGCAGAGGTTCCCAGAGACCAAAAAGTTACTTCAAGGGTTCCTCTGTGTTAAAAAGGTTGAGAAAGGCTGGCATAGGCTGGCATAGACGGGACTCTGCTGGCAAGGGTGGGGCTTCTGATGTGATATGAAAGTTCTGTGATGGGGGGGGCACTGATGTGATGATGGACTCTGACGTGATGAGATGACCTCTGACATTAAGGAAGGATGCTGACGCGATGGAGGGAGGGGGAGGGGGGGGGGGCACGTATGTAAAATGGGAAGGATTGGATCCACTCTTTGATTTCTACTGCTGTCTGTTGGGTAGATCTTATATCTTGTCCTAACACTCAGGATATTTCTTATCTGGACTTCCTATTACCCTCTTACAAGCTCATTCTCCTTTACAAAGTCCACTGGGGGTGGGGAGGGGGTTGCTTGGTTTAATTTTCATTTCTGTCTTGGATTTAAAATAAAGTCGTTTTTAGCGTTCGCTAAAGCAAATCAGTAATTACTTATTCAGTAGACATGTGCGATTTGTTTCGTTACGAATCTAAATTTGGACAAAATTTTCGTTATTCGGGTATATCTGAATTTCCGAGTCACAATAGAAGCAAATCAGAAATAAATTGTATCGAATCGAATTATCTGAATTTGATTTAGAAAATGAATTAGAATCTGAAAATTCATGATTTCAAAATGAAAACATATTGCAATAAATACAGTAAGGTATAAAAGTGAATTAAGATGAGGATTCCAATTTAGGTTGCTTTATAGACTAGAAAAAAATTGAATAGATTAGAATAAAAATATAAAAGAATATAACATAAAAAATGGAATAAAAAAAAACAGAACAGAATATAAAATAAAAGAATAGAATATAACAGAATAGCATAGAATATAGAATAAACAATGAATACAAAAAAAAATAAAAATAAAAGAATAGAAAAAAATACAATTGAATAGAAAATAGATTAGAAAAGGATAGAATAGAATAAAACAGAATAGAATAATCCAGAATAGAATACAAAAAATAATAAAATAGAATAATCAAGAATAGAATAGAAAATAGAGGAACAGAATAGAAAAACTGAATAAATCTGAATAGAATAGAAAATAAAAGAATAGAATAGAATAAATAGAACAGAATTAAATAGAACAGAAAAATAGAATATAATAGAATAAAACATAATACAATAGAATAAAAAAGAATTGAACAGAAAATTAAACAATATTATACAATAGAAAAAAATAGAAGAGATTAGAATAGAATAGAATGATAAAATTATTAAGAATAGAATAGAATGAAATAGATAAGAATATAGACGTCTTCTAAAATTGTAATTTTGAATTGATTTGAAAAATTTAGAATTTCAAATCGATTTGAAAACAACGAAAATTCGAAATGAATCCGAATATACAAAATTAATTCTGAAAACAAATCATTCAAACATAACGAATATGACGAAACAAAATGATTAACTTAATGATCGAATCCCGAAACAAAAAGAAATAAATGTTTCCATCATGCACATGTCTATTATTCAGTTAGGCATATATCACCCAACACACTAGAGTCACCTAAATAAATATATACAGTGGGGCAAAAAAGTATTTAGTCAGCCACCAATTGTGCAAGTTCTCCCACTTAAAAAGATGAGAGAGGCCTGTAATTGTCATCATAGGTATACCTCAACTATGAGAGACAAAATGTGGAAACAAATCCAATCACATTGTCTGATTTTTGAAAGAATTTATTTGCAAATTATGGTGGAAAATAAGTATTTGGTGAATATCAAAAGTCCATCTCAATACTTTGTTATATATCCTTTGTTGGCAATGACAGAGGTCAAACGTTTTCTGTAAGTCTTCACAAGGTTGTCACACACTGTTGCTGGTATGTTGGCCCATTCCTCCATGCAGATCTCCTCTAGAGCAGTGATGTTTTGGGGGTGTCGCTGGGCAACACGGACTTTCAACTCCCTCCAAAGGTTTTCTATGGGGTTGAGATCTGGAGACTGGCTAGGCCACTCCAGGACCTTGAAATGCTTTTTACGAAGCCCCTCCTTCGTTGCCCGGGCGGTGTGTTTGGGATCATTGTCATGCTGAAAGACCCAGCCACGTTTCATCTTCAATGCCCTTGCTGATGGGAGGAGGTTTGCACTCAAAATCTCACGATACATGGCCCCATTCATTCTCTCATGTACACTTGTCAGTCGTCCTGTTCCCTTTGCAGAGAAACAGCCCAAAGCATGATGTTGCCACCCCCATGCTTCACAGTAGGTATGGTGTTCTTTGGTTGCAACTCAGCATTCTCTCTCCTCCAAACACGACAAGTTCTGTTTCTACCAAACAGTTGTACTTTGGTTTCATCTGACCATATGACATTCTCCCAATCCTCTTCTGGATCATCCAAATGCTCTCTAGCAAACCTCAGACGGGCCCGGACACGTACCGGCTTAAGCAGGGGGACACGTCTGGCACTGCAGGATCTGAGTCCCTGGCGGCGTAGTATGTTACTGATGGTAGCCTTTGTTACGTTGGTCCCAGCTCTCTGCAGGTCATTCACTAGGTCCCCCCGTGTGGTTCTGGGATTTTTGCTCACCGTTCTTGTGATCATTTTGACCCCACGGGGTGAGATCTTGCGTGGAGCCCCAGATCGAGGGAGATTATCAGTGGTCTTGTATGTCTTCCATTTTCTAATTATTGCTCCCACAGTTGATTCCTTCACACCAAGCTGCTTGCCTATTGCAGATTCAGTCTTCCCAGCCTGGTGCAGGTCTACAATTTTGTTTCTGGTGTCCTTCGACAGCTCTTTGGTCTTCACCATAGTGGAGTTTGGAGTGTGACTGTTTGAGGTTGTGGACAGGTGTCTTTTATACTGATAACAAGTTCAAACAGGTGCCATTAATACAGGTAATGAGTGGAGGACAGAGGAGCCTCTTAAAGAAGAAGATACAGGTCTGTGAGGGCCAGAAATCTTGCTTGTTTGTAGGTGACCAAATACTTATTTTCCACCATAATTTGCAAATAAATTCTTTCAAAAATCAGACAATGTGATTGGATTTGTTTCCACATTTTGTCTCTCATAGTTGAGGTTACCTATGATGACAATTACAGGCCTCTCTCATCTTTTTAAGTGAGAGAACTTGCACAATTGGTGGCTGACTAAATACTTTCTTGCCCCACTGTAAAGGTTGTTGGGGTGATCTTCACTCTTAAATTGGAAATGAAGGCTTATACCATGGTATTTAGAATAAAATAGAATAGAACGGAATAAAACAGAATTTAATAAAAATAAAAAGAATAGAATAGAAAATAAAGGAATAGAATAAAAAAATAACAGAAGAAAACAGAAAAGAATAGAAAATAAAAGATTAGAATAGAAAATAAAAGAGTCAAAAAGAATGGAAAAAAATAGAAGAGATTAGAATAGAATAAAATAGAACGAATATTGACATCTTCCGAAATTCCAATTTTAAATCAATTTGAAAAAATTCTAATTGATTTTAAATGAACAAATTTACTAGATGAATCTGAATATACAATATAAATTCTAAAAACAAATCATTCTAACATAACAAATATGACGAAACAAAATTATTAACTTAACTAACGAACCCGAAACGAAAAAAATAAATAAAAATTTTGGCTGTGGACATGCCTATTATTCGGTTAGGCATATGTCCCCCAACACACTAGAGTCCCTCTTATATTGGAGAGGAAGGTTTATAATATGGTATTTATTTGCCCATATTTGTACGAAAAAGGCCAACTCAGAAAGGACGTCACTGATATCTCTATGCTGCGCTGTGGATAAAAAAATCCATTAGCACTTTTTAAACATTGTGAATTATTATTTTTATAACACAAACAATGAGGAATATTTCGCTACGTTTTTCCCTAAGAATTTGGCGGGAGCATAATGAACATTTTTGTTGGGTTAAGAATTTTGGCAGCGACAGCAAACTGAAGAACGTTTTCTAAGCTCACTTCCTCATTGCTGCACTTACATGTTTACTTAATAACTCAATGCAAAGTGCATTGACCAGAGGAACGGATCCGATTTCAGGTCACTCTAGTCAAAAGATTAGAAAATGAAATTACTCAACAACGGACTTAACCTTTTCGCTGCTTGAGCCGTTTTTGCATTTTTTTTGCACACCTACTTAAAAAAATCATTTTAGGACTGAAGATTATGAAAACCCCCCCAAACATTAGGGAGGGGATTTACTAAAACTGGAGTGTGACGGGAGTCGCTTTGGGCGGGGGGGCCCCGTGGAACCCAGAATCCCTTGGAGAGATTAGGAAACACTTGTTTCAGCTCCCCATGCAACTCCTATGTCTAAGTTACCCTGTGTCCATGTCAGGCCTGTGCTCAGCCCTTCCTTCTCTGAGCTGGCCGCTCAGCTGTCGGCTAATTGCCAGCTCCTATCACTCCACAGTGACTCACCTGTTGATGATATCCTGCCCGTCAGCCCTGCTTACTTAAGCCGTCCAGCCCAGATGATTTCTGCTTTCGCCTTGGTCACATCTCTAGAGACGCTTTCCTGTGTTCCTGTTAAAAAGACTTGCTTGGCTGACATTCCTTCTGGCACCAGATCCTGCTTGCTGTTCTACTACGCTCATCTCTGGCTCCCTGACGTTTTGGCTTGTCTGACTATCCGTTCCGGTTCCTGAACTCTGTCTATGTTTTGACTATATTTACTCTGTTTACCTTTTTTTTATTATTATTAAACAAGTGAGATTTAACTACTTCTGTCTCAGTCTGATTCATGGTCTCTGACAGTCTATTAGGGGCCCAGGGTGACCGAGTACCCCAGTCTGATTTGTACTAATTGGACTCACTGTACAACAACACTGGAATGTTGTGTATCTATATCTATATCTATATGTATATATATGTATATATTGTATATTGTCTCATACTATGGTGTGCTCTCTGTTGGGTCGTTTGGGGTGTGGCTGTATTCCATTGTTCTATTGTGTCTGTCTGCCTTGGGAGCAACCTATTATGGGATGTATATGTGTATGTGTGTTTGTTGTGAGACAGGAGGGGGGGAATTCCTCCAACAACTCTCCCTGCTGATTGGAAAGTCTACCCCGCCCTGAATGCAAAGAGAGGGGGGATTGTCCCGAGTGTTACCTCTGTGTACCTGTGTTTAAATAAACAGTTCATGTTCAGCAGCCAAAATGAGTACTGTCTAGTTCTTGGTTGTGAGCGGTTGGAATATCTGATATCTATATTCAGACTGGAGATGGTATATGAGGAAAGCACTCAAGCGGAGTGCGGGACGTTTCGTTACATGGAGCACTCAGAATCCGGTGCAGCTGCACATGGTATCCAATTGGCTTCTAACTTCAGCTTATTCTATTAGGGTTTGACAATAAAACTTGGAGGCCGATTGGTCTCTATGCAGAGCTGCAGCAGATTGTGCACCCTCCAGTGTTAGCAAAGCTCCCCCATTATTTACCCTATGAAAGCAGACACCCTAGACAACAAAATTGTGGTAGTTCAAATTTTTTATGTCACTCGATATTAGTGCAACATAAATAAATAATTACCCCCAAGGGATTAATGGGACTTTAACGGCAACCACATATTATAAAATTTTAATTTATTAAGTAGAAAACGATGAAAAACATTGAAAAAAACAACATCGACAAGAACAACAGGGATATCATAAAAACAAGTATGAGGCTATACAGGCTGTACTGATATGCAGGAATGAAGGCTATATTCAATAGTCTTGCCACGAGGTCTTACGCGTTTCTAGACTATTGAATATAGCCTTCATTCCTGCATATCAGTACAGCCTGTATAGCCTCATACTTGTTTTTATGATATCCCTGTTGTTCTTGTCGATGTTGTTTTTTTCAATGTTTTTCATCGTTTCCTACTTAATAAATTTAAATTTTATAATATGTGGTTGCCATTAAAGTCCCATTAATCCCTTGGGGGTAATTATTTATTTATTCTGACTTTAGGGATGTTGGCAACAGTTATGATTTAGTTGGATAGCACTCTCCTTTCCTTTTTTGATATTAGTGCAACGGTTTATGAAGTTTCTAATTTCAGTAGAAAACACACTAAACTTAATTCTAAGAAACATGATCTATTACCCAATTTCTTGGTAAAATATAAAAGATGAGGTTGCGGCCAATATATAGATACCCAACATCATAGCTGCCAACTGTCCCTGATTTGGAACAATGTCCCTCTGTCCCTCTTTCCTCCTCATGTGTCCTTTATTTTGATCTGATCTATATAGTTGTATATAAAATGCACTTTTTATCTTTCAAAAGTGTTTCCCAGTGCTAAACCTTTCATCCAATTTCTAAATTGTTGCATTTGTAAATTTAGAGTTAATTGCAAATAATGGACCTGGATTTATTGTGTGGCGATATGCAAAACCAGCAGATATCTATGCCACCCCCCCCCCCCCCCCCGTTGTCTTCTGGGATTACACATGGGTCCCAGAAGACAGCAGGGACCAGTGGGATAGTGCAGCACGAGTTGCGCATGCGCAGTAGGGAACCGCAAGGCTTCACTTCCTGATTCCCTTACCGAGGATGGCGGCGGCAGACATCGCGGGCGCCCTGGACAGGTAAGGGTCCTTATTTTAAAAGTCAGCAGCTGCAGTATTTGTAGCTGCTGACTTTAAAAAAAAAAAAAAAAATCAGCAGAACTCCGCTTTAAGTCTGCAAATTGCAGGGATAACCTTGCTGATTCTTTGACCTTGGGAAAAGGATTTCCCAGATAAATCTGGCAATGGCCTCCCCAGGAATCTGGGAGTTGTGAGGAAGGGAAGTGATGGGGCACTCACTAAGGGTGTAGGGCTGGCAGGTCAGTAGGATTATAGACAGAATGCAAAGGCAGCAATGGAGCTTCAGATGTGTGGCATGCAACTCTCTATATGAAATTAGAAGATAACTAAAGGTTCCTTTTTAATAAAAAAAAAAAACAATCAAAGATATCATACTTACCTCCTCTGTGCAGTTGGATTTGCACAGTGGCACCCCGATCCTCCTCCTCTGGGGTCCCTCAGCGGAGCGCTCCTGGCTCCTCCTCTACTTAAGTGCCCCTGTCGGAGAAGCGCTCTCCCTCGGGGCACCCGTGCGGGCGCCCTCCCGTGTCCTACTGCTGCATCTATTGGACACAGACAGCAGGACTCGGCTCCACCCCCCCTCGTCATTGGATTTGATTGACAGCAGCGGGAGCCAATGGCTGCGCTGCTCTCAATCTATCCAATCAGGACCTGAGACACCAGTTGGAGCGGGTGTGCTCGTCCCTGGCGCAGGAACGATCGGGCTCAGGTAAGTAAAAGGATGGCTCTGAGGGGGCTGGTGCACTACAGAAGGTTTTTCAGCTCAATGCATACAATGCATTGAGGTGAAAAACCCGCAAGGCTTTACAACCCCTTTAAATCTAATGGCTGGCATGGGAAACCTTACATTACACGCAGTTGTTTCGATTTGTACCACTTCCACAAAAAAACAAAAAAAACCTGTGTGCTGTACAAGGAAATCTGGCATGGGATATACATAAGCCCTTATGTATAAAAGTTAGCCAAGTGATCAAGTTGGGCAAACATTGCTACAAAATGTTTTTTTTTTCCTACAACTTACACGTAAAGGGTGTAAGAGTTCAAAAAATTTCCCCGATCCACTTTAACATGAGCTGCAATCAGCTTGACAGACCTACCTCTCTTATGACATATACAGAGACGCGGCCACGCTCCCTCGCTTCACTGAAGAACATCGGAGCTCCAACCAACAGCACATCCGTCACCCCATCACCGTCCACATCTACAGAGCCAATTTCACTGCCAAAATATGACCCGATCTGGTGGGGGAAAACATAAACTCGTGTCACTTGGTAACAATCTTAGTAAAATGTATAGTGAAGGCCAATGTCAGTTCCTTCCGATCCCAGATAGCAAGCGATTGTGCGTGCTGCAAGTTTGAAAATGACTTGCTAAGCTATTGCTAGACTTGCCAGGCTTCGCAAGTTTTTTTGCAAAAATTGCAGCAGGTCCGCATTGCATGACTCCCGATCAACTTTCTTTGCAAACATTCTGCTGCGAGTTCTGGTTCAGTTATGTTGTTGCACAGTCATCCCACCACAGGGGGGGCGCTGTGGCTGAATTTCCATGCTGTACTCTTGCTGTAGACCCACCAATGCAACTTTTCTCTTGCTAATGACTTGCCATGCAAATTTGCTACAAAGTGGAAAAGTGTCAACTAGAACTTGTGCTTCAAGTGCTCTGCAAGTGTACAACTCGCAGCAGGTTAACAAGACTTATGCCCCGTACACACGGTCGGATTTTCCGATGGAAAATGTGTGATAGGACCTTGTTGTCGGAAATTCCGACCGTGTGTGGGCTCCATCACACATTTTCCATCGGATTTTCCGACACACAAAGTTTGAGAGCTTGCTATAAAATTTTCCGACAACAAGATCCGTTGTCGGAAATTCCGATCGTGTGTACACAAATCCGACGGACAAAGTGCCACGCATGCTCAGAATAAATAAAGAGATGAAAGCTATTGGCCACTGCCCCGTTTATAGTCCCGACGTACGTGTTTTACGTCACCGCGTTTAGAACGGTCGGATTTTCCGACAACTTTGTGTGACCGTGTGTATGCAAGACAAGTTTGAGCCAACATCCGTCGGAAAAAATCCTAGGATTTTGTTGTCGGAATGTCCGAACAAAGTCCGACCGTGTGTACGGGGCATTACAATTCAACACTGCCACAAATTTGTGGCAAGTTATCCTTGCTATCTGGGATGTCACATTATCCTCTCATTGTAATAATTAGACTTAGACTGGAGCAGTTACCTGTTCCCCTTGTAGAGACTGATGGATGACAAGATTGTCCATGCCTTGCATGCTGAAGATGATCACCTTCCCCGTATGATTAAATCGCGGAGCTCCTGCTACATACAGCCTGACGCGTTGCGGTGTCATTAGAGAAGTGACCGTGTAGCCTGTTCAGAGATAGTGGGAGAACTGTAAGATCTTATATATAACAATAGGATAGGATCTATAGATGCTTCTTTGATCCACACTCTTGTAAGAGCAATCAATAAGCGAGATAAAATTGCATTAAAAAAATGTGTGTGGTCAAGAAGACCATGAAGGTCCTAATAATCAGCCAACTCCACGAGGACTTAATCTTGGTTCACATGTACTGCATGGATTCGTGGGTGGGTGCATTTCACACACATTCCCACATGTTGGGCATTCATTTCAATGGGCTGTCCTACACATGCAAGAAACACGGAGAAAGGAGTCCCAGAGCCTTTTTAAAAATCACGCTGCGCCAAAACCGGATTGTGCTATTTGCCAATGTGTAAGGGCGCCATTTACAACCAATGGCACCCATGTGCATCTGCTAAAGAGCAGCGTGTTTGTGCGCGTTGGGAAAGCGTGTGGTTTTGTGTGACGCACATAGATGTGAGAGCAGAAAGAACTCTATGGTGTAGTAATTCCCGAATTGTTTATTGAAAAATAAGGGCATACACCCGCAAGCAAGATTGATAACAGTCAGGTGGCATACAGCTGCCGCTCATTGGAGCCGGTGTGATGACGTCACCGCAGAACTCGTCCTATGGAACATCTTACACGGGGCGTCCCTTGAGACAAAACGTGTAGGGAGGAGTTCAGTGGTCGCGTCATCATGCAGGCTTAAATGATCAGTGGTTGTTTGCGATCTGATTGTTATCACTCTTACTTGTGGGTATATGCCCTTATTTTTCAAAAAACTATTTGGGAATTGCTTCACCATAGAGTTCTCTCTGCTCTTTCGCTGCACATGAGGTTATATTGTACTGTATTCTTGTATTGCCGCACCGAACAAAGGGGAGAGCCATCCATCCACTTGGGATCAGGGTTTTGTTTGCAAAGCACCATAAGACTGTATAAGGAGGTCTGAGTCTCTGGTAAGCAGACCTGTGTGGTGGTGGTTGAAGCACTGGAGTTGGTGGCGGTTTTGAAGAAGTGGCTTTATATACAAACTTTATAAGCAAAGGCCAGTTTACTGTCCTTCAAGCTTAAAGGGGCTATACTGTGGCCAGTGGGAGTAAGCAATGCCCCATTGTTGGTGTCAGTGGAAGGAATAGTGCCCCATTGTTTGTGTCAGTGGGAGAAATGGTGCCCCATCATTAGTGTCAGTGGGAGGAATAGTGTCCCATCGATGGTGTCAGTGGGAGGAATAGTGTCCCATCGATGGTGTCAGTGGGAGAAATAGTGCCCCATTGTTGGTGTCAGTGGGCAGAATAGTGCCCCATTGTTCGTGTCAATGGGAGAAATGGTGCCCCATCATTGGTGTCAGTGGGAGGAATAGTGTCCCATCGATGGTGTCAGTGGGAGGAATAGTGCCCCATTGTTGGTGTCAGTGAAAGGAATAGTGCCCCATTGTTGGTGTCAGTGGAAGGAATAGTGCCCCATTGTTGGTGTTAGTGGAAGGTATAGTGCCCCACCATTGGTATCAGAGGGAGGAATAGTGCCCCATCATTGGAATCAGTGGGAGGAATAGTGCCCCATTGTTGGTGTCAGTGGAATGAATAGTGCCCCATTATTGGTATCAGTGGGAGGAACAGTGCGCCATCATTGGTGTCAGTGGGAGGAATAGTGCCCCATCATTGTTATCAGTGGAAGGAATAGTACCCCATCATTGGTATTAGTGGAAGGAATAGTGCCCCATCATTGGAATCAGTGGGAGGAATAGTGCCCCATCATTGGTATAAGTGGGAGGAATAGTGCCCCATCATTGTTATCAGTGGGAGGAATAGTGCCCCATCATTGGTATTAGTGGGAGGAATAGTGCCCCATCATTGGTGTCAGTGGGAGGAATAGTGCCCCATTGTTGGTGTCAGTGGAATGAATAGTGCCCCATTATTGGTATCAGTGGGAGGAACAGTGCGCCATCATTGGTGTCAGTGGGAGGAATAGTGCCCCATCATTGTTATCAGTGGAAGGAATAGTACCCCATCATTGGTATTAGTGGAAGGAATAGTGCCCCATCATTGGAATCAGTGGGAGGAATAGTGCCCCATCATTGGTATAAGTGGGAGGAATAGTGCCCCATCATTGTTATCAGTGGGAGGAATAGTGCCCCATCATTGGTATTAGAGGGAGGAATAGTGCCCCATCATTGGTGTCAGTGAGAGGTATAGTGCCCCATCATTGTTATCAGTGGAAGGAATAGTGCTCATCATTGGTATTAGTGGGAGGTATAGTGCCCCATCATTGGTATCAGTGGGAGGAATAGTGCCCCATCATTGGTATCAGTGGGAGGAATAGTGCCCCATCATTGGAATCAGTGGGAGGAATAGTGCCCCATCATTGGTGTCAGTGGGAGGAATAGTGCCCCATCATTGGAATCAGTGGGAGGAATAGTGCCCCATCATTGGAATCAGTGGGGGGAATAGTGCCCCATCAGTGGTGTCAGTGGGAGGAATAGTGCCCCATCAGTGGTGTCAGTGGGAGGAATAGTGCCCCACCATTGGAATCAGTGGGAGGAATAGTGCCCCATCATTGGAATCAGTGGGGGGAATAGTGCCCCATCAGTGGTGTTAGTGGGAGGAATAGTGCCCCATCATTGGTATCAGTGGGAGGAACAGTGTCCCATCATTGGGGTCAGTGGGAGGAATAGTGCCCCATCATTGGTGTCAGTGGGAGGAATAGTGCCCCATCATTGGAATCAGTGGGAGGAATAGTGCCCCATCATTGGTATTAGTTGGAAGAATAGTGCCTCAAGGGCCTGATAAAGACAAGCAAAGGGCCACATCCGGCCCGCAGGCCACAGTTTGGAAACCACTGATTTAGCACACAGGACTTTTATTTAATGCTTTAATAAAAATTGAAAAAAAAAAAATGTAACATATTTTCTGTAGACGTTGGTTTGGATATTCTGGTATTCGGATATCATTAGTGCTGCTATTTTGGTGATTATTCGGAGTGATTCTTACAGCACTGATCGCGGTTTCCCGCATATTCGTCACGCAGAGATGTGATTGTGAATCTCACTTCGAAGGGTTCATATATAAAGCGGAGGGATCCTCAGGATGGGACGTAGGAGGCAGCTGAGGATTTCTGTGCAGAGTTGGGCTCAGTCCTGTTGGCGATCTGCCTCCCATAACATTACTGAGCATTCCCGGGAGAAGAACGATTTCTAGTACAGCATCAGTCCCCCCCCCCCCCCACCCCCCATCCGCGCACACCCACCCCCTCCCCCACCATAGCCAGTACCGGGCCTGTGGTGCAGCGAGCAGCTCCGGGCAAAGGGCCAGGCCTCTTTTCCACAGGACCTAAAGCAATAAGATCCGTCCTGGACCTTGCGGATATAAAACACTTATTTTTTTCCCCCCACCACAATTTTCCGAGAGAAGTTCCAACGCATAGATCAGAATTTTGAGCTGGGCATTAACTCACAAAGTACCCAGGATTATGTATAATGGACACAAGCGATTGGATAATGGCTGCCATACAATGTCACACCCACTGCAACAATGACAGGTTTTGCTACAAAAAAAAAAAAAAAAAAGAATCTCAAACATTAAAGATGATTTCAGGATCCTCATTGTTTCCATATGGCTCTATGGGAAGAGTCAGTTGGTGTGGAATTCCTAAGTTGAAGCTCATGCAAACTGAACGAGTCCGGCTCTATAGCCTACAAATGATGATATATCACAATAAGCCGTTCACTCTATAAAAGATATAGGGAGCTGTTAAAGTATCACTGACACAGTAGGAAAAGATTACAGGACATTAAAACTAGGGTTGCACCGATACTACTATCGGTATCGGCGCCGATACCGAGTATTTGCACAAGTATCGGTACTCGTGGAAATGCACCGATACCTGAAACCGATATTTTCAGGCTCGGTTCTTTGAGCTGTCAGCGGGTCTCCCCTGTTGACAGCTGAAGTGTTAAAGAAGTCCGGTAATTGGAGCTGTGAAAAAAAAAAAAAAAAGTAGCCGGCAATGTAGCTGAAACACTGAAATAAAAAGAAACATTGTTTCTTTTTGTATTTTTCTGTTTCTTCATCTGCAGATCAAAGGGATGAACAAATGTTCCTCTGTTTAACCCCTTAACCACTTCCCGCCCGGCCTATAGCAGAATGACGGCCGGGCGGTGGTTCAGTTATCCTGACTGGGCGTCTTTTGACGTCCTTCAGGATAACAGCCCCCGCCAGCCCGTGGGGGCGCCCATCGCAGCGATCGGTGGTGCGGTGTGTCAGTCCAACGGAGGCTCTTTACCACGTGATCAGCCGTGTCCAATCACGGCTGATCACAGCATAAACAGGAAAAGGTGGTGATCGGCTTTTCTTCACTCGCGTTTGACAGACGCAAGTAGAGGAGAGCCGATCGGCGGCTCTCCTGACAGGGGGGTCAGCCCCCTCACGAATGCCCACCCAGGACCACCATCATGCCGCCCAGGACCACCAGTGAAGGGGGCAACATGTGGATGGCCAGGTATGTACACCATGTACATATGAAAAAATTTGCACAATATGTGCCAATCAGTGCCCACAAATGGACACTGACTGGCAACATTATGGTCCAGCTAAAAAAAAGTGATGCCCAGCAATGCCACCCATCAGTGTCATCAGTGCCACCCATCAGTGTCATCAGTGCCACCTCTCAGTGCCCATCCATGCCCATCAGTGACCATCAGTGCCCATCTGTGCCACCTATCAGTGCCACCCATAAGTACCCATCAGTGCCACCCATAGGTACCCATCAGTGCCGTCTAGGAGTGCCCATCAGTGCCGCCTATGAGTTCCCATCAGTGCCGCATATCAGTGCCGCCTATCAGTGCCCATCATTGTAGAAGAAAACAGCCCAGCAATGCCACCCATCAGTGTCATCAGTGCCACCCATCAGTGTCATCAGTGCCACCTCTCAGTGCCCATCCATGCCCATCAGTGACCATCTGTGCCACCTATCAGTGCCACCCATAAGTACCCATCAGTGCCACCTATGAGTGCCCATCAGTGCAGCCTATCAGTGCTCATCAGTGCCACCTCATCGGTGCCCATCGGTGACGCCTTATCAGTGGCCATCAGTGCAGCCATATCAGTGCCCGTCATTGAAGAAGAAAACTTACTTATTTACAAAAAAATTTAACAGAAACAAAGAAAAACTTAATTTTTCTCTAAACTTTCGGTTTATTTGTTACGCAAAAAGTAAAAATCGCAGAGGTGATCAAATACCACCAAAAGAAAGCTCTATTTGTGGGAACAAAATGATAAAAAAAAATTTTGGGCGCAGTGTTCCATGACCGCGCAATTGTCATTCATATTGCGACAGTGCTGAAAGCTGAAAATTGGCCTGGGCAGGAAGGTGCATAAGTGCCTAGTATAATAAGAGGAAACTGTGATGTAAAGGGGGAACTGTGATGTAAAGGGAGAACTGTGGTGTAAAGGGGGAACTGTGATGTAAAGGGAGAACTGTGGTGTAAAGGGGGAACTGTGGTGTAAAGGGGGAACTGTGATGTAAAGGGAGAACTGTGATGTAAAGGGAGAACTGTGGTGTAAAGGGGGAACTGTGGTGTAAAGGGGGAACTGTGATGTAAAGGGAGAACTGTGATGTAAAGGGAGAACTGTGATGTAAAGGGAGAACTGTGGTGTAAAGGGAGAACTGTGGTGTAAAGGGGGAACTGTGATGTAAAGGGAGAACTGTGATGTAAAGGGAGAACTGTGGTGTAAAGGGGGAACTGTGATGTAAAGGGGAAACTGTGGTGTAAAGGGGAAACTGTGGTGTAAAGGGGAAACTGTGGTGTAAAGGGGGAGCTGTGATGTAAAGGGAGAACTGTGGTGTAAAGGGGGAACTGTGATGTAAAGGGGGAGCTGTGGTGTAAAGGGAGAACTGTGGTGTAAAGGGGAAACTGTGGTGTAAAGGGGGAACTGTGGTGTAAAGGAGGAACTGTGATGTAAAGGAGGAACTGTGGTGTAAAGGGGGAACTGTGGTGTAAAGGGGAAACTGTGGTGTAAAGGGGAAACTGTGGTTTAAAGGGGGAACTGTGATGTAAAGGGGAAACTGTGGTGTAAAGGGGGAACTGTGATGTAAAGGGGAAACTGTGGTGTAAAGGGGAAACTGTGGTTTAAAGGGGGAACTGTGATGTAAAGGGGGAACTGTGATGTAAAGGGAGAACTGTGATGTAAAGGGAGAACTGTGATGTAAAGGGAGAACTGTGGTGTAAAGGGGGAACTGTGGTGTAAAGGGGAAACTGTGGTGTAAAGGAGGAACTGTGATGTAAAGGAGGAACTGTGGTGTAAAGGAGGAACTGTGATGTAAAGGAGGAACTGTGGTGTAAAGGAGGAACTGTGGTGTAAAGGGGGAACTGTGGTGTAAACGGGGAGCTGTGATGTAAAGGGGGAACTGTGATGTAAAGGGAGAACTGTGGTGTAAAGGGGGAACTGTGATGTAAAGGGGAAACTGTGGTGTAAAGGGGAAACTGTGGTGTAAAGGGGGAGCTGTGATGTAAAGGGAGAACTGTGGTGTAAAGGGGGAACTGTGATGTAAAGGGGGAGCTGTGGTGTAAAGGGAGAACTGTGGTGTAAAGGGGAAACTGTGGTGTAAAGGGGGAACTGTGGTGTAAAGGAGGAACTGTGATGTAAAGGAGGAACTGTGGTGTAAAGGGGGAACTGTGGTGTAAAGGGGAAACTGTGGTGTAAAGGGGAAACTGTGGTTTAAAGGGGGAACTGTGATGTAAAGGGGAAACTGTGGTGTAAAGGGGAAACTGTGGTTTAAAGGGGGAACTGTGATGTAAAGGGGGAACTGTGATGTAAAGGGAGAACTGTGATGTAAAGGGAGAACTGTGATGTAAAGGGAGAACTGTGGTGTAAAGGGGGAACTGTGGTGTAAAGGGGAAACTGTGGTGTAAAGGAGGAACTGTGATGTAAAGGAGGAACTGTGGTGTAAAGGAGGAACTGTGATGTAAAGGAGGAACTGTGGTGTAAAGGAGGAACTGTGGTGTAAAGGGGGAACTGTGGTGTAAACGGGGAGCTGTGATGTAAAGGGGGAACTGTGGTGTAAAGGGGGAACTGTGGTGTAAAGGAGGAACTGTGATGTAAAGGAGGAACTGTGGTGTAAAGGAGGAACTGTGGTGTAAAGGGGGAACTGTGGTGTAAACGGGGAGCTGTGATGTAAAGGGGGAGCTGTGGTGTAAAGGGAGAACTGTGGTGTAAAGGGGGAACTGTGGTGTAAAGGGGAAACTGTGGTGTAAAGGAGGAACTGTGATGTAAAGGAGGAACTGTGGTGTAAAGGAGGAACTGTGATGTAAAGGAGGAACTGTGGTGTAAAGGAGGAACTGTGGTGTAAAGGGGGAACTGTGGTGTAAACGGGGAGCTGTGATGTAAAGGGGGAGCTGTGGTGTAAAGGGGGAACTGTGGTGTAAAGGGGGAACTGTGATGTAAAGGGGAAACTGTGGTGTAAAGGAGGAACTGTGATGTAAAGGAGGAACTGTGGTGTAAAGGAGGAACTGTGATGTAAAGGAGGAACTGTGGTGTAAAGGAGGAACTGTGGTGTAAAGGGGGAACTGTGGTGTAAACGGGGAGCTGTGATGTAAAGGGGGAGCTGTGGTGTAAAGGGAGAACTGTGGTGTAAAGGGGGAACTGTGGTGTAAAGGGGGAACTGTGGTGTAAAGGAGGAACTGTGATGTAAAGGGGGAACTGTGGTGTAAAGGGGGAACTGTGGTGTAAAGGAGGAACTGTGATGTAAAGGAGGAACTGTGGTGTAAAGGGGGAACTGTGGTGTAAAGGGGGAACTGTGGTGTAAAGGGGGAACTGTGATGTAAAGGGGGAACTGTGATGTAAAGGGGAAACTGTGGTGTAAAGGGGGAACTGTGATGTAAAGGGGGAACTGTGGTGTAAAGGGAGAACTGTGGTGTAAAGGTGGGAACTGTGGTGTAAAGGGGGAACTGTGGTGTAAAGGGGAAACTGTGGTGTAAAGGGGGAACTGTGATGTAAAGGGGGAACTGTGATGTAAAGGGGGAGCTGTGATGTAAAGGGGGAACTGTGGTGTAAAGGGAGAACTGTGGTGTAAAGGTGGGAACTGTGGTGTAAAGGGGGAACTGTGGTGTAAAGGGGAAACTGTGGTGTGAAGGGGGAACTGTGGTGTAAAGGGGGGAACTGTGGTGTTAAGGGGGCACTGTGGTGTGAAGGGGGGATGAGGACAGAATCTGTGAATATACCATCCCTGACCCACTCACCAACAACCCCCTCGAACCCCCCTCCGGTTTCTGGGAAAATTGGCTGTCATGAAACCAGTCGCTTGTGCCAAAGAGGTTGGGGACCACTGGATTAGTAGATTTAGATGGACTTTATTCACAATGTAAAGCTAACCTCCAACTAACACTTATTAACCACTTCCCGACGGCCTATAGCAGATTGACGGCCGGACGGTGGCTCTGTTATCCTGACTGGGCATCATATGATATCCAGCAGGACAACATGCCGGCGCGGCGATCGCTAGTGCGGCGTGTCAGTCTGACACGCTGTATCTCTGATCACGGTAAGGAGCCTCTGACAGAGGCTTCTTACCACGTGATCAGCTGTGACCAATCATGAACCAGGAAGTGTCAGTAAACGTCATTCCTCGGTTCGCGCTGACAGGGAGAGCTGATTGGTGGCCCTGTCAGTGGTAAATGTTTTTTAGAGGCTTTTTCCAGGATTCTACTTAAGTCCCCCCTTGACTCCTCCTGTGCCCGATGCATATAGGGATCTGTAGTTCAGAAACCCAGTTGTTCCTTTACATGGCTGTTGCTTTGGACTACTTCTCCCAAGATTCCCAGCGTCCGGCATGGAGGTCCATGGGCTTGCTTTGCTTTAGTTCTACTGACCAGAGAAGAGTGGTGCAGCAAAACTTCATAACCTCTTAAGAAAATAATGCAGACATCACATCTAAGAAGTGGTAAGCTGCGATATATAACACTTTTCTTTTTGTCTGAACATTCCTTTGTAACACACAGAAGCCCTTGAATTCGGGATACTCAGTATGCAAACAGACTTCCAGCTCATAAGTTAAAGCACTATAATGTCATACCTACCCCACAATGTGAGCTCAACTATTGGTTAAAGAGGCTTATAGACTTGCTTTAACTCATGGAGTGGAGCCTTGAGTCAGTCTGTGGTAAACTGGGCTTCTTGGGTTTGCACGCACAAGTGCAATCTTGGCTCCAGATTGCCTATTTAAGGAACAGAGTTGAACGAAGTTGATAGATGGTCTTCAGTTCTATCCTTGCAATGTGAGCCATGGACCTGTTCCTGAGATCTTCTCTCTCATTACCTGCCCTTGGACTTGCCACTGTCCTTCCTGTTACTGACCATGGATAGTTCCTGACCATGGTTTGTCTCTGCTGATTCCCAGTTTGACCTCATCCGGGCCTTGACTATGGTTTACCTCTGCTGACATCCTGGTGTGACTGTGACTTGTCTCCTGAACTTGACTGTGACTGCTATTCTGTCTGCTGTCTGTCTCTTAAGCTACCGATCCTGTCCATACCATGATTCCAGTCTGCTGTGTGTCCTCGTTTCAGCCAGCTACCTTCCTGTCAATCTGCACAAGCACCTCATAGCCAAGCCTGCCTCTAAACAGAAGCTTCCATGGACTATGGAGTCCTGGCGATCATGTGTCAGGGCCTGGATCTGAGCCTGCAACCTCTGCTGTGTCTGGCGGTGTCTCTTCTTGCTGAGTTACCTGAGATGCTGCACAGCTCCATGCCTGATTCCTTAGAGAACCTTAACTTGTGTCTTGTTTCTCTTGAACCTTGAACCCTTTGCTCTTCCCATGAACGTCCTACTGAAGCCATGCCTTTGCACTTCCTGCTTGCCAGATAATTGTGCTCTCTCAACCTGATATCTTGCTCCTTTGCGTACCTGCAGCTGTCCTTATTTGAAATACCACTGATTACTGATGTTCGGCTTGTTCCTCAACTGCGCTTCTGCTTGATCCCTACCTGCAACCACTTGTTACTGACCATTGGCTTGTTTACTGACTACACTTTTGCTTGACCCCTTCCTGTTATATCTTCTGCTGGACCCCGGCTTGTTCCCCTACAGGTGGGGTGCTCCTGAGGACCACAACCTGGTACTAGGCAGCAAAACTCATCTCCACCATCAGGAACTCTGGTGAACACTGGTTAGTGCTTAGACCCGCACGTCCAGTGTGCCCGCATAATCCCCCAAGATGACCCCTCTTGTATTTCTATCCTGCTGTTCGGTGGGAGCCACTCTACAGTTATAGCTACTGGTCCCTGAGCCTGACCCCTGACTGTGACACCATGCCACTCTGTGCCCTCTCACGTCATGGGAGTCTGGACTTGAGGTGTAATCAAAGTTCTTTTGTTGACCTCCAGCCAGGTACGTAGTACCAGCTCATGTGCAAACAACTAATTGGTCCCTAGTACTGCCCCTAATCCTGTGTGTTGCTGCACAAAGGAATAGAAGAGGCTGGTATCAAGTATAATTTAGGCAGTACACTAGTTACTAATGAAAATGCATTAAATGTCTTTTTAATTAACACAACTGCATTCATTTGTGTATTTTTTATGTGTCTGGAGTTCGGCTTTAGGAAGGTATGTTCACACGCCTATCGGTACTTTGGTGTTACCATCTTTCATTCTTTGTTTTTACTACACGTGTAATTTGTGTATTTACCAAGGTATGCCCCATGGTTCTTGAGCTCATCCGGAAACTCCCTTAGGTAAGACTCTCTTCGAGGAATCACCTTCCCACTGCTGGTCTCTTTGAGAACAGCTCCATTCCAGTCGTATGCTCCAACCGCTCCCAGCAATATCCCATCCTAGAGGAGAAGACATAGTCATATGATATAACAGCACTTGAAGGTAAGGTCATGGAAGAGAAACTCAAAACAAGATTTATATCTGGCCATTAACAAAGTTATTTTATGCATCTAAAAGATGTCCCAAATGTTAAATATCAGATAAACCCCATGGCAAGAATAACACTGCCTGATGAAACAAAGGTGTGTTGGTTCCAAGCCTAATAATTGCTTCACACTTAGTGAAGAGGCCAGAGCCAAAACTTTGAAGTCATTCAGGCCGCAAAGTGGAGAAAAATACATGAACAATAGTAGAGTTAATGGCAATAGCTACTTAATTAGGTTTTGTCTTTTATTTTCTGGAAAAATTGGAATCTGGTTTTGAAACCAACCCTACTTTTGTACCCATTTCTTTTTATTTAAAAAAAAAAAAATTAAAAATAGGTCACTTATTGTTGATTAATGTATTCCAAGGGAAGAGCTGTAATATCATATGATATTTATGGACCAGGCACCATACTGCAAACAATGATGCATTATGTACCATAATGTACTGAGAATAAAGAACAGAATATAAAAAGTTTCTTAACAATCAACCAAATTGTCACTGCTTCTCTAGGAAACTATTGTGAAACCCACATAAAAAATGTATCATACAATCCAAGATGTGGTCAAAACTAAGCATCGAACATTACTAAAAAACTTCCTAAACAAATAAGAACCTTACCCTTATCATTCTGTTGGATTATTTGGGAAATATAATATTTATTTTTTTTCCAAACCACATGAAAGAAAGTCAAGGTAGAGCCTCCTTTCAGAGCTTAAGAACATTTAATCCCACCACATTACAAAAAGGGGCAGTGAAAGGTTAAATATCTCTGTGGTTATGACCATTGTGGCCCAAAGGTTTTCTGGCTCCCAAACGTAGACTAAAGATTGTGCGGCATCAATCAGTGGAAGTCATAGCTGAACCGGCAATGAGGCCGGCTTAGGCGTTTGTCCCAACCAACAACATAATATCATATCATATCATGGAAATAATGCTTATCTCTTTCAATTTACAGTATGCAAGCTATATCCGCCTAACTGGTGGATTTTTATTATATATGAAAATTGACAACATAAAATGTGCAACATACATCAAAGAAAACAATGTCTGTTGAGTAATTCATTTAGTGACCCACTAGACCTGCTAGTACATAAAGTGTATATAAACCCAAAATCTATTTTTCAGTATATTTGGCTTTATGTCTCAGTGCACACAGTTTTCTCCACCCCTGTAGACCAGCACTTTAAATGGCCCGTGGCCAAGCCGGTGGACGGCACTGTGATTGGCCGCCATCAGGAGCTTGGCCTACCACCTCCTTAACGTCAGTAGTTGACTGTAAGCTGTTCATTTCAGCTTGGTCACAGTTCTGGGGGACCAATGGAGCATGGCCAGAACAAGACAGCGACACATATGTGTGACGGAGGGTGTTAACATCCACCTTCCCTGCCGCCACATAATTAGGTGTCGTAAAGGGGTAATTATACAATTTCTGAGAATCTGCTGCAAAATTTCTTACCAGAAGATCCTGCCAGCTCCACCACTCCCAGTTACAGAATGGCAAAGCTAAGCCACTGTCTCACAATTAGCAGCAACTTTGTCAGCCTACAATGTGCTCCCCATCAGGTGGCCTTTGGATTGACTATCAGGTCTATCAGATGGGAAGCCCAACTGCCAACTAAATGAGCTTGAATGACAAGCTGCCTATGCTGTTGCTAATAGCGAGGCACTGGCTTAACGTTGTCATCCTGCAACTGGAAGTGCAGGATCTCCTGATAAGAAACTCTATAGCAGGTTTCTCCCAAACAAAAATTTAAGACATGACACCAAATATGCTGAAAAATAAATTTTGGGCTTACACTATAATACACCCACTTCCACACTCTTGATGCCATTTCATGTGGTGCATCAATGTGCCTCATCATTATAATATATTTTATATGTAGCAGTACCCTGCCGCTGTATTTAACTAGTTCCTTCCCGAACAGTGCAGAGGCTACCAAACACAAGCAATAATAGTCCATTCACGTTGACACAGTCTAGGGGATGTATTTTTAAGATTGATTGCTTGCAGAACTTTAACAGGAGAGGCAGAAGGGGCGTGAGATGTTCCAAAACTCATAAGTACAGTAAGCAGAGGACACTCTTCTCTTGGTAAAGGTGGCACAGTCCAGCCCTCACAGCTGGGAATCATGAGGTAGTTTACAGAACAGTCTTTTTCTCATAGCTGAAGACCATGAGCTAGCTCCAAAATAGTTAAAGTCGCATAGCTGGGGACCATGAGATAGCTCCAGAATAGTTAAGATCTCATAGCTGAAGACCATGAGATAGCTCCAGAATAGTTAAAGTCTCAGAGCTGGGGACCATGAGGCAGGTCTTTCTGATTATACTCTTTTAAGGAGCCAGACAGCGACTCTACTCACAAATCCTATAGCAGCTACATCCTCAGACTCAATCCCTTGATTAAGAGGCCCAGCATTCAGTCAGGATGTGTTTCAAGGGCAAGCAGCCCCCTGAAGCTCACAGATCTATCCCTAGTGAGGGAAAAGACAATCTCCTCAAGACTTAAGGCTATATACCCCAGGGATTGGCCAGAGCATGGTATATATCCAGGCCAGTCATTTGAATTTCCTACCCTACGTTCTGAAAGCTTCTCCCAGAGGCAGGGGGAAACGATCAAACTCCCAGCCTGTGAAACCATGAGCAGACCAAGGCAAATGATCACTGCTCTTCCGATTACAGAGCAAGACAAAAAACAAATTTACCTAGCATCCTATACTAGGAGGAAGGTGCTACATATATTATATCGAATGCAAAGGTAGGTGCTGGAACACAAAAAGGGGAGAACACTAAAAACTTGTAGGGAATTATGGCAGGGGGGGGGGTCTTGCCAGTGAAATATCCCATACTCAGCTAACCAGGGTCTAACTAAAACTAAATGACCACTTTCAGAAAGACTGGTCCTATAATAAACATTTATGAGTATGAGCATTTTTGCGATAATAATGTTCAGGGCATCCTAAAATATATTATTATGGCTAGACATATGGGCTTAGATTATGAAAGTGCACTTAAAAAAATGGGTCGTACTCTCTTTCCACAATTAGTCAGGGTCAGACCCGTACTAGACTAATGGAGAATTCTGAATGTGATTGTTTGCTGTGGAGTAATATAGACATTTGTAAAACTTTTGATAAATGTGATGGTTGATATGATGTGATGGTTGCCAACCCCACTCTGTCTGTGTACTCACCTCTACCACATGGGATGAAAACCCAGCCTGGGACATCTCAAGCCCAAAGGACGTCTCATTCTTATTGGTCCCTGCAATGAAAACATAAGCACATCTTCAGTGATCAAACTGTACATTCTAATACCAACTTAGCTTAAGGTGACCAAATTTTCAAAATAAAGTCTGGGGACACCCTACTGACCATGTCCATTTTTATTGGGTGTGGGACAGGAGCAGTCAGGGGGTGGGGTTATTAGCAGCATGCAAATTGCGCCACACCGAATGTTGAGTGTGGGCAAATTGTGCCAGCAGTGGAAGGAGCTTAAAGGGGTAGGGTTTAATAATACCTGAGCCCTCTTTGCTCTGGATCTAGGTGTGTACTGCAGGTCATCATCACACACAAGGGCAAGGCAGCAAATAATCAATATCCTTACCCAACACAGCAAAGTCTGTACAAACTGAAAGACCATGTAATATCGGCATGTGACATCATTAATAACCCCAAACAAAGCTGAAAGCGGACACACCCCTCCCTTCACTCCTGCTCCAGGCCAATCACAGAAATGTTGCTAAGATGGATTACCCTGCAGCCACCCGGGCTGAGGACCCCATTTTTAAGGCTGGAAAAAAAATTAGTCTAAGTTGGTGAAGTAAAATTAGAAAAATATATACATAAAACTATTTTTCAGAAATAAAAAACTGATAATTGGCACGTACGCATATATTCATCCCCTTTGTTATGAAGCCCGTAAAAGCTCTGGTGCAACCAATTACCTTCAGGAGTCACATAATTAGTGAAATGTTGTCCACCTGTGTGCAATCTAAGTGTCACATGACCTGTCATTACATAGACACACCTTTTTTGGATGGCCCCAGAGGCTGCAACACCTAAACAAGAGGCACCACTAACCAAACACTGCCATGAAGACCAAGGAACTCTCCAAACAAGTAAGGGACAATGTTGTTGAGAAGTACAAGTCAGGGTTAGGTTACAAAAAAATATCCAAATCTTTGATGATCCCTAGGAGCACCATCAAATCTATCATAACCAAATGGAAAGAACATGGCACAACAGCAAACCTGCAAAGAGACGGCCGCACACCAAAACTCACGGACCGGGCAAGGAGGCCATTAATCAGAGAGGAGCACAGAGACCTAAGGGAACCCTGGAGGAGCTGCAGAGTTCCACAGCAGAGACTGGAGTATCTGTACATAGGACGACAATAAGCCGTACGCTCCATAGAGTTGGGTTTTATGGCAGAGTGGCCAGAAGAAAGACATTACTTTCAGCAAAAAACAAAATGCCACATTTTGAGTTTGCGAAAAGGCATGTGGGAGACTCCCAAAATGTATGGAGGAAGGTGCTCTGGTCTGATGAGACTAAAATTGAACTTTTTGGCCATCAAAGAAAACGCTATGTCTGGTGCAAACCCAACACATCGCATCACCCAAAGAACACCATCCCCACTGTGAAACATGGTGGTGGCACCATCATGCTGTGGGGATGTTTTTCAGCAGTCGGGACTGGGAAACTGGTCAGAGTTGAGGGAAAGATGGATGGTGCTAAATACAGGGATATTCTTGAGCAAAACCTGTACCACGCTGTGTGTGATTTAAGGCTAGGACGGAGGTTCACCTTCCAGCAGGACAATGACCCCAAACACACTGCTAAAGCAACACTTGAGTGGTTTAAGGGGAAACATGTAAATGTGCTGGAATGGCCTAGTCAAAGCCCAGACCTCAATCCAATAGAAAATCTGTGGTCAGACTTAAAAATTGCTGTTCACAAGCACAAACCATCCAACTTGAAGGAGCTGGAGCAGATTTACAAGGAGGAACGGGCAAAAATCCCAGTGATAAGATGTGGGAAGCTCATAGAGACTTATCCAAAGCGACTTGGAGCTGTGATAGCCGCAAAAGGTGGCTCTACAAAGTATTGACTTTAGGGGGGTGAATAGTTATGTACATTGACTTTTTCTGTTATTTTGTCCTATTTGTTGTTTGCTTCACAATAATAAAAAAAAAAACATCTTCAAAGTTGTGGGCATGTTCTGTAAAGTGAATGATGCAAATCCTCAAACAATCCATGTTAATTCCAGGTTGCGAGGCAACAAAACACGAAAAATGCCATGGGGGGGGTGAATACTTTTGCAAGGCACTGTATATATATATATATATATATATATATATATATATATATATATATATATAAATAGGCTGGTGTGTGTGGAGAACAGTAGACGTGGGCAAACATATTAAAGAGAATGTATAGTGCTTCACCTAAAAAATGGGGATGTATAGTGGTTTTGTACATGTCGGCAGGTGTAGTTTGGCCTCCCTGCAAGGCTGGTGCTGTTAGGTGACCAAATGGAGGACCAAAGGGAGAACCCGTGTTCCTCTGAAGCCTCCGTTGTAGGTGCCGTCGGGGGAGCAGCTGTTCGATAGGATGCTGCTGCCCTGGCTGACCTCCATCTTTAGTGTGGGCAGTGCTAATAAATAGCACTGTCGCCCTTTGGTTGGTACGCATCATGCAAGTAGGTCAGGCATAAGGTGGTCAGGTGGTCTAGTGTAGGGAGAGGTTCCCGTGGAGGAGGGACAGATTAAGGACTTTTGCTCAGGCAGCAGCTCTTTCTTTTTTAGGCACCCCGTTGTCGGTTTGCCTTCCAGCCGTCTCGATGCTGTCGAGCTGTTTCCACGTAAATCTTCTGTACGGTTCATTGTAAGTGCTTTGGCTGTGTATACTTTCTCCATACCCTCGCATTAATATTCCTTGCCACAACAACTGGTCTTCATTTGAGTTCTCTTCCCTTGTGAGCATCAAGCCCTGAGCCCCGTCTACATACAGACAACCCGTGGCATGGGATCTAAACCAGATTCCAGAGTCCTAAATAGTTTGTTGGGTTCATAGCAGGCAACCAATGTAATAGAAGAGGCAACCAAGCCTGTGAATGAACAATGCCTTGGAGGTAACGGTGGGATCCCGAATGAGCAAGTGAGGATTGAGCAAGTCAGAAATAATGAACTTAATGTATAATCCATAAGGCTGCTCTGTTTTCTGCATTATCTTCACTCTTCACAGGCTCTATCTCCAAACAGGGTGGCCCACTCACTACATTCCAATAACTCCCTAGTAGCACTTATCTCCGTAATCACTTCACTTCAAATAAATCATTTATTATTATGTACAATGATTCTTTCTCAGCTGTACATTTTTGTAGTGACCCTGAGCTTAATGGCTAGGGCATGGATGCTTAAAAGGCTTCTTGAGGGGTGCTGGTTGCAATTCTGGTGTCTCCTTGTGAAGCTTGGCTAGATTTCCCTTAACAGTATTTTCATGAACTACACTATAGTGTCAAAAGTATTGGGACGCCTGCCTTTACGCGCACATGAACTTTAATGGCATTCCAGTCATGGTATTGGCATTGGTTGCAAAGGGAATTTTCATCACATTTACTAAGCTTAAGGGAAAATTACCTTGCAAAAATGAACAGCTCATTAGCCTTTGTTAAATCAACCCCTATATACTGTGTCAAAAGTATTGGAACGCCTGCCTTTACACGCACATGAACTTTAATAGCATCCCAGTCTTCGTCCATAGGGTTCAATATTGAGTTGGCCCACCCTTTGCAGCTATAACAGCTTCAACTCTTTTGGGAAGGCCGTCCACAAGGTTTAGGAGTGTGTCTATGGGAATGTTTGACCATTCTTCCAGAAGCGCCTTTGTGAGGTCAGGCACTGATGTTAGATGAGAAGGCCTGGACTGGCAGTCTCTGCTCTAATTAATCTAATTTATTGGAATACTAATGCCTTAAGAGTTGCCTTGACTGGAACTAAGGGGCCAGGGCCAAACCCAACCCCTGAAAAAAAGACCCCACACCATAATCCCCACTCCACCAAATGATTTGGACCAGTGCACAAAGCAAGGTCCATAAAGACATGGATGAGCGAGTTTGGGGTGGCAAAACTTGACTGGCCTGCACAGAGTCCTGTCCTTTGGGATGAATTAGAGCGGAGACTGTGAGCCAGGCCTTCTCGTCCAACATCAGTGCCTGACCTCACAAATGCGCTTCTGGAAGAATGGTCAAACATTCCCATAGACACACTCCTAAACCTTGTGGACGGCCTTCCCAGAAGAGTTGAAGCTGTTATAGAGGCAAAGGGTGGGGCCAACTCAATACTGAACCCTACGGACTAAGGCTGGGATGCCATGAAAGTTCATGTGTGTGTAAAGGCAGGCGTTCCAATACTTGTGACACAGTATATAGGGGTTGATTTACCAAAGGTTAATGAGCTGTTCATTTTTGCAAGGGAATTTTCCCTTAAGCTTGGTAAATGTGATGAAAATTCCCTTTGCAACCAATGCCAATACCAATAGTCGGATGATAGAAATATGCAGGACTTCAACTCTTTAACTAAGCTAAGGTAATGCTTCCTTGCAAAGTGAATAGCCTATTTGCCTATGATAAAACAACCCCTATTAGTACCTGTCACTGGTCTGCCTTTTGCCCCCAACTTTGTACAGAGTTCATGCTGCTGCATTTGTTGAGTGTATTTTACACCTGTATTGGCCGGAGGAATACTGTGCACAATGCAAAAAATGGGGCACCAAGCCCTGGAAAAGTAGGAGGAGAACTGCAGACTTTTCCCTGGCAATTGACTGGAGACAGAGCAGAGTAGTGCGGGGCGAGAGACTGCAAGGACCTGCTGCAGCACTCTCTGCCTAAATCTGGGTATCAGAATCAGTGTTGGCTGGTCCTCAAAATTTATGGGGGGGGGGCGCAAACAAATGGAAATGTAAAAAAAAAAAAAACATCAATTGCAGCCACTGTGCCATCAAACGCAGCCACTGTGCCCATCAAACGCAGCCACTGTGCCCATCAAACGCAGCCACTGTGCCCATCAAATGCAGCCACTGTGCCCATCAAACGCAGCCACTGTGCCCATCAAACGCAGCCACTGTGCCCATCAAACGCAGCCACTGTGCCCATTAAACGCAGCCACTGTGCCATCAAACACAGCCGCTGTGTAATCAAACGCAGCCACTGTGCCCATCAAACGCAGCCGCTGTGCCCATCAAATGCAGCCACTGTGCCATCAAACGCAGCCACTGTGTAATCAAATGCAGCCACTGTGCCATCAAACGCAGCCACTGTGTAATCAAACGCAGCCGCTGTTCCCATCAAACGCAGCCACTGTGCCCATCAAACGCAGCCACTGTGCCCTCAAACGCAGCCACTGTGCCTATCAAACGCAGCCACTGTGTAGTCAAACGCAGCCGCTGTGCCCATCAAACGCAGCCACTGTGCCCATCAAACGCAGCCACTGTGCCCTCAAACGCAGCCACTGTGCCCATCAAACGCAGCCACTGTGCCATCAAACGCAGCCGCTGTGCCATCAAACGCAGCCACTGTGCCCATCAAACGCAGCCGCTGTGCCCATCAAATGCAGCCACTGTGCCATCAAACGCAGCCACTGTGTAATCAAACGCAGCCACTGTGCCATCAAACGCAGCCATTGTGTAATCAAACGCAGCCGCTGTTCCCATCAAACGCAGCCGCTGTTCCCATCAAACGCAGTCACTGTGCCATCAAACGCAGCCACTGTGTAATCAAACGCAGCCGCTGTTCCCATCAAATGCAGCCACTGTGCCCATCAAACGCAGCCACTGTGCCCATCAAACGCAGCCACTGTGTAATCAAACGCAGCCACTGTGTAATCAAACGCAGCCACTGTGCCCATCAAACGCAGCCACTGTGCCCATCAAACGCAGCCACTGTGCCCATCAAACGCAGCCACTGTGTAATCAAACGCAGCCGCTGTTCCCATCAAACGCAGCCACTGTGCCCATCAAACGCAGCCACTGTGCCCATCAAACGCAGCCACTGTGTAATCAAACGCAGCCGCTGTGCCCATCAAATGCAGCCACTGTGCCATCAAACGCAGCTGCTGTGCAATCAAACGCAGCCACTGTGCCCATCAAACGCAGCCACTGTGCCCATCAAACGCAGCCGCTGTGCCCATCAAATGCAGCCCCTGTGCCATCAAACGCAGCCACTGTGCCATCAAACGCAACCACTGTGTAATCAAACGCAGCCGCTGTGTAATCAAATGCAGCCACTGTTCCCATCAAACGCAGCCACTGTGCCATCAAACGCAGCCACTGTGTAATCAAATGCAGCCACTGTGCCATCAAACGCAGCCACTGTGTAATCAAACGCAGCCACTATGTAATCAAATGCAGCCACTGTGCCCATCAAATGCAGCCGCTGTGCCCATCAAACGCAGCCGCTGTGCCCATCAAACGCAGCCACTGTGCCATCAAACGCAGCCACTGTGTAATCAAATGCAGCCACTGTGCCATCAAATGCAGCCACTGTGTAATCAAACGCAGCCACCGTGCCCATCAAATGCAGCCACTGTGCCCATCAAACGCAGCCACTGTGCCATCAAACGCAGCTGCTGTGCCAAACATTGCCAGTGTGCCATCAAACGCAGCCGCTGTGCCAAACGCTGCCAGTGTGCCCATTAAATGCAGCCACTGTGCCATCAAACGCAGCCACTGTGAGTGTATTTATTTACACCACCGTACAAACTGGGCCCCAACCTTAACCGGATGAATATCTAGGGCAGAGTACTGTCTCTTCAGATAAGTTCTCCACTAGGACTTCATTCACTGTCTATAGCAAAGGGAACCACCGCAGTAGATCTGAGTCTTATCCTAGTCATCCCTAGAGTGCACTCTAGCAGTATAGTATGCTGGTGGCAGGAAAGCTGTCATAGCATCTTTTACTATTGTGGGTAATGTTATCTATGCCGTTGCTTTATGTTGAATGGTAGGTCACTGGATATAGTAACTGGATATATCATTTTAAAGCCATAGAATTGCAGACTAAACTGCTACAAGCCAGTGATCTTACTGTCTAGTGAATTGTGACTAGCTAAATCCTCTATTTGCTCATTTATGAACACTTTGCCATTTTTGATTACAGCTACAACAATATACCCAGCTCTGCTTTCACTAATCAGTCTGGTGTCTACTTACTGAAATAGAATTATAATTGTGTGCAGAATATTTATCTTTTGTTCTCCAACAGTATTACAGGTTCTATTTGCTTAGCCTGGTGTGTCAGATGTGCTGAAGTCTACAGAGTTGAGGCACAGAACAGAGAACCCAAATTACTAAGCGGCTCCTCTGGGGGTGGCGCTACACACCCTATTAATTAAAGTGGAGTTCCACCCAATTTTACAAGGTGGTCTTAAACTAAAAACCACCCCTTGTTTTTGGATGTATATATATATATATATTTATGTAAAGTATGTCCCGCTAGGGGTAGAACACCCAAATGATTGGCACCTCATCCCAAATAGTTAATTATTGATGTGAAGAAAGGAAGGGGGGGGGGATTTTTGCAGTGCTTACTAATAATAATGGAAACCAATGATTTAAAAATATATATAATAATTTTAATGAGAATATAGTTAAAACGCAACAGGGCCACTTTGTTCACTAGTAATCAACAATTCATAGTAAAGGTGGTCATTAGACGGATATTCACCTTTAAGAGTTGCTTCTTCGTATATTAACCCAACATGTTTCGCATTAGCTTCATCAGGGGATATACAAATCAAAAAAGCGTAAAAACTGTACAATTGTATATTTGTATCTTTGTACAGTTTTTACGCTTTTCTGATTCGTATATCCCCTGATGAAGCTAATGCGAAACATGTCGGGTTAATATACGAAAAAGCAACTCTTTTTAAATCATTGGTTTCCATTATTATTTGTAAACACAGCAAAAATCCCCCCCTTTCCTTTCTTCACTTCAATAATATATATATATATATATATATATATATACACATTTTTTTATCTCCTACCTTTTAAGAAGTACAAAGGTGAACTTCCGTCTCAGCCACGCCACGGTGAAGTACGTAATTTCCTCTTCTGCGGTGAGCCCTCCTCCTTCTCCCCCCGCTGCCTTCTGGGACTTGTGTGTGTCTCAGAAGATGAGGAGGCCATTCAGAAAGCGCCGCGCGACTCACGCATGAGCAGAAGGAAACCGGCTGTGAAGCCTGAAGGCTCCACTGCCGGTTTCCCTTAGTTGTAATGGCGGCACCTGCACCTGAGCTGGTGGACGTATCGGCTGACATCGCGGGCTCCCTGGACAGGTAAGTGTCCTTATTAAAAGTCAGCAGCTACAGTACTTGTAGCTGCTGACTTTAAAAAAAAAAAAAACTTTTTGGAGGCTGGAACTCCACTTTAACCCCTTTGCGCCAAGCAGAGCCACCACTTCAAATGGGCCATGATGCCCGCAACTGGTAGGCGGGGCTTCAGATTTTGCTGAACTGTGATTGGTTGAACAGAGCAGACATCATCAGGGGCCCAAAATACAGGCTCCCGACCATCGGTAGTTGACCGCGAGCTGTCAGTGATAGATTGGTAACACTTCTGGGGGCTCTGGTGGTGGCTGGTTATTGAGGCCTACTGGTTCTGCCACCACATATATGCATAACGCTGTCGTAAAGGGGTTAAGAAAGAGATACATAAATATATATAACAGAGTAATAAATGAATTGCAGGGATGGAAAACTGGTATAAGTATTTTACACGATCGGGAATTGTACCTCCTTCCAGACTGAAAATCCTCTCTCCAAGTGCATCCACGATGTCCTTTAGTGCGGCTTCATTTGTCACATTGAAGAAGTGCTTGTCATCCGGGTCGCTGGCAATATATTTGATTTCATTTAGGAACGCTTTAGGATTAATCCCTCTTCTGTTGTAATATCCCAGGACCTGCAGGAGAAGCAGAGAGCAATGTCACCCCCCTCCGATGTATAATGTTCTGTCCCACTTACATGTATTTTATACTTTATTGTAGTGAACTGCATAAGGTTATTATTGTTTGGTAGTATGCTGACATCTAGCGGCCGTTTTGGGCCACTACAACTTGTTTACTTTGTGATCTGGTTTCTCCATCTGTCCTCCCCTCCCTCTTAGTCCTAGTTACAAGTCCTAGCTATACCCTCCCTGTTTCTTTCATGTTCCCTCTCTCGGTGTTTGTACTTCACAGAGGCAGGGCTTCAAAAAATAATTAGTGAAGGGAGGTATCACCGCTCCAGGAGGATCAACCAAAAGTAATTCTCTTCACCAGTTGAGAAGCCACAGGTGCTGGCAACGCATATAGCAAATAGATAAGAAGTAGTTCTGGACAGCCGCACTCCGACAATGCCTTTTATTCAAAAAACTACAAACAAAATTAAATGCCACAGCAGAACAAAAGAGCTAACGCGTTTCACACTATATGTAGTGCTTAGTCATAGCTCATGATTATGATTAAGCACTACATATAGCGTGAAACGCGTTAGCTCTTTTCTTTTGCTGTGGCATGTATTTTTGTTTGTTGTTTGTAGTTTTTGAATAAAAAGGCATATTCGGAGTGTAGCTGTCCAGAACTACTTCTTATCTGTTAGAAAAATAATTGTCTTATTAAAGTGTTTGTAAAGGCTGAAGGTTTTTTTTACCTTCATGCATTCTCTGCATGAAGGTAAAAAACCTTCTCTGTGTAGCAGCACCCCCCCAATACTTACCTGAGCCCAATCTTCCTCAAGCAATGTGCATGAGAGCTTCTGCTCTCCTGGGACTCTCCTTCCTGTCATTGGCTCCCGCTGTTGTCAGTCACAGTCATTAAGCCAATGAAGAGAGAGAGGGGGTGGGGGCCAAGCTGTGGCTCGGTGTCTGAATTGACACACAGTGCCGCAGCTCAGGAGTGAACTTGTTTGGGTGCCCCCATCGCAAGCTGCTTGCTCTGTGGGCACTAGGCAGGAGGGAAGAGCCAGGAGCTCTGGTGGGGACCTGAGGATAAGGGCTGCTCTGTGCAAAAACACTGAACAGAGCAGGTAAGTATGACATGTTTGTTATTTAAAAAGAAAAAGTTTGACTTTAATATCACTTTAAAGCGGAGTTCCATCCAAAAGTGGAACTTCCGCTCATTTGTCTCCTCCCCCCTCTGGTGCCACAATTGGCACCTTTCGGGGGGAGGGGGGACAGGATACCTGTCTTTGACAGGTATCCTGTTCCCACTTCCGGGAGTCCGGGCTGCGTCCCGTGACATCACCGTGGGGCTCCCTCCTCCTCCTTCCTCCTCCCCCTGTCACCGGGCCAGTAGGAGAGAGGAGCGGGGCCTCGCGCATGCGCAGTAGGGTTCCCGGCGTAAAGCCGTAAGGATACACTGCCAGGTACCCTTACCCGCAATGACGGCGGCAGCACCCGACAGCTGGACTCCAGGACAGGTAAGTGTCCTATTGTTAAAAGCCAGCAGCTGCAGTATGTGTAGCTGCTGGCTTTAAATTTTTTATTTTTGGACGGAACACCGCTTCAAAAGACTGGACTTGAAAAAACATCTCCTGTACTGCAATTATCTGAAGTAAAATTGGGTTGGATTCAACTTCTGTTTCTTATTGAAGAGTTAAGCTGCCTGTGGGTGGTGCCAAGTCAGCAGGTGACCATACTGTCCTGTTGCTATTTTAGTGATTTTTTTTACAGCATAAATATAACTAGAAGCTATTCTTCCCCTATTCATATACTAATGAACTTGTTGGACTGGTTCATGTGCTCATGCTACAGGAAGTGATGTTAGCAAGAAGTAAGGGGGGGGGGGCAAAGGACTGGGACACAGCCATATACTCAAGACAAATGAGCAGCACAAGTAGTTTTTTAGAGGACTCCAAGATGTAAGAGACAGCCTGGAAGAGATCCTGGAAGACAACTCCATCATAAAGAAAGACTGAAAATAGGAACATTATTGGGGGATGACACTAAATCTACAACCCAAGGTAAGTAACTTTTAGTGTAACCCTCCTGCATATATTATCTATGCTCATTTGCTGGGAAGGGTAGATAGCTTGTGCATGTGTGTATTGTATGCATTAGACATGTGCACTGACAAAAAATTATTTTGTTTTAATTTCATTCTTTTTTTTGCTTTTTTCGGAAATTCGAAAATTCGGAAATTTGTAAATGCGAAAATTCAGATTTTGAAATTTCCGAATTTTCGCATCTCTGAATTTAGAATTTCCGAATTTAGAATTCCCGAATTTCTGAATTTTCAAATTTCTGAATTTAGAATTTCCGAATTTAGAATTTTTGAATTCGGAATTTCCGAATTTTCAAATTTTCGAATTCCGAATTTCAGAATTCAGAATTTTCAAATTTTTTAATTCCGAATTTTCGGATTTTCGGAATTCAAAAATTTGAAAATTCGGAAATTCAGAAATTTGAAAATCCAAAAAAAAGAAAGAAAATCATTAAAATTCGAAATAATCACTAACTAATAATAACTAACTATTAAATTATAGGTATTGGAATTTCCTTTCAAATTTGGCTGTTTGTGAACATAACGAATACGAATTTATCTGAAGTTCCGAATTATCCGAATTAACAAATGCCGCATTCAAATTTCTGAATTTCTGAATTTTCGATTTCCGAATTTTTACATTTCAGAATTTTAGAATTTCTGAATTTCCCAATTTTAGAAATTTCTGAAATCTGGAATTTTCCAATTTCCGAAATTTCGAAAAAATTCTGAAATTCGTAAATTGACAAATTTGTCAAAATTCATTAAAAAACGAATTAGGAACTGAACAAATTGCACATGTCTAGTATGCATATTTTGTGATACTTTGTATACCATGAACGGTTTTTCCTACAATTCTATGTCTAGCATTTTTTGTTTAGTAAAGCATTCATATACTTCAGAGGTTTTAATGCTTCCTTGTTTTTACCGCAAAAGAACCTTAAAACACACAAAGCAAAACAAATTTTCGGACAGACTGGGTCTACGGAGGTACATCAATGCTCAAAGCGGCATTTGAAACAGAACAGTAGACTTAATTCTCTTAATCGGTTGATATATATTATATTTCCCCATTAATAAACAGAACAGTTGACCGAGAGAGGAGGAGAAAAATCGTCAGACATGGTGGTATGGAGGCATCTTGGAGAAAACACTGTCCAGCTGTATGGAAACCCCGACAGACCACATCTCATGCCACAAATAACTCTTTAATTTCTATCAGGCCTGCAAACTCTTCTAGCACGTCAGAATTTCCAAATGAGTAGTCGAAGCCTGGTGACGGGTTGGGGGGGCTGAGATTTATCATATTACAGCCCCCAGAGCACAAAACAGTTACAGTATAAGAAAGAGCTGAAAACAGAACCTAATGGGAGAGTAGTTAGGCTGCATTTGCTACAATGTGCAAATATGTAGCATACAGTTGAGCTCAAAAGTTTGCATATCCTGGCAGAAATTGTGAAATTTTGGCATTTATATTGAAAATATCATGCCAAAAAAAACTGTCTTTTATTTAAGGATAGCAGTCACATGAAGCCATTTATTATCACATTGTTTTTTTTGGATCCTTTTTAAATCATAATGATAACAGAAATCACCCAAATGGCCCTGATCAAAAGTTTACATCCCCTGGGATGTTTGGCCTTGGTACAGACACAGAAGGTGGCACACACGGGTTAAAATGGCAATTAAAGGTTCATTTCCCACGTTTGTGGCTTTTTAAATCCCAGTTAGTGTCTGTGTATAAATAGTCAATGAGTTTGATAGCACTCACTTGGATGCCCTAAAGCCGCGTACACACGAGCGGAATGTCAGACGGAAGCTTTTCACCGTCTATTCCGATTGTGTGTGGGCCTCATGGGACTTTCTTTTTCGAAAATTCTGACGGTCCTAGAAATAGGACATGTTCTAAATATTTCCGACGGAACCAATTCCTATCGGGAAAACCGCTCGTCTGTATGCTGTTCCGACGGACCAAAAACGACGCATGCTCTAAAGCAAGTACGAGACGTAAGCTATTGGCTACTGTCTATTGAACTTCCGTTTTCTAGTCCCATCGTACGTGCTGTACGGACTTTGGATTGACCGTGTGTAGGCAAGACCGCTTGAATGGAATTCCGTTGGAGAAACCTTCGGAGTTTATTGCGACGCCTAAACCAGTCGTGTGTACGCAGCATAAGCAGGCTAGACACTGAGCCATGAGGAGGTAGAAAAGAACAGTCAAAAGACCTGCGTAACAAGGTAATTGAAAGATGGAAAAATATATAAAAAGATACCCAAAGCCTTGAATATGCCAGTCAGTACTGTTTAGTTGTAAAACAACTAAAAAAAACAAAAAACACCTTCAAGACAAAGGCATAATGAGCTAGTATGTATAGCACCTCACCTTAGATCGAACTTGTACAGTAAAGGCTTCTTTCTGGCAACTTGACCATGCAGCTCTTTTTTGTTCAAGTATCATCGTATTGTGCTCCTTAAAGCGGAGGCCCGGCCATCGCTGCAAAAATGAAAAGCCAGCAGCTACACATACTGCAGCTGGTGACTTTTAATAATCAGACACTAATGGCGCGTACACACGAGCGGACTTTTCGACCAGACTGGTCCGACGGACCGAGTCCGGCGGACAATTCGACCGTGTGTGGGCTTCATCGGACCTGCAGCAGATTTTTTCGGTCGAAAATCTGACAGACTTCAGATTTGGAACATGTTTCAGATCTCTCCGACGGACTCAAGTCCGGTCGAAAAGTCAGCTTGTCTGTATGCTAGTCCGACGGACGAAAACCTACGCTAGGGCAGGTATTGGCTACTGGCTATCAATTTCCTTATTTTAGTTCGGTCGTACGTCATCACGTATGAATCCGTCGGACTTTGGTGTGATCGTGTGTAGGCAAGTTCGTTGGTTCGGAAAGTCCGTCGGAAGACCGCCAAAAATCCATCGGATAGTCCGTCAGACCAGTCCGGTCGAAAAGTCCGCTTGTGTGTACGCGGCATTACCTGTCCTGGAGTCCAGCGATGTCGGCACCGCAGCTGATGTTTCCATCAGCTGTCGGGTGCATGCCGCCTCCATTGCGAGTAAGGGAACCCGGCAGTGAAGTCTTACGTCTGTATGGAGTTGATAAATAAAGCTCTGTGTGTGTGAATAAAGTCTTGGGGCTCATTTACACGGGCACGGTGGCCTGTACTGTGTGAATCAGTGATTTGGCTGGAGCCGCCTGGGGCTGTGTGCAGACAGCCTATGTTATGCTACTGGGATGCATCAGCTGTACGAACACAGCCTCAGGTCCTAGTTTGACAGGCGTGTGGATGAAGGTGTACGGCCTTGAACACAGACAGCGTGCATTCAGGGTCACTCACCCACACCTCAGCACCTGCCAAATTAGGACCTGCGGCTGTATTTGTACAGCCGTTGTGTCCCCATAGAGCAGTAAAGGCGAACCTTGGTACCCACAGATGTTTTGTAACTACATTTCCCATGATGCTCACGCACTCTACAGTGTAGTTGAGCATCATGGGAAATGTAGTTCCAAAACATCTGGGGGTGCCAAGGTTTGTCATCACTGCCTTTAGGCATGTACTGCGGGAGTTTCCCGGTGGGCCGATGGATCAGTGGGCCGGTTTCAGTGACAGCGGAGGTAGAGTGGGCGGCGACTCCCAAACCCTGTCCACAAATAAGCTAATCTCCCGCTGTGCAGCTGTTTAGAAAAAAAAAATTTCTCTGGGCCCCCTGTGTTCAGTGGGGGCCGGGTGACAGAAAGCGGACTATTTCATCACTTTCAGCTTTGGGCGGATTAATCCGCAGCAGCGCACTACACAGTTGAAGGCCGGCCTGTGCTATATCCGTACGCTGGAGCCGGCCGGGAGCGCAGCTGCGGATTAATCCACCTAAAGCTGAAAGTGATGAGATAGTCCGCTTTCTGTCCCCCGGCCCCCACTGAACACAAGGGAGACCCGGAGAAGTTTTTTTTCTAAACAGCTACACAGCAGGAGTCGGGAGATTGGCTGATTGGTGGACAGGATTTGGGATTCCCTGCCCGCTCATCTCGCCCCCCCCCCAGTTTACTCCAGCCCTAGTTACCCAGCTCTGTGGTGCCCAGGAGGAAGGGAGAAGACAAGATGTACCAGCAGTGCATAGCTGGTTCGTGCTCCCAGCTCTGGGGGGTTGGGGACTAACATTGATGGGCACTGATGTGGCTGCGCTGATGGGTACCGATCAGACTGCAATAATAGGCACTGGCGAGGCTGCAATAATGGGCACTGGTGGGGCTGCGCTGATGGGCACTGGTGTTGCTGCATTATTGGGCACCGGTGTGGCTGTGCTGATGGGCACTGATCAGGCTTCCACACTCACCACATCTCATCCAATAGAGCACCTTTGGATTGTGGTGGAAGGGAGATCATGGATGTGCAGCCGACAAATCTGCAGCAACTGCGTGGTGCTATCATGTCACTATGGAGCAAAATCTCTGAGGAACGTTTCCAACACCTTGTTGTATCTATGCCACCAAGAATGAAGACAAAAGGGGGTCCAACCCACTACTAGCAAGGGGGATCTAATAAAGTGTCCGCTGAGTGTACAGATATGATTCTCTTCCCTTGTTCATGGTGAATGGTGGTCCAGTGGAGGACCTGCAATACCCGCCTTCACCCAATAGTCTGAGTGGCAGTAATCCCATACGGAAAAAAGATAGGTACTTACAGCCACAGCATAGCGGGTTATGTTTTCTCTTTCGCTCGTCTCTATCACCCTCTGCAGATCGGGGCTGTCGTGAGATTCTCCATCAGTAATAACAATCATCACTTTTTTGGCTCCCTTTCTTCCACCACGCTGAAATGCCTCAGTGCTATAGAGAGAAGACATCCATTAAACTTATATGATCTTTTTTTAGGGGAATACCTCGGTGTGTATTATTCCATAGCAACATAGCACTAACTTTTTTTTCCATCTGAATTTATATACACTATATTACCAAAAGTATTGGGACGCCTGCCTTTGCACACACATGACCTTTAATGGCATCCCAGTCTTAGTCTGTAGGGTTCAGTATTGTGTTGGCCTACCCTTTGCATCTATAACAGCTTCAACTCTTCTGGGAAGGCCGTCCACAAGGTTTAGGAGTGTGTCTATGGGAATGTTTGACCATTCTTCCAGAAGAGCATTTGTGAGGTCAGGCACTGATGTTGGACGAGAAGGCCTGGCTCGCAGTCTCCGCTCTAATTCATCCCAAAGGTATTCTATAGGGTCGAGGTCAGGACAGTCAAGTTCCTCCACCCCAAACTCGCTCATCTATGTCTTTATGGACCTTGTGGATGGCCTTCCCAGAAGAGTTGAAGCTGTTATAGCTGCAAAGGGTGGGCCAACTCAATATTGAACCCTACGGACTTATGCCCCGTACACACGGTCGGACATTGATCGGACATTCCGACAACAAAATCCTAGGATTTTTTCCGACGGATGTTGGCTCAAACTTGTCTTGCATACACACGGTCGCACAAAGTTGTCGGAAAATCCGATCGTTCTGAACGCGGTGATGTAAAACACGTACGTCGGGACTATAAACGGGGCAGTAGCCGATAGCTTTCATCTCTTTATTCTGAGCATGCGAGGCACTTTGTCCGTCGGATTTGTGTACACACGATCGGAAATTCCGAAAAAGGATTTTGTTGTCGGAAAATTTTATAGCCTGCTCTCAAACTTTGTGTGTCGGAAAATCCAATGGAAAATGTGTGATGGAGCCCACACACGGTCGGAATTTCCGACAACAAGGTCCTATCACACATTTTCCGTCGGAAAATCCTACCGTGTGTACGGGGCATAAGACTGGGATGCCATTAAAAGTTCATGTGTGTGTAAAGGCGGGGCGTCCCAATACGTTTGGTAATATAGTGTACAAACATATAGCAACATGGACAATATACACTTTTTGGGCACAGAAATATATATGCATGCTGTTTTTAGCTCTACACATGTTCATGTTATTCTTACCACGCCTTCTCAATGCCCAGTGCAGTCCGGGTCTCTGTTCCTCCCCTCTGCTCAATACGTTTTGCAGCCTCCACCACCTCATTCACTGAGCGGAAGTCATTCAAGTGAAACTCATGGACCACCTCTTCCCCGTACTGCAATACCCCCACCTGCCACAAGGAGTAGGGATTACTAAAGTGAACCGCCATGCAAAACAGCTACATACATGCTTAAAATACACATGCTGTTTTATCTGCCGAATGATTTACAATTTTGCCTGTGCATTCTTGGAATACACAACCTTTTCCAGTCTGTAAGATCATTCTGCTACTTCCCAGGCTTAGCTTTATGACTTTCAGGTTAAGCTCCTTGCTAAGCTGCCAGAAGACAACACAGCATAATCTCTTCATACCTCTGGCTCTAGAGAAAAGAGGACTGACTTGGCTCCCAGCGGCCATCTTGGGGGAGCCTGTGTCTGATTGAACACAGAGCTCTCTTGAGATCTGGGCAGCTATCTTGGACTTGGAGCGACTTTTTATAGCTCCTGCTGAATTATTTTGCCTTGCTCACAGTATGGGGAGCGTATAGACATAGACAGACACCCGCTGGTCAGGGAAAAGTAGGCTTAGCCTAGAGCCAGGTTCTAGAGGAAGGAATTATGGGTGGTCCTGCACTCCCCTTGGAAATTATTTGGCATTGAGGAAAGAACTTTATTACTGTCGGCTCCTATCTCTCCACAGTTACTCAGCTGTTGATGATATCCTGCTCATCAGTCCTGCCTACTTAAGCTGTTAAGCCCAGTGGATCTCTGCCTTCACCTTGATCAACATCTCCTGCGATCCTGTTCAAGACTGGCTTTGCTGACATCCCTTCTGGCTCTAGATCCTGCTTGCTGTTCCACTACATTAATCCCTGACTTCTGGCTTGGCTGACTATCCATTCCGGTTACTGAACTTTGTTTTGACTACGTTTGTTCTTTTTACTTTTATTATTAAGCAAGTGTGATTTCACTGTACTTCTGTCTCTATAAAGACTAAAGACTGGAAAAGTGGACTTTATAGGCACACAGGTACACCATGTAAAAGTAATTAGGGTATTTTATTTATAGAAAAATTGGTTTAAAAAGATTGTTAATACATAACATTTATTTAAAAGAATTTTGTTATTCTATGACCCACACATGGATTCTGACAACACTTCCAACATAAACAGAGTATACTAATACACCCAATGACACAGTAGTTGGAGTCTCAGTGATGATAACCGATTCAGGATACAAGTGGAGTGGTCAGAGTCAGAGTGTGAATCCAATTTGAGAAAATGTTCGCTCTACATGTTGAGCGTAAGGGCACGCATCTTCAGGAGCACATAGGTCATAAAATCAGTCGCAGAGATTTGACGTTTATAGTTTGCTAACAATCAAGAAAATGATATCAATCTGCCCAGAAGAGGATTGTGAAAACACCACTAAACAGGCGTAGATACTGGTAATGTGAGAAACAGCCCGAGTGTATCAAAGTAACATGGCTGTCCACAGAGTAGATTTACGCTCAAAAAACAGAGAGGGTGATGCCTCAACGTTCAGAGACGTGCCTGGGTGGTGTGTGTATCTCCTGGGATTCACTGAAAGGTGGCGGGGTCTGTCACTATGTAAGAAGTGATCTCAAAGTGAGTGTGAAAGAGGACTTAATCGATGGAAAGTGTGATGAGTCTGAAGCATTATGGGTGGAACTGCATATAGATGTGCGTAGTTCAAAGTTAATCGTTGGAGTTTGTTGTAAACCACCCAATGTTAGTGAGGAGGTGGAGACTCAGGCTTCTTGCACAGAAAGGGCTGCAAGGGCTGGGGTGGTGATAATAATGGGGGATTTTAACTACCCAGGAATTGACTGGAGTAATGGCACTGCTGGATCAGTTAAAGGGCAAACATTTATAAACCCATTACAGGACAATTTTATGGTCCAGTTTATTGAGGCCCCAACTAGGAATGAAGCTCTGTTGGACCTAGTAATCTCAAACCATGCAGAGCTTATTACTAATGTTCATATAAAGGAACACCTGGGTAGCAGTGACCATAACATGATTTCATTTGATGTTAGCTGTAAGCAAAAAACACATACGGGAAAGATAAAAACACTTAACTTTAAGAGAGCAAATTTTCCAAGGATGAGGGCTGCTCTCCAAGACTTGGACTGGGAGGGAATATTGGCATCGATAAACACAGAACAGAAATGTGAATTCTTCAAAATGACTGTATATGAACTCACTGCAAAGTTTATTACCAAGGGCAATAAGTTTAAAAGGCTCAAAATAAAACGTGGCTCACGGCCAAAGTTAAAAAAGCTATAAACAGTAAGAACTGAAAAAAACATATAAAAATGAAGGAACACTATTGTCGTTTAAATGTTACATAGAATATAACAGAATATGTAAAAGGGAAATCAAGGACGCAAAAACTCATAACGAACGACAGATTGCAAAAGATAGTAGGTCAAACCCCAAAAATATTCTTCAACTATATTAATAGTGAAAAGGTCAGGTCTGAGCATGTAGGCCCTTTACAAAATAATCAAGAGTGGGTGACTGGGGACAAAGAAAAGGCAAATTTATTAAATACATCCTTCCGCTCTGTGTGTACAAAGGAGCATGGGGGAGCTCAAGTTCATAATGGGGGTGGTATTGACACAGCCCCAAATGATCTACAATGGCTCAAAAGGGATATGGTCCAGAAATATTTCGACAGAATAAAGATGGATAAAGCACCTGGACCAGCCGGCAACCACCCACGGATCCTAAAAGAATTAAGCTCTGTCATTTCAAAGGCATTGTATCTAATTTTTAGGGACTCAGTAATGACGGGAATAGTACCACTGGATTGGCGTTGGCAATTGGCGTTGTGGACAATGTGGTGCCCATATTTAAAAAGGGATCAAAGTCTTTACCAAGTAACTCTAGACCTGTTAGTTTAACTTCTAAAGTCGGGAAGATACTGGAGAGTTTAATAAAAGACCACATAGATGAGTTCTTGCTGGAGAAAAACATTTTAAGCAACAGACAGCATGGATTCACGAAAGACAGAAGTTGTCAAACAAACCTGATTTCTTTTTATGAGGAGGTAAGTAAAACCTTGGACAGGTTGGTGGCTGTGGACGTGGTATACTTGGACAGAGGGGTGACTGTGGATGTGGTATACTCAGAGAGAGGGGTGGCTGTGGACGTGGTATACTTGGACAGAGGGGTGGATGTGGACGTGGTATACTTGGACAGAGGGGTGGCTGTAGACGTGGTATACTTGGACAGAGGGGTGGCTGTGGACGTGGTATACTTGGACAGAGGGGTGGCTGTGGACGTGGTATACTTGGACAGAGGGGTGGCTGTGGACGTGGTATACTTGGATTTTGCAAAAGCGTTTCACATAGTTCCCCCACACGGCTCATGTGTAAGGTAAAGTCCACAGGCTTGGAAATATTGGTTTGTAAATGGATAGAAAACTGGCTAAAAGACTGAATTCAGAGAGTAGTGGTTAAAGCGGTAGTAAACTCGCCAAAAGAAAAGCGATTTAGCCAATATTACAATCTAAATATTTATTTAGGATAGAATTGGCACTAAGAGTAAGTCCAAAAATCATTCTTACTGTAAAAACACTTTATATTCCAAATGCTGCTGCTCCGTAATAGCCGTCGCCATATCAACTGTGGTCTTCCGTGTCTGTAGTCTAATATACTTCCGCCCACATTAAATTTTCCTCTCCGTAATCCCACGCATGCTCACTAAAAGCTGTATTCAAGCCTCTTCTTCGTTTCTGGTTACTACGGAAACGAACGTCGAGCGAATCAGACTATCCTGTTGCTGGCTTACTTGGAAGCATTACTGGATGTTGGGGCTGACGTCAACAATCGGAAATAACGCAGCCCCGGCATAGACACTGCATTTTTCTGGCAGGGTCTCTGCTTGCCGGAAAACTTGGACATACGGCGCATGCGCGGGCTACGTCATTAGCCACAAATATACCTATAACTCGCAAGGCGAGCAGTTGAAGAGACATTCTTCTAAAGCAAATAATTATAAAACCTGCAATTGTCCACAGGAAGAAAAGTTATCATATTGGGTATACAACCGCTTTAATGATTCTTACTCTGAATGGTCTAAGGTTATCAGTGGTGTATCCCAAGGTTCAGTGTTGGGACCCTTACTTTTTTAATATCTTTATAAATTATATTGGTTCTGCGATTAAAAGTACCATTTCAGTCTTTGCAGATGACATCAAGCTATGTGGTGGAATAACGTCCTTACAGGATGTCTCCAATTTACAAGCCGACCTCAACGCCTGTCTAATTGGGCGACTATGTGACAGATGAGGTTTAATCTTCATAAATGTAAAGTTCTGCACTTGGGGGCTAAGAATATGTATCATACATACTAGAGGGAGTACAACTGGGGGAATCAATGTTGGAGAAGGATCTGGGGGTTTTGGTAGATCATAAGCTCAATAATAGCATGCAATGCCAAGCTGTGGTTTCCAAAGCGAGCAAAGTCCTTTCTTGTATTAGGAGAGGTATGGACTCCAGAGAGAGAGATATCATCTGTACAAATCATTAGTAAGACCTCATCTGGAATATGCAGGTCAGTTTTGGGCTCCAGTTCTCAAAAAGGATATCGGGGAACTGGAGAAAGTGCAGAAAAGGGCAACCAAACTGATAAGAGGCATGGAGGAGCTCAGCTATGAGGAAAGATTAGAGGAACTGAATTTATTCTCTCTGGAGAAGAGGAGATTAAGGGGGGATATCAACAACATGTACAAATATATAAGGGGTCCATTTAGTGAACTTGGTGTTGAGTTATTCACTTTATGGTCAACACAGAAGACAAGGGGGCACTCTTGACTCCTAGAGGAAAAGAGATTTCATCTCCAAATACGGAAAGGTTTCTTCACAGTAAGAGCTGTGAAAATGTGGAATAGATTCCCTCCAGAGGTGGTTCTGGCCAGCTCAGTAGATTTCTTTAAGAAAGGCCTGGATTCTTTCCTAAGTACACTCAATAAAACTGGATACTAATATTTATAGGTAAAGTTGATCCAGGGAAAATCTAATTGCCTCTCAGGGGATCAGGAAGGAATTTTTTCCCCTGCTGGAGCAAATTGGATCATGCTTTGCTGGGGTTTTTAGCCTTCCTCTGGATCACCTGTGGGTATAGGATTGGGTATATGGGATTGTTTGATATTATTTTTTATTTATTTAGTTATTTTTATGGATGAACTAGATGAACTTGTGTCTTTTTTCAACCCTGACCATGTAACTATGTATTTCAACTGTTTGCTTGGAATTTCTATTTAAGTCCAACAAGGTTCTGTAACACAACAGTTTCTTACCTGAATCTGACCCGGAGCAATGTAGAATTTTTGAAGAATACTGATGAGAAAACCTTGGACCTCTGACCATGGGTAAATGCTGTTTGATCCATCCAGAACAATTACAATATCCATGAAAGTTGGACACCCTGAAGAAAAGAATCACGTTCAGATTTATTGTAGCTTCTCACCGGTCCAGCACCACATTTAAGAAAAAAGTTTGTCAATCGACCTTAAAGCCAACTGAAATTACATTTTTGTGTGGAAACAAACATAATATTATAAAACATCCTTTAGTTTTCTTGTTTAACAGTTTTAGTACAACTAGGATGCACACAATTATTGAACTTTATATAACATATTGGGGGGTATCGAGTGTGCTGAATGGGAATTGACAATTAGGATAAACATATACGAGGGATGTACTGAAAACAATGCAACAGTGAGAATCATTTTTTATTAAAGTAGACTATAGGCAAAATTTTTTTTCTCATTTTGGATTGACATGAAGATAAGGAGGTTGGTTACCAAGTATCTATAGACCTGTTAGTTTAACTTCTATAGTCGGGAAGATACTGGAGAGTTTAATAAAAGACCACATAGATGAGTTCTTACTGGAAAAAAATATTTTAATCAACAGACTGCATGGATTCATGGAAGACAGAAGTTGTCAAACTAATCTGATTTCTTTTTATGAGGAGGTAAGTAAAACCTTGGACAGAGTGGTGGTTGTGGACGTGGTATACTTGGATTTTGCAAAGGTGTTTAGAACAGTTCCACACATTTAGTTAATGTGTAAGGTAAAGTCTACAGGCTTGGAAATATCGGTTTGTAAGTAGATAGAAAACTGGCTAAAAGACAGAATTCAGAGAGTAGTGGTTAATGATTCTTACTCTGAATGGTCTAAAGTTATCAGTGGTGTACCCCAAGGTTCAGTGTTGGGACGCTTACTTTTTAATATATTTATAAATTATATTGGGTCTGGGATTAAAAGTACCATTTCAGTCTTTGCAGATGACACCAAGCTATGCAGTGCAATAATGTCCTTAGAGGATGTTTCCAATTTACAAGCCAACCTCAATGCATTGTTTAATAAGGCAACTAAGTGGCCAATGAGGTTTCACGAAGATAAATATAAAGTTATGCACTTGGGGGCTAAGAATATGCATGCATCATATATACTATAGGGAGTACAACTGGGGGAATCAATGGTGGAGAAGGATCTGGGGGTTTTGGTAGATCATAAGCTCAATAATAACATGCAATGCCAAGCTGCGGTTTTCAAAGAGAGCAAAGTCCTTTCTTGTATTAGGAGAGGTATGGACTCCAGAGAGAGAGATATCATTTTGCCCCCCTGTACAAATCATTAGTAAGACCTCATCTGTAACATACAGTTCAGTTTTGGGCACCGGTTCACAAAAAGGAGATGGGGGAACTGGAGAAAGTGCAGAGAAGGGCAACCAAATTGATAAGTGGCATGGAGGAGATCAGCTATGAGGAAAGATTGGAGGAACTGAATTTATTCTCTCTTGAGAAGAGGTGATTAAGGGGGGAAATGATCACCATGTAAAAATACATAAGGGGTCCATATAATGTACTTGGTGTTGAGTTATTCACTTTAAGGTCATCACAGAGGACAAGGGGGCACTCTTTACGTCTAGTGTAAAAGAGATTTCATCTCCAAATACAGAAAGGTTTCTTCACAGTAAGAGCTGTGAAAATGTGGAATAGACTCCCTCCAGAGGTGGTTCTGGCCAGCTCAGTAGATTGATTTAAGAAAGGCCTGGATTATTTCCTAAATGTACATAATATAACTGGGTACTGACATTTATATGTAAAACTGATCCAGGGAATATCCAATTGCCTCTCGGGGGATCAGGAAGGAATTTTTTCCCCTACTGTAGCAGATTGGTTTATGCTTTGCTGGGGTTTTTCGCCTTCCTCTGGATCAACTGTGGGTATAGGATTGGGTATATGGGATTATATTAATATATATATATATTTTTTTTTTTGGTTGAACTAGATGGACTTGTGTCTTTTTTCAACCTGACTAACTACGAAACTATGAGATTTGAAAGACCTAAGTAAGTTAATAAAAAAGTTATGCCTACTTTTGCATTACTTTCGGTAAGGTCCCCATATTCAACAGAACATGATGTAGGCTAATGCCAGCAAGTAAAACCCTATGATATGGTTGTTCATGGGCTGGGTGGGAAGACGAAAGGAAAGGTGTGGCAGTAGACCTGTCTATGCACAGGTGGCTTAGGTAGTGTGCAGATAGTATTCTCTAGATATGGTTGTCCAAAAAGGGGGAGGGGGGTTTTACAACAAACTAAGTATAGGAGGCAATGAGGGTTAGAATACAGTAGGAAGGAGGAGGAAATTGGGGGCCCACCCGAAGTTCCCATTTTGTGAAATATTAAGTTCTTCAGAGCAAGAGTAAGGAGTGTTCGAGGATCAGGTTGCAAATGTACTTTAACCACGGGGACCATATTTTCAAGAATATGGGGTAAGTGTCATCCATCAGTTTCTTATATCTTTTGAAGACTCTAATGTTGATATTTCCTTACAGCATTTTGTGTCTCCCAGTAAGCCATAACAGAGATGGTGATGGTGTTACCTATTACTGGTTTACTCTGCATTATGTAGAATCCATCAGCTTTTGACTTGCAGTGGCAGTTTGGCAATACTGCAGGTTCTAGTGAGGATTTCCCTAATTCAATAGTCTTTATTATAATACGGGATTTATATGGCGCCAGCAATTTACGCAGCGCTTAGTGATAGTAGACTATTGGAGTTGTAAGAGATTATGTCCCATCACAGTGAGAGATCATGGCACAAGTGCAATATTCAATTAGAAAAAAAACAGTACACAAAAACAGGCCTTAACAACGTTGGCCATTGCAACATACAAGGAGGGAAATCAGAGAGAACCAGGGACAAAGAAGAAGAGAAGCTGGGAAAGAGGGATGGGGGAGCTAGTGGAAATATGCAGCTGGGGGTAAGATCCAATCTCGTCTGACAATCTATTCCCTGCAACACATGGGAGAACGAAAGATAGCGGAGTCAATGACCAAAGTTCAGGAGAAGGTAGGATTGGTGTAAGAGAACTGCTCTGGTGCACACACGTGCACATGCGCGCGCCCACGGGCAACAGTGGACTTCCAGGGAGCTAATGCACACGTGTGCGTAACGGACTGCGTGGACGCGCAGGAGCATGTCCCTAAGGCCAATTGGCGCCTAACAGCCTATTTAAAGGGTGCTCTGACTCACAAACAGTGCTGACTGGTCTTCAGCTGTGTCCTAATCTTCTGATTCCTGTTATACTCTGCCTGATACCTGTTGCTGAACCCGGCGTACCCTGACTTTGCCTCTGGACTCTGATACATTCCTGATTACCGGTTCCTGATCTCGGCTTCCATTTTTGACCTTGCTTCTGCACATGCCTTTGTACTTCGCTGCCCGCCTGTTACCGAACCCGGCTATCCTTGAGACCCTGCTCCTGCTCTTCGCCTGGCTCAAACACTGCCTGTTGTCCTGAAGGTGCCACCGAGCCTACTACTCCATCTGCAAGTACTGCAAGCAATACTTACAGGCACTCGTGTTCCTCCTGGCCCTAGCCACCATCTGTTCCACCTTCAGTGGGGCTTGGGCTGGAGATACAAGGGAGGCCGACCTCATCATATCAGACTCCTACCAGGTACGTGACAATTTGATTCAATACCTTCACAAAAGAGACTTAGCTTATCATTTAGGATAGCCATCATATTGTCATTAGTCATCAGGGCTGCTGATAAAAATGATGAGGCCCTGTACTGCCAACCTGACAGCCCCACCCCAACCCTGGGTGGGTGGTTGAGTGAGTGCAAGCGTATGGCCTTGAACACATCTCCAGCCACATGAACAGACCACTCATTCACCCGGCCAGAGTACCTGTGTGAATGAGCCCTTAATTGTGTTTATTTAAATTTTTTTGTTACATTTTCTTAATTTTCTTTTTTTTACAGTCCTGTGAGGGGGGTATTGATGAACGATCATGAGTCTAAACAGATTCCTGATGTCTCACTTTTGAGACAGAGAAATATTGAGGACACAGATCCCCAATTCTTTCACTGCAGCCTCGGCTGCGCTACAGAATGAATGAACAAGAAGGGCTCTCTACAGTACTGATCACTCACTGTGTTCATTCAGGAAAGGAGGGGGCTGATAAACATGACATGATGAGGGAGGGACTGAGCTGTAATTTGTAGCTTTGGGAACTTTCTGCACCATAAAGAATCCTGGGCCCTCCTGTTGACCTGATGGGGTCTGGGCCCCATACAGGAGAGCTGTTGTTACCCTATTATTAGCGGCCCTGTTAGACATCATCTAAGATACTCCAGCCTTAAATTTTTCTTTTTTAACTATGATGATGATATAAATACATTAACAAGAGGGTTTCTTTCATAAGTAAAATCATCATAAAATATATGTCTCAAGGAGCAGATAGGACCACCATGGCAACAGTCCGAACAAGACCAAATATATATTATATATAGGGGGTGCTGGCTGTATATACTATTCACGGATATATTGGATATACCCATATATATTGCTAGATTGCACTATGTATTGTTACATGGTATACCTACCTCACTATATTTTCCTACCATTCTTACTAGGCACGCCCCCACGTGTTGTCCACTGCACCATTTGCATGCCCTACCATTGGTCTTGTTCCGACTGTTGCCATGGTGGTCCTATCTTCTGCTTGAGACATATATTTTATATGATTGTACGCCAGTAAAATTATTATTGACTGCCTATTTTTCCTCGCTTAGAAATTACTCAGCTCCTGAAGAAGCATTTTCTCGCGAAACATGTAGAGCTAGCAATTTATGTTATTATTTAGTATACACTTATATGTCTTATTTTGAGATGTTCTGGATGTATTTGATCCACATTGGAGAGGTTTAGTAATCACTGCATTGGGCAGTATTTTTTAACGTGTTTTATGTAATATATATGTAATAAAATGTACTTTATTTTTTCTATAATTGGTGCCTCTAAAGTCCTTTTCTTTGTGCTTTCAAATTATTACTACTATTGAGGACTTTAGGCTCCCACAGATCCATCTTGTGTTGGAACTTTTCTAGCTTGTTTGATTTATATAGCCCAAAACAATGAAGATAGTAATGCTTGAATGCCCCCAAACCTCAGTTTGTCAGTTGGATCAGCATGTGAGTAGACTGGTGAAAGACAGATGGGATCGGCTTGTTGGGCTCTAGTAGACTTCAACAAAATGGTGACCGCCTGCACACAGCCACCGACTCCCTGTTGCATAAATATGAACGAGATGGATAAAAGATGGCTTCAGCTCTTTGTTCTCCACCTTTAGAGAACTCCTCAGATGTGTTTCGCCCTTTTTGGGACTTAATTGTAGTAGCCAGGTGTCTACTATTAAGCCTCAAAAAGGACAAAACGCATCTGAGGAGTTCTCTACAAGTGGGGAACAAGAGCTGAAGCCATCTTTTACCCATCTTATTCATATTTTTGTAACAGGGAGTCGGTGTCTGTGCGCAGATGGTCGCCATTTTGTTGAAGTCTACTAAAGATTATAGCTGGACATTTATTCCATGCTGCAGTTAGCTATTAACTCCATCCCCCATTCTGAAGCATTACCTGGATGGGCATACGCAATATAAAAAATATGTTTTTTTATAATATCTAATTACTGTACATGTTTAATTTATCTATGAACATGGAACAACACTATAAGAACCATGCTATCTGCCCATTAGAGCTGCACATTAATTGTGTATTACTGTTCTACTTTCCAGTTAGTGGAGGTCTTGATCAGTCTGTTCAATGCAGTCTCTGGGTGGCTTATCCTGTGCACTCAGCATTTCCTCAATAAGGGTCCTGATAAAACTTGATAGACATTCGGTGCATCAAGTGTGTTTATGAACTAAGCTCATGGATATTTTGAACAGAAACAACTGAAACCTGAAAAGCCTTGCAACACCGTTCCAAGCAAGAGTACCTCGCTCCCCTTGGTCCTTAGGTGGAGGGGCCCTGGTTTTATAACTCACACATCCAGCGGTATTGATACCAGGTATGCGGGATGCCGCTATCCCAACCCAACCCACGTGAAGTGTGTTATGCAGCCTTAGCCTCTTCTCCACTGACCACACCCCACAGACGCATTTCGCCCTGCCAACCGGGGCTTAGTCATAGAAACAACTGAACTTTTAAAAATGTAAGTAAGGGGGGGGGGTTGATTTAATAAAGGCAAATCAAGTGTTCACTTTGCAAGGGAAGTTGCACTTTGCAAGGGGATTTGCCCTAGAGCAGTGATGGCGAACCTCGGCACCCCAGATGTTTTGGAACTACATATCCCATGATGCTCAACTACACTGCAGAGTGCTTGAGCATCATGGGGAATGTAGTTCCAAAACATCCGGGGTGCCAAGGTTCACCATCACTGCCCTAGAGCTAGGTTAATGAGGGTAGGTACTGCTGACTTCCATCATCCAATCACATGCAAGCAAAAATGCTGAGTTTTTTTTTCCCTTGCTCGTGATTGGTTATTGTTTTCAAAGTATATTCTCGCCACATTCACTGAGCTCCTGGGCAAATCGCCTTGCAAAATGCAACTTGTTTTGCTAAGTGAACAGCCTAATTGCCTTTTGTAAATCAACCTCAGTAGCTCAATATGTGTGCTCACAGAACATACAACCATAATTTCCATTTCATTCAAACTACATACTGAATTGCATGCATACGATTGCCTTACTTTGCAGTGCGGGGGCCACAATTCTTGAGAATCGGAAGTTGGCGTTGACTCTGGAGCACATCCCGGTTGTATAATAGGAGCTTCCACACTCATGAGACCACAATGGACTGCAGGCCTAAAACATGGCAACACTGTTACCAAACATCATAAGGTACACCATCTACGGTAAATATTGATTAATAATAATTAGCAGGCAAGTTAACATTGCAGAAAAAAAGCCCAGGCAGGATGCGCTCAAGGTTGAGCCAAGACAAAACAATTAGCAGAAACAGCCTTGAATATGGGTCACACGTCATGCTGCAAAGATGATGGGGGGGCTGAGGGACAGTATCTGCCGCAATTATCAGCTACAGATGCTGTAAGCATAGAAAGATTCAGGCAGGGGATATAGGAGAATGAGGCCATATAGAGCGGCCTCAGGATATAGGATATTCTTACCACAAAGCTATTATCTTTAGGATTTGTGACTAAGCTCATTCCCAACCGCATGTTATCCTTTCGTTCCGACACGTTGGACAGCGTCACCCTGCCTGAGAGACCTCCAGTTACCAGAGTAACAGACCTCTGAGACCTCCTTAGAGACCTGAGAAACCTCTGAGTTACCACACAGACCTTAGACAACTATACTGCCACATAGACCTAAGCATTGATACAGGTAGGGCTGGCCAATCACATCTAGGCAACTTCTACTGGCATCATTAATTATAGGCGGACCAAATAGTCTCTGTCCATGTAGCCAATGTTGGAAATGTACAATCTGCAGATCAGGTCTATTGTTTGTAGAGTTCACAGGTTACTGGATACAGAATCAATTCCATTGGGGAGCATCGGGAACTTTATCCATTTAGGCATCACAGAAGATTGGTAAAATAGCAATTACATCTATGGAGAGATTATTTGCTCCAATGGCCTCAGTCATGGGAATCTGAGATGTCTAAACTTTATCTTTGGGTAACACCAAAGATTTTATTACAAAGAAGAATGGGAAGTACATTTTTGGAGCGTATTGGACGCCATTCTCATAATCGAATGTATAAAGTCAAGCCACTGCAATTTTTTTTTCAAAAGACTTACTGACATTTTCACCTACATGCAAAGCTAACAAGTCAATCAGTTGGGCAATAGACACGAAGAAGTCCAGGTATGGATATTGTTAGATAGTTATATTCGTCCAGGTTGGACCAATGTAATTATGCGAATACCGAACCTGTGGGATCCTTGTAGAAGCTGGAACTCACTGTTGTAGGCACAGCTACTACAGTGATCTCTACTAGCTTTTGTGTCCCATGCCGAGTGGCTGCCCTGCTGCATTGTGAACACCTGTTCGGAATGGGCATCATTCAAAGAATGCCTAGCATTTTCTGAAGGAATGTAAAGCCATCTGTTATTAGACGAGGTGGAGAGTGTGATGTCACCTCTGCACCTCATTCAGTTAGAGAACACTTTGCATTCACCTTACCAACCTTATGCACCTTACCAACCGCTCAGTGTCTGCCAACCCTCTCCTCCAATCCCTACACTGGCTCCCAATCACCCAGCAAATTAAATTCAAAATACTAACCTCAACATACAAAGCCATTCGCAACTCTGCCCCGAGCTACATCACCAATCTTGTCTCCAAATATCACCCAAATACCCAATATCTCAAGACCTCTCGTCTCCTCCTCTCATGCTTGTCTCCAGGATTTCTCCAGAGCCTCTCCCATCCTCTGGAACTCGCTACCTCCACCTGTCCGGCTATCCCCTACTCTTGCTACCTTCAGGCGATCCCTGAAAACTCATCTCTTCAGGAAAGCCTATCACGTCTCCAACTAATCTCCTACCACTTCCATCAGCTCATTCCCCACAGTTACAACCTTTTGTACCACCTGCCCCACCCTAGTAGATTGTAAGCTCTTCTGAGAAGGGCCCTCTTAATCCTCTTGTATTTTATTGTATTATAACTGTATTGTCTCCTTTTTATATTGTAAAGCGCTGCGTAAACTGTTGGCGCTATATAAATCCTGTATAATAATAATTCATTGAGAAATGTGTAACGATGCCTACTATTACTATGATTACAACTAGTAATTGCCACTCTAGAAGCTGGAAATCACATTTACACTTGCTTCGGCTTCAACACACATTAACGGCTAGACACTTGCTTCAAAAACAAGGCTTCGGACAGGCTTTGTTAAAGCTCTCTGAACGATAAATAAATAAATAAAATGGTTAGCTTACAGTCCTGTTTACACCTTGCTTTTGCTTTGCTTTGCTTCAGCTTTGCTTCAAAAATGATACCCCATGTAGCTTTAGTGGTGCTTCAAAGCGTCTTCAAAGCCTCCATGGAAGTCTATGGCAAAGCTTCCCTAAAACCCCACAGAAGCACCACTGAAACCTCACAAAAGCCCCACCAAAGCCCCATCGAAGCCCCGTTGAAGCTCCACCAAAGCCTCATCGAAGCCCCATCGAAGCCCCACCGAAACCTTATCGAAGCCCCACCAAAGCCTCACAAAAGCCCCACCAAAGCCCCATTGAAGCCCCATCAAAACTCCACCAAAGCCTCATCGAAGCTCCACCAAAGCCTCATCGAAGCCCCACCGAAGCCCCACCGAAGCCTCATCAAAGCCTCATGGAAGCACCAAGCAAATGCAAGGTATAAACAGGACTGTAAGCTAACCATTTAATTTAATGACGGGGCTTTGACTGGCATTCAGAGAGCTTTAACAAAGCGTGTCCGAAGCCATGTTTTTAAGCAAGTGTAAACTAGCCCTAATAGACACCGCTACTACACTGTTACTACAGTGGTCTGGTCTCCATTAGCCTCTCTGATCCATGCCAAGCGGCTGCCCTGCTGCAATCTGGACTCAGGAGGTTGGCCACTTCGCATGGGCCCCATTCAGAGATTGCTTTGCATTTTCCAATCGTTATCAAAAGCTTATAGACTTCACCTCTGTAACATCTCTAAAATTCGCCCCTTTTTAACTAATGAAACCACCAAGCTCCTCATTCACTCCCTTGTTATCCCTCACCTTGACTATTACAACTCCCTTCTCATAGGCCTACCTCTACATAGACTCTCCTCTTCAGTCTGTCATGAATGTTGCTGCCAGACTTAATCTCTCTTACCAACCACTCAGTGTCTGCCACCCCTCTGTGCCAATCTCTACACTGGCTTTGCTCAGCAAATTAAATTCAAAATGCTAACAACAACATACAAAGCCATTCACAACTGTGCTACATCACCAATCTTGTCTCCAAATATCACCCAAACCATCCACTCTGCTCCTCTCAAGACCTCCTGCTCTCCAGCTACCTTGTCTCCTCCCCCCATGCTCATCTTCAGGACTTCTCCAGAGCCTCTCCCATCCTCTGGAACTCTCTACCTCAATCTGTCCAATTATCTCCTACTCTGGCTGCCTTTGGATGATCCCTGAAACCTCATCTCTTCAGGGAAGCCTATCACGTCTCCAACTAATCTTTTATCACTTCCATCAGCTCATCCCCAACAGTTACAACTTGCAACATCTTATTAGATTGTAAGCTATTATGAGCAGGGCTTTCTTAACCCTCTTCTATATTTGTTGTATTTCTAACTGTATGGTCACCCTTTTATATTGTAAAGCACTGCGTAAACTGTTGGCGCTATATAAATCCTATATAATAATAGTAATTTTCTTAATGATTGCAAAGAGTTTTCTCATTGGATAAGGTAGAGTCCGGGCAGTGGTGTCACACTCTACACCTCGTCCAATCAGAGATTGCTTTACATTCATTGAGAAAATCAAATCATTTTTACATAGTTACATTGGCTAAGCTTGGACCAGTGTAAATATGTACATTACATTATCAAAAGTATTGGGACACCTGCCGTTACACGCACATGAACTTTATTGGCATCCTACTCTTAGTCCGTAGGATTCAATATTGAGTTGGCCCACCCTTTGTAGCTATAACAGCTTCAACTCTTCTGGGAAGGCTCTCCACAAAGTTTAGAAGTGTGTCTATGGAAACGTTTGACCATTCTTCCAGAAGCGCATTTTTAAGGTCAGGCACTGATGTTGGACGAGAAGGCCTGGCTCGCAGTCTCCGCTCTAATTCATCCCAAAGGTGTTCTATCGGTTGAGATAAGGACTCTGTGCAGACCAGTTAAGTTCCTCAACCCCAAACTTGCTCATCCATGTCTTTATAGACCTTCCTTTGTGCCCCCTGTGCCCAGCAGCCGCCCTCCTGTGTTCACAATGCAGCATAGCGGCAGCTCTTCATGGGACCCGGGATCTAGTGCAGATCACTGGAGTAGCAGTGTAGTAGCGGTGTCTACTATAGTGATTTCCAGCTTCTAGAGAGATCCCAAAGGTATGGTATTGCAAAGAGAGGTGCCCCAGGGATTGTACGGGCAAAGGAGGTAAACCAGAATTTGAAGAAGTAACATTGTTAAAAAAACGTACAAAATTTATTGGGTACAGATGAAAATAAGGTTGATACACAGGTATGAACACCTAAAAACAATTAAATCAGATTCGATCAATAAGCAGCAGCTAGATTCTGGAACACACAGGTGATCAGGTGGAGTGTGTAATCACAATAATCCCAACATGTTTCAGAATATAGGTGTAAATATTTAATTCCTTCTTCAGGGCCTGAATTGAAGCGAGCTGTTTTTTCTAATAACAACAAAAAAATAAACAACAAAAATAATACATGATACACGGGTGAGTATATAAGTATAAAAACACAGTAGTTGAAATAGCATGGCATATGATGACAGGTAATGGAAACAAATGGCACTCACAAAGTTCGTGTCTTTTCTAAAGTATAGTACACATCAGGATTCACATGTAAGATTCACATGTATGTAGGAGACAAAGCCCCACATTTGGACCCCAGAGCTCCCATATTGTGCAATTGGGCAGAATGAAATGATGAGATGAAAGCCCCTCCTACATGTGAATCCTGATGGGTACTATACTTTAGGAAAGACATGAACTTTGTGAGTGCCATTTGTTTCCATTGCCTGTCATCATATGCCATGCTATTTCAACTACTGTGTTTTTATACTTATATACTCACCCGTGTATCATGTATTATTTTTGTTGTTTATTTTTTTGTTGTTATTAGAAAAAACAGCTCGCTTCAATTCAGCCCCTGAAGAAGGAATTAAGTATTTACACCTATATAGTTCAAAAAGTCGCGCTAAAGGAATGAAAAGTGGCAACAACCTAGTGCCTATAACTTGACAAAAGGTAAATTCAATACAAATGAAAAAAAGAGATTGAAAAAAATTAAATATAAACCAGTGTCTATAAACACCACAGTGAAATAAAAATAAATATTAGATAAATAAAACACAAATGATGTTTGCTATGCAAAAAAATGAAAATAGAAAATAAATTGAGTGGTTAAATGCAAACAGTAAAAATGTTTACCAAAACGCTATTGCCAAACGCAACAGTATATAGGAACTGTGCAAAGACAATAAACATATACCTAGTGAAAAACATAAATTATGCAGTGTAAAATTGAGAGCAAACTTATTTACACCTATATTCCGAAATATGTTGGGATTATTGTGATTACACACTCCACCCGATCTCGCTTTGAGATCACCTGTGTGTTCCAGAATCTAGCCGCTGCTTATTGATCGAGTCTGATTTCATTGTTTTTAGGTGTTCATACCTGTGTATCAACCTTATTTTCATTTGTACCCAATAAATCTTGTACTTTTTTTACACAATGTTACTTCTTTAAATTCTGGTTTACCTCCTTTGCCCGTACAATCCCTGGGGCACCTCTCTTTGCAATTTCTTCTGAAATTGGGATGTGGCAAAAGTTTCCAGTGTTACACTTATTGGTGGTTTCCCTCCATATTCTTTTTCAAAGGTATGGTATGTACATAGTTACATTGGTCCAAGCTGGACCAATATATAGTTGAGAACTAATCCCAGCCTCACCTAACATTATAGGGGTGGAAGCTAATTATAAAGTCCTAACCTGATGGTACCTTGTACCTTCCAGAGTAGCCAAATATGTGCCTAATTACTCTCCTCTTTGTTTTAGGGGTTGCTCGGAAGTAGGTATGCATCTACATATTTGGTGGACATGTCCAATAGACCAAACCTTTTGGAAAGAGATCTTTGACGTTGCCTCCAAAATGTTTCTGATTTTGGTACGACCAGACCCGTTCACTGAACTACTTAATTTGAAATCAGATTGCTTAACACATTCCCGATTCAAACTCCTGCATTGGTGATGGCTGAGACGAAGCATAGAATGAATGCCACCATGTCCCACTCCAAAATGATGGCTATCGAACAAGATCAAATCCCCAAATTTGAAAAGATATGGTACCCATGGTTAAAATATTACCTACCGCCAAATTTTGATGAATCGGTCCTCCTACCATGGTAGCTGTTTCATTCATTCATTTATTTAATCAACCAAACCATTTCTTGCACTGGAGCTTGGGTCGACCTTGTGGACTTCTCCAATTTTCTGCCCTCCTCCTCTTCTACATTTTCTACCCTCTTATTCTAATTTTACAGCTCACTTTTTAAATGCATATGACCTGTACCCTCAAAATTCATTAGTAAGTAATTACTGTCGGTACTGTTAATAATATAGGAGTGATTATATTGTCACATGGCTTCTCACCAACTCCTCAGGTTGTATTTAGATACATTCCACTTGAAAGATACTTTTATTTAATTGTTAATGTTTGCGTAACATTGTATAGCAAAGAGCTTTATTTTCTCTATTTCTATAAGTGTAATTGACATACCTGTTAATTGCTGTATATCTAATAAAATCTTTTGACAAGTGAGAACTAATCCAAGTTGGACCAATGTAACTATGTAAAAATATCCATACCTGGACCACCTGGAAATCATCTTTAAGTTTGTAAACAGTAAATCCTAATATTTCTCAGAAATCTGTAAGTCTATTTCTGCTGCCAGCTTGCATATAGAGGTAAGTATGATGACGCATGATGCGGTTTTTAAATCTATCTGACACAACGTTTGTGTTGGAGGGTGACTTCTAATCAAACTTCTAATCAAACTCCAACAATCGTTGGATATTTATCTATCATGACTAACTCATGTTGTTGGAGGTTGACTGTTTGGACCTTAATAGTTACTTTTACTGACAGTAACTTGTGCAACCTGAACATCTATCTCCTAAAGCATATACACAATATATTGCTTGTCTAAGTTCTACAGTATATGGATAGCTGGAGTATGATTGATATATTGTGGGCTTGTAAAATAAACCTAGAGCATATAAATAGTATATAAGCTCCCAGTGAAGGCAAGGACCGTCACCTACCAATTCCAAGCTTGGTACAGTCATTTGTTGTGTCGTTGGTGATGGAACATCTATATATGTCACCTGTCTTCTGTGCTCCATTCTGATCGAAGGGGGCTCCAACCACCAACCTGTAAAAAAAAGGATATAAAATAACATAACCTAACATAATATAAGATTACAAATACAAACATAGTATCCAGAAGGTCATTCAGGAGGTCTTTTCATTTAGTACATCCTGTTAATGTGGTCATCCTGCCATGCAGGAAGTTTCAATGTTAGCGTGATTGTGGTTTTGTAAAAATTTCATTCTGTATTACATACATACATATACTGTCACAATCACACCAAAGTCTGACGGATTCGTACGTGATGACGTACACCGGACTAAAATAAGGAAGTTGATAGCCAGTAGCCAATAGCTGCCCTAGCGTCGGTTTTCGTCCGTCGGACTAGCATACAGATGAGCGGACTTTTCGATAGGAACTGGGTCCGGCGGAGTTCCGACGTAAAGATTTGAAACATGTTCCAAATCTTAAGTCCATCAGATTTTCGACCGAAAAAGTCTGAATTGTCCGCCGGACTCGGTCTGTCGGACCAGTCCGGTCGTAAAGTCCGCTCGTGTGTACGCGGCATTAATCTGTAGGGTTCAATATTGAGTTGGCCCACCCTTTGCAGCTATAACAGCTTCACCTCTTCTGGGAAGGCCGTCCACAAGGTTTAGGAGTGTGTCTATGGGAATGTTTGGCCATTCTTCCAGAAGAGCATTTGTGAGGTCAGGCACTGATGTTGGATGGGAATGCCTGGCTCGCAGCCTCCGCACGAATTCATCCCAAAGGTGTTCTATCCAGTTGAGGTCAGGACTCTGAGCAGGCCAGTCAAGTTCCTCCACCCCAAACTCTCTCATCCATATCTTTATGGACCTTGCTTTGTGCACTGGTGTGCAGTCATGTTGGATCAGGAAGGGTACATCCCCAAACTGTTCCCACAAAGTTGGGAGCATGAAATTGTCCAAAATGTCTTGGTATGCTGACGCCTTAAGAGTTCCCTTCACTGGAACTAAGGGGCCAAGCCCAACCCCTGAAAAACAACCCCCACACCATAATCCCCCCTCCACCAAAGGATTTGGGCCAGTGCACAAAGCAAGGTCCATAAAGACATGGGTGAGCGCATTTGGGGTGGAGGAACTTGACTGGCCTGCACAGAGTCCTGACCTCAACCTGATAGAACACCTTTGCGATGAATTAGAACGGAGACTGCGAGCCAGGCCTTCTTGTCCAACATTAGTGCCTGACCTCACAAATGCGCTTCTGGAAGAATGGTCAAACATTCCCATAGACACACTCCTAAACCTTGTGGACAGCCTTCCCAGAATAGTTGAAGCTGTTATAGCTGCAAAGGGTGGGCCAACTCAATATTGAACCCTACAGACTAAGACTTAGATGCCATTAAAGTTCATGAGCGTGAAAAGGCAGGCCTCCCAATACTTTTGATAATATATGTATATAACACAGAATGAAATCTTTACAAAACCACAATCACGCTAACATTGAAACTTCCTACATGGTAAGGATGACCACATTAACGGGATGCACTAAATGAATATACGAACTAAGACTGAGATGCCTTTAAATGTCATGTGCGTGTAAAGGAAGGTGTCCCAATACTTTTGACAATATAGTGTATGAAGGATATTCACAGTATATTAAGAAAAATAATCAGTATATAATAAAAACTGACATTTAATGTTGGGTAGACACAAGTTTCTCATAAAACTGTAAGACTTTGATGGAAACAATTTGGATGCATTTTACTCATTCCAAGTTGGCATAGTTACTGAGCATCTGGATCTTATAGATTTGGAAATAAGCGTTAATAGCCAATTGAGATATTTTCCATCTTGCCAACTGCCCAGTCTACCGTCCAGATCCATTCACTGCTTCCTATATTAGAGAACAGTGGAAGCGATGGCCTTTGGTCCAGTGCAGTAGTCTCCAAACTGCATCCCATGGGCCAAATGCAGGCCCTTTTCTTGCTTTTATCTGGCTCTTGGGGTACTATTTTCATCAACTGACACCAAAAATGGGGCAAAATCCCCCCCCCCCCTTACTGACAACAATGAAGTGGCAGAATTGCTCCCAGTGACACTATCAATGGGGCCCAATGACACCAATGATGGGGCACAATTCTTCCCAATGACACCAATGATAGGGCCCAACTCCCCCCATTGACACCTAGGATGGGCACTATTCCTTCACTGGCACCAAAGATGGGGCATTGCTTATTCCACTGATGTTGAGACCTTTTCTACTCCAAATGGCCACAGTCTGCCCCCCTGTAAGAACTAGCATCAAATGGTAGAGCTTTATAGGACTTTTTAAGGGCTTTTCTTGCCCAATTTTATTCAAAGAAAGTTCAAAGTTCCAGGTAATCAAAACAGGTTTCCCTCGCAGGGGTTTTCAGTATTTCACTCTTGCAAAGAAATAGGCATTCAGCCTCCTGGCTTGTACATACAACACTCCTGCTTTGGCCTTACCCTTTGTCTGCCTCTCACAAACGGTCTTCATACACACTCTGGGCACATAATATGCAGCCCTTTGTTGCTTTGGCTCCTACGTGGAGCCCTCCTGACTCCTGGCAGCGACCTCCTCTGTTTGCCGGTGGTGAAGCCCAGAACCCTGGTCAGGTCACTACTAAAAAGCCCAGCACACACCTGACCAATTACCGTGCTGGCTTTTCTGAATCCCTGGACCCAGAGTTGGAGATTTTATCCCACTCGGAATCTCTTAGAAATCTCCAGGCTCCAGGTCCCAAAAAACAATGAGAAAACTAAAAAACCCAGTTTCCTCTGCATTAAGCAAAACCCCCCTGGAGCCCCTCAACCTGCCTGGTTGAGAATTCTGGGTCATAATCGCTTTCTAGACCCTGGCAGGACAACTCTCTGTCAGACCCCTCTTAAGTCTGAAGGACAGTAAGCTGGCCCTTCGTTTAGATGTTCATGGAGACCCCTGGTCCAGTGGAAGGAACGTGATTAGTCAAAAAGTGCTTTACAGCATAGCCAATATTGGTTTCTCAGTAATTAAGCTTTCAATTCTGACAAAGATTTGGCTGGATACAATTTCTACAGCAACAATGTCTTACAAAGCCGCCATACTGCAGGGGTCACATATCTTACTGAGTGTTGTTGAGAAGCAACTGATAAAGTCCTATGAGAATATATAAAAGAAAAACTACCAAAGCATCTTTAGCAGGGAAATGATACTGTTTCCCAGATGACTGGGCTGCTTCCAAAAGGCTTAACAGACTCGCTTTCAGCCAAAGAGTTGGACATATTTGTGCGTCACTAATCTAAGCTGGATATGTCACGTCGCATAAATTTATGGAAGCAAAGTTCAATATTAAATGAGGGAGTGAAATATATCACAATGAACTAAATAAACATTGGTGGATGTGTCGCTTGGCCTACAACATAATCATGGGGTCTGATTTACTAAAGAGAGAATCATGGTGAAGTGCCGAAAAGTGCACCTTCAGACATTTGGCCAAGTGAAGAAGTAGCCCATTCATGTTGGGCATGAAGTGCTTGAAGGTGTTTGAAGGTGGGTTGACTTCACTTCAGCTGAAATGAACCAACTTTGGTCATACTAGCCCAGATAATATGTTTACTTTAAAGAAGGGCCATAAATATCAGTACTGCTTGAGAAATAGACAGGACTTTGAGATAATAGGACCCAAAGGATGTGAGGTTGGTCCTCCTCCATCACACAATTTAAGGCCACTTTTCATGCCAACAGACGTTGGCTACATATTTGATTCTGGCTGTGAAGCAAATGATAGCCAAAGCTTAGAAGAATCCCACAGTCATCTTATAAGTCAAAGGCCATATGAACTCAATGTTAGTTTTCAAGAAACTGTCTTAATGACACAACCAACCCAAATTTCTCAAAACATGTGAACCGTGGCTTGCTTATGTCTTACCATCCTCAAACTCTTCTAGCCTGAGTTATCTAAAGTCCATTTACCTGGCCCTCTGGCTAGAGTCTGCGGGGGATATATCGCTTTCCTATTACCCTTCTCTTTGTATTGTCTTGGCCTCCCTACCCTGACCTCTGCCATTGACCCAACCATGGCCTTTCCTGGTCTCTTCCCCTACCAGTTTTCCTATCTGCGCTCCACCCCACATCTTTTCCTATCTGGAGTTATCTGCCCACCAGGGGCGTACCTACAGGGGTTGCAATTATGACCCAGCCCCATGCTCCAGAGTGTCCATGTGGCTCCTCTGTACACTTGGAATGGGAGGGGCAGCGGCATACAGGAGGAACCAATGCCCTCTATTTTCTTCCTGCAGCCGCTGAAAGACAGCTTCTCCTCCTTTTCCTCCAGCAGGCATTCAGCCGCTGCAAGAGGAGAATGGAGGGGAACGGTTCCTTTGTATGCCACTGCCCCTCCTATTCAGGTCATGCTGTGCTGGGGCCCCAGCTATGTTCTCTGCTGGCCACCCCTCCCCCTGCAGCGCTGCCAGCTTCCCCCCATCCCCTCTCCCACCGGCTTCTGTGGGGGATGTGTCAGGATGGAGAGCACGAAGGGACCCGTAAATATGTAATTTACCGACCCCTTTCTTTTGCGAATGGACAGAGTCTTTGATCAGTACTGATCTCTCCTGTGTCCATTCAATAATGAAGCACAGCAAACTCTATGAAGATTTCTGTCCATTCATTCCACGCAGCTGAGGCTGCAGAGAAGGAGATTGCTGGCTGTGTACTCTCAAAGGTGGAACATCAGAGGTCTGTTTGGACCCCTGATATCTCACCAAAGCCCCCCAACGGGGCTCCTGAAAAAAATAGCAAAAAATAATATTGTAAAAAAATAAAAATATAAAAAATAAAAAACTACTGACACAAGTGGTGGAACTACCAGGGTCGCAAAAGTTGCACTTGCAACCGGCCCTTAGTGTTCCACCTCCAGGCTCTGAGGAAAGTGGTGGTCAGGGGGACTCATCATGGTTTCTTGCACCGAGACCTTGAAGGTTCTAGTTACATTTCTGCTGCCCATTCTATGGTTCAGACCACCTATTCGCTAATCCAAATCCATAAAGGGCCTTCAAACAACATGTTCTAGCAGGTCCAGATAATTTGCTGATGTGTTTGTTAATTTCTTCCTGATTGTTTGTAAACTTTATCAGATGTTTTAGCCCCTGTGTGGGTGTGATTGTTATACCCTTTAAAACCAATAAAAACTGTGCGATGGGCCTCTACGCGTTTTTAGATGCATAAGGACAAAGTTGGTTCCTTGTTGGCCCATAAGCTTAATCCTAAAATGCGAAAAATCCTAAATTTGCACAGTTCAGCCAGTTCTCACTCTCAAAACCCCCGTTGCTAGAAGTCTTTAAAAAGATCTACTCCTCTTTGTATAAAGCCCCCATAGGGGAAGATCCTCAGTGTTGTGTGCAATATTTGGCAGGGGTTCAACTTCCAAAGATAACAGATGAACATAGAACGCGCATGGAAGCGCCTTTCACGGAATGGGAGATCCTGATTAAAACTACAAAAACGGGTTTGGCTCTGGGTCCCAATGGTTTCCCAGCCCTCTATTGCCGCAAATTTCAAGACCTCTTGGTCCCCCATCTGTTCCGTTTTTTTAATGCCCTACGGGATGGTGCCCCCCCCCCCGCATCCCCCTCTCATCTGGCGTTTATTCCGATGGTCCAGATTTTATACAGCTTGTCTGACCTTTCATATAGTAGAGACGGACGGCTGAAGGTTCACACCACAGAGCTCATTGAGAGCTAATTGGAGGGAAGGGACACACTACCACACAGGAACAGAGCTGAGGCTGTCAGTATCAGGCTGTGTGCTGAAGCTCCCCCCCCCTGTCACCTTTTATCTCTTGGTGTCGGCCAGGAAAACCTGTCAGAAGTGACTCATTCAGATAGCAGAGGAACGAGGCAGCAGACAAAAAATGACACTTAGTGCTCTGGATTAAGACAAGTACACACTATAGAGGGATAGGCTTTGTTCATATTTCATGTCAGAGGTTTACAACCGCTTTAACCACTTGCCGACCGCTGTGCGCCAATATACGTCGGCACAATGGCAGCGGTGGGCAAATGGGCGTACCTGTACGTCCCTTTTAATTGGCGGGGATAGCGAGCGCGAGTGCACCCGCTGCGTACAGCGTGACTGTGCCCGCGGGTCCCGTGGACTCGATGTCCGCCGGTGTCCCGTGATCGTGTCACGGAGCCACAGAACGGAGAGATGTCTATGTAAACAAGGCATTTCCCCGTTCTGCCTAGTGACATGACAGAGATCTACTACTCCCTGTCATCGGGAGCGGTGATCGCTGTCATGTGACATGAAGCCCACCCCCCCCCACAGTTAGAACACCTCCCTAGGACACACTTAACCCCTTGATCGCCCCCCCCCCCCCTAGTGTTTAACCCCTTCCCTGCCAGTGTCATTTACACAGTAATCAGTGCATTTTTATAGCACTGATCGCTGTATAATAGACAATGATCCCAAAATAGTGTCAAAAGTGTCCGATGATCCCCGCCATAATGTCGCAGTCACGATAAAATCACAGAAATCGCAGATCGCCTCCATTACTAATAAAAAAAAATATTAATAATAAAAATGCCATAAAACTATCCCCTATTTTGTAGACGCTATAACTTTTGCGCAAACCAATCAATATATGCTTATTGCGATTTTTTTTTTTTGCCAAAAATATGTAGAAGAATACATATCGTCCTAAAATGAGGAAAAAAAATTGTTTTTTTATATATTTTTGGGGATATTTATTATAGCAAAAAGTAAAAAATATTGCTTTTTTTTTTTTCAAAATTGTCGCTCTTTTTTTTGTTCATAGTCAATAAAAACCACAGAGGTGATCAAATACCACCAAAAGAAAGCTCTATTTATGGGGGGAAAAAAAGGACGTCAATTTTGTTTTGGTGTAATGTCGCAACGACCGCGCAATTGTCAGTTAAAGCGACGCAGCGCCGAATCGCAAAAAGTGCTCTGGTCAGGAAGGGGGGTAAAATCTTCCGGGGCTGAAGCGGTTAAGCAAGTCTGGAGCGCTTCCTTAAGATCTGTGAACAGACTGCACATCTACTGTATCCCTCCATGTATTACGGATGCCAAAATCCTACTGGAGAGCCTCCCAGGAGTATTGAAGCATCTTAGTGCTATCTAGAAGCAGATATATCAGAGGCTTGAGCTCACAAATCATCATTTTTATGTTCTGCACTAAAACACATAATGGTTGGAAATTGTTTTTTTTTTTTTTTTTTTTTTTTTTTTTATGTTTTGCAATGTAAGAATTTCCTGCCTTGTATCCAAGTAATAATTCTGTCATTTACAGATATTCTATACATCAATTTGCTATTATGCAGTTTTAGCTAATAGATAAAAAAAGAAGAAGAAAGGTGCTTGTATGACAAGGGGATAATTCAGTTTTTAATCTATATTTCGGCGTGGAAATGTCGTTTATTTCAGTGCTGGTGCTCTATGGCTTCCCTATCACATCTCATCACAAAGAACTCAGTATAGACATGGGGGGAGGGGTATAGTTCTTTCACCACTTTAGGGACGGGCCTATTTTTCAGACTTGGCGTTTACAAGTTAAAATCAGTTTTCTTTGCTAGAAAATTACTTAGAACCCCCAAACAAAAAGGCTATAAAATTTTCCGCCAATAAAATCCGATCAGTTATATTCCGATCGTGTGTACACAAATCCGATGCACAAAGTGCCACGCATGCTCAGAATTAATTAAGAGACGAAAGCTATTGGCCACTGCCCCGTTTATAGTCCCGACGTACGTGTTTTACGTCACCGCGTTCAGAACGATCGGATTTTCTGACAACTTTGTGCGACCGTGTGTATGCAAGACAAGTTTGAGCCAACATCCGTCGGAAAAAATCCTAGGATTTTGTTGTCGGAATGTCCGATCAATGTCCGACCGTGTGTACGGGGGCATAACGATTGCAGCGATACCTCACGTGTGTTTTCATGTTACACGTTTTCATATGCGGGCGCGACTTACGTATGCGTTTTTTATTTTGACACTGTCCTTTTAAAAAAAAGATTGGGTCACTTTTATTCCTATTGCAAGGAATGTAAACATCCCTTGTAATAGAAAAAAATGCATGACAGGTCCTCAACAATAAAGACTCTATAAAAAATGTAGCGCATAAAAAACAAAAAATAATAATATAATGTGGTCACAAAAACCACAGGCCTATCAACCAGGTGTAGTGAATACAACAAATGTTAATAAGGAGTCCATATATAGTTTATATAAAAATGCACTTTTTATCTTTCAAAAAGTGTTTCCAGTGCTAAACCTTTCATCCAATTTCTAAATGTACATTTGTACATTTTAAAAGCCAATTTAAAGGAATATTAGTGGTTAAAAAAAGTCCTTGTGGATTTATTTAACCTTTTTTTTTGGTTAATTCTCCTTTAAGGGGGTGTGACAGGGGGGGCGTGTCCTATGCCTAAATACATTTGTTAGTAGGTGTCCCTCATTCCCATCTCACAATGTTGGGAGGTGTGCCTTCAGCTGTCCCTTCTATCATCTCTGTGTCCCCACTACAGGCTATTATTGTGTAGACCAGCTATTGTCCTCTACAGGTCAGTCAAGTTCCTCCACCCCAAACTCGCTCATCCATGTCTTTATGGACCTTGCTTTCTGCATTGGTCCAAACCATTTGGTGGAGGGGGGATTATGGTGTGTGGGGGGGAGGGGAGATTTTGGTGTGGGGTTGTTTTTCAGGGGTTGGGCTTGGCCCCTTAGTTCCAGTGAAGGGAACTCTTAAGGCGTCAGACATACCAAGACATTTTGTACAATTTCTTGCTCCCAACTTTTGTGGGAACAGTTTTTGGGACGGCCCCTTCCTGTTCCAACATGACTGCCCACCAGTGCACAAAGCAAGGTCCATAAAGACATGGATGAGCCAGTTTGGGGTGGAGGAACTTGACTGGCCTGCACAGAGTCCTGACCTCAACCTGATAGAACACCTTTGAGATAAATTAGAACAGAGACTGCGAGCTGGGCCTTCTCATCCAACATCAGCGCCTGACCTCACAAATGCTCTTCTGGAAGAATGGTCAAACATTCCCATAGACACACTCCTAAACCTTGTGGACGGCCTTCCCAGAAGAGTTGAAGCTGTTATAGCTGCAAAGGGCGGAGCCAACTCAATATTGAACCCTACGGACTAAGACTGGGATGCCATTAAAGTTTATGTGAGTGTGAAGGCAGGCGTCCCAATACTTTTGGTAATATAGTGTATATATACGTGATTCTGCGGCCCCCACTATAGCAGTAAAGCTACAGTGCACGGTTGGCAAGTGGTTAATTGAACAGGCTGAAGTTAGAAGCTGATTGGTTAGTAGATGCAGGACCGCTGATAAGGCAGTACTATTGGTCCTGTTGTACTGGGCCCAGGCCCCATCAGGGAAACAGGGGGGGGGGGGGGGGCAGGCCAGCTGTATTGTTTGTTTCTGCCTAAATAAATAAATAGATTTTACACTAGACCACACCTCCGCTCCTCCGCTCCTACCTACTTACCAAGGCTATAATTACATTTCCCTGGGCCCCATCACATCAACAGAGGGGCCTGGGAGGTGGGAGCACAGGAGGGACTTTTTTTTTTCTAATTTCCGGGGTGTAGACAGATAAAGTCAGTGCTGCTGTTCTGCTGCACCCGCAAACAAGGCTGATGATCCTTTAACACTCAGTGGGGGGGGGAGATTTACTAAAACTAGTGCTCACAAAATCTGGTGCAGTTCTGCATAGAAACCAATCCGCTTCCAGGTTTTATTGTCAAAGCTTCATTGAACAAGCTGTAGTCAGAAGCTGATTGGCTGCCATACACAGAACCATACTCAGATTCTGAGTGCTCCAGTTTTAGTAAATCCCCTCCAGTAAATATAACCAGCGTGGTTTTCTGATTTCGAAGCTCTTAGTTTTTATACAGGACTGACTGCTTGAAGAAAGTCAAGAAGCCGGTATAGAACCGTTATAATTATTATTACTATTATATTTTATTTATTTATTTATTCCAGGTACTTATATAGCGCCATCAATTTTACGCAGTGCTTTACATATACATTGTACATTCACATCAGTCCCTACCCTCAAGGAGCTTACAATCTAAGGTCCCGAACTCACATTCATACATACACATACTAGGGAGAATTTAGACCGGATACGATTAGCCTACCAGTATTGTCTTTGGAGTGTGGGAGGAAACCGGAGTACCCGGAGGAAACCCACGCAGGCGCGGGGAGAACATGCAAACTCCAGGCAGATAGTGTCGTGGTTGGGATTTGACTATAAAAAAATCTTATTTCCACACACAATCATCAAGGTGAAAGGTTCAGGAAGACCTGGTTCTGCTGGGGAGATTTTACCTTCACCGAAAATTATAAAAAAAACTCTCTCCATGGGTTAGGACCAGGGGTCCCCAAACTGCCGCCTGAGGGCCTGATGCAGCTCTTTGCAAGCCTTTATCTGCCCCTTGGGGCTCTATTCCTCCCACTGATTTGAGGCACTATTACTAACGCCGACATTGAGGCATAATTCCCCCAACTGACACTAACGATGGGGCACTACTAATCCATCCACTGATACTAATGATGGGGCACTATTCCTCCCACTGACACCAATGATGGGGCACTATTCCTCCCACTGACACAATGATGGGGCACTATTCCTCCCACTGACACCAATGATGAGGCACTAGTCCTCCCACTGATACCAATGATGAGGCACTATTCCTCCCACTGACACAATGATGGGGCACTATTCCTTCCACTGACACCAATGATGAGGCACTAGTCCTCCCACTGATACCAATGATGAGGCACTATTCCTCCCACTGATAGAAATGATGGGGCACTATTCCGCCCAGTGACACCAATGATGGGGCACTATTCCTCCCACTGATAGCAATAATGAGGCACTATTCCTCCCACTGATACCAATGATGGGGCACTATTCCTTCCACTGACACCAACGATGGGGCACTATTCCTCCCACTGATAGCAATAATGAGGCACTATTCCTCCTACTAATACCAATGATGGGGCACTATTCCTCCCACTGATACCAATGATGGGGCACTATTCCTCCCACTGACACCAACGATGGGGCACTATTCCTCCTCCTACTGACCACAGGCACTATGCAAATGAACACCACACCTGAGGCATTGGCACATTTTCTACCCTCACTGGCCACACTCCGGCCCCCCAAAAGTCTTAAGGACGGTAAACTGGCCCTTTGATTGGAAAGTTTGGAGACCCCTGGGTTAGGGGAACTCCTGAGTAGGGGCCCATGGATATCATTCACCTTTTTGCTTCTGGGGGTAAGGTATCCTAGAAACTGTATTTTGCCTTGAATGGAAAAAAAATGTCAGAATTGATGGAAAGTGGTGACTACCAGTCCTTGTAGTAGTTGTGTAAACTGAGCTGACCATTAATCAACCTTCTGCTCTTTTCACGGCACCCAACTTGAGTCATAACCTGTAAATATAGAAGAGAAATACAATTCTCCCCTTAATCTGTTAAAACGATCATATTCTGACTGATGCCGCTAACCTCAAACTTCTGTATAACCCACAAACTTCGTCTGCCTGTCACTTGTGGCTTTCCTCAAACTTCCGAATCTTGCAAACTTCGTCATGACGTCTTTCATATTCTTGCTCTAAGTACAATTTATCTGTTTATTCTGATTGGGCTCGTATTGTAATCCAGTTTTCCATTACACTTTGTCCTTCTCTTACGTTTTGTCATTCTTTGGTATAATTAATAAAGCCTAAAGCGATGGTTAAAATTCAGAAACAAGAGAAACACATTGGAGTCATCATTCATTATAACTATTAGATTGTAAGCTCTTCTGAGCAGGGCCCTCCTAATCCTCTTGTATTTTATTGTATTATAACTGTATTGTCTCCCTTTTATATTGTAAAGCGTATACTGTTGGCGCTATATAAATCCTGTGTAATAAAAATAATAATAATAACTCCCTGTGAGTGTCACTTAAACTGGCGATCAATTTCTAATTATGGGACTGGGGTTATGTCTATGTAGACGAAACGCGTCTGGACGGGCTCCACTATATACATTACCAAAAGTGCTGTTTATTCTTCTAAAATTTCTCCTCTCTTTAAATATACAGGTGAACATATGGGAGAACCTATCCACTTTCCTTTATGAATACACCTTCCATGGAGACTACCACCCGCTTCAGGACTTGGCTTATTCGTCAAAGGTCTCCAGATCTGATGTTTCCAACTTTGGCGTTTGCCAGCACAAGCTTGTTTGACTCATAGGATGTACGTCCTTTTGAGTTCAAACCATCTGGCAAGCCTTCATCCTATTGGTGGCGGATTACGCACCTTCACATATTGTTTCACCATCTAGCCATTATTTTGATGTCTAAATGATGTTATGAACACTTGGCGTATGCCCCTTTAAGTGTCATTTGGTCTCACCACGCATTTGGTTTTTCACTTTACTCATGTACTTTGTGTTCAAATTTTTTTTTCCTTTCATTTTCTTTTATGCAAAATCACTGTGTATTCATTCAATTAGAGTTCCACATTGTTTGTATTGATCGGTGTGAGACCTATCCAATGGTCTTCGTTCACTCGAAGTTTTAGCGCTGCACTTTTACCTTTATCACTATTATTGCAATTGTCTGTTTGCCGTGTTAGCTGCTGTGATTTATTCAAGGGGTATTATATTTGTATTTTTTCACTGCAAAGGCTCTGCCCCTGTAAACTGTGTCCACAAAATGCAGATCACAGCAAGATTTCCATATGAATGAACTGGTGTACGAATGAGATGACCACATCATTTGCATATGAATTAGCCTCCTGCAGCTCAGTCATATAGCAAGCTGAGGAAAGCCTCTCCTCAGCACCAGCCAAGGGAAGGACTTCCTGCTGCAACTCTCAGTCCATCAGAAAATGAACTTAAAGGAGGAAAAGGTCTGTAAAGGAGGGAGGAGGTCTCTACTGGAGGAGAGGCTCTGTACAAGAGGAGGGGGGGGGGCTGTATTGGTAGTGAGGGAAGAAGTCTGTATTGGGGGGACTGGTGGGGAGGGAGGAGGTCTGTATTAGAGGGGAGGCTCTGTACAGGAGGGAGGGGAGTCTGTACTGGTGAGGAGAGTCTGTATTGGGAGGGCTGGTGGGGGGGGGGTCTATACTGGAGGAGGGGTGTAAACGGGTGGGGATGGAGGAGGTCTGTAGTGGTAGAGGGGTCTTTGCTGGAGGGGGAGGCTGTACTAGCGGGAAGGACGGGGGGCCATTACTGGAGGGTGTACTGGTAGTGAAATAGTGGGTCTGTACTGGCTAGGGAGGTGGTCTTTATTGGTTTGAAGGGGGTCTCTACTGGAGGGGTGTCTGTGCTGGAGGAGTCTATGCTGGAGGGGGAGTCTGTACTGGTGGGAAAGACAGGGGCCTTTACTGGAGGTGAGTGGGCCTGTACTGGTAGTGACATAGTGGGTCTATAGTGGAGAGGGGGGTCTTTATTGGTTTGAAGGGGGTCTCTACTGGAGGAGTGTCTGTACTGGTAGGGAGGGTGGGGCCTTTACTGGAGGTGAGTGGGCCTGTACTGGTAGTGAAGGAGTAGGTCTATACTGGAGAGGGGGGGTCTTTATTGGTTTGAAGAGGGTCTCTACTGGAGGGGTGTCTGTACTGGTAGGGAGGGTGGGGCCTTTACTGGAGGTGAGTGGGCCTGTACTGGTAGTGAAGGAGTGGGTCTGTACTGGAAAGGGGGTCTTTATTGGTTTGAAGGGGGTCTCTATTGGGGGGGTGTCTGTACTGGTGGGGAAGGTGGGGCCTTTACTGGAGGTGAGTGGGCCTGTACTGGTAGTGAAGGAGTGGGTCTATACTGGAGAGGGGGATCATTATTGGTTTGAAGGGGGTCTCTACTGGAGGGGTGTCTATACTGGTGGGGAGGAAGGGGTCTCTACTGAGAAGGGGCAGCGCCCCCTAAAACGTCACAGTCCCAGCATGCCCAGGGACTGTGACATCATATGGGGGCGGGGTCTCCGCCTATATAAGTCACAACGCAGCCCTCAGAGACCAGTCCAGCCGGAGAGAGCGTCGTGTCAACATCTGGGGGAAGAGAAGAGAAGAGAACACAAGAAGCCAAGAAGCCAAGAAGCCAAGAAGTCCGGACCTCCGCTGGCAATAGAGCTACCTGAAGACAGCGGAGGGGCCGGCCGAAGACCTGGGACACCGGGAGAAGAGGCCGGAGAGCGGAGAAGAACCAACCGGACGCCGGGAGAAGATGAACCAGAGGGACCCCCGAAGACGGAAGAAGACCCCCCCCCGGAGCTGTTTAATAAATTATTTTAAAAACCTGTGTTGTGTTTTATTATTGACACTTTTTACCTAGGTGAATGGGTAGGGGTACCATGTACCCCATACTCATTCACATAGGGTGGGGGGGCCGGGATCTGGGGGCCCTCTTATTATAGGGGGCTCCCGGATTCCGATAAGCCCCCCGCCCGCAGACCCCGACAACCAACGGCCAGGGTTGTCGGGAAGAGGCCCTTGTCCTCATCAACATGGGGACAAGGTGCTTTGTGGTGGGGGGGCACCGCAAGGCGCCCCCTCCCCCAAAGCACCCCCCCATTTTGAGGGCATGCGGCCTGGTACGGTTCAGGAGGGGGGGGGGGGCGCTCGCTCGTCCCCACCCCCTTTCCTGACCGGCCGGGCTGCGTGCTCGGATCGGGGTCTGGTATGGATTTTAGGGGGACCCCCACGCCGGTTTTTCGGCGTAGGGGGTTCCCCTTAAAGTTCCATACCAGACCTAAGGGCCTGCGACGGGGCTCGCAAGGTTTCAATCTCGCCAAAAAAAGCGGCGAGATTGAATTCCTTTTCTAGTCCCGTCGTACCCAAGTCACGTTCAAAATGAACGGACTTGTCCGTGTGTGGGAAAGTCCGTTCATTCTGAAAGTCCGGCGGAAGTCCGTCGGGAAGACCGGATTCCGGAAAGTCCGGCCGTGTGTAGGCAAGTCCGGCCGTTCAGAAAGTCCGGCGGTAGTCCGCCGGAAGTCTGGCGGCAAGTACGTCGGACCTAGCATTCTAGAAAGTCCGACCGTGTGTATGCGGCATTACAGTTTTCATTAATATTATCGGAATATCCAAATTGTCAGATTATCAAATAACGCATGCATTATAACCAAGTAAATTGGGCCCAGCAGGTGCAAAAAATCGGGGGGCATTTTAAGGACTGGGACTGTCCCTGGAAATCAGTGCCAGGTAGAACACTACAGAATGGACTTGAATGGATGCCATCACAATACTGCGTCCTGTACAATGGTCAGGCTGTTTTCTGTGGTAGAACCAACACACATAAAATCGAGGTACAAAAGAAAATCAGAGCACCAGTATTTTATTTCCGTAGTTATAAATTATGTATGAAATATATTAAATTGAATGCATGCAGGTGTAACCCACAGATCCTGCCGCCAGTCTCATTATACACACACTTGGCAGCCATTACTGGAAACTCTGTGCTATGTGCCTTTCTGTGCCATCAGAGGTAACATGAAACTTGCTAATTCTTTTTTTGCAAAAAATGATGACCTAGCACATGATATAGCCAGACGATAGGAAACTAAGACACAGCGGATGGATATGGAGGATATGGTACAGACAGGTAATAATAAGGAAGGCTTCTATGCCTTACACGCATATGTTGGCATCTTGAATACCTATTGTGTAGTGTAGCAAAAGCTTAAAGTGCAAATCCCCTCTCCGTAAAAGTCATCCCTTTAAATGTAATCAGTGTAGCCAACTTAAGCCTCGTAAACACGATCGGATTTTCTGCACACAAAAACTTTTGTCCGAAGGGCGTTGGCCAGGAACTTGCCTTGCATACAAACGGCAAGGAATTGCCGGCCAACAAACACGAACGTAGTGACGTATTAGACGTACTACGAGCCCATAAAGAGGAAGTTCAATTGTCATCTGCCACCCTTTGGGCTCCTTCTGCTAATTTTGTGTTAGTAAAAGTTTGGTGAGTGTTGATACTTTTCATTTCGCGCTTTTCAGTTAGTTTCTGAACAGCCATGTTGCAGAATTGGAGGAGATAACGTGTTATTTATTATTGGCCTTGGAGTTATTGCTTTGACCCAAGTCCAGTCCAGGAACAGGAGGAGAAGGATTTCTTGGACCAAAAATTGGTTGCTTTATTAATCGTGACCAATTACGTCATATGCCTTTGCTGCGGGAGCTCCAGGAGAATAATCCGGATGATTTTCGGAATTATCTCCGGATGACGGACCCCCTGCTTTCACCAACTCTTGGCATTGCTGACCCCCTATATTAAGAAGCAGGACACATGCATGAGGCTTTTATTTTATTTTTTGGTTGAATAATAATGATTTGATTTGGTATATTTTCTATATTGTTGAATGTATAGAATGTACTTTTTGGTTAAGTTCTATTGGCAGATAGCATGTCTAATTTTATTTGTTTTCTTTTTTTAATGCACAATAAAAAATTTGTGTAGAATAATACTTGGCTATGTGTTTTACTTCAAATGACAGTTTGGGAGTCGGCAGTTACATTTAAAAAATACAATGTAAAATTAACAAGGGACACCAATATAGTTGTATCTTTGATCTTAAAATCTCCGGGATAATGGCGTTGTAGTAACTTGTCCAAAAAAAAACACAAGCATAATAATATTATTATTGATATCACTAGAAAAAAAAGCCTTTGAAAATACATTTTGGCAGAACTCCATCAGTATCACCAGCAAAGCAGCTTCATTATTATCCCATTAAAGAAGAAGAGAATTGTGCGCTGCATTTCCAGATTTCAGAATTTGCCGCGTCACAAATGTTAATTCTCCATTATGAACGCCAGTTTATAAGACCGACCGCTTCCGGCTCGTCCTTGCTTCCGAGCATGCGTGTTTGGACTTTGGACTTTTGTCCGATAGACTTGTGTACACACGCTCGGAAAATCAGACAACAGACATTTGTCCGCAGAAAATGTATAAGCCTGCCATCCAACATTTGTCGGCGGAAAATCCGACAACAATTGTCTGATGGAGCGTACAACTGGTCGGATTTTCTGCCAACAGACTGTCATCACACAATTCCCGTCGGAAAATCTGATCGTGTGTACGAGGCTTTAGTGTACAGTCTCCGCTCTAAGCTATGCCCCACTGACGCATTTCACCCCAATTGGGCTTACAATAATGCCCAATCAGGGTGAAATGCGTCAGTTTAGCTTAAAATGATATTAAAGCTTTTGTTTTTGTTTTTTTGCTCTGTGTAATGGTTTTGCACAGAGCAGCCCCGATCCTTCTGTTCTGGTGCTCTTGGCCCCTCCCTCCCGCCGAGTGCCTCCAGAGCAAGCAGCTTGCAAGGGTGGGGCACCCAAGCAGCCCCTGATGAAGTCACGTGTAGGGCATTCCAAACTGGAAGTGATGTTTTGGAGATCTTTTTATGCTGAGTATATGAGTATATGATAGCAAAGGCATTTTTACTGCTTTTCTGATGAGTTACACCTTTAATAAAACGATTTTTACTGACAAAATTACACTATGGGAGGTCACGTTGTTTTTACCCTAACATATGGATGAGCGCATGTGAGGGAGTCTTAAAGGGACCAACACCAGAGGATATCCAAATCAACTGAAAAGGACTACAAAGTGGTGAACATTGGTGGAGGAGGATTTCTATACGTAATTAAATGTTTATTTGATTATTTATTGAGGTGAGAATACTTGGAGCACTGTGATGTCTTGATTGGGTGGCAGTACACCATTTGTTGGCACACTGAAACTGACTGCACTGAAGAAAGAATACTACCCTTATTTATCATCTGATATGGACTATTATGCACTTTTTAGTACACGTGCACTTTACTTTTATGCGGTGTGAATTGATTTATTCTAATAATTTGATATATTTCCATCACGGATCATTTGAGGTTATTTGTTTTACAATATTCGTTTATTTTTTCTGGTATGCGCAACACTTATTCATATTTATTATTTCATTACTGGTGGGAACACAGTATGGTGTTTGCAGCAACCACACTTGGCTAATGTATATAGTTTGAGTTTATTATTATGCACATTAGTTCAGGCATGTCCAAAGTCCGGGCCGCATTCCGGTTTCGAACGGCCCGCCGGGTAATTTGGACATGTATATCTTTTGTGGCCCCTCCAAGGAATCTCCGAGTGCCGGGGGCCACAAAAGATATATATATACTGGCTGCCTTGGAGGGGACTGGGAGGGGGTGGGGCGTTTGCCGTACATACAGTGAGCATTTCCTGTTTACTCTGCAGCCTCTGTAATAGGAAGTCCCGTCTGCTGCGCTGCCATTGGACGACTGTTCTGTCCATCATAGGAGGCGGGACTTAGGGCAATGATGAGGCTGCATTCATGGCAAAGGCTGGGGCTGCATTCATGGCAATGGTGGGGCTGCATTCATGGCAATGGTGGGGCTGCATTCATGGAAATGGTGAGTCTGCATTCATGGCAATGGTGAGGCTGTATTCATGGCAATGGTGAGGCTGAATTCATGGCAATGGTGAGGCTGCATTCATGGCAGTGGTGGGGCTGCATTCATGGCAATGGTGAGGCTGCATTCATGGTAATGGGGGTGCTGCATTCATGGCAATGTTGAGGCTGCATTCATGGTAATGGTGGGGCTGCATTCATGGCAACGGTGGGGCTGCATTCATGGCAATAAGGGTGCTGCATTCATGGCAATGGTGAGTCTGCATTCATGGCAATGGGGGTGCTGCATTCATGGCAATGGTGATGCTGCATTCCTGTCAATGGTGGTGCTGCATTCATGTCAATGGTGGGGCTGCATTCATGGCAATGGTGAGGCTGCATTCATGGCAATAGGGGTGCTGCATTCATGTCAATGGTGTGTCTGCATTCATGGCAATGGTGAGTCTGCGTTCATGGCAATGGGGATGCTGCATTCATGGCAATGGGGGTGCTGTGTTCATGGCAATGGGGGTGCTGCATTTATGGCAATGGGGGTGCTGCATTCATAGCAATTGCGGGGCTGCATTCATGTCAATGGGGGTGCTGCATTCAAGGCAATGGTGGGGCTGCATTCATGTCCATGGGGGTGCTGCATTCATGTCATTGGGGGTGCTGCATTCATGGCAATGGTGAGCCTGCATTCATGGCAATGATGAGGCTGCATTCATGGCAATGGTGGGGCTGCATTCATGGCAATAGTGAGCCTGCATTCATGGCAATGGTGAGGCTGCATTCATGGCAATGGTGAGCCTGCATTCATGGCAATGGTGAGGCTGCATTCATGGCAATGGTGAGGCTGCATTCATGGCAATGGTGAGGCTGCATTCATGGCAATGGTGGGGGCTGCATTCATGGCAATGGTGAATCTGCATTCATGGCAATGGTGAGGCTGCATCCATGACAATGTTGAGTCTGCATTCATGGCAATGGTGAGTCTGCACTCATGGAAATGGTGAAGCTCCATTCATGTCAATGGTGAATCTGCATTCATGGCAATTGAGGCTGCATTCATGACAATGGTGAGGCTGCATTCATGGCAATGGTGGGGCTGCATTCATGGCAATGGTGAGGCTGCATTCATGGCAGTGGTGGGGCTGCATTCATGGCAGTGGTGGGGCTGCATTCATGTCAATGGTGAATCTGCATTCATGGCAATGGTGAGTCCGCATTCATGACAATGGTGAGGCTGCGTTCATGGCAATGGTGAGGCTGCAGATGGACATTGATTAGACTGCATTGATGGGCAGTGACCCTTATTTTGCTTCACAGTTCTCTATTTAAAATGTATTTTTTTTCCTGAAACTTCCCTCTTAAAGTGAAGGTGCGTGTTAAATACGGTATATCCAAATAACACCCCCGACCTCATCCTTAGATTCTTCGCCACAAAGGCAAGAGAATTCTTGTTGGGCAGTGTATTAGTGATCGGACGAACAAACTTAGACCAAATTTTAATGGTTCAAAGAACGTCGGGCAAAACGGTCGGCCCTCACACATGTTCACTTCATCAAATCTGTCCCTCTTTGAAAAAAGTTTGGACACCCCTGCATTAGTTCATACACTGTGGATTTGTTCTATACAGAGGTATTATTTCTTATTTATTGTGCGTGAGATGCTGCAGTGCATGGGTGGGGTTGTAGAAAATGTCCCTAAAGGTGGACTAACGCTTTAAATATATACACTCACTGGCCACTTTATTAGGTACACCTTGCTAGTACCAGGTTGGACCCCCTTTAGCCTTTATCCTTGGTGGCATAGATACAACAAGGTGTTGGAAACGTTCCTCAGAGATTTTGGTCCATAGTGACCTGATAACATCACACAGTTGCTGCAGATCTGTCGGCTGCACATCCATGATGCCAATCTCTCGTTCCACCACAATCCAAAGGTGCTCTATTGGATGAGATGTGGTGAGTGTGGAGACCATTGGAGTACAGGGACCTCATTGTCCAGTGGTGAGATGATTGGAGCTTTGTGACATGGTGCATTATCCTGCTGGAAGGAGTCATCAGAAGATGAGGACACTGTAGTCATAAAGGAATGGACATGGTCAGCAACAATACTCAGGTAGGCCATGGGGTTTAAACGATGTTCAGTTGGTACTAAGGGGCCCAAAGTGTGCCAAGAAAATATCCCCCCCACCATTACACCCCCACCACCAGCCTGAACCGGTGATACAAGGCAGGATGGATCCATGCGCCAAATTCTGACCCCACCATCTGAATGTCGCAGCTGAAATCCAGACTCATCAGACCAGACAACTTTTCTCCAATCTTCTATTGTCCAATTTTGGTGATCCTGTGCCAATTGTAGCCTCAGTTTCCTGTTCTTAGCTGACAGGAGTGGCACCCGGTGTGGTCTTCTGCTGCTGTAGACCATCTGCTTCAAGGTTCAATGTATTGTGCGTTCAGAGATGGTATTCTGCATACCTTGGGTGTAACTTTACAACGGACTTTCTGAATGAACGGACTTGCCTACACACAATCAACCAAAGTCCGACGAATTCGTACATGATGACGTACGACCGGACTAAAATAAGGAAGTTTATAGTCAGTAGCCAATAGCTGCCCTAGCGTGGCTTTTTGTCCGTCGAACTAGCATACAGACGAGCAGACTTTTCGACCGGACTCGAGTCCGTCGGATAGATTTGAAATATGTTTCAAATCTAAGTCCGTCCAACTTTTGAGAAAACAAAGTCCGCTGGAGCCCATACACGATCGAATTGTCTGACGAAATCCAGTACGCCGGACCAAGTCTGCCGTAAAGTCCGCTCGTGTGTACGCGGCATTAGTGTTGCCTTTCTATCATCTGGAACCAGTCTGCCCATTCTCCTCTGACATCAACAAAGCATTCTCCTCCACACAACTGCCGCTCACTGGATATTTTCTCTTTTTTGGACCATTCTCTGTATACCCGAGAGTTGGTTGTGTGTGAAAATCCCAGAAATACTCAGACCGGCCCTTCAGCCACCAACAACCATGCCACGTTCAAAGTCACTTCAATCCCCTTTCTTCCCTATTCTGATGCTCAGTTTGAACTTCAGCAAGTCATCTTCACCACGTCTAGATGCCTAAATGCAGAGTTGCTGCCATGTGATTGGCTGATTAGCAATTTGTGTTACCGAGCAAATTGAACAGGTGTACCTAATAAAGTGGCCGGAGAGTGTAATCGGGCCTTTACGACACTTTCCACTGCACGGCTGCAATGAAGTCTTTCCTCCGGTTGAGGCTTTAGGAAGAAGTCATACCTTCAAAGAAATACGAACAACACTCCAGCAGTTGCCGATTCCAAACGCATTGGGTATCCGTTACTCTATGAATGTAATTACCCATGAATTTGTAAACCAATGTTCCAGTTTATATTTTGGGGATGGAAGTAATTGTTGATTTAGCGGAAATTTTATCTTCAGGCGTTCCATTTTTTTTTTTTTTTTTTCAGCAAAAGTCAGAACAAAACTTTGCTGACTCCATTGAAACTTAATGAATCCACACGCGCAGTTGCAGGTTGGGAGTGGGAAAGATGTAATTTTATTTTATAGGTCTTGGGTTGACTCTCGGCAGACGAATCGGGTTTGGGATTCTATCCACAAGTCTGGAGACTAATGCTGCCAGCAGCCAAAACTACTCAGCAAGAAGCAGATGTGAGGAAAGTGAACGTATTGTCTCGTTGGGTGATTGCCGCTAGGGACATCAAGCTAGGAATAACACGAGTGTGTGGCACAACGAACAACAAGTGTATTTTTGTACCCACATCTACCCTTGTCTATAATTAGCTGCCTATATATGAGGCCAGGCTAAACCGTCGGTGCTTTGTGCCGTGCACATGTGGCCATGCCATGGCGGGGACATTCTGAAGCGACAGACATAAAGGAGGAAACCTTTCAACATCTGGGCAAAGGGAGTGGAGCCAGGAAAATATAAGCAACTGCAGAAGCGTAACTCAGCAACCGAGCAGACTTATGAAACTTAAATAACCGCTGCACAAGATCAAGACGTAGATTTGGCTAGATGACCTCCAGAAATGAAGATGTTCTGTGTCATCTCACTTATTAAAACGGCTCTTTTCAAAGTCACATAAAAGAGCGGTTGACGACAGTTCAAAAGTAGATTTACTGTAGATATAAAACCACAGCTGGATATTTATAGATAGCTCAACCACCAAAAGATCTCTCCTTCGCTTAAAACAAACAGGCGTGCACACTTATGTCTTTCAAAAGTGTATGTCTCGGTGTACCAGCAGGAGGAAGGAGATTCTTAATCCTCTATATAGATCTTTATATCACTAGAGGGTTCACCAGTAGAAGGAAGGAGGTCCTGATTTCTCTTTATAGATCTTTAGTTATCACTAGAAGGGTCACCAGCAGGAGGAAGGAGGTCCTGATTCCTCTATATAGATCTTTATATCACTAGAGGGATCACCGGCAGGAGGAAGAAGGCTCTAATTCCTCTATATAGATCTTTATATCACTAGAGGGGTCGCCAGTAGAAGGAAGGAGGTCCCGATTCCTCGATTTAGATCTTTATATCACTAGAGGAGCCAACAACAGGAGGAAGGAGGTCCTTATTCCTCTATATAGATCTTTATATCACTGGAGGGATCACCAGCAGGGGGAAGGAGGTCCTGATTCCTCTATATAGATCTTTATATCACTAGAGGGATCACCAGCAGGAGGAAGAAGGCTCTAATTCCTCTATATAGATCTTTATATCACTAGAGGGGTCGCCAGTAGAAGGAAGGAGGTCCCGATTCCTCGATTTAGATCTTTATATCACTAGAGGAGCCAGCAACAGGAGGAAGGAGGTCCTGATTCCTCTATATAGATCTTAATATCACTAGAGGGATCACCAGCAGGAGGAAGAAGACTCTAATTCCTCTATATAGTTCTTTATATCACTTGAGGGGTCAACAACAGGAGAAAGGAGGTCCTGATTCCTCTATATAGTTCTTTATATCACTTGAGGGGTCAACAACAGGAGAAAGGAGGTCCTGATTCCTCTATATAGATCTTTATATCACTAGAGGGGTCACCAGCAAGGAGGAAAGACGTCCTGATTCCTCTATATACGGTAGATCTTTACATCACTAGCGGGGTCACCAGCAGAAGGAAGGAGGTCCTGATTCCTCTATATAGATCTTTATATCACTAGTGGGATCACCAGCAGGAGGAAGAAGGCTCTAATTCCTCTATATAGATCTTTATATCACTAGAGGGTTCAACAACAGGAGGAAGAAGGTCCTGATTCCTCTATTTAGATCTTTATATCACTAGAGGGGTCACTAGCAAGGAGGAAAGAGGCCCTGATTCCTCTATATACCGTAGATCTTTACATCACTAGTGGGGTCACCAGCAGGAGGAAGAAGGTCCTGATTCCTCTATATAGATCTTTATATCACTAGAGGGGTCACCAGTAGAAGGAAGGTGGTTCTGATTCCTCTATATAGATCTTTACATTACTAGAGGGATCACCAGCAGGAGGAAGGAGGTCCTGATTCCTCTATATAGTACTTTATATCCCTAGAGGGGTCACCAGTAGAGGGAAGGAGGTGCTGATTCCTCTATATAGATCTTTATTTCACTAGAGGGTTTAACAACAGGAGGAAGGAGGTCCTGATTCCTCTATATAGATCTTTATATCACTAGAGGGGTCAACAACAGGAAAAGGAGGTCCTGATTCCTCTATATAGATCTTTATATCACTAGAGGGGTCACCAGTAGAAGGAAGGAGGTCCTGACTCCTATATATAGATCTTTATATCACTAGAGGGATCACCAGCAGGAGGAAGAAGGCTCTAATTCCTCTATATAGATCTTTATATCACTAGAGGGGTCAACAACAGGAGAAAGGAGGTCCTGATTCCTCTATATAGATCTTTATATCACTAGAGGGGTCACCAGCAAGGAGGAAAGACGTCCTGATTCCTCTATATACAGTAGATCTTTACATCACTAGCGGGGTCACCAGCAGAAGGAAGGAGGTCCTGATTCCTCTATATAGATCTTTATATCACTAGAGGGGTCACCAGTAGAAGGAAGGAGGTCCTGATTCCTCTATATAGATCTTTATATCACTAGAGGGATCACCAGCAGGAGGAAGCAGGCTCTAATTCCTCTATATAGATCTTTATATCACTAGAGGGGTCGCCAGTAGAAGGAAGGAGGTCCCGATTCCTCGATTTAGATCTTTATCTCACTAGAGGAGCCAGCAACAGGAGGAAGGAGGTCCTGATTCCTCTATATAGATCTTAATATCACTAGAGGGATCACCAGCAGGAGGAAGAAGGCTCTAATTCCTCTATATAGTCCTTTATATCACTAGAGGGGTCAACAACAGGAGAAAGGAGGTCCTGATTCCTCTATATAGATCTTTATATCACTAGAGGGGTCACCAGCAAGGAGGAAAGACGTCCTGATTCCTCTATATACGGTAGATCTTTACATCACTAGCGGGGTCACCAGCAGAAGGAAGGAGGTCCTGATTCTTCTATATAGATCTTTATATCACTAGTGGGATCACCAGCAGGAGGAAGAAGGCTCTAATTCCTCTATATAGATCTTTATATCACTAGAGGGTTCAACAACAGGAGGAAGAAGGTCCTGATTCCTCTATATAGATCTTTATATCACTAGAGGGGTCACTAGTAGGAGGAAGAAGGTCCTGATTCCTCTATTTAGATCTTTATATCACTAGAGGGGTCACTAGCAAGGAGGAAAGAGGCCCTGATTCCTCTATATACCGTAGATCTTTACATCACTAGTGGGGTCACCAGCAGGAGGAAGGAGGTCCTGATTCCTCTATATACATCTTTATATCACTAGAGGGGTCACCAGCAGGAGGAAGGAGGTCCTGATTCCTCTATATAGATCTTTACATCACTAGAGATGTCACCAGCAGGAGGCAGGGGGTCCTGATTTCTCTATACAGATCTTTAGTTATCAGTAAAGAGATCACCAGCAGGAAGAAGGAGGTTTAATTCCCTGGTTCGGATCTTTAAGAGAAAGTAATCAAAATATTTCATAAATGTTTCCAAAGTATGCCGCTGTAAAGGGAATCTGATCCAGCTTAAAACATTTGTCAAATTTATTGAATTTTAACAATTAGTACACATAAGTACATATGGTGGCAGCAAAAGAAAAGATCACATATAGGTTAATAATATTAAGTTGTAGTTCCAACATAAACTAAAAGTGGTTTAACTAAAACAATTTTAGCATGGATCTAACTACTCAAAAGATTGCGTCATACATTGTATAAGGGAGGATAAAACCAACTTAGACCAGGTTACTATAAGATGACCTCAGATAAAAAAAAAGGTCTTAATTATTATCAAGAGTATAGTTTTTAAATAAAAAATAAATAAATAAATAATTTATTATAGAATCTAAAATCTTATACTACGTTTTGGAACAATTGGTATAATGATAACCAAGGAAATAAAAGTTCTGCTACCAGAACTATATAAAATAGTAAATTGAAAGAGGAGAGAGAGAGAACAGGGGGAAAAGTAGAAGAGAGAAAGAAGATACAAGAAAAAGTAATCTTAGGTAGGAGAAAAAATAGATAGGGAAGAAAGAAATGAGAGTTAGTCGGGGTCCCCGGGGCAGTACATGTTAATAAACACATACAATGAATGCAGAGGATGGAAGTATAAATGGAGATTACCAAGGTCTTAGTAGAGAAGCCTCAAAATTGGAAGGCAAAAAGTGAGTCACCCAGGGATTCCATATATTCTCAAAGTTGGATATTTTATCTTGGGTTATAGCCTCTGTTTTGGCATGGATCATTGCTTGATTGACTCTATTTTTAGTTTCAGCAATTATTAAGGATGGGGATTTCCAAGCTTTGCAATTGTTTGTTTCGCGGCTGTAGTAATCTGTAATAGGAGTTTGAATTGGCGGTAGGAGAGAGTGGCCGGTTTTAAGTTTAAAAGTGCTATTGTAGGATCAGGATTGATAGGGATTTCAAACAGTGTTGAAATCATAAGAAATACATCTTTCCAGAATTTTTTTTGCTACTGAGCAATCCCACCAAGTATGAAGATGTGATCCAAGATCACCACAGCCAGAAAACAAGATGGGGAATAATTTGGAGCATATTTTGCAATTCTGACACGGACCAAATACCACCGTGTGAGTACTTTGTAATTTGTCTCTAAGGCAGCTATGTTTTGTGAGGATGACTTAGTTGTGATCCAAATCTTATCCCAATCGGCTGCTTCCAACGAAAACCCAAGATCCATCTCCCACTTAGCCACATATGATGGTGGATCTGAGTTGGGTTTAGTAATAAGATGAGTGTAAAGAGTTGAAATAAGTCCCTTAGTGTGTGTGGGTCACATTTACATATATTTTCAAAGCACGTTCATTTATTTAAATTAATTCACTCCTTGTATATAGGGCATACAAAAAAAAATGTAATCAGAAGATATCGAAAGAGCTCTGAATTAGGAAGTTTGTGACTTTCACATAAGTCAGGGAAAGTTTTGAATGAAGTAGAGGATGCTAGTTCACAGAGTTGAGTTAAATTAGTGGAGGTCCATGCTTTAAAAAATTTAGGGGAAGGCCAAGCAATATAGAAAAGTGGATTTTTAAGAAATGTTAAAGAGGTATATGGGGGAGATTTTAGTCCATTTACTAATTTAAATTTATCCCAAATGGCTAGTGTATGTTTAGTTATAGGATTATTGAGTTTTTTTTATGGTCAGAGGAATTAGACCAAACGAGGTTGGTTATTGAAAGTGGGTCGCAATCTATTGATTCCAGCGCAACCCAAAGCGGAATTTCATGTTTTGCGTGATATTTAGGGATATGGGCTAATTGATCTGCAGGGTAATAGGTGGTGAAATTAGGAAACCCTTTGGGCTTTGCAAGGTTAAAGGGTGTGTTTGGGGAGACGGGGTTTCAAGGAGCCCGAAACGAAAGTTAATGCCTTACGTTGTAGTATTCTGAGAGCTTAAAACATTTCGAAACATTGTGAAACAGCCATTCTCAACCAGCATTCCGTAGAACCCTATAGTTCCTCTACGGATTACTATGGGTTCCTTGACCCATGGCTGATTGGCCTTCTATTTAATTTTGCCTGCATAGTTTCAGGGTCAACACCACTTGGCAATGTCAGTGGAATGACACCAATGATCTTTTTAGCTGTCTATGGATAGCATTCTGACTACAATATAGAGGGAGGCATCTTCCCACTGACCCTCAATGAACTGGTTTTTGTAGGGGTTCCCTGAGACCTGACATTTTTTTCAAGGGTTCCTCAGGGGTAAAAGGTTTGAGAAAGGTTGCTCTAGAAGAAGAAAAAATAAATAAAATAAAGTTGTATCTAATGGTACCTTCATAAATCAATAGTACGGAAAACCTTGCAGGTGAAATCTCCAATGCTCCAAGATTTGCTAGTTACAAGTTTCAAGGAACAATCCAATGTTCTGGCTGGAAGTACATAGACACTCTCTGTACTGTAGTCTGGATCTTTTATGTAAATGTCTTGGTATGCTGACGCCTTAAGAGTTCCCTTCACTGGAACTAAGGGGCCAAGCCCAACCCCTGAAAAAACAACCCCACACCATAATCCCCCTACACCAAATGATTTGGACCAGTGCACAAAGCAAGGTCCATAAAGACATGGATGAGCGATTTTGGGGGCGGAGGAAAGGAACTTGACTGGCCTGCACAGTTCTAACCTCAACCTGATAGAACACCTTTGGGATGAATTAGAACGTAGACTGTGATTCAGGTCTTCTCGCCCAACATCAGGGCCTGGCAAATGTGCTTCTGGAAAAATGGTCAAACATTCCCATAGACACACTCCTAAACCTTGTGGACGGCCTTCCCAGAAGAGTTGAAGCTGTTATAGCTGCAAAGGGTGGAGCCAACTCAATATTGAACCCTACGGACTAAGACTGGGATGCCATTAAAGTTGATGTGCGTGTAAAGGCAGGTATCCCAATACTTTTGGCAATATAGTGTATGTAATCTGTAATAGGTAAATATGTAATAGGTTTTTGGTAGGATTTAGTAAAATTCTCAGAAAGTGACACGGAAGACTTGGTTCTACATTTGCTGGAAACCTGAGCTAACTCCTCTTCCATGCTTGCTAGAGACTTTGCCAACAGTAATGTCTGGCACCATTACAATCTTCGGGGACCTTTGCATGTGAGACATGAGATCTGTTCCAAATGAAATAATAGAGCCAGGCACCGAGGACTCCAACCCTGACCGCATCAAGACACACACCCAACCTATGCCTGAAGTGTTCCTACATGGGAGGAAGTGACAGCCAAAACAGATTTTGCTGTTGTCATAAAAACCTGACAAGAAATAAAGCAATAAGCGAGGCTGCTGAAAAAAAAAAGGAACCTGGCCTTGAATTTTTTATACTTGTACAAGACCTAAAGCTGAACTAGTCATAAGAAGCTGTGGCTGCTCTATATACTGTAGGTACAAATTTATTTTATGCATTTATTTTATTACAGGTTCTTATATAGTGCCGTCAATGTTCACAGTGCTTTACATCTGTATTGTACATTTACATCAGTCCCTACCCTCATGGAGCTTACAATCTAAAGTCCCTAGCTAACATTTATACATATACTATGGCCAATTTCAGTTTTCAACATTTTGTGCTTTTAACCACTTAAAGTGGAGTTCCACCCACTTTTACAACTCTTCAGCATCCCTCACTAAACTGTGCACTGTAAACGAATTGGATATTTTTAAATTTTTTTTCTTAGCACTTACTGTATATCAGCTGTATTCATTTTTCACTTCCTCCTCCCTGGCCGCGGCCCATCGCATCATTTCCTGTTTGCAATGCCTTCTGGGAAGGGGCGCCAACTTCCTCTGACACTGCCGTTGCTATGGAAACCTGACCTGAAACCTATTACACTGCTTGTGCTGCACTGAGCATGTGCGAGATCTGCAAGGATGAGATCCAGGAAGAAATACAGTCTGGCTTCAGATGCCCACACTTAAGATGGCCACGGTCTGCTGTAAGTTTATAAAATGACAAACTACTGCTATAAACTAACAAAAGAGACCTTAGTTTACAGACTAACTTTACTAGAATACATTAAGCTTGTGTATTATAGGGGTATTTTTATTTAAAAACTATAAGTCCTGCCGGAACACCACTTTAAGGACCGAGCCTCTTTCTGAGATTTGGTGTTAAAACATTTTTTTTTGCTAGAAAATTACTTAGAACCCCCTCAAACATTATACATTTTTTTTTCTAACACCCTAGAGAATAAAATGGTGGTCATTGCAATACTTTCTGTCACACCGTATTTGCGCAGCGGTCTTACAAGCGCACTTTTTTTTGGAAAAAATACACTTTTTTAAATTAAAAAATAGGACAACAGTAAAGTTAGCCCAATTTTTTTATATTGTGAAAGATAATGTTACGCCGAGGAAATTGATACCCAACATGTCACGCTTCAAAATTGCGCCGGCTCGTGGAATGGCGACAAACTTTTACCCTCAAAAATCTCAATAGGGGATGTTTACAAAATTCTACAGGTTGCATGTTTTGAGTTACAGAGGAGGTCTAGGGATGGAATTATTGCTCTCGCTCTACCGATCGCGGCGATACCTCACATGTGTGCTTTGAACACCATTTTCATATGTGGGCGCTACTCACAAATGCATTCGCTTCTGCACGCGAGCTCGGCGTTTATTTATTTTACCTTTTATTTTTTATTTTTACACTGTTCTTTAAAAAAAAAAATGGTGTCACTTTTATTCCTATTACAAGGAATGTAAACAATCCCTCATAATAGAAAAAAAGCATGACAGGACCTCTTATATATGAGATCTGGGGGGTCAAAAAGATCTCACATCTCATATTTACACTAAAATGCAATAAAAAAAAAAAAAAAAACATTTGTTATTTAAAAAAAAAAATAAAAAATTGTCCCTTTAAGACAGGGGTCTCAAACTGGTGGCCCCCCAGCTGTTGCGCAACTACAAGTCCCATCATGCGTCTGCCTGAGGGAGTCATGCTTGTGACTGTCAGCCTTGCAATGCCTCATGGGACTTGTAGTTTAACAACAACTGGAGGGCCGCCAGTTTGAGACCCCTGCTTTAAGAGCTATGGGCGAAAGTAACGTTTTAAAGTCATTTTTTTCCCACAAATAGAGCTTTCTTTTGGTGGTATTTAATCAAAGCTGGGATTTTTATTTTTTGCTAAACAAACAAAAAAAGATGGAAAATTTAAAAAAAAAAATCATGTTTCATAGTTTGTTATAAAATTTTTCTCCTTCATTGATATTCGCTGATGGGCACTGATAGGCTGCACTGTTGGGCACAGATAGGCACAGTTAAGACGGCACTGATGGGGACAGATAAGGCGGTACTGATGGCTACTGATGGGCCTTGATGGGTGGCACGGATGGGTGGCACTTATGGGCACTGATAGGTGGCACTGATGGGCACTGATGGGCGGCACTGATGGGCACTGATAGGTGACACTGATGGGCACTGATAGGTGGCACTGATGTGCAGCACTATTGTTGAGGCACTGATTGTGGGCACTGGTAGGCGGCACTGCTGCCTATTGCTAGGTGGCACAGGTGGGCACTGGTGATCTGGCGGCAGATCTCCGTGATGGGGACCGATGTCCCTCTCATGGCCGCCAGTGATCTGCTTTTTTTTTCCTCCTCACGCTGTCAGCGCGAGGAGAAAAAATAGCCGATTACCGGCTCTGTTGACATCACATGATCAGCTGTCATTGGCTGAGTTGAAGCTGTTATAGCTGCAAAGGGTGGGCCAACTCAATATTGAACCCTACAGACTAAGACTGGGATGTCATTAAAGTTCATGTGCGTGTAAAGGCAGGCGTCCCAATACTGGGAATGGAAATGTATGACCATTCTTCCAAAAACGCATTTGTGAGGTCAGGCACTGATGTTGGACGAGAAGGCCTGGCTCACAGTCTCCGCTCTAATTCATCCCAAAGGTGTTCTATTGGGTTGAGGTCAGGACTCTGTGCTGGCCAGTCAAGTTCCTCCACCCCAAACTCGCTCATCCATGTCTTTATGGACCTTGCTTTGTGCACTGGTGCTCAGTCATGTTGGAACTGGAAGGGGCCGTCCCCAAACTGTTCCCACAAAGTTAGTTCCCTTCACTGGAGCTAAGCCCAACCCCTGAAAAACATCCCCACACCATAATCTCCCCTCTACCGAATAATTTGGACCAGTGCACAAAGCAAGGTCCATAAAGACCTGGATGAGCGAGTTTGGGGTGGAGGAACTTGACTGGCCTGACCTCAACCCGGTAGAACAGCTTTGGGATGAATTCGAGCGGAGACTGTGAGCCAGGCCTTCTCGTCCAACATCAGTGCCTGACCTCACAAATGCGCTTCTGGAAGAATGGTCAAACATTCCCATAGACACCCTCCTAAACCTTGTGGACGGCCTTCCCAGAAGAGTTGAAGCTGTTATAGCTGCAAAGGGCGGGCCAACCCAATATTGAACCCTACGGACTAAGACTGGGATGCCATTAAAGTTCATGTGCGTGTAAAGGCAGGCGTCCCAATACTTTTGGTAATGTAGTGCATTTTCTTAATTCTCATCATTTGGGGGGAAGTCAGAATATTGAAGGAAGAGCATTTATTATTCTCTGTGGATTACTCCCAAATTGCACATTGTCATTTCCCTCGGTAAATAAACCCTTTCATGCCCCGCCTGCATTTTTTTCCATTTTTTATTTTATTTATTAAGAATTGTCCTTGGGCGATATTGAAGATGGATTTGGCGTTACTAAAACTCTCTACTATAATGGCCTGGAATTCGGCGTATTACCTTTCAACAAACTTCTTCAAAAAAACAGATGCTGGATGATGAATTTTGCAAGTGTTTTGAATGTGACCGAATTCCTTGGAAACTAAAATACAAAGAGCATTGCCGCATGTGAGTTTCCAGGCTCTGGTCTCCGAATAAACACCACATGGAGAGGAAGGGATAGGCTGGGACTTGTAATGTCATGTCAGGGCGAAGGGGACAGGCTGGCACTATTCCAGCAAGAGGACAAGATCCAGGTTTCACCATGGGAATATAACCTCCCACCCTACTTCAGTATTCCCATTTTGGGTTCCCTGGATGAAGGGATTGGTCTTCTCCTGGTTGGAATCGCTCGTCATGGCTCTATACTGTTGTTTTAAAAAAGAATGACTCTTACATCACTTTGGTTTCCTCCAGGCATGCAGAGCTTGGCGCTCCTCAAACACTTGACGCCTTCTGATCTAGGAAAGTCAAGCATCCATTGAAATCGTTCCATAGCCTTCGGAATTAATGAGATCTTCCCTTGGGTCAACGTCAGATTACCCTAAATCCTTGGGCTCAGTAATTCCTGTTACATAATGATATTATCTCAGCGTCCATACTCATCATCACAAACAGCCCACCATTGTGTATCCAGAAGGGACATGACTAATCTCTATACACATTGAACGTCTGTAGATTATTAGAACGAGTCTTCCATGAGATGCAAAAACAACTCTAGGCAAAATATATAAAAACTAACTTTAATTTACTTATAAAATGAAGGGGGGCAGAGCTGTACTGGAATGACCCCCTGCAACATAAGACCCACACCCGGCAACGATAGATCCCCCACAAGCCACAGAAGTCCTCCCCAGCAACAGTAGACCTCCTTCCTCCCCAAAAATAGATCCCCTCCAGCAACAATAGAGATTCCTCAACAGCCAGCATTAATTGACCCTCCAGTAGCCAGCTACAAAGACCCCTTCCTCAACAGTAGATTCCTCCCAGCAATGATTGTACCCCCCTGCAACACAAGACCCACACCCAGCTTCAACAGATCCCCCACGAGCAACAGAAGTCCTCCCCAGCAACAGTAGACCTCCTTCCTCCCCAAAAATAGATCCCCTCCAGCAACAATAGATTCCTCAACAGCCAGCATCAAATGACCCTCCAGCAGCCAGCTACAAAGACCCCTCCCTCAACAGTAGACTCCTCCCAGCAATGATTGACCCCCCCTGCAACATAAGACCCACACCCAGCAACAATAGATCCCCGTGAGCAACAGAAGTCCTCCTCAGCAACAGTAGACCTCTTTTCTCTTCAAAAATAGACCCCTCCAGCAACAATAGATTCGTCAACAGCCAACATCAATTGATCCTCCAGCAGCCAGCTACAAAGACCCCTCCCTCAACAGTAGATTCCTCCCAGCAATGATTGACCTCCCCTGCAACATAAGACCCACACCCAGCAACAATAGATCCCCCACAGGATACAGCCGTCCTCCCCAGCAACAGTAGACCTCCTTCCTCCCCAAAAATAGATCCCCCTCCAGCAACAATAGATTCCTCAACAGCCAGCATCAATTGACCCTCCAGCAGCCAGCTACAAATATTCCTCCCTCAACAGTAGGTTCCTCCCAGAAATGATTGACCCCCCCTGCAACATAAGACCCACACCCAGCAACAATAGATCCCCCGTGAGCAACAGAAGACCTCCTCAGCAGCAGTAGACCTACTTTCTCTTCAAAAATAGATCCCCTCCAGCAACAATAGATTCCTCAACGGCCAGCATCAATTGAGCCTCCAGCAGCCAGCTACAAAAACCCCTCCCTCAACAGTAGACTCCTCCCAGCAACGATTGACCCCCCCCTGCAACATAAGACCCACACCCAGCAACAATAGATCCCCCACAAGCAACAGAAGTCCTCCCCAGCAACGGTAGACCGATCCTTCCTCCTCAAAAATAGATCCCCTCCAGCAACAATAGATTCCTCAACAGCCAGCATCAATAGACCCTCCAGCACACCCCAGCACCCCTAGCCATTCAGTTCTGGAGGTGCCTGAACTACGTTCCCCCCAAGTTCCTGCTGAAAAAAAGCCCTGGTCTTACAGATACAAACAGCCCTTCGAGGGCTGAGATAATTGAGTTTGACATGCCAGCCATCCCTATGAGATTCCCCTTACCATGTAATAATAGTACTAGGCCACCTACAGGTGGGAAGGCCTCCTGCACCTGCCCACAAGCCTACCCCCCCCATCATTGGCACCTGAAAGTTTTAAAAGTAAAGTAATAAATCCCTCAGATGGTTTACTATTTTTTTTTTCAGGAAAATATGTTTTTATCACGACCATACGGAGCCAAGTGTCCATCATCTAACCATGAACAATAAAAGGCAATGGAGATAATTCACTCCATTCCTATGATGAATGAACATTTGAATGATCATGGCAGAAAAATAATGAAAAGTGAAAACACAAGACATAACACCAAACAATCAATGTGACGGGCTGACAATGCATCCCTGTAATCATGAGATTATCTCCAGAAGGAAGTCATTTCCAGGCAAGATCAAAGAGTGCGAGCGATACGGCTTTGTGTCTCTTTTCAGGGTTTGGAACATGTGGCTGGCGGTCTGCCTGATCTAAGGGTGGCCATACATGATCATAGCAAGGTATGTCTGCTACAGATGATTCATGGAGGATTGCTGCATGGCGGTATCCCCTGAGCGTGATAACAAGGGCTTCCAAGCATCACAACCACCTGTTATCTAATTTCTCCTGGTCATTCATTTCTACCACGTATTTTATAGAGCAGTGGTCCCCCAACTGCTGCCCTTTGCTGGCCTCTATCTGGCCCCTTGGGCACTATTAAATCCACTGACACCAACAACGGGGCATTATTCCTCCCAATGACACCATCAAAAGGGCAGAATTCCTCCCACTGACACCAATGATGGGGTACAATTCCTTCCATTGGCACCAACAATGGGGCACTATTGATCTTTTATTGAAAAGAATCAAGCAACCAATTTTATACAAAAGTAAAAAACAAAACCATAGTACAAAACTTCAACAGAAATCCAAGGAATACACATCCATGTTCAGAATATATACAATATATACATAATCCACTACCAAAACATTTTTAGAAAACTATTTACATAAAGCAGCAGAGAGGGCCTAAGAGGCACAACCCATCACTTATGTACCCAGCCATTTATCAAAAATTATTCCAAAAAAATAATAATCTAGGGTGATAAGAGACAGACAGTCACACCCGGGAAAGAGACTACTGGCAGTCAGGGAGGCTTGAAACCCCTCCACGCCTTCAACCAAGCCCCCTGACTCCGCTTGTCTCTCTCAAGTACCCGAATCTTCTCCACCTCATGCAAAATGTCATACACCACCACCTAAACAGGAAGGATTTTACGCCGAATGCTGACCTGACACCGTGCGTTCCAAGTGAAATAACGGACTACTAGGCTAACTAGAAAAAGTGTATCCAAACAAAAAACCCCACCAGTATTGAATGCTCCGTACACCCACTCAGCATAACCCAGCCTGTAGAGGAAAGGAACACCGAGGGCCCGCCCCACCTGTTTGTACACCTCTATGTTAAAAGGGCAATGAAGCAGAAAATGGTCCATAGTCTCCTCCTCACCTGCACACTCCTCCCGAGGACAGCTACGATCCATCCCACTGCGGAATTTCAAATTGCCCCTAACATAGAGCCTCCCATGGAAGCACAACCAGGCCAGATCCCTAAATTTAGGGGGTACTCTGTCCAAATTAATAAGTCTTAACCCTGCCCTCAAAACTGGGCCTGGGCAATCCCTTAAGGCCATGAAAGGTCATGAAAGACTTCGCTCAAGACTCGACTCATAAGGACTTTCCTCGGAACCGATCTGAGATCTTCAGCCGTCAATCGCCACTGCCGTAATAACTTCAGGCACGGAGCGACATAGGCTGGTAGCTGACCACGATGACCCCTGAGATTCTTCACTTGGCCACCTTCTTCCCAAAGTCGCAGAAAAGGCCTAAACCAAGATCTAAAAATGCCTACCCATCCAGGAGGTTCCATTGCAAGCATATTACCAATGTTAAACTTGAGAAAAAGCAGTGAAAAGAAAAGAACTGGGTTGACCATACCTAAGCCACCCTCCCTCCTGGATAGATAGGTGACATTCCTCTTGATGGGGTTCAGTCTGTTCCCACACAACATCTGGAAGAACACACTACTGACCCTAGCATAGAGAGACACTGGCAAGATGCAGACAAAGCTGACATACAAGAAGATCGGAATCAGGTAAGTCTTAATCAGATCAACCCTTTCCCTCATAGATAACTTCCATCTCTTCCAGATGACCACCTTAGTATTGGCAATTTCCAGTCTGCCTTCCCAATTTTTTGAGGCCATAATCGCCAGGTCCAAATTCAATGCCTAGAATCTTAATTCTTTCCTGGGGCACTGGAAAGGTGTCCGGGAGATCAAACCCCTCACCTTCCTTTCCCATCCAGAAAACTTCACTCTTTTCCTGATTGATCTTGGAGCCTGATGCTTCAGAATACCGTGATGTCAGAGAGACCACCTCCTCTGCTTCATCCGCCCCGGAGACAATCACCGACACATCGTCCGCATAGGCAACAACCCTCAAAGGCTCACCCGGGAGCCCCACTGGCACCCCACATAACATGCCGCTCTCTAGCCTCCTGATGAAAGGGTCGATTGCAAACACATAGAGCAGGGGACCCAGGAGACAACCTTGACGCATTCCAGAGCCAACCTCAAAGGACTGCCCAACCATTAACAAGAGGAAAGCTTTCTGCCCCCTTATACAAGACTTTCAACCAATCGACAAAACCACCCGGCAGACCGTACTTACTAAGGAGCAACCACAGGTACTCATGGTTGACACGATCAAAAGCTTTTGCCTGATCCAATGTCAGCAAATACTTTCCCCAGCCTGCAGCCCTGCACCGCTCCAAGGCCTCCCGGACAGCTAAAACCGCTGTGAAGGTGCTCCTACCCTGGACCGAACAGTGCTGATGGCGAGAAAGCAAAGACTCTGCTACTGACGATAGGCGCCAGAAAAATATCTTTGCCAGTATCTTTCTATCGACATTAAGAAGGCTGATGGGGCGCCAATTCTCAATCATCGAAGGATCTTTACCCTTTGAAAGAAGAATCACAGCCGAGTGCCTCATGGAAGGGGGAAGTACCCCTTCTGCAAGGCAACTGTTAAAAACCTCTACCAAATGTGGGGCCAGAATAGACTTAAAAGCCTTGTAAAACTCAGCCGTCAAGCCATCCGGTCCAGGTGACTTTTTGATGGCAAGCTGTTCAATTGCCCTCATCACCTCTTCAACTGTGATCTCCTCTGTCAAATTCATCAATGGGACATCTTCATCGTTTAGACCTGGAGTAGAGTCCAAAAAGCTTTCCATCTTGTCACGGTCAAGCTCTTTCCTCCCAAGAAGGTCAGCATAAAAGGACCTCACGACCTCCAGAATCCCTGACCTGGACTTTGTCAAGGAACCTGTACTGTCCTTAAGGCCAACGACCGTTTTAACTGCTACACCTTGTTTGCAGTTCTGGTAAGGGTCAGGCGAGTGGTACTTCCCATAGTCCCTCTCCAGGACCAAAGAGGCATGCCGGTCATATTGACACTTCCTGAGAAGGAGTTTCGGAGATTGCCCCAGGATCTCCTCCTCTCGAGACAAGAATATCCAGCTTCCTCCGTAAACGTTGGTAGGTCATGTATTTATTAAACTGCTTTCTATTGGCTAGGCCCCTGAAGAATCCAGCAATCCTCTTTTTGGTCAGCTCCCACCACTCAGCCTTGCTGCTACAAAAGTCCAGGATGGTCACCTGTGCCTGAAAGAATTCCTCAAAGGATTGTCTAACATGTTCTTCCTTGAGTAGAGTCGAATTCAATCTCCAGATGCCCTTACCCCTCTGAGGGGCGTCTGAAGCATTCAGGACCACAGATAGCATACAGTGATCAGAGAACTCTACTGCCTGCACCACTGGGGGCGAGAAAGCAGAGGTCTCCTTAAAAAAAAACCTATCTATCCTACTCTGACTATTACCTCGATGAAAGGTGAACCCAGTGTCATCCGGGAGGTGCTTAATGTGCACATCCACAAGACCAGCATCCCTAACCATACTATTTAAAAAAACGCTATCATATCCCAGCCTGTCCTTGAAGTCCTTCCTGTCCTTGGGCCTAGTTACTGTATTAAAGTCACCTCCAAAGACCACTTGCCGGGATGTAAAAAGAAATGGCTTGATCCTTGTAAAAAGGCATTTCCTGTCCCACTTTGTGTGCGGCCCATAAACATTAATTAGGCGCAGGTCCTGCCCTCCCACAAGGACGTCTAAGACCATACATCTCCCAATCTCCACCTCAATAACCCGCCGGACAGTTACCATGCCGGTTTTAAACAACACCGCCACACTGCCGTAAGGCTCGGCCGCAAGAGACCAGTAAGATGGACCATACCTCCACTCTCTCTTGGCCATATGAATATCTGCCAAGGAGGTGAGCCTAGTCTCTTGCAAAAATAAAATTTCAGCGTCTAATTGGCTGAACAAAAAGAAGGCCATAGAACGAGCTCTTACTGACTTAATGCTGGCGACATTTATTGTCCCCATTTTTAACGGAGGGGGAAACGCCATTTGGGTTATTGGGTGGATTGCTTCTTAGCTCCCCTCTGCTGCTCATCACTAGAAGCCTCTCTCTTTCTTGAGGCCGCCTCAAACTCCATTTCGGAATCAGAACTTCGCTCCAAAGAAGCTCCAGATAAAGAAATATCCCAATTAGAGGACCTATGACGGTTGGAGACAGGCACTGGAGCCCGTTCCGTCCTCACCGACTGCTTCTTCCGCTTTCCAACCTTCCTTCTCTCCTCCAGGTACTGCAGGTCCGCTTCAGAGATGCCCTCACCTCCTGTTTTTTCCTTTGAAGTCTTTACAGAAGACTCCTTTAGAGAGGAAGAAGCGACCTTTTTAGTACCTACTACCACTCCTGGTGGGGGGGTGCTCCCTTTGAATCAGACTTAGGAGGGGTAGACTCCTGGGGGGTAACTGACTCGGGGGGCACAGACTTGGAAGGTTCTGACACAAGAGGAGAGGGTACAGTAGGCTGGGGGGACACAGAGACAGATACAGAAGGAATACTTACAGACACAGGAGGGGTGGCCACAGGAACTGGGGAGGGACCCTGAGCAGGACCAGGGGAGTCAGTCACCGCAGAGGAGGATGGTACACCAGGGGCCTCACCCTCCATCCTGTTCAGCCTTGACATGTCATCAATTACCTCCTTCTCCATATTGTGCCAGGCTTCAGGACATCTGCTGTAGGGGTGGCCAAGGCGCAGGCACAGGTTGCACCTGATCAAGATGGTACAAAAACAGATTCATCCCCTGCTTGGGGCTTGACATTATCAGGCACATTGTCTGTTATGTCCTTATCACCAAACGCCAGATGATCCCCCCGCACAGGAGACTCCATTACCTGGATGGCCCTGAGGATGCCTCCTGAGTCCTGGGAAGGCATGGGGCTGCTTACCTCTCCCTGAGGGGGCAGGGGGTCAGAACTGGGGGTCTCCTCCTCCACCTCCATCTTTGTCATCCTCGCAAACCTTTTATCATTGCAAAATTTTTCTTTAAATGGTCCATCTCTGCCTTCCATCATGGACACAATGGTCTCCTGGTGTTCCACCCGAACCTTGGCCAGTTGGATCTCCGGATCCATGGACCCACGTCTCTGGCTATGCATGCCTTCTCAGGAGCTTCAGCTCTGCTCTGAGCTTGTACAGCTTGTCTCTCTGCTTATTCAGGACCTTAATCCCGGCCACCACTTGCTCCCGTGTGGCCCCGGAACCTTCATCCTCACCAGGGGTAGAGAGATCCCCAGCCATGGCTTGTACAGGGGCAGGTATGTTACCTGATGGCCCAGGAGATGGCTGAGAGCTTCCAGCAGGAGAGACCCCGCTGTCCTCCATGGCTTCCCCAGAAAGGGGCCAGGAGAGCTGGGAGAGATTTCACCACCACTCCCCTCTCACACTGATCACCTGGAGGAGCTCCAGAGACTCCTTCCTCCTGACACACCTGTGCTCCAATGATGGTTGGGGCACTATTCTTCCCACTGACACCAATGATGGGACACTATTCCTCCCACTGACTCCAATGACTGGACACTATTCCTCCCACTGACACCAATGATGGGGCACTATTCCTCCCACTGACACCAATGATGGGGCACTATTCCTCCCACTGACACCAATGATGGGACACTATTCTTCTCCCTGACACCAATGACTGGACACTATTCCTCCCACTGACACCAACATTGGGGCACTATTTCATCCAAAGGACACCAGTGATGAGGCACTATTCCTCTCACTAATACCAATGATGGGGCACTAGTCCATCCACTGACACCAACGAAAGGGTAGAATTCCTTCCATTGACACCAATCAACCACAAAAAAATATCAATACTGATCGGACTTTACAGGCACGAAACAGAACACTCTACACTGATATTTTTTGTGGTTGATTTGTATATATGGATGTGGCAGGCGAGTGATATTAGATACTAATATATATTACACTGACATCAACAATGGGGCACTAATCCTTCCATTGACATCAACAATGGGGCACTTTCCTCCCACTGACACCAACAATGGGGCACTATTCCTTTCACTGATACCAACAATAGGGCACTATTCCTCCAACTGACACCAACAATGGGGCACTATTCTTTCCACTGACACCAACAATGGGGCACTATTCCTCCAACTGACACCAACAATGGGGCTTTATTTCTTTCACTGACACCAAAATGGGTCACTATTCCTTTCACTGACACCAACAATGGGGCACTATTCCTCCAACTGACACCAACAATGGGGCATTATTTCTTCCACTGATGCCATCAATGGAGCACCATTCCTTTCACTGATACCAACAGTGATGCACTGTTCCTTTCACTGATGCCATCAATGGGGCACTATTCCTCCCACTGACACCAAAGATAGAGCATTGTTTACTCCCACTGGACACCAGGACAGTTTCTACTCCCATTGGCCCTAGTCTGGCCCTTTAGGACAGTAAACTGGCCCTTTGTTTAGAAAGTCTGGAGACCCCTGTTATAGAACATGCGCTACTACTCACAGCACTCACAGGGTCGTTGCTTTAACCCAGATCGCAAGTCGCATGACAAGTGGCAGAAGTGTGAACCAGGGCTTATAAAGGGCCCCATTGTGACGGGAGTCACTTTGGGAAGGGGGCTTGTTCAACACAGGTTATCTTGGAGAGCGCTGGAAGCTCCTTGTCCAGCTCCCCCCGGCCCTCTCCTATGTGTAAGTTACCCTGTGTCTATTAGGAGCACAGGGTGACTGAGAACCCCAGTCTGACCTCAAGAATATATCAAGATAAAGTCCACCGTTCATCAGAGACCATTGCTAGATGGTTTGAGGTGGGGGTTGATATGTGTTTGTTAGGTGTAGCTGTATCCCATTGTTCTAATGTGTCTGTATATGTCTATGTGGATTAGCTGTGGCGGGAGGGGGGATTCCTCCAACAGCTCTCCCTGCGGATTGGACAGTCTACTGATGAGAAATTTAAATATCTCTGTGTGCCTGTGTTCAAATAAACAGTTCATGTCCAGCAGCCAAAATGAGTACTGCCTAGTTATTGGTTGTAAGCGGTTGGAATATCTGATATCTATATTCAGACTGGGAGGAAACGATATATATGATGGAAGCACACAAGCGGAGTGTGGGAAGTGATTCCATGACACCCATGATGGGTGTAAAGGGCCCCGGGATCAGTGTGAAAGGCCCCAAGTTCCCGAGGGAAGGGCCCCAGGCTCGGAGGGAAGAGACCAGAGGAAAGGGCCTCGGCACTCAGGGGGGCCCTTTCATGGTTTCTTGCACCAGGGCCCTGAAGGCTCTAGTTACGCCTCTGGTAAAGGTGAACCTGGTGAACAAAATGAACAGACTCTATAACGATCGACCTCCACCACTTATACTCACCTACACTCATTTAGCAGCGGGGGGGTTAATGGGGGTGATCATTCTCTAAGATATCTGGTTGCATTTAGAACAAATAAAAGCAGCTATTGCCACTTCATTTAAAACATACATAATTGACGATCCCCTGACCCCCCCCCCATTTCTTTGAAATAAGAAAGAAAATAATTTAATGAGAACCCTCGGAGGCATCCGCATTCTTCTAGGAATGGAGCGGACGGATCATGCATGGAATCAGTGGGAGCCTGTGATCTTTACAATTTGGCAATGGAAAAAAGTAATTCATTACTTGCATTTTAAGAAAGAAATGTGTGATTTATAGAAGTATGGGGGGAATTATTAGCCAGCTGTAGATGTAATGATCTTAACAGTGCAGCATTTTTTTAAATTTTTGCAGGACATCTTAAAGTGGTTCTAGTGGCTGAAGGTTTTTTACCCTAATGCATTAAGGTAAAAAACCTTCTCCATGCGGCAGCCCCTCCCCACCACCCCAGCCCCCCATCCCAACCTTATACCTACCTGAGAGCCCGATCTCAATCCAGCGATGTGCACGAGATCAATGGCTCCCTCAGCTCTCTCTCTCCCCATTGGACAGAGAGGCAGCAGCAGCAGCCATTGATCAATCACAACCAGCGAGGAAAGAGTGTTGGGGTGGAGCCGAGTGTGTCAATGGACACACAGAGCGGGGTTCAGGAGCGAGCAGACATGAGTGCTCCTATAGCAAGCGGCTTGCTATGAAGGCACTCAGTAGGGGGGAGGGGCCAGGTGCACCGGCAGGCAGTGGCGGCTGGTCGTAATTTTTTTTGGGGGGCCACCCCCCTCCCCAAGTCGGGTAGGGTCAGTCGGCCAGTGCACTTACCCCATCCATGGCGAGATATAGACATGTAAACTGCCAAAAAATTCATTTGTTTTAGTTTCATTCATTTTTTTTTTTTTTCCGTTTTTCGGGTCATTCGTTATGATCGCAATTCGTAAATTTGAAGATTCGGAAATTTAAAGATTCATAAATTCATAAATTTGAAAATTCTTAAATTTGTAAATTCGAAAATAAGAAAGAGAATCCGAAAATAAGAAAGAAAATCCGAAAATTCAAAAATTCTAAATAATAACTATTAAATTCTAGGTATTGGAATCTCCTTTCAAATTTGGCTGTAGGTTAAAATAACGAATACGAATTTATCCGAAGTTAAGAATTAACCCGAAAATAACGAATGCTGCATCTAAACAAATGGAACAGAACGAATTAATAATAATAATAAAAACTTTTTATTATTATTATTATTTTTTTTTATTATTATTATTAATTTGTTACTTTCCATTTGAAAGGAAATTTTAATATCTATAATTTAATACTTAGTTATTATTTCAGATTTTAAAATTTTCGGGTTTTTGGATTATCGAATTTCCGAATACACGAATTTTCGAATTTCCAAATTTTCGAATTTCCGAATTTATGAATTTTCGAATATTCGAATTTAAGAATATTCGGAAAAATTTCTTAAACGGGTGTTTGTTAATTTGGATGTTTCCGAATTAACGAGTTTGTCGAAATTCATTAAAAAAAACAAATGAATTTCACGTGCTAGCAGGCAACCACGGGCGGCTTACCCGGCTCTCCTCCGCAGGCATCACGAGCAGTTTCTCCTTCCCCTGCTCGGCGGCTTCCGTCTCCTCCCTCCTCCTCGGCTGACCAATCAGAACGCTTCTCCTTTTGGCCAATCAGGAAATGTGTCTCAGACCCGCGCTTCCTGATTGGCGGAGAGTGGATTCAGTGTGAGAATAGGGAATATTCATTTGCTATTCTCACACACCTGGGTGGGCTCCGAGCGCATTCTCAGCACCCGAGCCCACCCTATTTTAAAGCCTATTAGTCCACCCTCGCATTGGAATTCCTAAAAGGGGTTGGACGCATGGATATGCGGGGTGGCTGCCATGGATAGGGGAGGCGGCACCCATGCGCACTTAATGGACAAAAGAAGAGGAAGATCAGGGTTGCTCTGTGCAAAATTATTACACAGTGCAGGTAAGTATGACATGATTATTACAAAATAAATAAATATGCCTGTATAATCACTTTAAAAGTGATGTAAAGGACATATTAGGCAGCTGGGAGATTGAAATGCTGTTACATTAATGGTTAAAATGACGTGCAGGTCAGAACACAGGTCAGAACACAGCTAGCACCCTCCTAGCGCGGAATGCTAAAATTTAGTTTTTGGCTTCTTCTGCAATCAAGGGAGCAGTGATTGTTTGGTCTGGTCTGTTCAAGGTTTCATAGGCTGAGAGTTTGATTGCTTTCGCCTGCCTCTAGAAGAGGTTTATAGAGCTTAGGGAGTAAGAATTCAAATTCAAATAACCAGCGTGAATATTGAGCAGGGCCTAGCCAATCCCTGGGGAGGTGTGCCCAGATAGGTGTCTAGGAAGCTGATAAATAGGCTGGAGCCCTGGAGAGATTGTCTTTCCCCAGTTAGGAGAATTCCAAACCTCAGGGGGGCTATTGCCCCTGAGGCAGCCTGTGGACTGAGTTGAGGAAGATGAGTAGCTGCTGTAGGTGGGTCGGCCGCTACAACCCTCTATACCTCTCATATATTTGGGTGCCAACTCAGCCCGTCTATCTATGGAATCTGCACTTCGAAAGAATTCATCCATGTTTATTGAAAATAAAAAAACACCAAAATACAGCAGAAGAACACTGTGGGGGGCAGAGAAAAAAAGTCAACGCGTTTCTTCTGACAGCTAAAAAGAAAAAATTGTTGGTGTCATCTCACCAGAAAAAATTGTTGGTGGCATCAGGACTGGAACCATGCGGGCGCCATCAGATGGGAGGTTGATCATTCACAGCTCAAGGAACCCCCCGAGCAACCTCTGGAGGAACCCTAGGGTTTCAGGGAACCCTGGTTGAGAATGATTGTTGTAGATCAGGGGTCTCCAAACTTTCTAAACAAAGGGCCAGTTTGCTGTGCTTTGGACTTTAAGAGGGCCTGGTCGGACTGTAGCCAGTACAAAATGTCCCAGCATCAGTGGAAGTACATAATCCCCTGTCATTGGTGTCATTTGGAGGAATTGTGCCCCATCATTGGTGTCATTGGGCCTCATTGTTGGGGTCATTGAGAGGAATTTTACCACATCATTGTTGTCATTGGGTCACATTATTGGTGTCATTGGGAGGAATTGTGCCCTATCATTGTTGTCATTGGGCCCCATTGTTGGTGTCATTGGGAGGAATTGTGCCCTATCATTGTTGTCATTAGGCCCCATCGTTGGTGTCATTGGGAGGAATTGTGTCCCATCATTGTTGTCATTGGGCCCCATCGTTGGTAGGAACTGTGCCTCATTGTTGGAGTCATTGGTAGGAATTGTGCCATTATGTCGGTGTCATTAGAAAGGAATTGTGGCCCATTGTTGGTGGCATTGGCCGGAACCATGCCCCTTTGTTGGTGTAATTGAAAGGAATTGTGCCCTTTCCTTGGCGTCAGTGAATAAAAGAGTGCCCCAAAGGCCGGATAAAAGCAAGCAAAGGGCCGCAGTTTGGAGACCACTGTTCCAGATTCTACTTGCAGGGTTTTCCTTTGTTTATTTTGTTGGCTTTATTGTGTTCTTCTAATTTTGTTTCAATATTTATTTCTAAAACCTGATAAAATGTTTTTCAACAACAGATATGGGTCAGAAGACTCCGTCAATGATGTGAATGTGGAAATGCACAAAGACATTTTTTTTTTTTAATGTTTGTCTTGGAATTTAAAACATAGAGATATAGGGAATTCCCACATTCAATAGAAGGGGACGTGAACTGTCTGATATCAAGGACGCCCCAAAACTCGTGAACTCCTCATGAAACCACCTCAAGGGAGTTGTACTCATAATTCTATCACATTGTGGTTGTGACTTGTGAGAACTAAATAATCTTCTAGGGATCCGGGTAAGAAGCAAAGTTTTGAAAACTGATGTAATAGCATCTTTACTTTTATATTTTTTTAACTCTCTCTTTATTTGAACATCAGCAATATGCAGGGCCATCTTTAACCACTTGGCCTCCTTCATGACCAGGCCATTTTTTTGCGCCTTACAGCACTGCGTTGCTTTACCTGGCAATTGCGCGGACGTGTAAGCTGTACACAAATGTGATTGATATCGCTTTTCCCCCCAAATAGAGCTTTTGGTGGTATTTGATCACCTCTGCGGTTTTTATAACCAAAAAAAATAGAGTCAATTTTGAATTAAAAAAAAGGGGGATGCATCTAATATTGTTGACCTGATGTGGCCACATTCATTGACCTAATATGGCCATGTGATGCCACCGGCGTTCCCTTCCCGTTGTCTACGCCAAGCTGTGAGGTGAGGAGTGCCCTGGCCGCGGCTCTTTGAGGCTGAACCCAAGCTTATCCCTAATAAGAATTTGTGTCTTTTTTTACTTTCCAAATCTGCCTATGTATTATAAGTCACTGACTCAGCAATTACTGAAGTCAATGGGTCAGCATAACAGCCAGGCATCTAGCAATTTCAGACTTATGTCTTCCTATGAAAACAGCTTTAGACACAACCAGAGGGGAGCCAGGGGTCATAGAATTCCAGTCCTCGGGCTAACTCTTCAGGGATCAGACTCTGGTCTTATTACATCAGCATTCCTTTTGTATTCTATCTCTGGAGAAGGCGACCCACCCAATTTATCAGTTATTAGTAATTTTCTGGAGCATTCAGCTTCCTGCTTAAAAATGTTTTCAAGCCCCCTGTAGATTTACAATTGGCTGATGGAAGTCTTACTCACTGCATCCGTTCTACTATTAAATATGGAAGATCTTCCAGTTGTAGCCAATAAAATCTGAATATAGTTCTGTAGCACCTGTACATGAAAAGTTCCGTACTTTGGGTCTGCCAGTAATCAAAAATAAAATTTGCTCCCTAATGGAAAATCTATTCTGAAAGTAATAAAACCCCCCATGGGTGCAAAACTCACGGTTCCAGGATCCCGTTGTCATATGACCAACCACATATGCTTTAGATCATGTGACCATTCACCGTGGGATCTTGGAACACCAGGATCTGCCCAACGTTAAAGTGGAACTTTACTCTGCAAATTGGTGTAAAGTCCATGGCTCCACCCCACCTTAACAATAAGGCCTCACGCATACTGGACGTTCTAAAAGGGCCAGTAGCTTTAGCTGTAGAATGGCGCATTAAAAACGTGAGTTTTGCCATGCTTTGCAGCGTTTTTACATGAAAAAAAAAATTAAAAAATGAAGTGTCATGCTCCAGCAGCCTCTTGGATGACATATCTCTGGAGGCCACAAAAATAGCCATAGCGTTGAAATGCCCCCCCTTCTTGGGTGAGGGCGAGGTGAGACGCTATGAGGCCTGAAGATGTCACACCCTGAGAAATCTTGTGATTAGGTAAGCGCCACAACACCCCCTCCTGCATAGTGTTGGTGGTACATGTCTACCACATTCGTTGGACATGTCTAACATTCCACTCCCCACTCCATGGTGGTTATACCAAACTTCCGGACACTTTATTACCATATTTTTGGTACTCTACTGTGCACAAAACAATTGCATGTTGTAATGTTTTTTGGCGAGTAGTTAGTAAAGTTCTAAAAAGTCACTGAAATGCCTTGTTAATGTCTAAATAAGGAAACGTGACTAATGTGTAGAAGGTCTTGGGCCTCTTGGAGGTGAGATGCACAGTCTATACCTGGAAACTATATTTAGCAGCTGCCAGGAAGGGCGCGCCAGCAGACAAGATGGCTCACTCGGGCAGATTCCTCTTCACGTGCACATAGGAGATATGCACATGCTCATGCCCATGTGCTTCTCACTGGCCACCAATGCAAGGGACATTCTTCCCACTGATCACCAATGTAAGGGACATTCTTCCCACTGATCACCAATGTAAAGGACATTCTTCCCACTGACCACGAATGTAAGGGACATTCTTCCCACTGACCACCGATGTAAGGGACATTCTTCCCACTGACCACCAATGTAAGGGACATACTTCCCAATGACCACCAATGTAAGGAGCATTCTTCCCACTGACCACCAATGTAAGGAACATTCTTCCCACTGATCACCAATGTAAGGAACATTCTTCTCACTGATCACCAATGTAAGGAGCATTCTTCTCACTGATCACCAATGTAAGGAGCATTCTTCTCACTGATCACCAATGTAAGGGACATTCTTCTCACTGATCACCAATGTAAGGAACATTCTTCTCACTGATCACCAATGTAAGGAACATTCTTCTCACTGATCACCAATGTAAGGGACATTCTTCTCACTGATCACCAATGTAAGGAACATTCTTCTCACTGACCACCAATGTAAGGGACATTCTTCTCACTGATCACCAATGTAAGGGACATTCTTCCCACTGATCACCAATGTAAGGAACATTCTTCTCACTGATCACCAATGTAAGGAACATTCTTCTCACTGATCACCAATGTAAGGAACATTCTTCCCACTGATCACCAATGTAAGGAACATTCTTCTCACTGATCACCAATGTAAGGAACATTCTTCTCACTGATCACCAATGTAAGGAACATTCTTCTGACTGATCACCAATGTAAGGAACATTCTTCTGACTGATCACCAATGTAAGGAACATTCTTCCCACTGATCACCAATGTAAGGAACATTCTTCTCACTGATCACCAATGTAAGGAACATTCTTCTGACTGATCACCAATGTAAGGAACATTCTTCCCACTGATCATCAATGTAAGGAACATTCTTCTCACTGATCACCAATGTAAGGAACATTCTTCTGACTGATCACCAATGTAAGGAACATTCTTCCCACTGATCACCAATGTAAGGAACATTCTTCTCACTGATCACCAATGTAAGGAACATTCTTCCCACTGATCACCAATGTAAGGAACATTCTTCTGACTGATCACCAATGTAAGGAACATTCTTCCCACTGATCACCAATGTAAGGAACATTCTTCCCACTGATCACCAATGTAAGGAGCATTCTTCCCACAGACCACCAAAGTAAGGGACGTTCTTCCCACTGACAACCGATATAAGGAGCATTCTTCCCACAGACCTCCAATGTAAGGGGCATTCTTCCCACTGATCACCAATGTAAGGAGCATTCTTCCCACAGACCACCAAAGTAAGGGACATTCTTCCCACTGACAACCAATGTAAGGAACATTCTTCCCACAGACCTCCAATGTAAGGGGCATTCTTCCCACTGACCACCAATGTAAGGGGCATTCTTCCCACAGACCACCAATGTAAGGGGCATTCTTCCCACTGACCATCCAAGTAATGTACAGTAAGCTGTGTATGTAGTAATTAGCCGGGGTTCCCTGAAGCAGGAAAGTTGTTTCAAGGGTTCCTTCATATTAAAAAGGTTGAGAAATGCTGATCCATACTGCCTAGCTTTATGGTACAATAAATCACAACATGCATGGCTAGTACCATTCTTGGATGTGTATATCCACAATGGGATAAGCTGAATGAAATCCAGATGGTTCATATCCTGGGAAGCCACTGTGCAGTTTTGGACTCAGGATAACTCATCAAATACCACAGTGGCTTTCCCTAAAACTAATGTGGGCTATGTTCTCTGTCTTGGCAATCATGGTGAAATCTAGACTCCGCCTCCTCCCAGTTCCTCCAGATAAAGCCCAGCCAGCTCTGGAGATTCCTACAGATCCCAAATGAGATACAAACACACCACAAAAATGCAAACATATGGAGAACTATTTCTTTGTTTCTCTTGTTCTAATGGATTTAACCCTTCTACTGTACTCAGCTCCCCCTACTACATTTCTCTTCTACAGTACTAGTGTCACGCTATTGTAGGAATTGCTATATCCTTCATAACTGACAGAGAGCAATGCGTAGAAGCTGTAGGAGTGGTGAAGCTGAGGCTCATGGCCCCATAGCATCCAATGAGGTTTATACATTAGCCAGCAAACATTTATGGATCACCACTACTTCTCCTTTGTGGTGTGAAGGGCCGACCACCCTGATATCAGCACATCCATTAAATCACGTTTAAAGGGTTATTCCCTATGGGACAGAGCAGCTGTCTGGAACCCCCCTCCTTCCCCCCTGGCTTATAGGTATCATATTGATACCAAACAAAGAAATATTGGCACTTTCAGAAAAGGAACTGTTCAGGTGGCATTTTTCTGAAGTTTATTGCTAGTATATGAAGTGTGCATCCTGGGGAGGATACTCGTGTCAGTCCAATAATTTGTCAAACTTTCTGATATAATAGGGTGTGAATGCTGGGTTATTTTTGGTACGCAGACACCTCATTAGAGCTCTTGACGGGCTCTGAGGACTCCTTGGAATCGTGACCTTCTTAAAGGGTGGTAATGTAATAAGGTCCTACAAAAGCTCCAGAAGAAGCCACGATTGTGGTGAAACATGTGGAGGCACCTATCCTTTTGTATAGTGACCGCTGAGCTCTATTGTGCTCTTTTTTTATATTAATTGTTTTCTATTTATATTTGTTTAATAAAATTATATATTTTTCTAATATCAATTTCTATTGATTGTTTGCACCTTCAAACTCCAAATTTGTCTCTGTTAACATTTCTGAATTCTAATGAGGTGGTGTACATGGTGAATTCTCCAACCTCTAATGCTGAATCTTTCTGAAGAAAGGACACGTTCTAGCAATACCATAGAACAGCCTTTTTCAACCTTTTTAACAAGGAGGAACCCTTGAAATAGTTTGCAGGTCTCAGGGAACCCCTGCAGAAACTCATTTGTTAGACGCAAAATGCCCCCCTTTACATTGGTGGCCAGTGGTCAGAATGCCCTCCTTACATTGGTGGCCAGTGGTCAGAATGCCCTCCTTACATTGGTGGCCAGTGGTCAGAATGCCATCCTTACATTCAGGGCCAGTGGGAAGAATGCCCTCCTTACAGTAGTGATCAGAATTCCACCCTTACAGCCAGCTAAAAAGATGACGGGTGTCATGCTGCTAGGTCTGCCAAGTGGTGCTGGCTCTCCAGGCACCATCAGATGGGGGGGTCATGCAGTCACAGCTCAAGGAACCCCTGGAGAACCCCGGTTCATTCCCTGATGAAGTCACGTGATTGTGACGCTACGCATTAGAACAGACAGGCACCGGAAGTGACGTCTGTGTGCGAGCTCGCCGCTCGTGGTGACTAGCATGTACCTTGTTTTTAAATGTGAGTATCGAAGTTTGTCTTAAAGCGGAGTTCCATCTTGAAATTTTTTTTTTCAGAATCGGACTCCTCTAAACCTATAAAAAAACATTTGGAGGAAAATTTTTTTTTATACTTACCAGAATCGCCCCGTTGCTATGTAGTCCTCCTAATCTGCCACTTGCTGGTCCGCGGAGCTCCTCGTCACTTCTTCCCTCGCCTGTGTCATCATTTCCCAGGAGTATGTGGACAGTACTGTGATGTTTCCATAACAACCGGGCGGGACCTTCCTCCGTCGCCGCCCGTTGTTATGGCAACTTTAGAGACAATCGGCGCTACGCCCGGTGAATCGCACATGATCGAGAAGTGCATGGTGGGTACCCACCATGCACCTCTCCAAAACGAATCCAGGAAGTGATCTCGATTGGCTGCCCTAGATAAACCACCTGCACCCACTGTTATAAAAATAGTCACACAGAGTGCTTAGAATGCTTTTTACTTTCCTAGATTCCTAGAAATGTACAATGGCCCATTTTGCTTTCATATGCATATAATTTACAGTAGCACTTGCATAAAATTATACAAACTGCACACGTTTTGCAAAGAAAACCAATGCTTGACCTTGACCTGTGTAAATTCGGACATCATAAAAAAAAAAATGTAAATTTGGGCGGCGATAAACTGGCGCAAGTTTAGACAGACCGAGGTGCAGCTGACTTACAGGGAATGTATTATAATTTTACAAAAAACGTCTTTATTTATTATGTTCAGGGTTATAAAAGCAAACACATACCATTTGTGACATATTGTATATGAACATTTTGTATTTTCATATTCACCAGCAGGTGGAGCTTGGGGTTTCTTTTCACATTTTTGACAGACTAGACTAGTATTTTCTGCCTTGCTGAAAAATACATGTTGTTTACAGAGCGCAATTGCACAAGCTCCAATTTACAAATAACTGAAAGAGTCAGTGCATGAATCATCAGTCCTCTCTCCCTTCCCTTCCCTCACTGAAGGTAATCAGCTTCTGCCCGCTCTCATACCCTCTACACTCCTCTGCTGCACATACTGTTTGCCATCTTACCCTCTGCATTGTTATCCTGCACATTACCGCCCCCTCTTATATTAGCCACCACACTCCTCTTCAGCACACAGCCCCCCCCCTTCTAATGCCCACTACACCCCTGCACAATGTGCCCCCTGTCATACTTGCCACACTAATTTCCAGCACATATTGTCTGCCATCATACCACCTGCACTCCTCTCCTTTACATGTTGTCCCCTTTCATACCCTTTGCTTTACTCTCCTACACATACCGCCCCCTATCATACCCATCACACTCCTCTCCTACACATACTGCCCCCTCTAATACACTCAGCACTACTCCCCTGAACATACTGCCCCCTCTCTTACCCTCTGCTTTACTCTCATACACATACCACCCCCTATTACACTTTGACATTCCTCTCCTACACATACTGCTCCCCTCAAATACCCTAGGCCTAGCTCTCCTGTACATACTGTCCCCTGTCATATTTGCCACACTCCTCTACTGCACATATTGTCCCCTTTCCATCTTTCTGCACTTTTTTCTGCACATACTTGCTGTCATAACATCTACACTCCTCTCCTACACATAGTTCCCACTGTTATACCCTCTGCACTCCTCTCCTGCACATACCTCCCACTGTTATACCCTCCGCACTCCTCTCCTTGACATAGTGTCCACTGTTATACCCTATGCACGCCTCTCCTGCATGTACTTCCCCCTGTTATACCCTCTGCACTCCTCTCCTGCACATACCTCCCACTGTTATACCCTCCGCACTCCTCTCCTTGACATAGTGTCCACTGTTATACCCTCCGCACGCCTCTCCTGCACGTACTTCCCCCTGTTATACCCTCTGCACTCCTCTCCTGCACATATTTCCCACTGTTATGCCCCCCTCATTCCTCTCCTGCACATACTTCCCACTGGTATGCCCTCCTCCCTCCTCTCCTGTGCATACTTCCCACTGTTATACCCTCAGCACTCCTCTCCTGCACATAGTGTCCACTGTTATACCCTCTGCACTTCTCTCTTGCACATACTTCCCACTGTTATACCCTCCTCACTCCTCTCCTGCACATACTTCCCACTGTTATGCCCTCCTCACTCCTCTCCTGCACATACTTCCCACTGTTATGCCCTCCTCACTCCTCTCCTGCACATACTTCCCACTGTTATACCCTCCACACTCCTTTCCTGCACATAGTGTCCACTGTTATACCCTCTGCACTTCTCTCCTGCACATACTTCCCACTGTTATGCCCTCCTCACTCCTCTCCTGCACATACTTCCCACTGTTATGCCCTCCTCACTCCTCTCCTGCACATACTTCCCACTGCTAAACCCTCCTCACTCCTCTCTTGCACATACTTCCCACTGTTATACCCTCTGCACTCCTCTCATGTACATAGTGTCCACTGTTATACCCTCTGCACTTCTCTCTTGCACATACTTTCCACTGTTATGCCTTCCTCACTCCTCTCCTGCACATAGTGTTCACTGTTATACCATCCGCACTCCTCTCCTGCACATACTTCCCACTGTTATACCCTCTGCACTTCTCTCCTGAACATACCACCCTCCATTATACCTTGAGTATGTGAAGGAGAGGAGTGCAGAGAGCATAATGGAGAGTGGTATGTAGAGGAGAGGAGTGAGGGGGTCATAATAGTGGGAAGTATGTGCAGGAGAGGAGTGAAGAAGATATAACAATGGGCAGTATGTGCAGGAGAGGAGGAATAAGGAGGGTAAAACAGTGAGAAGTATGTGCAGGAAAGGAGTGCAGAGGGCATAATGGAGGGTGGTATGTACAGGAGAGGAGTGAGGGGGTCATAATAGTGGGAAGTATGTGCAGGAGAGGAGTGAAGAAGGTATAACAATGGGCAGTATGTGCAGGAGAGGAGGAATTAGGAGGGTAAAACAGTGAGAAGTATGTGCAGGAAAGGAGTGCAAAGGGTAAAACAATGGGCAGTATGTGCAGGAGAGGAATGAAGAGGGTATAATGGAGGGTGGTATGCACATTATGTGCACTTTTATACCCTTCCCACTCCTCTACTGTACATGTTACCCTCCATAATACCCTCTGCACATGTCTCCTGCACTTGTCTACTGCCCACTGTTATACTCTCTGCACTCTTCTCCTGTACATATAACCCTCCATTATTCCCACTGCACTTCTCTCCTGTACATACTACACTCTGTTATACCATCCGTACTCCTCTCCTGCACATACTGACAAATGTTATACTCTCTGCATTTTTCCCCTTCACATACTGCCCACTTTGATACCCTCTGTACTCCTCTCCTGCACATACTGCCTATTGTTATACCCTCCACACTCCTCTCCTGCACATGCTGCCCACTTTTATACCCTCTGCACTCCTCCACTGCACACGCTGCCTATTGTTATACCCTCCACACTCCTCTCCTGCACATGCTGCCCACTTTTATACCCTCTGCACTCCTCCACTGCACACGCTGCTGGAGAAGGGGACGGTAGGGCAGTATCCAGACAGCACAGAGTTAATTATCTAATATTGTAACATGTGCTGTATGTGTGATAATATCATTATACTGACTCATGGCCTTTCCTTTCAAACAATCATAATCCACATTAAGTCTATATGATGGGTAGAGGAGATGTTACCACATCTGACATCTTCCCTACTGGAACAAATGGAGGCTAATTGAAAGCATTCTCACCATTTCTCATATAAGCAATTGATGGCGTCTATATACAGAGAGATCTTGTTGTTTCATGTGTTATCTGTGATAGAATCCTACAGCCACCTCACATCACTTCTGAATACAGTACAATGTTTCTACACAGAGTGAAACTATACTGTATATACCGTATATTGTTTGCAAATTACATTTTGCAATAATATCATTAAACAAAACCCTTCCACAAGTCCAACAACCTGAAATCTTTACTCTATTGCCACCTACAACATGAAACCTTTTGCTACTACAGCGGGGATCTCCAAACGTTTCAGTATGAGGGCCTCATCCTGTATTTTGCAAGTATTGGGGTGCTGAAAAAAATCCCCATTAGAGTACTACATCATAGATCCCTTAGAAGCCCCTCTTTCATCAGAGCCCCCATCAGGGCCCCAGTTTAATGGGGGGAGGTGGGTTGAACTCCTCCCCCATATAACCATTGCATTAGGGTCCCCCCTTACATTGGGGTCCCCATCAGAGTGCCCCCTTACATAAGAGTTCCCATTAGAGCCCCCCTATATCAGGGTTCCCATCAGAGTCCCTCTTACATCAAAGTCCTTATCAGAGCACCCAGTTACAAGGGGGAATAGAGGTTGAACCCCCCCCCCCCCCCATGTAACCCTTTCATTAGAGTCACTTCTTACATCTAGGTCCTCATCAGTTTCCCTCTTGCATCAGTGTCCCCCTTCACATCAGAGTCCCCATCAGAACCCCAGTTATAGGAAAGGAGGAGGGTTGAACCCCTCCCCATAGAACCCTTACATTAAAGCCCCCTCTTACATCAAGGTCCCCATCAGAGTCCCCATCACATTAGAGAACCCCCCTCCCCTTACATCAGATTACATCCTATAAGAGCCCCTCTTACATCAGAGTCCCCCCTACATCAGAGCACCTAGTTACATGGGGGAGGGGGGTTGAACCCCCTTTGTTATAAATATATATAGATATAAATTAAAATTATGTGCATATCTAAACAGTTATAATATAAATATTTTTTTCTTTTACTACACCTGCAGGATATACAGTATCTCACAAAAGTGAGTACACCCCTCCCATTTTTGTAAATCTTTTCTTCTATCTTTTCATGTGACAACACTGAAGAAATGACACTTTGGTACAATGTAAAGTAGTGAGTGTACAGCTTGTATAACAGTGTGAATTTGCTGTCCCCTCAAAATAACTCAACACACAGCCATTAATGTCTAAACCGCTGGCAACAAAAGTGAGTACACCCCCTAAGTGAAAATGTCCAAATTGGGCCCAATTAGCCATTTTCCCTCCCTGGTGTCATGTGACTCGTTAGTGTTACAAGGTCTCAGGTGTGAATGGGGAGCAGGTGTGTTAAATTTGGTGTTATCGCTCTCACTCTCTCATACTGGTCACTGGAAGTTCAACATGGCACCTCATGGCAAAGAACTCTCTGAGGATTTAAAAAAAAAGAATTGTTGCTCTACATAAAGATGGCCTAGGCTATAAGAAGATTGTCAAGACCCTGAAACTGAGCTGCAGCACGGTGGCCAAGACCATACAGCGGTATAACAGGACAGGTTCCACTCAGAACATGCCTCACCATGGTCGACCAAAGAAGTTGAGGTCACGTGCTCAGCGTCATATCCAGAGGTTGTCTTTGGGAAATAGATGTATGAGTGCTGCCAGCATTGCTGCAGAGGTTGAAGGGGGGGGGGGTCAGCCTGTCAGTGCTCAGACCATACGCCGCACACTGCATCAAATTGGTCTGCATGGCTGTCATCCCAGAAGGAAGCCTCTTAAGACGATGCACAAGAAATCCTGCAGTTTGCTGAAGACAAGCAGACTAAGGACATGGATTACTGGAACCATGTCCTGTGGTCTGATGAGACCAAGATAAACTTATTTGGTTCAGATGGTGACAAGCGTGTGTGGGGGCAACCAGGTGAGGAGTACAAAGACAAGTGTGTCTTGTCTACAGTCAAGCATGGTGGTGGGAGTGTCATGGTCTGGGGTTGCATGAGTGCTGCCGGCACTGGGGAGCTACAGATCATTGAGGGAACCATGAATGCCAATATGTACTGTGACATACTGAAGCAGAGCATGATCCCCCGCCCCCCCTCCCTTCAGAGACTGGGCCGCAGGGCAGTATTCCAACATGATAACGACCCCAAACATACCTCCAAGATGACCACTGCCTTGCTAAAGAAGCTGAGGGTAAAGGTGATGGACTGGCCAAGCATGTCTCCAGACCTAAACCCTATTGAGCATCTGTGGGACATCCTCAAATGGAAGGTGAAGGAGCGCAAGGTCTCTAACATCCACCAGCTCTGTGATGTCATCATGGAGGAGGGGAAGAGGACTCCAGTGACAACCTGTGAAGCTCTGGTGACCTCCATGCCCAAGAGGGTTAAGGCCGAGTTCGAAAATAATGGAGGCCACACAAAATATTGACACTTTGGGCCCAATTTGGACATTTTCACTTAGGGGTGTACTGACTTTTGTTGCCAGTGGTTTAGACATTAATGGCTGTGTGTTGAGTTATTTTGAGGGGACAGCAAATTTACACTGTTATACAAGCTGTACACTCACTACTTTACATTGTAGCAAAGTGTCATTTCTTCAGTGTTGTCACATGAAAAGATAGAAGAAAAGATTTACAAAAATGTGAGGGGTGTACTTACTTTTGTGAGATACTGTATATCCTGCAGGTGTAGTGCACTTTCTGAAAGCAACACCAAACCCGCAGGTAATAACAGAAATCTATGGCTCAGTGCAGGTAACCCGGAGGTGAAGTGCACTGCACTGCAGATCAGATTGAAAGCAGCCCAGTAACCACCGCAGAACAGATATGCCCAATATATACACTGTGATCTTAGTAATAAACTTATCTTTAGCCCAGGTTCATACTGAGCTGCGGTATTCAGCTGAACTCGCACAAATTCATAGCCGCATGTCAGTCCGACTTCAGGAGCAATTTCAGAGACATCTGTGAGGGTTCCTGCACAGATGTCTATTAAAATCAAACCCGAAGTCACCAAAAGTAGTGCAGAAACTACTTTTGGGACGGTGCTATTGCCAGCAATAGCCGCTGATTTAGCATGCGATTTGACATGTCAAATCGCATCAATGTGAACCTGGGCTTAATAACAGTCTTACACTCAGGTATTGCTGGCTGTTGCTGTCCCAGGCAGAGTGTATTTGGTATCCGCCTGTGACAGGAGCCGGTGCTATACAGAAAGCAAAGGCTTATACTGCTCTGCTCTGGAGCCGCTTGCTTTCTCTACCTGCCGGCTTCACAACACTGATGCCCTAGGATAGAGGGTTGGCAACCAGCGATCTGTGCTTGTCGACCCACCATCCCAGAGCCGGAGGTCGTGGGCCACATCAGAGGGCTCCGTGGGGCACATCAGAGGGCTCCGTGGGCCACATCAGAGGGCTCCGTGGGCCACATCAGAGGGCTCCGTGGGCCACATCAGAGGGCTCCGTGGGCCACATCAGAGGGCTCCGTGGGCCACATCAGAGGGCTCCGTGGGCCACATCAGAGGGCTCCGTGGGCCACTGGTTGGGCAACCCTGGTGTAGCCCAATATTGAAGAATGGACAGTTTATTTATGACATTCCAGTAATTCTGAGATGATGAGACTTACCATTTTTTGCCAGCGACCTGATGCTGCCGTATTGTATATCCAAAGAAGGCATCCTTGGAGCCGGGTATTATCCGCGGTTTCTTGTCATCGATATTGAAGGTGTCAGTGAGACCTATAAGGGAAATATATTGAAGGTGAGATTAATTAATAAGTATATACAGTATATGATATTAAAGCTGAATTCCAGATTTGGATTTTTTTGCATTGTTACATTAGTCCAGATTGGACAATTATACAGGTATGTATACATATTCAATCAATAACTGAATATGTAATATATATTCAATGTCACTATTACAGTGATCACTACTGTCCTCCAGGTCCCATGCTTAGCAGTTGCTCTGCTGCATAGTGACAAGGAGGGGGGTGGGGAGTGTCCCTGCCCCTTGTGACATGGGGACAAGGTGCTTTGGGGGTGGGGGGGCAATACCTAGATCAAGGTTTGATCTAGGTCAGTGCCAGGGTTAGTGTTTGGGTCAATTTAAGCCGCGTACACACGAGCGGAATGTCCGACAGAAAAAGTCAGATGGAAGCTTTTCATCATATAACCCGATCGTGTGTGGGCCTCATCGGACTTTTTTGTTTGGAAAAATTCTGACGGACCTAGAAATGGAACATGTTCTAAATATTTCCGACGGAACCAATTCCTATCGGGAAAACCGCTCGTCTGTATGCTGATCCGACGGACCAAAAAAGACGCATGCTGTGAAGCAAGTACGAGACGGAAGCTATTGGCTACTGGCTATTGAACTTCCTTTTTCTAGTCCCGTCGTTTGTGTTTTACGTTACCACAATCCTGATGGTCGGACTTTGGTCAGACTTTGGGTTGACCGCGTGTAGGTAAGACCGCTTGAATGGAATTCTGTCAGAGTTCCGTCGGAGAAACCGTCGGAGTTTATTACTACGGCAAAACCGGTCGAGTGTACGTGGCATAAGGGTCAAAGGTCAAGGCCAGGGTCAGTATATTTTGGGCAGGATGTTTTTTTTCTTCTTAAAACTAGCATCAGTGTCAGTTACTACGGGTACAAACAACAACTAACATACACATATGTAGTATCGTTGTGATCGACAGGAGAAGGAGAATTTATTTTACATAGATAGGGGGTAAAATCTTCCGGGGCTGAAGTGGTTACAGGAGTAACTTTGTGTAAAAAAGTACAAAATGTATTGGGTAGACGTAAAGTTGATCCACAGATATATACACCTAAAAAAAAACCAGTTATTGGATACAAATAATAAACAGCAGCTACATTCTGGAGCACACGGATGATCTCCATGTAAGATCAAATGGAGTTTGTGGTCACAAAAGTCCCACCATGTTCCGGAAGAGAGAGGGGGAAGCATTAGGAACAGAATATAAGTATTTTAAAAATCTGAATCCCCAGGCTGGGGATTTGGATTTTACCCCCCCCCCCCCAGGCGACCTGAGGCGGCTGCCTTATGCTGTTGCCATCCCTGTTGGTACTACAGGAAGCAGAAAGGAAGGAAGATCCACAGGCATCAGGAAATATTCTCCCAACGACCCTGTGAGTTGGTCTTTGGATTCTGGCTGAACACTCAGCTTACTGAAGATGAATGAACTTGCTGACATCAGCACAGTTGTGTTTGTTGGATAGAATTAGTAACTTACTGATGGTTTCACTTTTCGTCTGGCGTTGCTCTTTAAGATGATCCAGTAATAATTGGTAATAATCGGTATGGAACTGGACTACACTAAGCAGAGCCAGGCATCCCCAGCTTGTTACATTTAGTTGCAGCTTTATAAAACTTCTGCTTAACTTAAAAGACAGAGAAACATTCATTGTAGCATTGTAACAATTATTGTAACGCTTGTTGTTTTCCGCTGTTGTTGTTTAGCAGGAGTCAGCAAGAGCAGTCATACGAGCTTCTATATAGTGGAACCTTGGATTACGAGCATAATCCGTTCCAGGAGAATGCTTGTAATCCAAAGCACTCGCATATCAAAGCGAGCTTCCCCATAGAAGTCAATGAAAGCAAAGATAATTCATTCTGCATTGACTTCTATTACATGCAATAACGCATGTGGCCAAAGGTGGGGGGGCGCCAGGGAGCCTCGGAAATACTCGGGGACAGCTCGGCTGAACTCAGAAAGCCTTGGAAAGGCTCGGAAACACTTGGGAACTTAGTATTTCTGAGTGTTTCCGAGTATTTCCGAGTGGTTCCGAGTATTTCCAAATGGCTCTGAACCGTTCCGAGTGTCCCCGGCGCCCCCGCACCTCAGGCCAAATGCGGTACTGCACAACCCATTAGCTTTAATTCGGCTACCTTTGCGAGGCAACACTCGCAAACAGAGTCAGAATTTTTTTTTTTAAGTTGCTCGTCTTTCAAAATTATCATTAACCGCGTTACTCATAAACCAAGGTTCCATTGTACATCTAATTCAGTATTTCCCAACCAAGGGATCCAGTTTGCCCTGGATCAGTGTCATGAGTTTCCTGCCATCAGCACCATAACAGCCGCTGACGCCAGGAGGCATGACATCATTTGTTGCTATGGTGACGTTGGCAATCTTACCTGCACCATGGCACTGTATGACTCTGATCCTGGACAATTGGCATGCAGGGCCACTCCCTAGCTTTCAGGAGAGGACAGAATAGTCATGCATTACTATAGTGTGGGGCAAGCAGACCACCACCAATGTAGCAATAAATGACACCTTAGAAGCAGGGGTCTCTAAACTACGGCCCTCCATTTGTTCAAGAACTACAATTCCCATCATGCCTAGTCATGTCTGTGAATGTCAGAGTTTTTCAATGCCTCATGGGATGTGTAGTTCCGTAACAGCTGGAGGGCCGTAGTTTGGGTCGCACACAGGCTGCAAGCAGGTGAGTGGTGGGAGAGCAGAGTGAGGATATCACTGCCGCGCTACCACTATTGGGTCCACCATGATAAATTTGAAATCCCCATAAGAGCGAAACCCTGTAGTGTTGTGCGCATGTGCGGGTTTCCCAATGCTGAACTTGAATCCTGGATTCCTAGGGAGAGGCTGCAAGAGAATTTATTATCCACAAAACCCTCACACAGTGGCAAGCTGCATCCGGTGGCTGTATTGGCAAGCTAGTGGCAAGCTGCATCCGGTGGCTGTATTGGCAAGCTAGTGGTAAGCTGCATCTGGTGGCTGTGGTGGCAGCAGCAGCGGCCCGTCCATATCTCCAGCCACCCCCCTATATGCAGTGGATAGATTCACGCATTGCCTGAATCTATCCACGGGCACTGCGGACACCGCGGACACCCCCTTTTTATGCGTCCGGCCCCTTTCGGATCACCAGACATATGAATAACAGTGGGCAGGTTTTTTTTTTTTGAAGAACCTGATTAGAGCCAGAGACTCTAATAGGCTTTAAGTAGTGTGGACTCGTGACGCAGAGCATTGCGTCTGCAGCCCACCCAGGTGTGTTGCAACAGCAAATGAAAATTTGCAGTTGCAACACTGATCCTCCTCCTGGCCAATCAGGAAGCAGGTATGAAACCGTTTTCCTGATTGGCCAAAACGTCAGGCGATTCTATTGGAGGAGACACTGCGCGAGCTGCTCCAGGAGGGGATACCGGAGCAGCTTTCCACGAGCCACCCATGCTGGAAGATGGCCACATCTGACCGCTGCTTTCACATCCAGGGTAAGGACAGCGGATGGTGGTGGTGGTGGGGGTGTGTGTGTGTTAGTGCCACGCCACGGGTGTGCTAGTGCCGCCCCACGACGGCCCACTCGGTGGCAGCTCGGTGGCAGGCTAGTGGCAAGCTGCATATGGTGGCTGTGGTGGCAGGCTAGTGGCAAGCTGCATCTGGTGGCTGTGGTGGCAGGCTAGTGCCAAGCTGAATCTGGTGGCTGTATTGGCAGGCTAGTGGCAAGCTACATCTGGTGGCTGTGGTGGCAGACTAGTGGCAAGCTGCATCTGGTGGCTGTAGTGGCAGGCTAGTGGCAAGCTACATCTGGTGTCTGTAGTGGCAGGCTAGTAGCAAGTTGCATCTGGTGGCTTTGGTGGAAGGCTTGTTAGCAAGCTGCATCTGGTGGCTGTGGTAGCAGGCTAGTTAGCAAGCTGCATCTGATGGCTGTGATGACAGGCTAGTGGCAGGCTAAATCTGGTGGATGTGGTGGAAGGCTAGTTAGTAAGCTGCATCTGGTGGCTGTGGTGGCAGGCTAGTGGCAGGCTGAATCTGGTGGTTGTGGTGGCAGGTTAGTGGCAAGCTGCATCTCATGGCTGTATTGGCAGGCTAGTGGCAGGTTGCATCTGGTGGCTGTAGTGGCAGGCTAGGGGCAAGCTGCATCTGGTGGCTGTAGTGGCAGGCTAGTGGCAGGCTGCATCTGGTGGCTGTAGTGGCAGGCTAGGGGCAAGCTGCATCTGGTGTCTGTAGTGGCAGGTTAGTGGCAAGCTGCATTTGGTGGCGGCAGGCCACAACAGTGACATACTGCATCTGGTGGCAGACTATAAACTGCACCTGGTGGCAGGAAAACAAGCTCAGAGATCCCACTGATTCTGCATTATGGTGAGTTGAACTATTTCATTATATATTACAATGTAATAATAGAAATATTGTGCTTCAATTATCCTGGCACCATATCAACCACGGTGTCAAGATGATTGAAGTGCTAACAAACACCCCCAAAAACCTACCCCGGGTCCTTCGAAAAATCTTCTTCTAAGAAACTGATCCCTGGTGCCAAAAAGGTTAGGGACCACTGCCCTAGAGCACCGATGGATGTTATGGTGCTGGCAGCGGGCCCCGACACTGATCCAAATAAAACTGGGTCCCTTGCTTGTGGCACCCTGGTTGAGAAACACTGCTGTACACTGCTGGCATGTAATGTATATGCTAAGGTTTACATCCATACAACATACAGTACAAATGTACCCTACTTGCTTTTGCTGCTGCTAAAGGTCAACATATTAATATTAACAATGTGTAATCAGTGGTGCCTGCACTGCTGATTACACCCTATAGATTGGCCCCTGATACATATCATTCTTGGCTGCCAGGATGCAGGTGGCCCCAGGTGCCTTGTGTGTTTGGTTGCTGGGACTAAGTCAGCCCATGCTCACTGGCATTCTTTGTTGCTGCAATGCAACCCCTTTCCTCTGTTGACTGGCATCATTAGTTGATAGGATACAGGCAGCCCTTCGGGGACTGATACATTCCAGAGAAAAATCAATCATTCTTTACAAAACACTGATTCACCCTCATCTTAAACATGAAGTTTTGGTCACCTGTCCTCAGGAAAGTTGTTGAATTAGAAAGATTATAGCGAAGGGCAACAAAATTAATAAGAGGGATGGAGGAGCTCAGCTGTTGGGGATGAAGGAACTCAACTATGAGAGATGGTGGAGCTCAGCTATGGGGGATGAAGGAGTTCAACTATGAGAGATGGAGTTTCTCAGCTATGGGGGATAGAGGAGCTCAGCTACGGGAGATGGAGGAGCACAGCTATGGGGGATGGGGGAGCTCAGCAACAGGGGACGGAGGAGTTCAACTATGGGGGATGGAGGAGCTCAACTATGGGGGATAGAGGAACTCCACTATGGGGGATGGAGGAACCCAGCTATGGGAGATGGAGGAGCTCAGATAAGGAGGTGGAGGAACTCAGCTATGGGAAATGGAGGAGCTCAGCTATGGGGGATCGATAAGCTCAGCTATGGGGGAAGGAGGAGCTCAGCTATGGAGGATGGAAGAGCTCAGCTATGGAGGATGGAGGGGCTCAGCTATGGGGGATGGAGAAGCTCAGCATTGGAGGATGGAAGAGCTCAGCTATGGAGGGATGGAGGGGTTCAGCTATGGAGGGATGGAGGGGTTCAGCTATGGAGGGATGGAGGGGTTCAGCTATGGAGGCATGGAGGGATGGAGGGGTTCAGCTATGGAGGGATGGAGGGGTTCAGCTATGGAGGGATGGAGGGGTTCAGCTATGGAGGGATGGAGGGGTTCAGCTATGGAAGGATGGAGGGGTTCAGCTATGGAGGGATGGAGGGGTGGAGGGGTTCAGCTATGGAGGGATGGAGGGGTTCAGCTATGGAGGGATGGAGGGGTTCAGCTATGGAGGGATGGAGGGGTTCAGCTATGGAGGGATGGAGGGGTTCAGCTATGGAGGGATGGAGGGGTTCAGCTATGGAGGGATGGAGGGGCTAAGCTATGGGGGATGGAGAAGCTCATCTATGGGGGATAGAGGAGCTCAGCTATGGAGGATAGAGGAGCTCTGCTATAGGAGAAGGGGGAGTTCAGCTATGAGAAATGGTGGAGAGCAACTATGGTGAATGGAGGAACTCAGCTATGGTGGATAGAGGAGCACAGCTATAGGGGATAGAAGACCCCAGTTATAAGGGATGTAGGAGCTCAGCTATGGGGGATGGAGGAGCTCAGTTATGAAAAATGATGACAGATTACAGTTATTCACTCTGGAGAAAATGCCCTTAAGAGGGGATATGATTACAATGTACAGATATATCAAATGTGACTTCAGTAATTGTAATAAACTGTTTAATCTAAAGTCCCTGAAGAGGACATGCAGCCATGATTTGAGATGAAAAGAAAGGAGATTTCACCTTAGATTGAGGAAAGGGTTTTTACTGTTAGAGCAGTAAAAATGTGGAATTCCCTCCCCAAGAGTATAAAAATCAAACATACAAAGGTTGGACTGGATGGGGCTGTGTCTTTTCTCAACCTTAAAAATTATGTAACTAACTATGTTAAAGCAAAGATCTACAGGTGTACAGTGTAAAATAAAGTGGAGATAAAATTATAATGGAGGTTGGTAGTACACTAATTAAAAGGATAATAATCTATTTCTGTGACTTCTATTGAGTGTACAGATTTATGAAATGTCTTGCTGGTGCACCCAAGAAAGTATAGACTTTGACATCTCTTTGTTAAATGAATCCCTCTGTTCATGCATACGTCTCTGGAATTCTACATTATCCGACTGCTAAGCAGAATATTTCGTTACTCACAGAAAAATGTCCTGAAAAAACCTCTAGACGAAAAGTGCACAACCCACAGGAATGTCGTAAAAATGGTCTGTACGGGAGCTGATGTGAAATTAACCCGTATGTGATCTGCAGAAAATACAGGCCGTCCTGCGAGCTCCGGGATCTGGTGCTGTAAATAATATCCAGCAGGACCACGACCCAGAGAACAAACTATTCTGATATCGGTGGTCACTGTACTATATTAGTCCTATAATAGTCCTGGTGGTCCTGATCTGTGAGCTCTTCTATATCTCTATATATTGTATCTTAAATGTCTCTATACATTGTATCTTATATGTTTCTATATATTGTATGTTATGTCTCTATACTTTGTATCTTATATGTCTCTATACTTTGTATCTTATAGATTGTAATAAACATGTATCTGTTTTTAATGTTTCGGAGCATTTTCATTTGAAATCTCTCTGGGGAAGAAAAAGAAAGAACATAAAACAAGTTTGTTGATCCTTGAGAAGAGATTGTAAAACATTTTGTCAACGTGTAATCTGTCCACATGGTTCATGTTATATGAAAGCCGGGATTGTCTCTGTGGCTTTACGGTTCAGTATCAGCAGCAGGATAATTATAGAAAATAGAGTGACAATATCACCCATGGGATATCCCCAGATGTCTGCTGGAACAGCCCCTAGGAGCTTTCTCCTAACTAAAACTGAACTCCAGGTATAATCTGTATTGTATAGTTACATTGGTCCAGATTGACACAATCTACATATGTACACCGATCAGCCATAACATTATGATCACTGATGGGTAAAGTGAATAACATTGATTATCTTCTTACAATGGCAACTGAAAGTGGGTGGGATATATTGGGCAGCAAGTGAACATGTTGTCTCTGAAGTTGATTTGTTGAAAGCAGACAAAATGGGCAAGCATAAGGATTTGAGCAACTTTGACGAGGACCATATTGTAATGTCCAGGTGACTGGGTCAGAGCAACTCCAAAACTGCAGCTCTTGTGAGATGTTCCCGGTCTACAGTGGACAGGACTGACCAAAAGTGGTCCAAAGAAGGAAAACCAGCCAACCAGTGACAGGGCCATGGGTGGCCAAGGCTCATTGGTGGAGGGGGGGCTTATTGATGGAGGTGGGGAGAGAAGGCTGATTGGTGGAGGTGGAGAGGGAAGGCTGATTGGTGGAGGTGGAGAGGGAAGACTCATTGATGGAGATGGGGGAGGGAAGGCTCATTTAAGGAGATGGGGGAGGGAAGGCTCATTGATGGAGGTGAGGGGGGAAGGCTCATTGATGGAGGCAGGAGTGGGAGGCTCGATGATGGAGGTAGGGAGCGAAGGCTCATTGACGGGGTTGGGGAGGGAAGGCTCATTGATGGGGTTGGGGAGGGAAGGCTCATTGATGGAGGTGGGGAGTGAAGGCTGATTGGTGAAGGTGGTGAGGGAAGGCTAATTGATGGTGGTGGGGAGAGAAGGCTCATTGATGGAAGTTGGGAGGGAAAGCTCATTGATGGGGAGGGAAGGCTCATTGATGGAGGCAGGAGGGGGAGGCTCAATGATGGAGGTGGGGAGCGAAAGGCTCATTGATGGGGTTGGGGAGCTCAATGATGGAGGTGGGGAGCGAAGGCTCATTGATGGGGTGGGGGAGTGAAGGCTCAATGATGGAGGTGGGGAGGGAAGGCTCATTGATGGAGGTGGGGAGGAAAGGCTCAATGATGGAGGTGGGGAGTGAAGGCTCATTGATGGAGGTGGGGAGGGAAGTCTCATTGATGGGAGGGAAGGCTCAATGATGGAGGTGGGGAGGGAAGTCTCATTGATGGGAGGGAAGGCTCATTAATGGAGGTGGGGAGGGAAGTCTCATTGATGGGAGGGAAGGCTCATTGATGGAGGTGGGGAGGGAAGGCTCATTGATGGGGTTGGGTAGGAAAGGCTCATTGATGGAGGTGGGGAGGGAAGGCTACTTATACGAAAGCCGGGATCGTCTCTGTGGCTTTACTGGTCAGTATCAGAAGCAGGATAATTATTTAAAATAGAGTGACAATATCACCCGTGGTGTGGGATATCCCCAGATGTCTGCTGGAACAGCCCCTAGGAGCCCTTCTCCTAACTAAAACTGAACTTTAGGTATGATCTGTATTGTATAATTACATGGTTCAGATTGGCACAATGCACATATGTACATCGATCAGCCATAACACTATATGACCACTGATGGGTAAAGTGAATAACATTGATTATCTTCTTACAATGACACCTGAAGGTGGGTGGGATTTATTGGGCAGCAAGTGAACATGTTGTCTCTGAAGGCTCATTGATGGAGGTGGGGAAGGAAGGCTCATTGATGAAGGTGGGGAGGGAAGGCTCATTAATGGGGTTGGGGAAGGAAGGCTCATTGATGGAGGTGGGGATGGAAGGCTCATTGATGGAGGTGGGGATGGAAGGCTCATTCATGGAGGCAGGAGGGAGGGGGGCTCATTGATGGAAGTGGGGAGGGAAGGCTCTTTGATGGAAGTGGGGGGAGGGAAGGCTGGACTGGGTAGTCAGATCCAATAGAAAAGCTACTGGAGCTCAAATTGCTAAAAAAGTGAATATCTGATAGAAAGGTGTCAGAACACACAGAGCATTGCAGTTTGCTGTGTATGGGGGTTGGGTAGCTGCAGACAAGTCAGGGTGTCCATGCTGACCCGTGTCCACAGCCAAAAGCGCCTACAATGGGCACATAAGCATTAGAACTGGACCACAGAGCAGTGAAAGAGGGTGACCTGGTCTGATGAATTCATGAATGGTTTGAGGTACACAACAGCAAGTTTGAGGTGTTGACCTAACCTCCAAATTCTCCAGCTCTCAGTCCAATTGAGCATCTGTGTTATGTGCTGGGAAAACAAGTCCGTGCCATGGAGGCCCCACCTTACAACTTACAGGACTTAAAGGTTCTGCTACTGACAGCTTGGTTTCAGATACCGCAGCATACCTTCAGAGGTCTAGTGGAGTCCATGCCTTGAGGAGTTATGGTGGGTGGTCATAAGGTTATGGCTGATTGGTTCATATCTCATACCTGAGGGGCTGCTTGAGAAGCTAAAAATGACATTATTTCAGATCCTGTGTTGAACTGCTTCCCCTCTGCACACTGACTAAAATGGGTTGCTCATTCGGCACTGCCACCATTAACAGAACACCTTGTATATTTAAGCTGAAACAAGCTGTATCCATTTTGCACGTTGAATGAATGTAGAGAAGAGAAGACTGCAAATAAACAGGTACAACTTATGTAGGAGAATTTGTTTCATCTCTGTGTATCACCTGAGGCCAGTCACTTTACTGGGCATATGGAAAGAGTTTACAACCACTTTAACTATTTGGACCCTTGGTTCACATCTTTGCGAGTCGCGAACTCGCACACTTTGCCAACATGCAAGAAAATAGTTTGTACTTTAGCAAACCCGTAGAGGTGCCATAACTGGATTGTTAATAGCACCCCCACACATCTGGTTTGATAAAAAATAATATTCTTTAGCAAGAGATATACAGTGTCCCCATCTTCTGATGGCTCCTTCCAGCAGGATAATGCACCATGTCACAAAGCTCCAATCATCTCACCACTGGACAATGAGGTCCCTGTCCTCCAATGGCCTCCACACTCACCACATCTCATCCAATAGAGCACCTTTAGGATGTCGGCTGCACGGGATGTGCAGCTGACAAATCTGCAGCAACTGTGTTATATTATCATGTCACTATGGAGCAAAATCTCTGAGGAACGTTTCCAACACCTTGTTGTATCTATGCCACCAAGAATGAAGGCAAAAGGGGGTCCAACCTGCTACTAGCAAGGTCTACCTAATAAAGTGTCCGGTGAGTGTACATTCCACAATATTATTTATGTTGCCAAAATCAGTGTGTGCTATAAATTGCCTCCAGCATTGTCCCTGTGTCTGCTTGCTGGGGGCGGACATTTTGATGAAGACCAGAACCCCTGAGCAGCAGTAAATCTTTAGTTTCTCAGCAGATGTACCTTTAGTGAGTCTGATTTTTAGCACAATGCCAAATATGGAGAGCAACTGAGCATGTGCAGAGCAGGATGAGGCAGGGTACTAGTGGAATTTAAACAGTATAGACCAGTGGCGGCCCGTCCATACGGGGTGCAGGGGCGCCGCCCCCCTAATCCATGCGCCTGGCCCCTATTCTTTATGAAGGATGCATGAATTCCAACTGGGTTTTTTTTTGTGAAGCACATGATTGGAGCCTGAGGCTCTAATTGGCTTCAAAAAAGGGGGGGCTTGGGGTGCAAACAACTGCGCCCTGAGCCCACCCAGTTGTGTAATAGCAAATTCATATTTGCTATTGTCTTCCTGATTGGCCTCCAAGCCAATCAGGAAGCAGATCCTGAGACCCGATTGGCCAGGGAGTTTTAGGACTCAATTGGGTCTCAGGGCACACTTCCTGTTCAGCCAGGAGGAGAAGCAATGGCCCGGCTCTTCCATCCTCCTGCTTCCTAAATTAAGGTCAGTCTCCCGTGAGGGGGGCTAGCGGTGGATCGCCGCCGTGTTTTCATACATCTAACGTTGGGGGGGCAATTGGGGGGGTTACATGGCGTTAATTTGCCGCCCCCCAGAAATATTTAGCACCAGCGCCACTGGTATAGACACTTGTTTATAATGTTTTACATAGATGTAATAGGGGCCAGCTTGAAGTCTTCCAGCTCTAGCAGGACTTCGTTTTCTGACTAAAGTTCCACTTTACGTAACCGCTCGAAAAATAGCTCAGACTGAAAAAAAGAAAATAATTAAACAATAAATAATTCTTCCCAATGTCTCCATATAATCACCACCTATAAATTACATGTTTGGCTTCTTCTGATTGCTTCTTAAAATCCCATATAAACCCTCCCATAAATCCTAACGGTCCATAGCCAGTCCCTGACGTCAGACAACATAACTCATTCTATTGCAGCAAATAGCAAAGGTTTACAAGGTATCCATAACCCCCGTATTGCTCCTGAAACTGATCTCCTGGAACATATGGATTCTGTAAGGCACAGCTTCTCTTCAGGACAGGGGTCTGCAAACTTTTCTGTAAAATGACCGTATCGTGTATTTTACAAAGATTCTTGTGGGTGAAAAAATACAGTTTTATAAATGAAAAAAAAAAAAAAAATTAAAAGAACAAATACGTTGAAGACCCCTGTCCTGGGGGTTTTAACTGCTCCAGAACCTGCAGGGAACCTGTGACGCGAGTCAATTTGGGCGGGGGGCTTGTGGAACCCAGCTTACCTTGGAGAGCACTGGAATCTCCTTGTCCAGCTCCCCCCGTCCCCCTCCTATGTGTAAGTGACCCTGTGTCTATTAGGGGCACAGGGTGACCGAGAACCCCAATCTGGTCTGCACTAGTCAGACTCACTGTACAACCACACTGGAATATTGTATATATATATATATATATATATATATATATATATATATAGTATATTGTCTCATATACTGTAGTGGACTCTTTACTAGATCGTTTGAGGTGAGGCTGTATCCAGTTGTTCTATTGATTGTGTCTGCCGTGGGAGCAACCTATTATGGGATGTATATGTCTCTGTGGATTAGCTGTGAGAAGGGAGGAGGGGGGGATTCCTCCAGCAGCCCCTCCCAAAGACAGTCTACTGATGAGAAGTTTGAATACACCTGTGTCATGCTACTGGTGGAGGTAAAGTCTACCCCGTCCTGTTTCATTACGCAAAGAAGGGGGGATTGTCCCCTGAGTGTATATCTCTGTGTGCCTTTGTTCAAATAAAACAGTACATGTTCCAGCTTTGCAGCCAAACGAGTCCTGCCTAGTTCTTGGTTGTATTATGCGGCAATAAGATCTAATATCTATATTCAGACTGGGGGAAGCGGTATATGACGGAAGCACTCAAGCGGAGTGTGACGGAGTTCCGTTACAGAACCCCTATACTTATACAATGTTTTAGGTCTTAGGAGTATTGGATACCATCAATTCTTTGGTAGATACCACATTAACCACTAGCTACATTGTGCATAGCTCCCAACTGTCCCTGATTTGAAGGAATGTCCCTCTGTCCCTCTTTCCTCCTCATTTGTCCCTCATCTGGGTTTGATCTATATAGTTGTATATAAAATGCATTTTTTATCTTTCAAAAAATGTTTCCCAGTGCTAAACCTTTCATCTAATTTCTAAATTGCTGCATTTGTAAATTTCAAAGCCAATATAAAGGAATAGTAATAGTAATTAAAAAAAAAAAAAAAACACTTGTGGGTTTAAAGCGGAGCGGCACCGAAAAAATTTTTTTTAAAAGTCAGCAGCTACAAATACTGCAGCTGCTGACTTTTAAAACATGGACACTTACCTGTCCAGGGCGCCCGCGATGTCGGCACCCGAGGCCGAAGCGTCTCTCCGTCCTCGGGTGCTGCCGCCTCCATCTTCGGTAAGGGAATCAGGAAGTGAAGCCGTGCGGCTTCACTTCCCGGTTCCCTACTGCGCATGCGCGAGTCGCGCAGCGCAATACGAATGGTCCCTGCTGCCTCTGGGACCCGTGTGTTTCCCAGCAGGCAGCGGGGGGGGGAACAGGATGTGGCGTAAATACCCGCAGATTCTGCGGCTATCTACGCCGGAAGTGGGTACAGATACCTGTAATATACAGGTATCTGTACCCCCCTCCCCCCTGAAAGGTGCCAACTGTGTCACCGGAGGGGGGGAGGAATCTAATGAGTGGAAGTTCCACTTTTGGGTGGAACTCCACTTTAATTAATCATATATTTTGTATAATTCTCCTTTAAGGGGGCATGGCAGGGGGTGTGTCCTATGCCTACATACTTTTGGTAATAGGTTTTCGTCACAGCACATGACAATCACCAGGTCACGCCCAGTGATTGACCGCAGGCGCCCAGCGATTAGCTCTGACCTTCCCCGAACACAGCTCTGTGAATGTAAACAACACAGAGCTGTGTTCAGTGACAGGGGATCTCATTGTTACTAAGCAGGGAGTGAAAAGGCACATGAGTCCCCATTACTAGCATAGAAAAAAAAATCCAGTATATATCCCATAGTTTGTAGACACTATAGCTTTCACACAAACCAATCAATATACACTTATTGAGAATTTTTTTTTTTTACCAAAGACATGTAGCAGAACATATTTTGGCCAAAATGTATTGGGAGATTAGACTTTTTTAGATTTTTTTTTTCCTTTTCTGGGATATGTTTAATAGCAGAAAGTAAAGTAAAAAAATATTGTTTTTTTGTTTTTTGTTTTTTCAAAATTGTCGGTTCTTTTTTTAAAAAATTTATATAATAAAAAATAAAAAAACCCAGTGGTGATCAAACACCACCATACGAAAGCTCTATTTGTGTGAAAAAAAAATTACATAAATTTAGTTTGCGTACAGCATTGCATGAGCATGCAATTGTCAGTTAAAGTAGCGCAGTGCCGATTAGCAAAAAAATGACCTGGCCATGAAGGGGAGCTGAAGTGGATATTGATGCCAAGGTTTTCACTCCTCAGGTATATATTTTAGTTGTTTTCTTATATATATATATATATATATATATATATATATATATATATATATATATATATATAAAATCTTTATTTATAAGTAACAAAACTTTACAAGAATGCACACATGAAAAAGGATCAACAAAAAGCCTACAAAAGGGTGCAAAAATCATATATATATAGCATAGCTGAATGAATAATCGTTAAAATATCACGATCTCGATTCAACCCCCACTCACAATTTTAAAGGAGTTGCAAAGGCAGTAGTTTTTTTATAAAAAAAACCTTCTGCGTGTAGCAGCCCACCCAGCAACCCCCTAATTACCTATCTGAGCCCCTTCTCTCTACAGCGATGTCCATGATCCCCTCAGCCATCCAGGACACTCCTCCTAGTTGGCTGAGAAAGAGCAGCTGGCTACCGCAGCTGTCAATCAAAGTCAGTCAGCCAATCAGGGTGTCAGGGCTGGGCTCAGCCCTTCCTTCTCTGACCTGGCCGCTCAGCTGTCGGCTAATTGCCAGCTCCCACCTCTCCACAGGTACTCAGCTGTTGATGATATCCTGCTCGTCAGTCCTGCCTACTTAAGCCGTCCAGTCCAGAGGATCTCTGCCTTCGCCTTGGTCAACATCACAGAGACGCTCTCCTGCATTCCTGTTAAAAGACTTGCTTGGCTGACATCCCTTCTGGCTCCAGATCCTGCTTGCTGTTTTACTACGCTTATCTCCGGCTCCCTGACGTTTGGCTTGTCTGACTATCCGTTCCGGAACTCTGGCTGTGTTTTGACTACGTTTGTTCTATTTACTTTTATTATTAAACAATTGTGATTTAACTGTACTTCTGTCTTGGTCTGATTTCATGGTTTCTGACACAGGGGAGAGAGGGGGTGTGGCCAGGTCGGAGCTCCGTGTCTGAATGGATACACGGAGCTCTGACTTGGCTTGGGTGAGGGCCACTCAAAGGAAGGAGGGGCTAGGAGCAGCGAAGAGGGACCCGAGAAGAGGCTGCTCTGTGAAAAAACATTACAGAGGAGGTAAGTATAACATTTTTGTTATTTATTTATTTTTTTAAACGAGCGTTTACAATCACTTTGATCCGGCATTTCCACCTTTCTATGTAACAAGTGCAGAGCCGTTCTCTATTCAGAGCTGTCAAAAGAAAAAAAAAAAAAAAGGCCGGCAAATGTTTATCAACATTGCTCAGCCCTGAGAGATAAAAAAGAAACATTGTACAATTTGGTTCTTTTAGATCAAAGGAATGAACTTCGGTCTGTGAATGAGGTCAGTTTAACCACTTAAAAATCCTTTTTCTGACACTTGTTGCTTACAAGCTAAAATCAGTATTTTTTGCTAGAAAATTACTTAGAACCCCCAAACATTATATATATTTTAGCAGAGACCCTAGAGAATAAAATGGCGGTCGTTGAAAATATTTTATGTGACACGGTATTTGCGCAGTGGTCTTTCAAATGCAATTTTTTTGGGAAAAAATACACTTCAATGACTTAAAAGAAAACTGAACAGTAAAGTTAGCCCATTTTTTTTTGTATAATGTGAAAGATGATGTTATGCCGTGACAATCGTGAGAGAATCGTGATCTTTATTCTAAGCAAAAAAATCGTGATTCTCACTTTAGCCAGAATCCTTTAGCTATAATATATAGTAGTTATTAAAGAATGCTAGTTCTCCTCTACTTCCAGGAATAGCTCCGGGTTTTGGAATGTATTCTTGGAAATAGCAAATCCATTCTCTATTTCCAGAATTTTGCACTCAGTTCTCTTCAAATTGTCTTAGAATTTCAGGTGCATTTAATGTAACAAATAACTATCATTATATATTTCAGCACCAGGAATAGACCAAATGGAAGACGTTGTGCCATTTTAACAGGCGGCCACTGAGGGCAGAGATGGTGAAGGATCGCACATTCCTCTACTGTCCAGTGGAAGAATTATTCCCGTTATTTTCCTACTAGAAGACAAGAATGTCTCCAAACCTCACTATTCTCCATGATCTGTAATAACTGTGGCTATGAAAATGCTTAAAGTGGAACTACACTGCATCTGAGCACCACAAAGCAAAAATGAGGTGCAGGCCAGTCAGGTTCCTCCACCCCAAACTCGCTCATCCATGTCTTTATGGACCTTGCTTTGTGCACTGGTCCAAATCATTTGGTAGGGGGGGGGGTTATGGTGTGGGGTTGTTTTTCAGGGGTTGGACTTGCTCCCAACTTTGTGGGAACAGTTTGGGGACGGCCCCTTCCTGTTCCAACATGACTGCCCACCAGTGCACAAAGCAAGGTCCATAAAGACATGGGAGAGCGAGTTTGGGGTGGAGGAACTTGACTGGTTTGCACAGAGTCCTGACCTCAACCCGATAGAACACCTTTGGGATAAATTAGAGTGGAGACTGCGAGCCAGGCCTTCTCATCCAACATCAGTGCCTGACCTCACAAATGGGCTTCTGGAAGAATGGTCAAACATTCCCATAGACACACTCCTAAACCTTGTGGACGGCCTTCCCAGAGGAGTTGAAGCTGTTATAGCTGCAAAGGGCGGAGCCAACTCAATATTGAACCCTACGGACTAAGACTGGGATGTCATTAAAGTTCATGTGTGTGTAAAGGCAGGCGTCCCAATACTTTTGGTAATATAGTGTATTGTAGCCTCTGATTGCAATTCTAATATAGAGGGGAAACACAGAAAAAGGGAACTTGATGTAAGGAAGACTGACAAGGACATTGATGTAGGGATCCTGATGTAAGGAGGGACTCTGATGGGGACCCTGATGTAAGGGGGACTTTCATAGGAAGTCTGTAAAGCATACCTAATGTAAGGGGGGACTCTGATGGGGAAAACTATGGGAACCTTGTTGTAAGGGGGAACTCTGAAGGGTGCTTACTAAAGTTCTTTCCTGGTTGTTATGAATCATATGATGCTGGATTACATTCTGATGCTGAATAAATCATTTGTTTATAAATAGAATATACAATGTGACTCCAGTATGGAAATGTTGGAGACCCCAGTTCTATTGCTCTGTTCCCTTTTGTCTCCCTTGTCTCTCCAATTCTGCTATATAAGTGGTTTCCAAACTGTGGCCCGTGGGCTAAAAGCAGCCCATTGCATGCCTGTATGTGGCCCTTGGAGCACTATTCCTCCCACTGATACCAATGATGGGGCACTATTTCTCCCAGTGACACCAATGATGGGGTTCTTTTCCTCCCACTGACACCAATGATGGGGCACTATTCCTTCCACTGACACCAATGATGGGGCACTATTCCTTCCACTGACACCAATGATGGGGCACTATTTCTCCTAGTGACACCAATGGTGGGGCGCTATTCCTCCCAATGATACCAATGATGGGGCGCTATTCCTTCCACTGACACCAATGATGGGGCACTATTCCTCCCACTCACACAAATGATGGGGCACTATTTCTCCTACTGACACCAATGATGGGGCACTATTTCTCCTACTGACACCAATGATGGGGCACTATTTCTCCTACTGACACCAATAATGGGGCACTATTCCTCCCACTGACACAAATGATAGGGCACTATTTCTCCTACTCACACAAATGATGGGGCACTATTCCTCCCACTGACACAAATGATGGGGCACTATTTCTCCCACTCACACAAATGATGGGGCACTATTCCTCCCACTGACACAAATGATGGGGCACTATTCCTCCCACTGACACCAATAATGGGGCACTATTCCTCCCACTGGCACCAATGAGGGGGCATTATTTCTCCCAGTGACACCAATGATGGGGCACTATTTCTCCTACTGACACCAATGATGGGGCACTATTCCTCCCACTGATACCAATGATGGGGCACTATTTCTCCTACTGACACCAATGATGGGGCACTATTTCTCCTACTGACACCAATGATGGGGCACTATTTCTCCTACTGACACCAATGATGGGGCACTATTCCTCCCACTGACACCAATGATGGGGCACTATTCCTCCCACTGACACCAATGAGGGGGCATTATTTCTCCCAGTGACACCAATGATGGGGCACTATTTCTCCTACTGACACCAATGATGGGGCACTATTTCCCCCATTGAAACCAATGATGGGGCACTGTTCCTCCTCTTACTGACCAGAGGCGCTATATAATTTCTTTACTCCCACTGATCACCGATCCTGAGACATTGTTACTTCCACTGACACTGGGTTATTTTCCGCTTCAATTGGCCGCAGTCCAGTAAACTGGCCCTTTATGTAAAACATTTGGAGCCCCCTGTCCTGTACTCAGTTCTGTGCCTCTCCTCTGTCTATAGAAATCAGAAAGACATGAAATAGCTCCACCTACAGGTCTATATGACACATTGTAACTCTTTCCATGACTTCATATGCTACATTGTTCCCTGAACTGTAAAAGTGCTGCATCCAGTCATGGAAAATGGAATTATTTCTGATCCCGCTCCATCTTCTCGTAATGTTGTTCCTTTTTCTGTATCCACAGAAGTGCGGGACACAAACCCCCTCCCCCCCCAGCATAGTCGTCCCCCCCCCCCAGTGACAGTGTCCGCAGTCCAGCCTGGAGGGACTCCGCTTCTGGTTCTGGGACTCGTTCATACAATTTCCAACCTGGACTCCGCTGCCTCCTTTCGGTCCTGAGCTCCCCGAATTGTGCAGCATCTTCAAACGATGCCAATCCTCGCACCCCTCTGCCCCCCCCTCCTGCCCCCCTGCCCCCCCTCCTGCCCCCCCCTACCCCGCTCTGTCCACGTCCCTGCCTTTCATCTCCCGGGCCCCCTGCTCTCCGGATTTCTGCTAGGCTCGGAGATTTTGGGCTGACGGGGAGATTTTGTTTCCAGTTACTGCCAGATGTGCGGCAGTCGGGTCAGTCCTGTTATAGATGGGGGGGGGGGGAGAGTCCTCCGAAATACAGACACAGCCAGATCCATCGCATGCTACGTTTACTGGTGTGCGGAGAGGTCTGTGCGTGGATTCAGGGATCATTCACACCACGTGCGCTGGGGTGTGTGCGTTTGTGAACGCATTGCCAACGCGTGACAATAAAAAAAAATGGATCCCTCTGAGTGCCAGTTCACACCAGATGCAGTTCCGTGCGCTTTTTTTTCTGCACTAAAAATACATGCGCAGTGTTTTCCATGTATTCCAATGGCTCCAAGTCACACCATGCAGTCAGCTTCTGCCCCGGAAACTGACCGGAAACTGACTGCATGGTGTGACCTAGAGCCATTGGAAAACATGGAGAGCACTGCGCATGCATTTTTAGTGCAGAAAAAAAAAAGCGCACGGAACTGAATCTGGTGTGAACTGGCCCTTAATGAAGTTCACATCGGTGCGTTGCGTTTGCCCAGTGCTGAAAAAAAAAACTGAAGCAGGCGCAACCTTTTTACAACGTAACGCGTGCAAACATGCATGATCGCAGCGCACTGCGACTGAAAAGACTGCTTTGAATATGGTGTATTCCTTTAAAAAAAAAAAATGCAACGTGTGTAAAACGCACACCAACGCATCACAGTGCTTTACAAAAAAAAGCATGCGTTGTGGTGCGACTTTACCATATTGCTGTTGTTGGAGCGCTACCATGTAACATTTCCTTGTATTGAATAACATGATGATAAAGAATCTCATCTACTTTCAGCAATTTAGACCTCAGTACAGTGCAGATGTCACCCCCACCTCTAGGAGTGATGACCGTCATCTGTGCACCCCCCTGATCTGTGCACCCCCCTGATCTGATCTGTGCACCCCCCTGATCTGTGCACCCCCCTGATCTGATCTGTGCACCCCCCTGATCTGATCTGTGCACCCCCCTGTGCCCTGTACACCCCCCTGATCTGATCTGTGCACCCCCCTGATCTGATCTGTGCACCCCCCTGATCTGTGCACCCCCCGATCTAATCTGTGCACCCCCCTGATCTGTGCACCTCCCCGATCTGATCTGTGCACCCCCCTGATCTGATCTGTGCACCCCCCTGATCTGATCTGTGCACCTCCCTGATCTTATCTGTGCACCCCCCTGATCTGATCTGTGCACCCCCCTGATCTGATCTGTGCACCTCCCTGATCTGATCTGTGCACCCCCCTGATCTGTGCACCCCCCTGATCTGATCTGTGCACCTCCCTGATCTGATCTGTGCACCCCCTGATCTGATCTGTGCACCTCCCTGATCTGATCTGTGCACCCCCCTGATCTGTGCACCCCCCTGATCTGATCTGTGCACCCCCTGATCTGTGCACCCCCCTGATCTGATCTGTGCACCCCCCTGATCTGATCTGTGCACCTCCCTGATCTGATCTGTGCTCCCCCTGATCTGATCTGTGCACCTCCCTGATCTGATCTGTGCACCCCCCTGATCTGATCTGTACACCCCCATGATCTGATCTGTGCACCCCCCTGATCTGTGCACCCCCCTGATCTGATCTGTGCACCTCCCTGATCTGATCTGTGCACCCCCCTGATCTGATATGTGCACCCCCCGATCTGATCTGTGCACCTCCCTGATCTGATCTGTGCACCCCCCTGATCTGATCTGTGCACCTCCCTGATCTGATCTGTGCTCCCCCCTGATCTGATCTGTGCACCTCCCTGATCTGATCTGTGCACCCCCCTGATCTGATCTGTGCACCCCCCTGATCTGTGCACCCCCCTGATCTGATCTGTGCACCCCCCTGATCTGATCTGTACACCCCCCTGATCTGATCTGTGCACCTCCCTGATCTGATCTGTGCACCCCCCTGATCTGATATGTGCACCCCCCGATCTGATCTGTGCACCTCCCTGATCTGATCTGTGCATTCCCCTGATCTGATATGCACCTCCCTGATCTGATCTGTGCACCTCCCTGATCTGATCCGTGCTCCCCCCTGATCTGATCTGTACACCCCCCTGATCTGATCTGTGCACCCCCCTGATCTGATCTGTGCACCCCCCTGATCTGATCTGTGCACCCCCCTGATCTGATCTGTGCACCCCCCTGATCTGATCTGTGCACCCCCCTGATCTGATCCGTGCTCCCCCCTGATCTGATCTGTACACCCCCCTGATCTGATCTGTGCACCCCCCTGATCTGTGCACCCCCCTGATCTGATCTGTGCACCCCCCTGATCTGATCTGTACACCCCCCTGATCTGATCTGTACACCCCCCTGATCTGTGCACCCCCCTGATCTGATCTGTGCACCCCCCTGATCTGATATGTGCACCCCCCGATCTGATCTGTGCACCTCCCTGATCTGATCTGTGCACCCCCCTGATCTGATATGTGCACCCCCCTGATCTGATCTGTGCACCCCCCTGATCTGATCCGTGCTCCCACCTGATCTGATCTGTACACCCCCCTGATCTGATCTGTGCACCCCCCTGATCTGATCTGTACACCCCCCTGATCTGATCTGTACACCCCCCTGATCTGTGCACCCCCCCGATCTGATCTGTGCACCCCCCTGATCTGATCTGTACACCCCCCTGATCTGATCTGTGCACCCCCCTGATCTGTGCACCTCCCTGATCTGATCTGTGCACCCCCCTGATCTGATATGTGCACCCCCCGATCTGATCTGTGCACCTCCCTGATCTGATCTGTGCACCCCCCTGATCTGATCTGTGCACCCCCCTGATCTGATATGTGCACCCCCCTGATCTGATCCATGCTCCCCCCTGATCTGATCTGTGCACCTCCCTGATCTGATCTGTACACCCCCCTGATCTGATATGTGCACCCCCCGATCTGATCTGTGCACCTCCCTGATCTGATCTGTGCACCCCCCTGATCTGATATGTGCACCCCCCTGATCTGATCTGTGCACCCCCCTGATCTGATCCATGCTCCCCCCTGATCTGATCTGTGCACCCCCCCTGATCTGATCTGACTGTGCACCCCCCTGATCTGATCTGTGCACCTCCCTGATCTGATCTGTGCACCCCCCTGATCTGATCTGTGCTCCCCCCTGATCTGATCTGTGCACCCCCCTGATCTGATCTGTGCACCCCCCTGAGCTGATCTGTGCACCTCCCTGATCTGATCTGTGCACCCCCCTGATCTGATCTGTGCACCTCCCTGATCTGATCTGTGCACCCCCCTGATCTGATCTGTACACCCCCCTGATCTGATCTGTACACCCCCCTGATCTGATCTGTGCACCCCCCTGATCTGATTTGTGCACCTCCCTGATCTGATCTGTGCACCCTCCTGATCTGATCTGTGCACCCCCCTGATCTGATCTGTGCACCCCCCTGATCTGTGCACCCCCCTGATCTGATCTGTGCACCCCGCTGGAGGATTAGAACTTCATGATGGCGACTTCTCATACATTTAATATTCTCCTTGATTTGCTAATATTGTTACAAAAAAACAACTGATCTTACCCCCCCCCCCCCCCCCCGACAAAACCCCCCATACACAGCACTGAATTAAAAGCTTCACCCATGGCTGACCTCCCTTAACACTCAGGGTTTGATTTTTCAGAATGTGGTTCCTTTAGGTAATGGAAGTTATTGCTCCCATCATTTTTTATTTTTCAAAAGAGATCCAGCAAATTCTTTTCTTCAGCATGTCAGAATTTATAATCATTTATTGTGGAGGTCATACATATACCCGTTGCCCGTATATAAATAACTGTAATAACAAAAATAATAATAATAATATTTGTATGATATTTTTTCACAATAAATTTAATTGAGAAAGAATATTGTTGCCTCATTATTATTTTTGTATTCATATAATAATAATGATAATAATAATAATAATAATAATAATAATAATAATATTAAATAAAAATGATAATATAAAAAAATAATAAAATAAATAAATATATTTATAAATAAATAAATAAAATATTACTAATATAAAAAAAGAATACTATAAAAAAAGAATAATAATATTTTATTATTATAATTATTGTATTATTAATATTATTGTTAATATAATTATCATCATCATCATCATCATTATATGAAATAATAATAATAATACAATCAAATAACAAAATCATAATAACAATTAAACAATAATACTGATAAAATAAATAAATGTATTTATGAATAAATAAATAGTATAATATGAATATAAAAAATATATATATATATTAAATAATAATAATCATAATAATACAATAATATAATAAAATAATAATAACAAATAAAACAATAATACTAATAAAATAAATAAATGCATACATAAATAAAATAATACTAATATAAAAAATAATACTATGTATTAATAATAATAATAATAATAAAATGTTAATATTATAGTTATTGTGCTATTATTATTATTATTATTATATAGAAACTTCACCCATACCTGGCTATTTTTTTTAATTCCCTGGTAATTGTTATATATAACATGTAGAATATATATATATATATATATATATATATATATATATATATATATATATATATATATATATATATATATATATATATATATATATATTCTACATGTTATATATAACAATTACCAGGGAATTAAAAAAAATAGCCAGGTATGGGTGTTTCTATGTCTATGTGAGCTGTGACTTTTTCTAATGCATTAGCATGATTAAATTACTACAGATATTTATATTGCACCAACAACTTACACGGGACTTTATATATACTGTACATACACATCAGCCCCGCCCTCAAGGATCCAAGGTTCCTATTGCACATCCTACCAGCATATCTTTATATAGTGTAGGAGCAAACCCATGTAAGCACAGGATGAACATGCAAACCCCATGCAGAGAGCATCCTGGTTGGGATTTGAACCAGGGACCCCAGCGCTGCAAGGCAGAAGTGCTACCCATCAATCCACTGTGCTGTAGTGACAAAACCTCAACAATTTAGGCTTTCCTGTCATTCCCTGCACTTAAGAAACTGATTTATCTCACACATGTATAGCAGGGTCAGTTTATAATAGGGCTGATGAACCTATCAGCATGTCTTTGGAGTGTGGGAGAAACCCATGCAAGCAAAGGGAGAACATAGAAACTACATGCAGATGATGCCCTGCGTGGGATTTGACCCCGGTGCTGCAAGGTAAAAGTTCTAGCTTACTGAGCTGTATTGATAAAGCACCATCAATATATCTGAGGCCCCTGTCTCACACTGGTCCTGGGACTAACATGTTTTTGGAGTGTGGACGAAACTCATGCCAAAACATGCAAAGGGTGTCCTAGCCAAGATTTGAACCAAGGACCCCAGTGCTGCAGATTAATAGTGCTAACCACTAAGTCACTGTGTTGGGGCTCCCATGACCTATGGTTCCTGTACATACGGGCCTCCTTGTGCAGCCTGTCAGAAGCTGCATACAGAGCGGCCAGTTTAAATACAAGCTGGCACACTCTGTTTCAGACTTTGCAGCAGACTGAGAGGATGAGCTCACAGTGCCTCTCCTCACTTCTTGTCAGCTTGGAGCCTTGGACCAATGGTAAAGCACCGTTGGTCCAAGCTGTCCAATAAAAATTCTGCAGTGGAGGCACGCCTCTCACTGCAGTGTCATAGAAGGGGGTGTGTGTGTGTCTAAAAGACAAATACTCCCTTCCAGCCCAGCCCTCTTAAAGTGAACCTGCAGACATTTTTTTCTTCTTTCCATCTATTAAATCTTCTGCCCTTGTTGTTGTTTTAACTTTGGATAGTACAACTTTTTTTTTCTGCCAGTAAATCCCTTATACAGCCCACTTCCTGTTTCTTGTCTGGTCATTAGCCTAGGATTATGACATCATGCACAGCTCTCTCTCTCACTCTCCTGAGAGTTTGCCAGGAAGGGAGGGGGGATGAGTCATAAGAGGGTCAATGAGAGCTGCAGAGCTGGAGGTGTGCCTCTGTTTAAATCCAGGAAGTGAACAGGCAGCAGCTTCAGCTGCCCACAGTTAAAATGGATGCAGCCAGACTCAGTGGAGGGAGATTTCCGCAGCATATTTGGCAAGTACAGAATCACAGTATATATAAAATAATATGCAAAGTTGTTGGAAGGAAGCTTCAGAATGGCGAAGATGTTTTTATTACAAATTATGTGAGCAGACTGCAGTTCCTCTTTAACTACAAGGAAAAAACACATGTGTTTATAGGTATAAGATTTACCCACAATCCCATGTTTTTCTCACATAGTTAAAGCGGAGTTCTGGCGAAAATGTATTTTATTTTTTTATTTTTTTTGATCCTAGTATTATTGCTAATGAAATTCAAATAAGAGTATACAATGATCTTGATCGATTGTTCAAAGATATACATTTCTTACTGTAATATTTATTTCCTCCGTTTGTGACCGTTTCCATCATGATTGTGGGCATGTGAAGCCCAATCGAGATCGCTTCCTGGAATATCTTTGGAGAGATGCATGCTGGGTAACCAGCATGCACCTCTCGATCTTGCGCATGCGTGATTCAACGGCGGCCGTAGTACTGTACTGCCCACAGACTCCTGGGAAATGATGTGTCATTTCCCAAGAGCATAGGCGAGGGAGGAAGTCTTGAGGAGCTCCGTGGACCAGGAAGTGGCAGATTACGAGGACTACATAGCAACAGGGCGTTTAGGGTAAGTATATAAAAAAAAAAAATCCTTCTAATGTTTGTCTATAGGTTAAAAGGTGTCTTTTAAAGGAAACTTTTTTTTAGGGTGGAACTCCGCTTTAAGAGGGAGAATCTGCTGCTGCTGAAAAGATACTGTTATATTCAAGCTAAATCCTATATTATTATGCTATATATTATAAGATAATCATTTATTATTTATCTATTTACTGTGAAATTACTGGTTGGAAGTGATAACTTAAAGTGGAGTTCCACCCACTTTTACAACTCTTCAGCATCCCTCACTAAACTGTGCACTGTAAACAAATTGGATATTTTTTTATTTTTTTTCTCAGCACCTACTGTATATCTGCTGTATTCATTTTTCACTTCCTCCTCCCTGGCCGCGGCCCATCGCATCATTTCCTGTTTTCAATGCCTTCTGGGAAGGGGTGGCAACTTCCTCTGAAACTGCCGTTGCTATGGAAACCTGACCTGAACCCTATTACACTGTTTGTGCTGCACTGAGCATGTGCGAGATCTGCAAGGATGAGATCCAGGAAGAAATACAGTCTGGCTTCAGATGCCCACACTTAAGATGGCCACGGCCTGCTGGAAGTTTATAAAATAACAAACTACTGCTATAAACTAACAAAACAGACCTTAGTTTACTGACTAACTTTACTAGAATACATTAAGCTTGTGTATTATAGGGGTATTTTTATTTAAAAAGTATAATTTCGGCCGGAACACCACTTTAAAACTTCAGTAATTTGTCTGTTAAGCCATCTGCTTGAGTACAGTTTTTGAAAATATAGTAAATTACCTTAAAAATAATATATAATAATTATTATAATATAATAATATAATAAAAAATAATAAAAATAATATATAATAGTTATTTGTATATTTCATACTTATGGTAATTAACCCCTTGCCACCCAGACCAATTCTGACACTTCTCTCCTACATGTAAAAAATCATTGTTTTTTTTACTAAAAAATTACTCAGAACCCCCAAACATTATATATGTTTTTTGTTTAGGGAATAAAATGGCGGTCGTTGCAACTTTGTATGGTACACGGTATTTGCGCAGCAATTTTTCAAACGTCTTTTTTTTTGGAAAGAAACTGTTCCATGAATATATATATATATATATATATATATATATATATATATATATATAAAAACACTAAAGATAACCTGATTTTTTGTATACTATGAAAGATGATGTTACGCCAAGTAAATAGATACCTAACACGTCACGCTTTAAAATTGCGCACACTTGTGGAATGGCGCCAAACTTCAGTACTTATAAATCTCCACAGGAGACGCTTTAACATTTTTTACAGGTTCCATGTTTAGAGCTACAGAAGAGGTCTAGTGGTAGAATTATTGCTCTCGCTCTAGCGATCGCGGTGTATGTAATCTGTGTGTATCCTGCTCTGATACTAGACGGTGCCTCAGCAGCCACTCACCTCACCGCACGGCCCTGTCTCACACATACATACTAGCAGGGCTATCTTTTACGTGGGGCAAAAGGGGCAGCTGCCCTGGGCCCAGTCATTATTGAGAGGCCCAAAGCAGCTGTCCCTTGAGCCCACGCTGCCTGTAAATAGATGATGAGTAAATTTGGGTGGGACCAAGAAAATCTTTACCCAATCAATATTAAAGACAGCCCTGCATACTAGGCCCAATGAACCTACTAGTACAATCTTTGGAACGTAGAAGAAACCAAGAGAGAACATGCAAACTCCATGCAGATGTTGCCCAGGCCAGGATTTAAACGAAGGATCCCAGTGCTGCAATGCAGAAGTGCTAACCACTAAGCTGTATTTATTATCCACTGGCAACATAGGTGGTATTTTACATACACATCACTCCTTGTCCTTACAATCTAAGAAGCGCAGGGTGGTCATGCAAACTCCATGCAGATGATGTCCTTGTCAGGATTTGAACCAGGGACCCCAGTGGTGCAAGGCAGTAGTTCATTGCTAACTATTAAGCCAAATTTATAGAGTACCATAGTTTATGCAGCACTTTGCCATATATTCACATCAGCCCCTGCCCTTAAGGAGCTTACAGTCTAATCTCACATTGCAAACTCCATGCAGGTGGTGTCCTGGTCGGGATTTGAGCCAGGGACCCCCCAGTGCTAACCACTAAGATGTATTTATATCATACTGGCAACATTTGCAGTACTTTACTTACACATCACTCCTTGCCCTTACAATCTAAGAAGCACAGGGAGATCATGCAAACTCCATGCAGATGGTGTACTGGGTCAGGATTTGAACCGGGGACCCCAGTGCTGCAAGGCAGTAGTACTAACCAATGAGCTGAATTGGTATAGGACCAGCTAATAATGCAGCACTTTACCATATAATCCACATCAGTCCCTGCCCTTAAAGAGCTTACAGCCTAGTCTTACAATGCAAACTCCATGCAGTGATTGTCCTGGTCAGAATATGAACTGAGGATCCCAGTGCTGCAAGGCAAGAGTGTTAACCATTGAGCTGTATTTATATCATCATGCAACATATGCAGTACTTTATTTACACCTCACTCCCTCCCTGCCCTTCAAATTTAGAAGTACAGGGAGATCATGCAAACTCCATGCAGATGGTGTCCTGGTCAGGATTTGAACCAGGGACCCCAGTGCTGCAAGGCAGTAGTACTAACCTGAATTTATAGAGCACCAGCAATTTACTATATATTCACATCTGTTCCTGCCCTTAAGGAGCTTACAGTCTAATCTCACAATGCAAACTCCATGCAGATGGTGTCCTGGTTGAGATTTGAACCGAGAACCCCAGTGCTAACCACTAAGCTGTATTAATATCATACTGTCAACATTTGCAGTACTTTACATACACATCACTTCCTGCCCTTGCAATCTAAGAAGCACAGGGAGATCGTGCAAACTCCATGCAGATGGTGTACTGGGTCAGGATTTGAACCGGGGACCCCAGTGCTGCAAGGCAGTAGTACTAACCAATGAGCTGAATTGGTATAGGACCAGCAAATTATGCAGCACTTTACCATATAATCCACATCAGTCCCTGTCCTTAAAGAGCTTACAGCCTAGTCTTACAATGCAAACTCCATGCAGTGATTGTCCTGGTCAGAATATGAACTGAGGATCCCAGTGCTGCAAGGCAGGAGTGTTAACCATTGAGCTGTATTTATATCATCATGCAACATATGCAGTACTTTATTTACACCTCACTCCCTCCCTGCCCTTCAAATTTAGAAGTACAGGGAGATCATGCAAACTCCATGCAGATGGTGTCCTGGTCAGGATTTGAACCAGGGACCCCAGTGCTGCAAGGCAGTAGTGGTAACCCGAATTTATAATGCACCAGCAATTTACTGTATATTCACATCAGTCCTTGCCCTTAAGGAGCTTACAGTCTAATCTCACAATGCAAACTCCATGCAGATGGTGTCCTGGTCAGGATTTGAACCGGGGACCCCAGTGCTGCAAGGCAGGAGTGCTAACCAATAAGCTGAATTTGTATAACGCCAGCAAATTATGCAGCACTTTACCATATATTCACATCAGTCCCTGCCCTTCAAGAGCTTACAGTCTAGTCTTACAATGCAAACTCCATGCAGTGATCGTCCTGGTCAGCATTTGAACTGAGGACCCCCCAGTGCTGCAAGGCAGGAGTGTTAACCATTGAGCTGTATTTATATCACCCTGCAACGTATTTCATACACATCATTCCCTGCTGTTACAATCTAAGAAGCACTGGGATTTAATGCAAACTCCATGCAGATAGTGTCTTGGTCAGGATTTGCAACAGGGACCCCCAGTGCTGCAAGGCAGAAGTGCTAACCCCTAAGATGTATTTATATCCCCCTGGCAACGTGTGCAGTACTTTACTTACACATCACTCCCTGCCCTTACAATTGAGAAGCACAGGGAGATCATGCAAACTCCATGCAGATGGTGTCCTGGTCGGGATTTGAACCAGGGACCGCAGTGCTGCAAGGCAGTAGTGGTAACCCGGATTTATAGAGCACCAGCCATTTACTGTATATTCACATCAGCCCTTAAGGAGCTTACAGTCTAATCTCACAATGCAAACTCCATGCAGATGGTGTCCTGGTCGGGATTTGAACCAGGGACCGCAGTGCTAACCACTAAGTCACTGTGCTGAACTTGTAGAGCACTTTACTATATATTCACATCAGTCTTTGCCCTTAAGGAGCTTACAGTCTAAAGTCACAATGCAAACTCCATGCAGATGGTGTCCTGGTCGGGATTTGTACCCAGAGACCCCCAGTTTTGGAAGTCAGAGGTGCTAACCTCTATGCTGCCCAGAGGAGAAGCCCCGACGCCTAATGAGATGAGCTGGTGGTCTGGCCAATAGCGTTGCGGTCCCTGGAGCGGGGAGGGTTAAGCAGGAGATGATGTGTCCTTTCTATATCAGCTCACCTGGCAGAAGGCACAGCACCCAGGCGGCCAGGAGTCCTCTCCAGTGGTCCATACTCCAGACTCTCATGGTGTGTCGGTGGGGGGGATCCCTCTGCCAGACCGGTAGCCGGAGCAGCTGCCACTTTCCCACTTCAGTCTCCGTGATTCCCTGGCTCCCAAACTTTGGAGTTTCATAGCAGACAGAGGAAGTGGGAGGACCAGACTCCGGGAGGAGGTGTACAGAGGACAGATCAGTGGGCAGTAAGAGGACATTCATCATTTCATCATAAGGTCATCAATAAGAGAAAAAAGAATCTCAGCCCTTTCACTGCCCCCCCCCCCCCCCACCCCCAAAAATGTCCCCCCCGAGGCAGATCATCCGCAGAGATGAAGAAACTGGGACGGCGGCGGATTTCGTCGGCAAATATTTGCGTTACCTGCTCATCTTTTATCATCTTGGCACCATGGTGGCCAAAGCATCTGCTGAGGTTCAGATTCCATGGTGGCCTGAGTTATGTCACCATTCCACATCTGGATTTAATGGAGAAAATGAGAATATGCCGGAGTGATTCCTAAATATCCCCCCGAAAGGAATGAAAACAAAGAATCTATGGGGACATCTACCAGATAAAGTGGAACTCCAGACTTCCCTTATTTTCTAGTGTTGGATGGGAAGGGTTAGAGCCTCTGTTGTGTTTTTGCAGGTTGTGTCTTTGGAGGTTTCCTTTTGAGGATGAGGAAGAGGAGATTTCACCAGGGGGGGTCACAGACAGCAATAAAATCTGACCCGATCTACGTGATACAAATCAAAATGACAGTGGTACTAAAAGCAAAGTAAAAAAACGACACATATGATGCAGCCTGTCACTAGAATTCACTCAGAAGTGTTTTTTTTCCTGATGGGGACACTGATGTAAGGGGGACTCTGATGGGGACACTGATGTAAGGAGGGCTCTGATGGGGACACTGATGTAAGGGGGACTCTGATGGGGACACTGATGTAAGGGAGGTCTCTGATGGGGACACTGATGTAAGGGGGGACTCTGATGAGGACACTGATGTAAGGGGGGAGGACTCTGATGGGGACACTGATGTAATGGGGAGGGACTCTGATGAGGACACTGATGAAAGGGGGGACTCTGATGGGGACACTGATGTAAGGGAGGTCTCTGATGGGGACACTGATGTAAGGGGGGAGGACTCTGATGAGGACACTGATGTAAGGGGGGAGGACTCTCATGGGGATACTGATGTAAGGGAGGTCTCCGATTGGGACACTGATGTAAGGGGGGAGGACTCTGATGGGGACACTGATGTAATGGGGAGGGACTCTGATGAGGACACTGATGTATGGGGGGACCCTGATGGGGACACTCATGTAAGGGAGGTCTCTAATGGAGACCCTGATGTAAGGGGGACTCTGATGGGGACACTGATGTAAGGGAGGTCTCTGATTGGGACCCTGATGTAAGGGGGGAGGAATGTGATGGGGACACTGATGTAAGGGGGGGACTCTGATGGGGACACTGATGTAAGGGGGACTCTGATGGGGACACTGATGTAAGGGAGGACTCTGATGGGGACCCTGATGTATGGGGGAGGGACTCTGATGAGCACACTGATGTAAGGGGGGGACCCTGATGGTGACACTGATGTAAGGGGGGAGGACTCTGATGGGGACACTGATGTATGGGGGGACCCTGATGGTGACACTGATGTAAGGGGGGAGGACTCTGATGGGGACACTGATGTAAGGGGGGTGACTCTGATGGGGACACTGATGTAAGGGGGACTCTGATGGGGACCCTGATGTAAGGGGGAGGGACTCTGATGAGGACACTGATGTAAGGGAGGTCTCTGATGGGGACCCTGATGTAAGGGGGAGGGACTCTGATGAGGACACTGATGTAAGGGAGGTCTCTGATGGGGACACTCATGTAAGGGGGGGACTCTGATGGGGACACTGATGTAAGGGGGACTCTGATGGGGACACTGATGTAAGGGGGACTCTGATGGGGACACTGATGTAAGGGGGACTCTGATGGGGACACTGATGTAAGGGAGGACTCTGATGGGGACCCTGATGTAAGGGGGAGGGACTCTGATGAGGACACTGATGTAAGGGGGACTCTGATGGGGACACTGATGTAAGGGAGGTCTCTGATGGGGACCCTGATGTAAGGGGGAGGACTCTGATGGGGACACTGATGTAAGGGAGGTCTCTGATGGGGACACTGATGTAAGGGGGGACTCTGATGGGGACACTGATGTAAGGGAGGTCTCTGATGGGGACACTGATGTAAGGGGGGACTCTGATGGGGACACTGATGTAATGGAGGACTCTGATGAGGACACTGATGTAAGGGGGAGGACTCTGATGGGGACACTGATGTAAGGGGGAGGGACTCTGATGAGGACACTGATGTATGGGGGGACCCTGATGGGGACACTGATGTAAGGGAGGTCTCTGATTGGGACCCTGATGTAAGGGGGGAGGACTCTGATGGGGACACTGATGTAAGGGGGGGACTCTGATGGGGACACTGATGTAAGGGAGGTCTCTGATTGGGACCCTGATGTAAGGGGGGAGGACTCTGATGGGGACACTGATGTAAGGGGGGGACTCTGATGGGGACACTGATGTAAGGGGGACTCTGATGGGGACACTGATGTAAGGGGGAGGGACTCTGATGAGGACACTGATGTAAGGGAGGACTCTGATGGGGACCCTGATGTAAGGGGGAGGGACTCTGATGAGGACACTGATGTAAGGAAAGTCTCTGATGGGGACCCTGATGTAAGGGGGAGGACTCTGATGGGGACACTGATGTAAGGGGTGGGGGGACTCTGATGGGGACACTGATGTAAGGGAGGTCTCTGATGGGGACACTGATGTAAGGGGGGACTCTGATGGGGACACTGATGTAATGGAGGACTCTGTTGGGGAAACTGATGTAAGGGAAGTCTCTGATGGGGACATTGATGTAAGGAGGGGGGCTCTGATATAATGGGGGGCTCTGATGGGGACACTGGTGTAAGGGGGGGCTCTGATGAGAACACTGGTGTAAGGAGGGGCTCTGATAAAACAACTGATGTAAGGAATACTCTGATAGGAACCCTGATGTAAGGGGGGGACTCTGATGGGGATCCTGATGTTAAGAGGGACTCTGATAAACTCTGATGGGGACATTAATGTGAGGGAAGACTCTGGTGGGAACACTGATGAAAGTAGGGCTTTGTTAGGGACACTGATATACAAGTGGAGTCTGATGGGGACACTGAGTTTGATGTAAGGGGGCACTGATGTAACAGGGGACTCTAATAAAACAGTAAGGAGGACTATGATAGAAACACTGATGTAAGGAGGACTCTGACAGGGACACTGATGTAAGGGGGGGCTCTAATGTAAGAGGGAATCTGATATAAGGGGGGGGCTCTGATACATAGTTACATAGTAGGTGAGGTTGAAAAAAGACACAAGTCCATCAAGTCCAACCCATGTGTGTGATTATGTGTCAGTATTACATTACATATCCCTGTATATTGCGGTCATTCAGGTGATTATCTAATAGTTTCTTGAAACTATCGATGCTCCCTGCTGAGACCACCGCCTGTGGAAGGGAATTCCACATCCTTGCCGCTCTTACAGTAAAGAACCCTCTACATAGCTTAAGGTTAAACCTCTTTTCTTCTAATTTTAATGAGTGGCCACGAGTCTTGTTAAACTCTCTTCCGCGGAAACATTTTCTCCCTATTGTGGGGTCACCAGTCGGGTATTTGTAAATTGAAATCATATCCCCTCTCAAGCGTCTCTTCTCCAGAGAGAATAAGTTCAGTGCTCACAACCTTTCCTCATAACTAAGATCCTCCAGACCCTTTATTAGCTTTGTTGCCCTTCTTTGTACTCGCTCCATTTCCAGTACATCCTTCCTGAGGACTGGTGCCCAGAACTGGACAGCATACTCCAGGTGCGGCCGGACCAGAGTCTTGTAGAGCGGGAGAATTATTGTTTTATCTCTGGAGTTGATCCCCTTTTTAATGCCAATATTCTGTTTGCTTTGTTAGCAGCAGCTTGGCATTGCTGAGCCTATCATCTACTAGGACCCCCAGGTCCTTTTCCATCCTAGATTCCCCCAGAGGTTCTCCCCCAGTGTATAGATTGCATTCATATTTTTGCCACCCAAATGCATTATTTTGCATTTTTCTACATTGAACCTCATTTGCCATGTAGTTGCCCACCCCATTAATTTGTTCAGGTCTTTTTGCAAGATTTCCACATCCTGCGGAGAAGTTATTGCCCTGCTTAGCTTAGTATCGTCTGCAAATACAGAGATTGAACCATTTACCCCATCCTTCAGGTCGTTTGTGCACAAATTAAATAGGATTGGTCCCAGCACAGAACCCTGGGGAACCCCACTACCCACCCCTGACCATTCCGAGTACTCCCCATTTATCACCACCCTCTGAACTCGCCCTTGTAGCCAGTTTTCAATCCATGTACTCACCCTATGGTCCATGCCAAGGGACCTTATTTTGTACAGTAAACGTTTATGGGGAACTGTGTCAAATGCTTTTGCAAAATCCAGATACACCACGTCTACGGACCTTCCTTTATCTAGATGGCAACTCACCTCCTCATAGAAGGTTAATAGATTGGTTTGGCAAGAATGATTCTTCATGAATCCATGCTGATTACTGCTAATGATATTGTTCTTATCACTAAAATCTTGTATATAGTCCCTTATCATCCCCTCCAAGAGTTTACATACTATTGATGTTAGGCTAACTGGTCTGTAATTTCCAGGGATGTATTTTGGGCCCTTTTTAAATATTGGTGCTACATTGGCTTTTCTCCAATCAGCTGGTACCATTCCAGTCAGTAGACTGTCTGTAAAAATTAGGAACAACGGTCTGGCAATCACCTGACTGAGTTCCCTAAGTACCCTCGGATGCAAGCCATCTGGTCCCGGTGATTTATTAATGTTAAGTTTCTCAAGTCTAATTTTAATTCTGTCCTCTGTTAACCATGGAGGTGCTTCCTGTGTTGTGTCATGAGGATAAACACTGCAGTTTTGGTTACTGAAGCCCCCCGATTCACTCGTGAAGACTGAGGAGAAGAATAAATTCAATACCTTCGCAATCTCCCCATCCTTTGCAACCAGATGTCCTTCCTCATTCTTTATGGGGCCAATATGGTCTGATGTAAGGGGTCATCTGATATAAGGGGGGACTTGGATGTAAGAGGGGACTCAGATATAAGGGGGGACTCGGATAAAAGGGGGGACTCGGATGTAAGAGGGGACTCGGATATAAGCGGGAATCTTATATAAGGGAGAATCTGATATAAATGGGGACTCTGATGTAAGGGGGGACTCAGATGTAAGGGGGGACTCAGATATAAGGGGGAATCTGATATAAGCAGGGACTCGGATATAAGGGGGAATCTGATATAAGGGGGGACTCCTATGTTAGGGGTAATCTTATATAAGAGGGGACTCGGATGTAAGGGGTAATCTGATATAAGGGGTGGACTCGGATGTAAGGGGTAATCTGATATAAGGGGGGACTCTGATGTAAGGGGTAATCTGATATAAGCGGGAACGCTGATATAAGGGGGGACTCGGATGTAAGGGGTAATCTGATATAAGGCGGGGACTAGGATGTAAGGGGTAATCTGATATAAGGGGGGACTCGGATGTAAGGGGTAATCTGATATAAGGGGGGGACTCAGATGTAAGGGGTAATCTGATATAAGGGGGGACTCTGATGTAAGGGGTTATCTGATATAAGCGGGAACGCTGATATAAGGGGGGACTCGGATGTAAGGGGTAATCTGATATAAGGGGGGACTCTGATGTAAGGGGTTATCTGATATAAGCGGGAACGCTGATATAAGGGGGGACTCGGATGTAAGGGGTAATCTGATATAAGGGGGGACTCTGATGTAAGGGGTAATCTGATATAAGGGGGGACTCGGATGTAAGGGGTAATCTGATATAAGGGGGGGACTAGGATGTAAGGGGTAATCTGATATAAGGGGGGACTCTGATGTAAGGGGTAATCTGATATAAGCGGGAACGCTGATATAAGGGGGGACTCGGATGTAAGGGGTAATCTGATATAAGGGGGGACTCTGATGTAAGGGGTAATCTGATATAAGGGGGGACTCTGATGTAAGGGGTAATCTGATATAAGGGGGGGACTAGGATGTAAGGGGTAATCTGATATAAGGGGGGACTCTGATGTAAGGGGTAATCTGATATAAGCGGGAACGCTGATATAAGGGGGGACTCGGATGTAAGGGGTAATCTGATATAAGGGGGGACTCTGATGTAAGGGGTAATCTGATATAAGGGGGGACTCTGATGTAAGGGGTAATCTGATATAAGCAGGAACGCTGATATAAGGGGGGACTCGGATGTAAGGGGTAATCTGATATAAGGGGGACTCTGATGTAAGGGGTAATCTGATATAAGGGGGACTCTGATGTAAGGGGTAATCTGATATAAGGGGGGACTCGGATGTAAGGGGTAATCTGATATAAGGGGGGACTCTGATGTAAGGGGTAATCTGATATAAGCAGGAACGCTGATATAAGGGGGGACTCGGATGTAAGGGGTAATCTGATATAAGGGGGGATTCTGATGTAAGGGGTAATCTGATATAAGGGGGGACTCTGATGTAAGGGGTAATCTGATATAAGCGGGAACGCTGATATAAGGGGGGACTCGGATGTAAGGGGTAATCTGATATAAGGGGGACTCTGATGTAAGGGGTAATCTGATATAAGGGGGACTCTGATGTAAGGGGTAATCTGATATAAGCGGGAACGCTGATATAAGGGGGGACTCGGATGTAAGGGGTAATCTGATATAAGGGGGGATTCTGATGTAAGGGGTAATCTGATATAAGGGGGGACTCGGATGTAAGGGGTAATCTGATGTAAGGGGGGAATCTGATATAAGGGGGACTCTGATATAAGGGGGACTCTGATGCAAGGGGAATCTGATATAAGGGGGGATCTGATATAAGGGGGGAATCTGATATAAGGGGGAATCTGATGTAAGGAGAATCTGATATAAGGGGGGGCACTGATGTAGGGGGGACTCTGCTGATTGGTCTTGATAAAGTTCCTTCTTTTTTGCTCTGAATCATATCATGCTGATTACAAAAACGCTTTCATTCATTTACATTGTATTCATTTTTCTGGCCCTCCTACTGAATAGTTTGGAGAATTCTGATCTAAGAGAAGAGAAGGTAAAAAAAAATTAAAAATGACCGGAGTTTTCGATTCTCTTCTCTATCCAAAAATAAAAAACAAACACAAATTTGCCCTCAGATCTTCTCTGAGCCATCCTTCACTATATGAAGCAGTGCCCGGCGTTCACCCCTCCATGTTCTTGTATTGTGCCCGGAGTCCTGTGATGTCACACAGCGCTCAGATAACGTACAGGAGCTGCTCTGTGCATGCGCGGGCACTTGTGTCTCCAACAGACTTCCTGTTCATCTCAACCATCTTGAAGTTTGTAAAGGTACTTTGTGAAGATCGCACACATTTACCTCCCTGAATTCTGTGACCCGGAGTCACTATGACCTGTGAGTAGGCACTGCTGTGTCACACATTTCACAGAGCCCGCCTTCTAAGAGGAGGAGTTTCAGGGGTGGAGTCAGTACAGGAATTACTGCTTTCAGGCAGCAAAGTATCATGGGATGTGTAGTCCTTAGAAATGGAGGAGAGACGTTGCAAAGCATGCTGGGAATCCAGGAAGTTGTGGAAAGAGGCGGCCAGCAGACAGGCAGCACTCACAACATGAAAGGAGATTTTTCAAGTAATCGTATATTGGATTGTCAAATATAAATATTATTTGTAGACATGTGCACTGCCAAAAAAATGTGTTTGTTTTTGTTTCATTTGTTTTTTGTTTTGTTTTCTGCATTTTTCGGATAATTCGTTATGAGCGATATTTGTTATTTAAAAAAATTTCGTAAATTTGAGAAATTAAAAAATTTCCAAAATTCGTAAATAAGAACGAAATTCCGAAAATAAGAAAGAAGATCCAAAAATTTGAAAGAGCGAAAATCCAAAAACAAGAACCAAAAATCCGAAAATTCAAAAATACAAAAATCTTAAATAATAACTAACTAATTAGCTAATAATAACTAATAATTTATAGGTATTGGGATTTCCTTTCAAATTTGGCTGTTAGTGAAGGTAACGAATACGAATTTATCCAAAGTTACGAATTATCCGAAATAACGAATGCCGCATCATCAAATTGAATGGAACGTAACAAATGAATAATAATAAATAATAATAAAAAGGTTTTATTATTATTAATTATTTTTTATTATTAAATAATTACGTTCAATTCGTTTAGATGCGGCATTTGTTATTTAAGATAATTCGTAAATTTGAAAATAAGAATGAAAACACGAAAATACGAAAGAAGATCCGTAAATTCGAAAAGAACGAAAATCCAAAACAAGAACAGAAATCCGAAAATTCGAAAATCCTAAAATCTGAAATAATAACTAACTAACTAACGACCTAATAATAACTAATAAATTATAGGTATTGGGATTTCCTTTCAAATTTGGCTGTTAGTGAACGTAACGAATACGAATTTATCCGAAGTTACCAATTATCCAATATAACGAATGCCGCATCTAAAATGCATGGAACTTATGTAAAATAATTGTGTAGAATAATACTTGTCTATGTGTTTTACTTCAAATGACAGTTTGGGAGTCGGCAGTTACATTAAAAAAAATATAATGTAAAATTAACAAGGGACACCAACATAGTTGTATCTTTGATCTTAAAAACTACGGGATAATGATGTTGTGGTAACTTCCTCAAAAAAAAAAATAATAATAAGCATAATAATATTATTCTTGATATCACTAGAAAGAAAAGCCTTTGAAAATGTGTTTGCAATAACTCCATCAGTATCACCAGCAAAGCAGCTTCATTATTATCCCATTAAAGAAGAAGAGAATTGTGCGCTGCATTTGGAGATTTCATAATTTGCCGCGTCACCAATGTTAATTCTCCATTGCGAACGCGAGTTTACAAGACCGACCGAATCTGCTTCCGAGCATGGGTGTTTGTACTTTTGGACTTTTGTCCGACGGACTTGTGTACACACGCTTGGAAAATCTGACAACAGACATTTGTCCGCGGAAAATTTGAGAACCTGCCATCCAACATTTGTCCGGTCTTACCTGCCAACAGCCTGACATTGAACATTTCCCGTCGGAAAGCCCGATCGTGTGTATGAGGCTTTAGACTCCTAGAGACCTCCTGTCTCTCTCCTGGAGCCGTCTCCACCTGGGACTCTCCCGACTCCAAGCCCAGGCCTCCTGTCTGTAGGGTGGGGCTGTCTCCATGTGCGAGCCCTGAGCTCTCTTCTTGAGAGGAATATAAACCCACCCCACAGGTGTGCAAAATCAGGCATACCTTGCTAATATACACTGTTACACCGGGTCGCCTCTCCACAATAAATATATATATATATATATATATATATAAACACACAGTTTACAGTCAGGTCCATATATATTGGGACATCAACACAATTTTAATCTTTTTGGCTCTATACACCACCACAATGGATTTGAAATGAAATGAACAAGATGTGCTTTAACTGCAGACTTTCAGCTTTAATCTGAGGGTATTTACATCCAAATCAGGTGAACGGTGTAGGAATTGCAACAGTTTGTATATGTGCCTCCCACTTTTTAAGGGACCAAAAGTAATGGGACAATTGGCTGCTCAGCTGTTCCATGGCCAGGTGTGTGTTATTCCCTCATTATCCCATTTACAAGTAGCAGATAAAAGGTCCAGAGTTCATTTCAAGTGTGCTATTTGCATTAGGAATCTGTTGCTGTCAACTCTCAATATGAGATCCAAAGAGCTGTCACTATCAGTGAAGCAAGCCATCATTAGGCTGATAAAAACAAAACAAACCCATCAGAGAGATAGCAAAAACATTAGGTGTGGCCAAATCAACTGTTTGGAACATCCTCAAAAAGAAAGAACGCACCGGTGAGCTCAGCAACACCAAAAGACCCGGAAGGCCACGGAAAACAACTGTGGTGGATGACCGAAGAATTCTGAAGAAAACACATTTCACAACAGTTGGCCAGATGAAGAACACTCTCCAGGAGGTAGGTGTATGTGTGTCAAAGTCAACAATCAAGAGAAGACTTCACCAGAGTGAATACAGAGGGTTCACCACAAGATGTAAACCATTGGTGAGCCTCAAAAACAGGAAGGCCAGATTAGAGTTTGCCAAACAACATCTAAAAAAGCCTTCACAGTTCTGGAACAACATCCTATGGACAGATGAGACCAAGATCAACTTGTACCAGAGTGATGGGAAGAGAAGAGTATGGAGAAGGAAAGGAACTGCTCATGATCCAAAGCACACCACCTCATCAGTGAAGCATGGTGGTGGTAGTGTCATGGCGTGGGCATGTATGGCTGCCAATGGAACTGGTTCTCTTGTATTTATTGATGATGTGACTGCTGACAAAAGCAGCAGGATGAATTCTGAAGTGTTTCGGGCAATATTATCTGCTCATATTCAGCAAAATGTTTCAGAACTCATTGGACGGCGCTTCACAGTGCAGATGGACAATGACCCGAAGCATACTGCGAAAGCAACCAAAGAGTTTTTTAAGGGAAAGAAGTGGAATGTTATGCAATGGCCAAGTCAATCACCTGACCTGAATCCGATTGAGCATGCATTTCACTTGCTGAAGACAAAACTGAAGGGAAAATGCCCCAAGAACAAGCAGGAACTGAAGACAGTTGCAATAGAGGCCTGGCAGAGCATCACCAGGGATGAAACCCAACGTCTGGTGATGTCTATGCGTTCCAGACTTCAGGCTGTAATTGACTGCAAAGGATTTGCAACCAAGTATTAAAAAGTGAAAGTTTGATGGATGATTGTTAATCTGTCCCATTACTTTTGGTCCCTTAAAAAGTGGGAGGCACATATACAAACTGTTGTAATTCCTACACCGTTCACCTGATTTGGATGTAAATAGCCTCAAATTAAAGCTGAAAGTCTGCAGTTAAAGCACATCTTGTTCGTTTCATTTTAAATCCATTGTGGTGGTTTATAGAGCCAAAAAGATTAGAATTGTGTCGATGTCCCAATATTTATGGATCTGACTGTATATTGGTCCAAGCTGAACAGATGTACCGTATCTATGCAAATATATGCATTTTCATATTTTCATTCAATATGAATTCAGTTTTAAGTTCACGGACCTGTTTTTCGAAGGCCACATGTTCCTTATTTGGTGCTCTTGAACATCATCCATCAGTAACATAGAACATTCCCTGGTTGGGCTTTCATAACTGAACAGGATTTTTGATACACAGTAGCGGAAAAGAGATTTCATGGTAATAAAACTGAGAAAAGTTTCAACACGGCAGTCAGATTGTTTCAATATTTATTGAGTAATTCGACCCCAGCCGGCAATCGTGCCACATTCTTCTTCATATACAGAAAAGATCATATAGGGTAAAGAAAACTCGATCGAATAAAAAAAAAAAAGAAACACAACGGGTCAAAAATGACTCAAAGATAAAAATAAGTGGAGACTGAATGTGCTCTCCCAGTTCTGGATCACATATCGCTCTTCCGGACCCAGAAAACCCGCAAGAAATTTCACATTTAACCCTTCAACGCCACGATGTGTGCCGATGGCAGTAGGTGATCTCATCCCCTCGGCACGGGAACGCGGTGCGATCACCGGACGGGAAGGGTTGATGGGAATAAATGTGGACTGATGTGAGGATGGGGAAGGAATTTGCACAGGAATATTTAATCTGTTTATAGCATACCTTGCGCAATGTGAGGGACAGACAGGAATGTTCAGGAGAGAGATGGAACAGGCCTCCGAGGACAGATGTGGATCCGAGGAACTGTCTATAAATCAGGGAATAAAGCTCCAATTAAGGGACAGATGATAAACCCTTTGGAATGTCACCATGTGCCACGGAGATGATCTAACCAGCGATTCATCTTTATCATCAAGAGTTTTCCACACGAGCTGATGGAACATTTTGAGCTTCAGCCCACCAATGACATAAACCGTACCCATTAACCCCTTATAGTCCTAAGTGCCATCACTGGTAAAGAAGAACAATTATAATTTGTAGAGATGAACAGATTGATGTAAGTCGGAGGTCCCCAATCTACGGCCCGTGGGTCACATTGGACCCGCTACAAGATTTTATCTGACCCTCAGCTAGGGTCAGTGGCCTGTATTTATTGTGCATGGATTGAGGATTAAGGTCAGCAGAAGCTGCCTGTGGTCTCTGCTTCAACCCCATCCCATGTAAATGGAGACCGTGATGTAAGAGGGACTCTGCTGATTATCCCGATGTAAGGGGAGCTTTGATGGGGACTCTAATGTAAGGGAGGACTCTGATGGGGACACTGATGTAAGAGGGGGGCTCTGATGGGGACACTGATGTAAGAGGGGGGCTGTGATGGGGACACTGATGTAAGAGGGGGACTCTGATGGGGACACTGATGTAAGGAGGGCTTTGATGGGGACTCTAATGTAAGGAGGACACTGACGGGGACACTGATGTAAGAGGGGGACTCTGGTGGGGACACTGATATAAGAGGGGGGGCTCTGATGGGGACACTGATGTAAGGGGGCTGTGATGGAGACACTACTGTAAGAGGGGGACTCTGATGGGGACACTGATGTAAGAGGGGGGCTCTGATGGGGACACTGATGTAAGAGGGGGGCTCTGATGGGGACACTGCTGTAAGAGGGGGACTCTGATGGGGACACTGATGTAAGAGGGGGGCTCTGATGGGGACACTGATGTAAGAGGGGGGCTCTGATGGGGACACTGCTGTAAGAGGGGGACTCTGATGGGGACACTGCTGTAAGAGGGGGACTCTGGTAGGGACACTGATGTAAGAGGGAGGGCTCTGATGGGGACACTGCTGTAAGAGGGGGACTCTGATGGGGACACTGCTGTAAGAGGGGGACTCTGGTAGGGACACTGATGTAAGAGGGGGGCTCTGATGGGGACACTGATGTAAGAGGGGGGCTCTGATGGGGACACTGATGTAAGAGGGAGGGCTCTGATGGGGACACTGATGTAAGAGGGGGGCTCTGATGGGGACACTGATGTAAGAGGGAGGGCTCTGATGGGGACACTGATGTAAGAGGGGGGCTCTGATGGGGACACTGCTGTAAGAGGGGGGCTCTGATGGGGACACTGCTGTAAGAGGGGGACTCTGATGGGGACACTGATGTAAGAGGGGGGCTCTGATGGGGACACTGCTGTAAGAGGGGGGCTCTGATGGGGACACTGCTGTAAGAGGGGGACTCTGATGGGGACACTGATGTAAGAGGGGGGCTCTGATGGGGACACTGCTGTAAGAGGGGGACTCTGATGGGGACACTGATGTAAGAGGGGGGCTCTGATGGGGACACTGCTGTAAGAGAGGGACTCTGATGGGGACACTGCTGTAAGAGGGGGACTCTGGTAGGGACACTGATGTAAGAGGGGGGCTCTGATGGGGACACTGATGTAAGAGGGGGGCTCTGATGGGGACACTGCTGTAAGAAGGGGACTCTGATGGGGACACTGCTGTAAGAGGGGGACTCTGGTAGGGACACTGATGTAAGAGGGGGACTCTGATGGGGACACTGCTGTAAGAGGGGGACTCTGATGGGGACACTGATGTAAGAGGGGGGCTCTGATGGGGACACTGATGTAAGAGGGGGGCTCTGATGGGGACACTGCTGTAAGAAGGGGACTCTGATGGGGACACTGCTGTAAGAGGGGGACTCTGGTAGGGACACTGATGTAAGAGGGGGACTCTGATGGGGACACTGCTGTAAGAGGGGGACTCTGATGGGGACACTGATGTAAGAGGGAGGGCTCTGATGGGGACACTGATGTAAGAGGGGGGCTCTGATGGGGACACTGCTGTAAGAGGGGGACTCTGATGGGGACACTGATGTAAGAGGGAGGGCTCTGATTGGGACTCTGATGTAAGGGAGAGAAGGTTGGAGACCCTAACATAAAGGGCAACTCTGATAGGGACCTCGATGTAATGGAGGACTCTGATGGAGATTTTCTTCAGCCTGCGAATAGTTGTAAAAATTATAATGTGGCCCTAGTACTGAAAGGTTTGGAGGCCCTGATTTATGTAACGGGGATTCTCCTTGCCCATCTAGGCACCTTCCAATGCAATCTTTATAAGTAGGTCAGGACCATACTTTTTATTCTCTTAGTACCGCCTATTCCATGGGCCCTCCAGCCTATGGTCCAAGGGCCACATCTGACTCGCTACAAGATTTTACCCAGCTCACAGCAACTAGTCTAATATTTGCTTCATACACTATATTGTCAAAAGTATTGGGACACCTGCCTTTACACGCACATGAACTTTAATGACATCCCAGTCTTAGTCCGTAGGGTTCAATATTGAGTTGGCTCCGCCCTTTGCAGCTATAACAGCTTTAACTCTTCTGGGAAGACTGTCCGCAAGGTTTAGGAGTGTGTCTATGGGAATGTTTGACCATTCTTCCAGAAGAACAGAGGTCAGGCACTGATGTTGGACGAGAAGGCCTGGCTTGCAGTCTCCACTCTAATTCATCCCAAAGGTGTTCTATCAGGTTGAGGTCAGGACTCTGTGCCGGCCAGTCAAGTACCTCCACCTCAAACTCGCTCATCCATGTCTTTATGGACCTTGCTTTGTGCACTGGTGCGCAGTCATGTTGGAACAGGAAGGGGCCATCCCCAAACTGTTCCCACTAAGTTGGGAGCATGAAATTGCCCAAAATGTCTTGGTATGCTGACACCTTAAGTGTTCCTTTCACTAGAACTAAGGGACCAAGTCCAACCCCTGAAAAACAACCCCCCACCATAATCCCCCCTCCACCAAACGATTTGGACCAGTGCACAAAGCAAGGTCCATAAAGACATGGATGAGTGAGTTTGGAGTTGAGGAACTTGACTGGCCTGCACAGAGTCCTGACCTCAACCTGATAGAACACCTTTGGGATGAATTAGAGTGGAGACTGCGAGCCAGGCCTTCTCGTCCAACATCAGTGCCTGGCCTCACAAATGTGCTTCTGGAAGAATGGTCAAACTTTCCCATAGACACACTCCTAACCCTTGTGGACGGCCTTCCCAGAAGAGTTGGTGGACCAACTCAATATTGAGCCCTACGGACTAAGACTGGGATGCCATTAAAGCCCATGTGCGTGTAAAGGCAGGCCAATACATTTGACAATATAGTGTACATTTCCACGGTTCAGATGGGCTGGCCACAAGCACCATAACAACCAATGACGCCAAGCGGCCAGAACACACGTCGTTATTTGTTGCTATTGTGTTGGCCTCCAGGCCAACCGCACCATGAAAACACATATTGTTATCATGAATGGCTTCACCTCTGCTACTTACTACCTACTCTCCAAAAATACTGTATATCATGTTTGGGCTTTCTAAGTAATTTTCTAGCAAGAAATTATAGTTTTAACACGTAAGTGAAAAATTTGAAAAAGTGTCCCGGACAGCAAGTGGTTTTAATGGTCTCAATAAAAGCATTCCAAGGGATTTGGCAATGGAGAAAACAGAAAGACAAGTCCGAAAAAAAAAATCCCAGTTTCCCGTACTATCCTATAGATTCCATAGAGACGGCACAGAACTCACAGCTTACACTTTGTGACATCGTCCCCTCAATGTTTATTCATCATGATTTGAAGCTCCCGCATTCCCAGGCTGGAGTACAGGCTCTGGGTCCCTATCTAAGGCTCCCATCTCCTTATAACGAATGGCGTGAATGGAGCATTGTGAGGTTGGCTGGAGAGCCATCCTCGGGGAACGCAAAAGGAAGGAAAAGAGAAGAAGTTCTAATCAGAAGACATTCTATGGAATAACCAACCTTCTGTGCCAATGGCTTCTCGTTTATTGAATGAGTCAATGTTTGGTAATGCAGCAAGACGTTCTATTTCTACGTTTGTTATGTGCGGTGTAGTTATAATGAGACTCTTACAACGGAAGGTCATTTAAAGTGTCACTAAACCCACATTATGAAAAACGATCAATAAATGCTGTATTCCATGTTGTCCATACTTACCGGTGGCGGCTGGTGCTCAAAATTTGGGGGGGGGGCACGAACAAACTGAAGAATTCTAAAAAAAAACATCAATTACAGCCACTGTGCCCATCAATTGCCATCACTATACCATCAAACACAGCCACTGTGCCATCAAACGCAGCCACTGTGCCCATCAATTGCCACCACTGTGCCATCAAACGCAGCCACTGTGCCCATCAATTGCCACCACTGTGCCATCAAACGCAGCCACTGTGCCCATCAAACGCAGCCACTGTGCCCATCAAACACAGACACTGTGCCCATCAAACACAGACACTGTGCCTAGCAACTACAACTACTGTGCCCATCAAATGCAGCCACTGTGCCCATCAAACACAGCCACTGTGCTAATCAAATACAGCCACTGTGCCCATCAAACACAGCCACTGTGCCCATCAAACACAGACACTATGCCCATCAAATGCAGCCACTGTGCCCATCAAACGCAGCCACTGTGCCCATCAAACACAGACACTGTGCCCATCAAACACAGACACTGTGCCTAGCAACTACAACTACTGTGCCCATCAAATGCAGCCACTGTGCCATCAAATACAGCCACTGTGCCCATCAAACACAGCCACTGTGCCCATCAAACACAGACACTATGCCCATCAAATGCAGCCACTGTGCCCATCAAATGCAGCCTCACTGTGCCCATCAAATGCAGCCTCACTGTGCCCCATCAAATGCAGCCTCACTGTGCCCCATCAAATGCAGCCTCGCTGTGCCCCATCAAATGCAGCCTCACTGTGCCCCGTCTCATACTTACTTACCGTACAGGCAGCTCCCCTTGGGCCGCGCGTTCCACGGAGCTGCCGAAGTCACTTCCGGTTTCCCTCTACAGCAGGGAAACCGGAAGTAACCTCTTAACTTGAACAACAAAGCTCCCGCCCGTAGTAATACTATGGGCGGAGGCTGTTCGGCGCTTTGGAATGCGCCACAAAGCAGGTAAAAAGCCTGAAAATGAGGCTCCTCATCTGCAATCTCGTGATTGCATTGACATGACGCTTCCCATAGTGCACTGTGTCACAAGAACATTTTTTTCTATTTTTTTTTTTTTAAGGGGCCTTTTAAAAAAATATATATTTTTTTAAAATTATTTGTGACTGCTGGGTGGTGGTGGTGGTGGGGGGGGACGGCGCCCATGCATCCCCTATGGACGGGCTGCCACTGATACTCACTCAGTCACCATGAGATTCCTTTTCTGTATTCTATAAAAAAACTTGGTTGATCCTGCTGCTCTCTATCTGCCCCTTCTGTCCATGTCTCCAATTCAGCCAGGGATTTAGCAGCTGTGGTGGCAGCTCTGCACATGCTCAGTTTTTAGTGAGTTTCTATGCTGAGCATTTCCTCCCTATCAAATCTGAGCAGCCCATGTGACTATAGAGTCACACACACATGTGGGCGTATACACAGAGGTAAATGACAGCCCACTCCCTCCCTCCCTCCTCCATGCTCACTAAACAGCTAAACACAATGGGGGGGCGGCATATTACATGTACATTGATGGAGGCTTTGCCTCCCTCTTATTCTAAAAAACAGGCTGGGGGGGGGGGGGGTGACACAGCCTGTGATTGGCAGAAATACGCCCACACCATTGTTATTGCCAAAAATAATAAAGGTTTGATTTCAAATATATATTTGTATGACAATTTAAAACAGTTTATTGATATTAATTATTTATTATTATTCTGTACTCTGTATTCCAAAGGCTGTTTTTTTTTTTTTTGACCAGCAGCAGAGGACTAGAAGCTCCTTCTGCTTATGTTTCCCTGCAGACAGGCTGGGAGGCTGGGAGAGAGCTGGGTCATGTGACAGCTGGATATCCATTAGGAAACAGGTACTTAGATGTTTTTTGTTGTTTTTTTTTTTTAACAATTACATCATCCACATACAGAAATAGAAGGGACAATGTAAATTAAACAGCGAGTGTTTACTATTACTTTAAGTTAGAAACTCTTATCCCGAATTACATGTACCGTATATACTCGAGTATAAGTCGAGTTTTTCAGCACATTTTTTTGTGCTGAAAGTGCCCCCCTCGACTTATACTCGAGTCAAGGACTTTTCTGCAGCAAAAAATTTCATTTTCGGAACCGAATTTGGGGCTCCGTATCTCAGGGCCACGTGGTGCTAGGAACCCCAAATTTGGTGTGCTAACCCAGTGGAACTGGTACCATAACATATTCAAAGCTGGTTCCTAGCACCAAGTAGCCCCGAGATATGGGGCCCCAAAATAGGTTCGAAAAATGTCATTCTCTGCTGCAGAAAAGTGACATTTTCTGAACCGATTTTTGGGGCCCTGTATCTCGGGGCCACTTGGTGCTAAAAACCCCAGCTTTGGATATTTTATGGTGCTATTTCCACTGGGTTGGCACACCAAATTTGGGTTTCCTAGCACTAAGTAGCCCCGAGATACGGGGCCCCAAATTCGGTCAACTGTGTCCATCTGCAGCAATGTCATTTCGGGACCGTTTGGGTTCAGAGACCCCAAATTTTGGCTGCAGCTTAGGGGGGCATCTAGGAACCCTTAACTACCGAGTTTGAAGTTCAGGGGACCTATGGCTGCAAATGGGCACAGTGATGCTGCAAATGGGCATTGTTGACCCTCTTTTCCACTTACAGTAGCTGTGCATTTCTCACCCTCGTCTTATACTCGGGTCACTAAGTTTTTCCCATTTTTTTGTGGTAAATTAGGGCCTCGACTAATACTCGGAACGACTTATACTCGGAACGACTTATACTCGAGTATATACGGTATTTTGAATTGTAGGCATTATCATGAATGTATAGGGGGATTGTTTAGGATTCTCTTGTATTACTTTCTTATTGACTTACCAATCTGTAATTCACACTGGGCCATCTTTTTTATGTAGTGATAAAGACTGGTTCTGTTGCACCTACCTTGTTATTATTGGGTATTATACTCTTCGTTCTTCCCCTTTTTGAGGTTGATCCACATGGAAACAATATTATATATACACTATATTGTCAAAAGTATTGGGACACCTGCCTTTACACACCCATGAACTTTAATGATATCCCAGTCTTAGTCCGGAGGGTTCAATATTGAGTTGGCCCACACTTAGCAGCTATAACAGCTTCAACTCTTCTGGGAAGGCCGTCCACAAGGTTTAGGAGTGTGTCTATGGGAACGTTTGACCATTCTTCCAGAAGAGCATTTGTTAGGTCAGGCACTTATGTTGGATGAGAAGACCTGGCTTGCAGTCTCCGCTCTAATTCATTCCAAAGTTGTTTTATCGGGTTGAGGTCAGGATTCTGTGCAGGCCAGTCAAGTTCCTCTACCCCAAACTTGCTCATCCATGGACCTTTCTTTGTGCACTGGTCCAAATCATTTGGTGGAGGGGGGATTATGGTGTGGGGGTTGTTTTTCAGGGGTTGGGCTTGGCCCCTTAGTTCCAGTCAAGGGAACTCTTAAGGCATCAGCATAACAAGACATTTTGGACAATTTCATGCCCCCAACTTTGTGGGAACAGTTTGGGGATGGCCCCTTCCTGTTCCCACCTGACTGCGCACCAGTGCACAAAGCAAGGTCCATAAAGACATGGATGAGCAAGCTTGGGGTGGAGGAACTTGACTGGCCTGCACAGAGTTCTGGCCTCAACCCGATAGAACACCTTTGGGATGAATTAGAGCGGAGACTGTGAGCCAGTTCTTCTCGACCACATCGGTGCCTGACCTCACAAATGCTCTTCTGGAAGAATGGTCAAACATTCCCATAGACACCCTCCTAAACCTTGTGGACAGCCTTCCCAGAAGAGTTGAAGCTGTTATAGCTGCAAAGGGTGGGACAATTCAATATTGAACCCTATGGACTAAGACTGGGATGCCATTAAAGTTAATTTGCGTGCAAGGGCAGGCGTCCCAATACTTTTGATAATATAGTGTATATTTGGTCAGTTTGGAAAACCAAATGCCATTACCAAGTATAGCAATATTCAGAAATAAATCTTCAAAATTGGGAAGGTAGAGAAAAATGGCAACTAGCTAACAGTGAGACAGCTATGCATGCCAGTTGTCCCTTTTTCATAATATCACGACCCTATATTTATATGATTGGGCATTCCTACTATCCTCTGCATACCTTGAATAGTGATATGTTCATTATGTAAATAAATGATGATTTCCTCACACAGATACCACAAAGCTCCTCAAGATTTCCTGTCTGAAATTTTTCTAGTAACCACTGGAAGCTCAAAAACACATTGGAAGGTCAAGTCTGTTTATCATCCATCATGATGTTTAATCCAAAATGCATTAATGTCACTCAACTATGGATTTCAGTGGTAAGGGAGCTATATATTTAAACTTAATTTGTTTAAAGCCAAGGCAAAATCATTCTGTGTAGGCTTGTGTACTACTACATTATTGTAAAAAAGTTTGCTTCTCGGCCTTTAGGCTGATATCAATTGTAGTATCCGTTCTTTTCAGTTTTCGGGGACAAAACAGCGGTCTCCTCTCCCAATGAGGGCACCAGTTAGTAATTCCCGATGTACCGTAATAATGTGGGTATGGTGGGAGGTCTATTTTCCTCCTGGGTTGATTCTGGCAGGGTTTGCCAGGCCTGCCCCAGTTGAAGGCAGAGGTCACCCTAAGTACTAATGTCTTGGTCAGAGCTTAGGTTCGGAGACCAGTAGCTATAGCAGTAGAGAAGCTCCCACAGACCAGCAGGATAAGTACAAAAACAGGCCACCCTGGAGGATAATGCAGGCTCACCAGAGGTGCGGAGTCTACGCACTAAACGGTGTTCACAAGAGTTCCTGATGGTGGAGATGGGTTTTGCTGCGTGTTAATACCAGGTTGCGGTCCTCAGGATTGACTCACCAGGAGGTGAGCATGCCAGGGTCCAGTAGCAGATATAGCAGGTAGGGATTAAGCAGAAGCATAGTCAATAAACAAGCCAAAGGTCGGTAACAAATGGTTGCAGGTTGGGATCATGCAGAAGCACAGTGGAGGAACAAGCCAAAGGTCGATAATGAGTGGTAGCCAAAATATCGGCTGGAGAGAGTAATCTGGCAAACAGGAAGTGCAGAGAAATGATTTGAATCAGGAAGTTCATGGGAGGAGCAAAGAGTTCAAGGTTCAGCAGACACAAGAGACAAGGCAAGATTGTCCAAAGAAATCAGGAAGCTGTCCAGCATCTTGGGCGGCACAGCGAGAAGAGTTACAGCAGACACCTCAGAGGTTGCCGATCCAAGGCCTGGCAACTAATGCCTTCCTAGTAGGGATGGGGCTGCATTTGTCTGGCCAGGGCTTGGGCTGAGAAAAGCCTGCGGTGCTTGTGCCCCTGGGGGTGGCAGTCCAGGCGTGCCAGAAAAATTCACAATGGGGCAATTCACTACATTTTTAGTATGGCACCTTGGTTACAGTATCCCTTGCACACTTTTTCCACACCTGTCTCCTGGACTGGGCCTTTTGGTTGGGACCGAAGGAACTTTTATACTGGCCGGAAGGCCAGCCAGTGCCAGATTAAACTCTTTGGGAGTTCCTAGGCAGTGGAAACCTTGGAGGCCCCCTCCCAGGTTTCTGGAGGTTTCTCATGCATGCCTTCTAGTGGGATACTAAGTAGTATGCACGTCACCCCCTAGATGGAGAGGACCATAACTACTGTACATTACACGGACATAGGATGCACCAACTTTTTTTACAAACTGACAGCTGAAAGAAGATGAGCTTTTAAGAGAGAGACTGTAATGTGAACCCGATGTCTCTGGTTTATGGACTTTAGGTTAGCCATTGCCTCACACTTTGCCACCCCCAAAGCACTTATTTATTTTTGCACAGCCTTAAGCACTTTAATTCACATCTGACTGGAAGGGCGCAGGTCCTTAGACGTGCCCTGAAAGTCTTGAGGGAAAGGGCCTGTGGTCAAGTTCTCCCCCTCCCATGGGGTCACATTGTCAGGTCAGGTACAGATGTTGGACATAAAGACCTAACTCACAATCAGTATTCTAATTTATTCCAAAGGTACTCAATAGTTCTGAGGTCAGGGCTTTGGCAGACTGCTTATGTACCTTTTAAAGGAAACGCGTGGAGAGGTGCTTACATACTTTAGGCCATATGATAGTTAATAGCTGCAGAGAGGCATTTTAAATAAAAAAATGGCAATGTTTGTGATACACAGTGCTTTATCCAACTGTACGGATATCTCAGCAATAATCCCTCTAATTTGCTTAAAATATATATTTCCTATAATTGTCAGCTCCATCTAGTGGCCATAATGTGGTATTTTATCAATTACCTCAATCAGGAAAATACTGAACTATGGCCACTGGCTGGAGATTAGTCAAATTACGGGATTATTTGTGACAGTGTGAGATGTTTGCACACCAATTTTTTATGAATAGAACTTTAATAGGTTATACATTTAAATTGGCTAAAGTGTGAAAATATATTTATACAAATATACATTATATCATCTTTTATGCTTTTAAATCTGCTTTTGGGCTTTTGCAACTCATATAATTCATTTTCATTACAAGTACTGTATGCAGAAAAAACCTGACTGGGTATAATAAGCACATGACAATATAGTTATACTTTGGGTAACTATTTGGTTTTCTGGCCCATAGTACATACTATAATTAGAAAAGGTTGAGCTTGGTGGGCTTTTGTGTTTTTTCCAAAAATACTTCCTTACTATGTTACTTAATCTTTAGCATTAGCAAACACAGACAGAGAAAAAAAACAAAACAAAGAAGCATATAGTATATAACTCATATATTTCAGATGATTAGACTACAAACACACACTGGGGTTGATTTACTAAAACTGGAGATTACAGAATCTGGCGCAGCTCTGCATTTTAGCCAATCAGCTTCTAACTTCTGCTTCTTCAATTAAGCTTTGACAAAAAAAAACCTGGAAGCTGATTGGTTTCTATTTTGCACTTTCTAGTTTTGGTAAATCAAACCCATTGCATGTTTGGCACCACATAGTAGAGCCCATAATAGTGTAAAAATGCAGATCAATGATTATTTTGGACCCCCACCCATACTTATATGCAAAATAGACAACTGGCCTCGGTGTTACCTTGGGCCCTGAAATGTGGTCCCAAATATGGTGTACCACCAAATCCTCCTCCCAAAATGTGAATGTTCTGGAAACCAATTATAAAGTACTAACCTGATGGTACTATGTCCCCCTAGAATAGCACACATGGTGCTGGGGTGCTCCCCTGACTGTTGTTTTAGGGGTTGTTCAGAGCCAAGCATCGTTTTTCCATACCTGGTGATTATGCAACAATTATGGAGAAGTGTTTACGCTAAGCTTCCAACTCCATTACAATGTTCACTATCTATGAATCCCACGGGGCACCTGAAAAGGCCTTAGGAAGCACCAATTTGTCATGATGACTCATGTATTTGTACAGGGGGGGGTGCAGTTTTTGGGTAAGTGGGTGAAGGACCTTTCCTCCATGCTTAGCATTAACTTGTTGGGCGCCAAGTTCTGGGTCACATCATGAAAGGACTACTCCCGGGCAGCACGCACGCAGAGGACCCGAGCTTCATTCCAGGTTTCGTTGCTATATACTCCTCTTATCAACTTCTCCACCAATCGGGGAAGGGTATCTTGTGCAGGAGCCAATCATAAGGTAAATATGTGCAGTTCACTTGGAGTATTGCTGGGCAAGTTCTAGAAAACTAACTATACTACAGCCATGGTATCTTTTGGTATGGTCTTCAGGAGCATGCGGTGGGCGTAGCCCCACATTGGGCGCCAGAAATGTAGGGGGAAATAATGTGGTTTTCGGGTAAGTGGGTGATGGATCTTTCGTCCATGCTTCCTGTTAACTTGTTGGGCGCCAAGTTCTGGGTCTGGGACTACCCCCCCCCCCCAGGTGGTTTCTTTGGGGTACGCCAGGTGGGGTTCAGGGTCACTCATACTAGCACAGGGGTAACACATTGACCAAAGGTGTGCTCACCAATGCCCGGGGCCATGGTCATGTGAAGTATCAAACATTAATGCAGTCCCCCAACTTAGAGATGAGCCACTTGTGTGTAATGTTTTATGCATTGTCCCTCCAGAAGATGTTTCCCTTGTCCTACACACTTGTACAGGAGTATGTGTTGCATTAGGAAGGGTATGCGGAGCCTCTGCCCACTCCACCAGTCAGCATACCTCTGTTACCTCACTCCCAGTAATAGAATGAGGTCCCGTTGGGCACTTAGCACAGAGCTCATCCATGCTCTTACTCAACTCTTGCATTACTTACCTAGTGACTAGGCCGTAGATCCCTGTAATACTGTCCTGCTGCCCGAGACTGGTGGGAATGAGTCAGAACACCAACCCCCCTCGCTACCAGAAGACCCCTCACCTAACCAAGTACCACGCCAAGGACCGGCTGCTGTTTCCTGCTGTGGCTACCCCAGGCAACTTCTTCTCCTCTTCGACTCACAAACTAACCTTGCATTGCCGTGATATTTACAGACCCCAATGTGCTATTTCAGATCCTGGTTCCTTAGAGAGGCGCCAGGACCCCACATGCAAACCTTCAGTAACTTTAGACCAGGCCTTCAGCAGTTCAAACAACTTTACTGAACTTTCAGCAGAACATGTATAACATGCAGTAACGTCTTTTTCCTAACTGAACCTACCTGTGGCTGCCCCAGGTTACCTGCACAGGCATAGTATCTTAGAGGAAAGTCCAAGCTTGGCGGTGCTCTAACAGAGAAGTCCATGGACATAAAAGCAATGTAATACTACATGTATATGTAGCGCTACCCCTGCAGGAGCTGCTGTAGATGTGCACAGATTCTTTCTCAGTGCAGGCAGCCAGGCACATAGCAATATCTCATCCACTCAGGGAGTCTGGGGATGTCTTTTTGAAGTTTATTGCTAAATAATTGGGAGGAGAGTGGGGTATTAGATACTCCAAAATGCTTGATGCATAAATTGCAGAGGACTCTTCTCTATCTCTAAGCACCAGCAGTACAGTATCCTCCCGCAGCTGAGGACCAGGAGAATTGCTGGACAGGTTTAACAGGAACAGCTGAAACGGTTTAGCTTTTTGCAGATGAAGGACCACCAAACACTGCAACACAGAGACTTGGCTCTACTCAAAGATCCTGGCAATGATCAGTCCAGGGATGGAACCTCCAGCAGATTAGCCCAGCTTCCAGTCCAGGGAGGGTCTGAAGGCAAGCAGTCCCCCTTCCCTTGAGTACATGGATCCAATCCCACAGGGGGAGAAAAGGCAATTCATCCAGGGTTCCAGCCTATTTAACAGTAAGCCAGACACCATCTGGGCACACCACCCCAGGGATTGGCTAGGCCCTATTAAACATTTAGGCCAGAAATTTTAGTTCTCCCACCCTAAGCTCCAGAAACTTCTGAAAGCAGGGGGAAGCAATCAAATCCTGTGAAACCCTGAGCAGACAATACTAAACGATTACTATTTCTGTGATTACAGCAGAACAATACATTTGCCTAACAGCCTAACTACATCTGTTCTTGTAATGTATTGCTGCACTATTATGAGATGTTATCCAAGTCTTTGTTCTTGCTGACCTTTGAAGCTTGCACTTACAAAAGCAGGATTAGTGGTTTCTGTCCTGTGGTCCCCACCAGGTGGGCATCTGCAATGCTCACTGACCCCTAGGAAGGGTGACTGGGGCAAAGTAGAGTATTGAGCAAAGGAACAAAATGAATAATTATTAGCGATGCTGAGCGATTGTCTGTGGGGTAATAGTCCTTATTGTAATGAGATGAAGTGCTACTGAGTGATTCAGAGGTTTTTGTAGAAAGATTACTGTGGGGTGAGATTATCTTGTTGAAGGGTATAGAGGTATTACTGGGGGAAGAGATGGTCTTGTTGAAGGGTATGGACGGATTACTGGGTGAAGCGGAGGTCTTGGTGAAGGGTATGGAAGTATCACCGGGTGGTGAAGAGGCCCTGGTGGAGGGCATGGAAGTATTACTGGGTGACAGGGGAAGGTCTTGGTGAAGAGTATGGAAGTTTTAATGGGTGGTGAGGAGGTCTTGGTGGAGGGTATGGAAGTATTTTCTGGGTGAAGAGGAGTTCTTGATGAAGGGTCACACATCACTGCAGTCATGTTATGGAGTGCCGTGACCCCCTTTTTTTGACATCTGTAAAATTTAAAAAATTTCCCTCAATAAAAATATTGAACGAAAAAACTGAGGCATATCTCAGGTTGTCTACTCCAAGTTGCTGCAGTAGCATAGCAGTTCATAAATATACTAATTTGAAAGAGAATCAACAGATATAATAATTAACAAAAAAGAACTAATTTTAATATTAATGTTATACTTGGCAAATTATTATTATTATTATTATACAGGATTTATATAGCACCGACAGTTTACGCAGCGCTTGGCAAATGTGGATCAAAGTTTGTCTTTACATTTACAACATAGTCATCTTGAGGTTTGGAGGTTGGCTCAGAACCTTGTAGGAACCTCAAGCTGGAGGCATAGCATTCAGTTCCTGAATATGAAGATGGATGATGACTTACAAAAGAGAAAATAAGTAGGACAGGACATGCTGGAAATCTCACGGCTTAGATTTATTTGTAGAGCTAAGTGTTTTCACTGTGTTACTCACAGAAACCCATATGAATACCAAATGAATACCATTCTTCCTTCCGATGGGTCAAGAAGCTTACTGCTGAGGGCAGAGCAAACTGCTTGGCATTCAAATTTTGTACAGTAGCGTAGAGACAAAACAGTTCCCAAATACCACTTATTATACAAGAATGAAGAGAACAGGCTTCTTATAGACAGATAAATACAGATGTTCTCCTTTTGTGATGGAGCAGCTTCAGGCTCTGTTGTTTTAGGACAACTGCAAGCAATAAATCGTACCACAGCCTTCTTCTGAGGGGTAAGAGGGTTAAGCAGAGGGTAAGAAAGTGTAAAATTTCCTGAAAAAAAGCATACATGCCTTAAACAATATCTCTTTTGTATAAAGGTATATTGTAAAAATACACATCAAAGCAACCTTACTTAACCAAGGTTCCATGGAAGCCTAGGGTTCCTCTAGAGTTTTCTAAAGGTTCCTTGCGCAGTGAGAAAATTCTTACTCTCAGATAAGTTCCCACTGATACCAAAAACATTTTTTAGCTATTTGTAAGGGGCTCGTTCTTTCCACTGACCACAATGTAAAGAGCAATCTTGCACCTAGCCACCAAAGTAAGCAGCATTCTTCCCACTGACCACGAATGTAAGGAGCATTCTTTCCATTAACCATCAATGTAAGGAGCATTCTTCCCACTGACCACCAATGTAAGGAGAATTCTTCCCACTGACCACTAATGTAAGGAGAATTCTTTCCACTGACCACCAATGTAAGGGAATTCTTCCCACTGACCACTAATGTAAGGAGAATTCTTCCCACTGACCACCAATGTAAGGAGAATTCTTTCCACTGACCACCAATGTAAGGGTAATCCTTTTCCCTGATCACCAATATAAGGAACATTCTTCCCACCGACCACCAATGTAAGGAGCATTCTTCCCACTGACTACCAAATGTAAATAGAATTCTTTCCACTGCCCTCCAATTTAAGGAGCATTTTCCCACTGACCACCAATGTAAGGAGAATTCTTTCCACTGATCACCAACATAAGAAACATTCTTTCCAATGAGCACCAATTTGAGGATGGAATTCCTCCCAATGACCACCAATGTAAAAAGCATTCTTCCCACTGACCACCAATGTAAGAAGCATTCTTCCCACTTTTCGTTATCTTTCAATTTAAACCAGATATCACTGGCTATCAACACCCGACTGATGGCTGGTTATGCATCTGACTCATCCCCATCAATTCTAATAACACTTGTGTAGTAAACATAGCTTGCTCTTGGCCTTCAACCTTTCTGTTTCCGCAAGCAAGCTCTGAGGGAGACCCAAGAGGTGAGATAGCTAAAGATGTTGAGTTTGTCTCCAAGGTTTACAGGTACTCACATCCTCCAGTCAGGGGTCAGGCTCAGAGACTAGTAGCTATAGCAGTAGAGAGGCTTCCACTGACCCGCAGGATAAGTACATAAGCAGGTCTCCATGGCAGATGATGTGGGCTCACCCGAGGTGCGGGGTTTAAGCACTAACTATTATTCATCATAGCTCCTGATGGTGGAGATGGGTTTTTCTGCGTGTTAGTACCAGGCCATGGTCCCCAGGATCACCCCACCAGGAGGTGAACAAGCCGAGGTACAGTAGCAGATATAGCAAGTAGGGATCAAGCAGAAACATAGTCAGTAAACAAGCCAAAGGTTGGTAGCAAATGATTGCAGGTAGAGATCATGCAGAAGCGTAGTCAACGAACAAGCCAAAGATCGGTAGAAAGCAGTTCCAGGTTGGGATCAAGCAGAAGCATAGTCGAGGAACAAGCCAAAGGTCAGTAACAAGTGGTAGCGTAGATATGAACAGCAGGAGTGACAAGAGATATTGGTTGGAGAGAGAGGACAATAATCTGGCAAACAGGAAGTGAAAAGATATGGCTAAAATAGGAAATTCATGGGAGGAGCAAAAAGTTCAAGGTTCAAGAGAAACAAGGTTCAAGGCAACATTGTTCATGAAACTGTCCAGGCTGCTGTCCAGCATCCTAGGTGGCTCAGCAAGAAGAGACACCACCAGACACAGCAGAGGTTCAAAACACTCTGGCATAGTACAAAGGATGCTGCATACAACAATCAAGGATTCTACAGCATCTCCCAGCAGGAATGAGCAACAGAAACGTCCTTTACCACATGATTGCCATGAGCTATAACACATATACAAAACTCGATATAGATATATGAGACAGTACAACACCCTGTGAGAAGGGTCAAATGGCCTTCAGGCTTCTCACCCATACAGGTTGAGGGGCTCCAAATTGCACATTTCTTACAGAGAAAACTTGTTGTTCAGTGTCCTCTAGGATTTGTAAATCCTTGTAGGGGTCCAAGAGTCAGGAGGCTTCACAAAGGGTTGGTAGGGATGGAGTCTCTATACCAGGGTCCATGTTTTGCCAGGTGCCAGTCCTTAGGAGTTGGGTGTTTGCAACAGTTCAGGGCTCCTCCTTCCTCAAGGAGTCCAAGTGGCTGCAAGGAATCTGAAAATGTGCACACACTAGAGGTGAGATTCTTTGTGGAAGGAGATAAAGGGTCTGACCAGACCAAGATAGCCAGAAGGCTGAAGTTAAGCACTGGTCTTGCAATGGAAGAGAGATGCTTTCTTAGAGAAAGTTTTCGACTTTGTGTGACCTTCTGCCATCCTTGCCAATATCCATAGTCCTCTTGTGCCGAGCCCTTTAAGGATAACTAAACCCAAGAGCAGGGGTCTTCAAATTATGGCCCTCCAGTTGTTCAAAAACTACAATTCCCATCATGCCTGGCCATGTCTGTGAATGTCAGAGTTTTATAATGCCTCATGGGATGTGTAGTTCCGCAACAGCTGGAGGGCCGGAGTTTGAGGATCCCTGCCCAAGAGCAAAATTGCAATATGTTGTAGTCCTTCGATGTGCTGCCTGCCTTTGTTTTCTCTTTTCTTTTTTGCCAACTATGAATAGTTTTAGCAATTAGAGAATTCCTGTTGATCCTGACAGAAATTTGTTGTCCTTGTCGCTCCCTGTTAACTTCACCAAAGAACATCTTCCAGCCTAGTTATGTTCTGTAAACTATCAATTTACCTAACCTCCAGGGGCGGCCCATCCATTTCTCTCTCCAGGCCACCCCCTATATGCAATGGATAGATTCATGCATAGCATGAATCTATTCATGGCCGCCATGGCCACACCCTATTCATGCGTCCGGCCCCTTTTAGGGCACCGGGCGCATGAATTACAGTGGCCGGGTTTTTTTTTTAAAGCACCTGATTAGAGCCAGAGGCTCTAATAGGCTTCAAAATAGGGTAGACTGTGTTACAACAGCGAATATATATTCGCTGTTGAAACACTGATCATCAATCCGGCCAAAGAGGAGCTGTGTGAGACTCATTTTCCAATTGGCCAAAAAGAGAAGACTTCCGATTGGCCTCCGAGGAGGAGGGAGGAAACAGAAGCCACCGCTGCTGTCACCGTGATGACCCGTGGAGAGCAGGAGAACGAGAGGCCAGGGAATCCACCAGTGATGGGGTAAGTGTTACTGACCGACCAACCGACGGGGGGGGGGGGGGGGGGGGCATAATGTTTGCGAGATGAAAAGATATGAACATGTTTGTAGTCCACATCAGGAGAGTAGCTTAGGGTGACAACCATGACTTCCTCCATAGATACAGTGGAGGGGTGACGTAGCAACTCGGGGACAGAAAGTGTGTGATTTGCAGGATTACCAGGTGAAAATAAAGCAAAAGAAGCTTGAAAAAAAGAAAAAAAGTATCCAACTCATCAATGGTGCAACATATTATATATTTGGTTTTTGGTTTAGATACGCTTTGATATTTCTGGGTTCAAAGGCCACAAACACATGGGGACACAGATGGGTTAATAGGACATCTGGGTGCAGGTAAATGTTGTCTTTTCTTTTTTAAATAATCAGCAGAAACACATCAAAAGAAACAACTTCAAAGGCTTTAATTGTAACCAAACATTCAGACATATATGAGAACCATCAGGGTCCTGTGACTACATCGGTCGCAAGGTGGATAAAACATCCAAGGAAGCTCAGATTCTATTTTCCAAGGATCAGTCAATTACTGCTGTTAGTTCGGAATTGCAGATTTTTGAAATTATTTTTATTTATAAGATGGATCAATTCCAAAGTAGCACTGACAATTTTGAGGTTTCCATTTTTTCCTGGGTTTATGTTTATAATTTACAGAATGCCCATAGAGTAAAAGGTGATAGATGATCAGTTCCAGCGTCTGCAATATTGCAACCTTTGGCTAACAGAAGAGCATTTCTATGTCCTCCGGGGCGAAGTGACACCGAAAAAAATAAATAAATAAATATTGGAAGCCGCTGGAGACAAATAACAAACCAAAACCAGTAATATCAAGAAATAACTTTAAGCAGGTGCGGGTCCATTCCACCACAGTCAGAAAGAGACAAGTTAAAAGATGTTTTTTTTAATTTTTTTAAGAATCTTACTTACCTAGGTGGATGCAGCATCTGTCCCCCCCCCCCCCCCCCCGATGGCTCTAACTGAGAACCGAGAGATCAAACACAGCCGATCCCTCGGTTCTCAGGACTCCCTGAGCAGAGAGCTGCTGACTGTCAGTCACCACTCTCTGCTATGCTCTGCCCCTCCCCCCCTCACTCACTGGAGCGCTGGGCTGTGGAGGGGCGGGAGCGGCCGACTCAGGCTCTCGGCAGCTCGCTGAGAGGCCAAGCCGGTTGCTGGTGCAGGCATGTGGGCACATCCCGACTTCATTGTCACCATCTTACCCGAGCCTGGACCAGCTCTGTGACGTCAGCCGGCAGCGGGCTTTAGCCCCGTCTGCTGAAAATAGGTCACTGGAGTAGGGAATGAAGAGGTTATCCAGTGCCCAGGGCAAAGATGGTGACCTGCGCCTCCTCCACCTCACAACTGCTCCTCTTGTCTATCACCCCCAACCACTACCTGCCCCTGTTCGGTGGAGAAGGGGACTGGGCTCCGTCTATAACCCCTAACCACTACCTATCCCTGTTGGGTGCAGAAGGAGCCTGGTCCAATATTGAGGCGAGCCAAAATATTTGTGGTTCACCGCAGCCCAAAAAGTTTTAAAAAGTTGCACAAATTCTGGGCTAAGAATGGCAAGGGAGTGGGTGGTGTCATTTAAAAAGAAAAAACGTCCTACGTCAGTGGTGTCTGGGCCTTCTGTGTATTCTGAGCACTCTGTGTGAGGAGAGGCACACTGTTGCTCACTTGGCTTCTGCAATGAGTGAGAGCGAGGAGAACAGAACCAGTGTTGGAGGTGGCAGTGCCAAGTTCCAGATGAAAAAAGCCCTGCTGACAGGAGTGACACTGCAGTCACTCCTGTCAGTGAAAAGTGAGAAGGGAGCTGCTGAGCTCCCAGAATTCCCCTGCCTATACACAGAGAGGCTGTGCCCAGGACACGTGTCCCTTCTGCCCCCACCCTTGTCCCAGACCTGGGGCCCTTAACCATCCCACCAGTTCCAGGTCATGACTACAGATCAAGAGCTGTCTATAACAACTCGGTCAGGAGCAATGTCAGGAATAAGCAGCAGAGATGACCAGATCTGCGTGGCTACACTTATAAACTGCGACCGGAATATACAGTAAATTTATAAAATAGTAAAACAAAAGACATCCAAACACCAGCAAACAGGAAACAAGCAAATGTGAAGATACAAGTGAACTACAACCATGTAACCAAAATGCCTAAGTAACAGGAAGCCTAACTAAATTCCAATATATACAAGATGAGGAACACAACACAGGTCACTGGGAATACCGGAAATGCAAGAGGGGGGGGGGGGCTGAGATCAGGAACAAGGGGAGCATGTATAAGGTCCCCCCTTGTTCCTGACCCCAGTCCTGACCCCCCCCTTGCATTTCCTTGCACAGCAAAGCAAAACCAAACACTGACGCGCAGTGTACTAGTAGAGGAGAGACTTAATACCCTCCCAGCAACTAGCATCAGGTGGAGACTGATTACTAGAAACTGCTGGCTGCTCGGAGACACCCACTGATGGACACTGGAACTACACCCACTGGTGGACACTGGAACTACACCCACTGGTGGACACTGGAACTACACCCACTGGTGGACACTGGAACTACAGCTGCTGGGAAGCATAATTCCACCAGCAGGTGACCCAGGTCCTGATAAGCACGCTTTTAGAACAGAAACCTCAGTATCATGAATCTGCAGTCATGTTCATGTCTGTCTGTCTGCTTACCTCTCTGTTGTGTTCAGCTTAGAGACCAATCGCTGTTCACCTGTGTGCTTAAGTAATCTTCCCTCAAGCATGGCTCCACCCCAGCCCCTAACAGGAAACACTATATTAACCTGTGCACTGCAAGCCAAGCCTTGCCATTCAATATTGGTGTGTTAGGCTTCCTGTGTGGTTCCTGCTGTATGCTCTATGTCTGATTCTATTTTCCAACCTTGGCTTGTTCTTTGACTATCCCTGTCTGCTTGATACCCCGACCTTTGGCGTGTTCTCCTGTCTATCCCTGCCTGCTTAATACTCCGACCCTTGGCTTATCCTCCTGACTATCCCTTGTTGTCCTGGACAGCTGCTTCCTCTTTATCCACCAGTGGCCTTCCATGAGCGTGAGCTGGGAGACCCTGGGGGGGCCATGACCCAGAGTGCAGCAAAGTCAATCCCCACCATTAGGGGCCCTGGAGAACACCTGCTGGCTCTTAGACTCCGTACCCTGGGGAATCTCATGCTCTAGCTCCCAGTGTGATCCATGTAGGTGCTCCAGTGGCCCTGCTTTCCTGAACCACCCAGAGCTCCATCTGCAGCAGCTAGCCGAAGGGTCCACTATCTTAGTGGTGCACTCCTGACACCAATGGTGTGCATCTGTCACCTGGCCTCAGGTGACCTGACACTCAGCCATCCATGGATGCAAATATGCGGCATGTGGGCATTTCAGCATCCATGGACGACTGAGGTTTCTGTGCTGAGAGCGTGCTCCTGCATTCTCCCAGCACAGAGACTGAGTTGTCATAGACAGCTTCCAGTCTCTGGTCTAGGCAACAGAGGTGGATGGTGCGCCTGTGCTTTCCACCTGCACCAAAGCACCAGAGACTCATGCACCGGGGACAACATGTGTACATGGGCCTTAGTACAGATAAGAAAGTATCATGGTCAGTACTCAGTTGTTTTGTTGCAATTGCACTAATACTTCTACAATCACCTAAAGCATAAAAGTAAAAACCCATATTAGGGACAACATGAGGAGACCTGGGGCCCATATTGTTGAGCATTAGTGTCCATGTTTATCCATCCAGAACACAGATAAAAGCATTACTGGAGGACATGCTCTGGTTTCATGTCTGTTGTAAACCTCGGTCATCTGGGCACAAGGTGTAGAAATGACGTTGGGAGTTTGCTGACAGGAGGTGGTCGCATCGTGTTATAAGAACGTTCTGTTCGGATGAATCACTCTTCCATTTTATCCTCTATTCCCTCATTCCCATAAATGGGGAGACATAGAAAACCTTATAGTATACACCTCATAATTATAAGTATAAAAAATAAGAAAAGTTGAGTCAAACATTTTGGTCTCTGCGATGCCGCTCACAACTCTTATTGGGTTCACATGGGACTAATGTATGAAAAGAGTGACTCGTGATATGTCTGGTTCCATGTTCTATTATGCATTAGAAAAATAGTACCTGTAATGTGAAGGATTAGCACAGCGTTTCTCAGCCAGGGTGTCATTTGGGTTCCCTCAGGGTGCCATGATCTTGAGACCCAGTTTTCCCTACATTAGAGATGGATGAGGGGACTCTGTGATTTAAGGGGGGGGGGCTCTGTGGTGATGGGGGGGCTCTCCGGTATAGATGAGCTCTGACAGCAAGTGCTGTGAGGGGAGAAATGTAAAGGGGGAAAGTGCTGGGGGGGTGTAAAGGGGGGAAGTGCTGTGGGGGTGTAAAGGGGAGCAGTGTTGCGGGGGGGATGTGAAGGGGAGCAGTGCTGTGGGGGGGTTGGGGGATGTAAAGTGGAGCAGTGTTGTGGGGGGGGTAAAGGGGTGCAGTGCTGAGGGGGGTAGGAAAAGGGGGGCAGTGCTGTGGGGAAGGGGGGTTGGGGATGTGAGGGGGAGCAGTACTGTGGGTGTGTGTGAAGGGGAGCAGTACTGTGGGGGGGGGGGGGGTTGGGGGATGTGAAGGAGAGCAGTGCTGTTGGGGGGTAAAGGGGTGCAGTGCTGTGGGTGGGTATGAAAAGGGGGGCAGTGCTGTGGGGAAGGGTTGATTGGGGGATGTGAGGGAGAGCAGTACTGTGAGGGGGGGGGGGGTGGAGGGGAGCAGTGCTGTGGGGGGGGTTGGGGGATGTGAAGTGGAGCAGTGCTGTGGGTGGGTATGTAAAGGGGGGCAGTGCTGTGGGGAGGGGGGGTTGGGGGATGTGAGGGGGAGCAGTGCTGTGGGGGGCTGTGAAAGGGAGCAGTGCTGTTGGGGGAGTTGGGGGATGTGAAGTGGAGCAGTGCTGTGGGGGGGTATGTAAAGGGGGGCAGTGCTGTGGGGAGGGGGGTTGGGGGATGTGAGGATGTGAAGGGGAGCAGTGCTGTGGGGGACTGTGAAGGGGAGCAGTGCTGTTGGGGGTGGTAAAGGGGTGCAGTGCTGAGGGGGGTAGGAAAAGGGGGGCAGTGCTGTGGGGAAGGGGGGGTTGGGGATGTGAGGGGGAGCAGTACTGTGGGTGTGTGTGAAGGGGAGCAGTACTGTGGGGGGGGGGGGTTGGGGGATGTGAAGGAGAGCAGTGCTGTTGGGGGGTAAAGGGGTGCAGTGCTGTGGGTGGGTATGAAAAGGGGGGCAGTGCTGTGGGGAAGGGTTGATTGGGGGATGTGAGGGGGAGCAGTACTGTGGGGGGGGGTGGAGGGGAGCAGTGCTGTGGGGGGGGGGGGTTGGGGGATGTGAAGTGGAGCAGTGCTGTGGGTGGGTATGTAAAGGGGGGCAGTGCTGTGGGGAGGGGGGTTGGGGGATGTGAGGGGGAGCAGTGCTGTTGGGGGGGTTGGGCATGTTAAGGGGGCAGTGCTGTGAAGGGATGTGAAGGGGAGCAATGCTGTGGGGGGTATGTAAAGGGGGGCAGCGCTGTGGGGGAGTTGGGGGATGTGAAGTGGAGCAGTGCTGTGGGGGGGTATGTAAAGGGGGGCAGTGCTGTGGGGAGGGGGGTTGGGGGATGTGAGGATGTGAGGGGGAGCAGTGCTGTGGGGGACTGTGAAGGGGAGCAGTGCTGTTGGGGGAGGTTGGGCATGTGAAGGGGAGCAGTGCTGTGGGGGGGCTGGGGGATGTGAAGGGGAGCAGTGCTGTGGGGGGTTGGGGGATGTTAAGGGGGCAGTGCTGTGGAGGGATGTGAAGGGGAACAATGCTGTGGGGGGTATGTAAAGGGGGGCAGTGCTGTGGGGGAGTTGGGGGATGTGAAGTGGAGCAGTGCTGTGGGGGGTATGTAAAGGGGGGGCAGTGCTGTTGGGGGGGGTTGGGGGATGTGAGGGGGAGCAGTGCTGTGGGGGGCTGTGAAGGGGAGAAGTGCTGTTGGGGGGGTTGGGCATGTGAAGGGGAGCAGTGCTGTGGGGGGGCTGGGGGATGTGAAGGGGAGCAGTGCTGTGGGGGTGTGAAGGGGAGCAGTGCTGTGGAGGGATGTGAAGGGGAGCAGTGCTGTGGGGGGTTGTGAAGGGGAGTAGTGCTGTGGGGGGGTATTAAAGGGGGGAAGTGCTGTGGGGAGGGGGGGTTGGGGGATGTGAAGGGGGCAGTGCTGTGGGGGAGGGGATGTGAAGGGGAGCAATGCTGTGGAGGGTGGGGGTTTGTGAAGGGGAGAAGTGCTGTGGGGGGGGGGTTGGGGGATGTGAAGGGGACCAGTGCTGTGGGGGGGTATGTAAAGGGAGCAGTGCTGTGGGGAAGGGGAGGTTGGGGATGTCAGGGGGGAGCAATGCTGTGGGGGTGTGTGAAAGGGAGCAGTGCTGTGGGGGGTAGGGATGTAAAGGGGGCAGTGCTGTGGAGAGATGTAAAGGGGGCAGTGCTGTGGGGGGTGTGAAGGGGGCAGTGCTGTGGGGGAGGGGACGTGAAGGGGAGCAGTGCTGTGGGGGGATGTGAAGGGGAGCAGTGCTGTGGGGGGGATGTGATGGGGAGCAGTGCTGTGGGGGGGATGTGAAGGGGGGCAGTGCTGTGGGGGGATGTGAAGGGGAGCAGTGCTGTGGGGGGGATGTGAAGGGGGGCAGTGCTGTGGGGGATGGGGACGTGAAGGCGAGCAGTGCTGTGTAGGGGGATGTGAAGGGGAGCAGTGCTGTGGAGGGTATGTAAAGGGGAGCAGTACTATGGGGGTGTGAAGGGGAGCAGTGTTGTGGAGGGGATGTGAAGGGGAGCAATGCTGTGGAGGGTGGGGGTTTGTGAAGGGGAGAAGTGCTGTGGGGGGGGGGATTGGGGGATGTGAAGGGGACCAGTGCTGTGGGGGGGTATGTAAAGGGAGCAGTGCTGTGGGGAAGGGGAGGTTGGGGATGTCAGGGGGAGCAGTGCTGTGGGTGTGTGTGAAAGGGAGCAGTGCTGTGGGGGTAGGGATGTAAAGGGGGCAGTGCTGTGGAGAGATGTAAAGGGGGCAGTGCTGTGGGGGTGTGTGAAGGGGGCAGTGCTGTGGAGGGGATGTGAAGGGGGCAGTGCTGTGGGGGAGGGGACGTGAAGGGGAGCAGTGCTGTGGGGGGGGGGTGTGAAGGGGAGCAGTGCTGTGGGGGGATGTGAAGGGGAGCAGTGCTGTGGGGGGGATGTGAAGGGGGGCAGTGCTGTGGGGGATGGGGACGTGAAGGCGAGCAGTGCTGTGTAGGGGGATGTGAAGGGGAGCAGTGCTGTGGAGGGTATGTAAAGGGGAGCAGTACTATGGGGGGTGTGAAGGGGAGCAGTGTTGTGGAGGGGATGTGAAGGGGGCAGTGCTGTGAGGGAGGGGAATGAAGGGGAGCAGTGCTGTGGAGGGGATGTGAAGGGGCACTGCTGTGGGGGGGGGGTTAGGGATGTGAAGCGGAGCAGTGCTGTGGGGGGGGGGGGTGAAGGGGAGCAGTGCTGTGGGGGAGGGACATGAAGGGGAGCAGTGCTGTGGGGGGACATGAAGGGGAGCAGTGCTGTGTGGGGGGGTTGTTAAGGGGGCAGTGCTGTGTGGGGGGTGAAGGGGGGCAGTGATGTGTGCGGGGGGAGGGGAGCAGTACTGTGGAGGGGATGTGAAGGGGGTAGTGCTGTGGGGGAGGGGATGTAAAGGAGGGCAGTGCTGTGGGGGAGGGGGTGTGAAGGGGGCAGTGCTGTGGAGGGGGGAGAAGGGGAGCAGTGCTGTGGGGCAGACATCTGAAGGGGGGCAGTGTTGTAGGGGAAAGATGTGATGTAAAGGGGGCAGTGCTGTGGGTGGGTGGTGATGTGAAGGGGGGGTGATTTGAAGCGGGGCAGTGCTGTATGGTGGGGGGGGGTGGGATGTAGAGGGGGTAAGTGCTGTGGGGGGGCAGTTTAACTTTTAAGTAAGTTGAATCCAGTTAATTGCAGTATAGAGAATGTTTTTCCTGTCTTTAAAGTGTTAAACCAACTATAGACGGTTCAGCAGGGACCGAGATTCAAACCATGTATGGGCAGGCTGAATGTACTCAAATTGATCGATCAATCAACTTGGGTACAACCAGCCTGTCAGATTTTACATGCAATTTTTGCTAGCGGCTATTAAAGCCACCAGCAGTTATTACTTTGTTCTCCTGGCGAGGACGACACCCGCTGGGTGAACAATGTGGCTCCATGGGAGAGATTCCCCTATCAACACTGACTGTGTTGATCGGGGAAATAGGTGATTTTCTTTCTTGCAACCTGACTTAAGAAGACAATGACTTTCCTAAGCCCTGTCTCTGTGGAGTACTAACACTAACTTAGGGAACATGGAAGAAATGGGAAGTATCTAGCTAGGACTGAACTAACTAGCACTAAACAGGAGGAGTGGACAGAGAGAGAAGTCAAATCACATTAGTAAACCAGTTGCACTGCCCAAAAACATCCACTAGATGGCAGCATACTATAAAAAAAAGATAACCTCATGCAGTTCTATATAAGACATAAAAAATACATGAAACTGGGACAGCACCAGGCTCGGTCTGGCCATAGGGTGACAGTGAGGATATACAGTGGATTCAGGATTTCACAGCGACTGTAGCATGAAGATTGGGTGAGGAGGGGGAGGTTGGGGGATCTGTCAGTGGAGGGAGGGTGTGGCATTCGGGGAGGTTGGGGGTCTGTCAGTAGGGGTTGGGGATCGGTAGTTAGATGGTGAAGGTCTGTGAGTGGGGGGGGGGGGGTGGTTGGGGGAGGGGTTCTGTCAGTGGTGGGAGGGTGTGGTAGTTGGGGTGGAGGGAAGGGCAGTACATGGGGGTCACTCAGTGAGGGTAGCAGTTGGTTGGGGCCATCTCCATGGATGTCCCGTCGCCAAAAGCCCCCCCAGTCCCTGGTGGAATTAGCTGCTCGGTCTGGAATGCCTGGACCTGTTTTAAGTCCCGTTCTGGTCCTGGGCACAACAACAATTGTATACATACTGGGGTTGATTTACCATACTGGGATTGATTTACTATGCTGGGGTTGATTTACTATACAGGGGTTGATTTACCATACTGGGGTTGATTTACTATGCTGGGGTTGAGTTATCATACTGGGGTTGATTTACTATTAGGGATGAGGTTCGTGTTCGAGTCGAACCCATGTTCGACTCGAACATCGGCTGTTCGATCGTTCGCCGAATTGCGAACGATATGGGCCGTTCGCGCCAAATTCGTGTGGCGCGTCACGGCCCATAATTCACTGCGGCATTGCAGTGCATTGCTTGCTGATGATTGGCCAAGCATGCACTATGACCCGCATGCTTGGCCAATCACAGCGCCGCCTTAACAGAGAGCCATAATTGGCCAAAGCCAAGGAGGCTTTGGCCAATTATGGCTCAGGGGATTTAGTACACGCCCCACACTATATAAGGCCGCCTGCACGGCGGCCCTGTGCAGTGTGTTCCGGTGTGCTTAGAGAGAGAGAGAGACAGTGTCATTTCATTTGAGTTAGCTAGATTAGGCAGGACAGTCAGTCAGTTAGCTGCACTTAAAGTGTATTGTGTATATATATGCATCCCAGGTGTTGCATATATATATATATACACTGTATTCAGTTTAGCTAGATCCGTTCCTGTTATCTTCTAGACTATTTACATTTAGTGCAGTGCGTCCTGCTCACAGTGTTCAGCTAGATCCGTTCCTGTTATATTCCTACTGACAGGCAGGCTTGTCTTGTTACAGTATTTTGAAGAAAATTACTGGTGTTCTTTTGATCCTATTAGTACCACAGTCAGGCAGCTAGACTATTTACATTTAGTGCAGTGCGTCCTGCTCACAGTGTTCAGCTAGATCCGTTCCTGTTATCTTCTTACTGACAGGCAGGCTTGTCTTGTTACAGTATTTTAAAGAAAATTACTGGTGTTCTTTTGATCCTATTAGTACCACAGTCAGGCAGCTAGACTATTTACAGTTAGTGCAGTGCGTCCTGCTCACAGTGTTCTGCTAAACCTACAAGTTAGTGGGGTGCGCCCTGCTCACAGTGTTCAGCTAAACCTACAAGTTAGTGGGGTGCGTCCACCTCACAGTGTTCAGCTAAAGCTACCTGTAGAAGGTTGGTGGTGTTCTCATACTACAGGCAGGCAGTTGATTTTGCTAGCTGCAGTATCAGTACATATATATATATATATATATATATATATATATATATATATATCCCAGCTTAGTGCAGCTACAGGCCATTAGTATGTCTGGAAGGCCAAGAAGGAGAGGCAGACAGTCACAAGCCAATAAGAGAGGGCAAGCAGGCTCTGTGTCTAGTGCTGGTCGTGGAGACGGTGCATCCTCATCAGCACGTGGCCATGGGACACGCTTGGCCTTTTTTTCGGCAGCTGGCCATGTTGAGCCGCAACATGCGGAAGACTTGGTCGAGTGGATGACCAAGCCGTCCTCATCCTCCTCATCCTCTCTCACCCATGCCCAGGGTACTTTGTCTGGCAAAGCAGCGGCCTCTTCCCTTGGCTCAATGTCATCAGTGACTCCTTCCCTAGCCCCACCATGTCCTCCTGAGGAGTCCCTCGAACTGTTTGACCACAGTGTTGGGTACATGCTCCAGGAGGATGCCCAGCGTTTGGAAGGCTCTGATGATGATACTGAGCTCGATGAAGGCAGTAACACGAGCACGGACAGAGGGGGTGCCCAAGAAGGACAGCAATCTGGCAGTCATGCTCCCCCTGCTGCAGCATACTGCCAGGTTTGCTCCAGTGATGAGGAGGGAGGGGATGATGAGGTCACTGACTCAACGTGGGTGCCTGATAGGAGAGAGGAGGAGGAGGAGGAGGCGGCACATCACCAACGAGGCAGGATGCCCTCCAGGGGCCAGCCTAAGGGCAGCACATTGACTGCATCACACCCCAAAGCTCCACATGTGCAGGGCGCTGCAGTCTCTGCGCGTTATTCAAAAAGTTCTTTGGTGTGGGCCTTTTTTGAGACGAGTGCATCAGATCGCACAGCTGCTATTTGCAACATATGTCTCAAGCGTATCTCGCATGGCCAAAACATCTCCCACTTGGGTACCACATGCTTGACCAGACATATGTTGACCTGCCATGCAGTTCGTTGGCAAGCGTATCTAAAAGACCCACACCAAAGAACAAAGAGGACCTCTGCTTGCTCCTCATCAGCTGAGATTTCCAACCCCACTAGACCTTCAGTCCTCTCTGAGACCTGCACTGAGAGGAATGAAGGTGTAGAATTAGGTGTGTCACAGCCACGTACTTGTGGGCAATCTGATTTTGGTACACCGACGTCAGATTGTACCAGGCAAATTTCCCTGCCCCAGCTGCTGCACCGCCGAAAGAAGTTTGCTCCCAGCCATCCACATGCCCAACGGTTGAATGCTAGCTTGGCAAAATTGCTAGCACTTCAACTGCTGCCTTTTCAGTTGGTAGACTCTACCCCCTTCCGTGAGTTTGTGGAATGTGCGGTTCCTCAGTGGCAGGTACCCAAACGCCACTTTTTCTCACGGAAGGCAATTCCGGCTCTCTACCAGCATGTGGAAGGCAATGTCCATGCCTCGCTGGACAGGGCGGTCAGCGGTAAGGTGCATATTACCGCTGACTCATGGTCCAGCAGGCATGGACAGGGACGTTACCTAAGTTTCACGGCGCATTGGGTGACTCTGCTGGCAGCTGGGAAGGATGCAGGACAAGGTGCAGTAGTGTTGGAGGTTGTTCCGCCACCACGCCTCCAAAATGCTAATGATTGTGACACACCTCTCTCCTCCACCCCCTCCTCTTCTTCTTCCTCCATGGCCTCTTCCTCGGAACCAGCGGTGCTCCGTAGGCGTTCAAGGGGCTACGCAAGTACGCAGGCCAAAAGATGCCATGCGGTGCTTGAGCTGGTGTGCTTGGGGGACAGGAGCCACACTGGGGCAGAGGTTCTGTCAGCTCTGCAGGGGCAGGTTCAGAGGTGGTTGACGCCACGCCAACTTAAGGCAGGAATGGTGGTTTGCGACAATGGCACCAACCTCCTCTCTGCCCTCCGACAGGGACAAATGACCCATGTGCCCTGTTTGGCTCACGTCCTTAACTTGGTGGTGCAGCGGTTCTTGGGCAGGTACCCGGGCTTACAGGATGTCCTGAGGCAGGCCAGGAAAGTCTGTGTGCATTTCCGCCGGTCATATAATGCCAGTGCTCGGCTGACGGACCTCCAAAAGGAGTTTAACTTGCCCAAGAACCGCCTAATCTGTGACATGCCCACCAGGTGGAACTCAACGTTGGCCATGCTGCAGCGGCTGCACACGCAGCAGAGGGCCATCAATGAGTACCTGTGCGACTATGGCACCAGGACAGGGTCAGGGGAGCTTGTTTTTTTTTCCCCACGCCAGTGGGCCATGATCAGGGATGCATGCACTGTCCTGTCACCATTTGAGGAGGCCACGAGGATGGTGAGCAGTGACAGTGCATGCATCAGTGACACTGTCCCCCTTGTCCACCTGTTGGAGCACACGCTGCGTGGAATAATGGACAGGGCACTTGAGGCAGAACAGAGGCAGGAAGAGGAGGACTTCCTTAGCTCTCAAGGCCCCCTTTATCCAGACAGTGTTCCTGGGTGCCCGCCGATCACACAGGAAGAGGACGAGGAGGAAGAAGAGGAGGAGGAGGAGGAGGAAGATTGTGTCAGTATGGAGGTGGAGCCTGGCACTCAGCATCAGCAGCAGTCTTTAAGGAAAACACATGGACTTGTACGTGGCTGGGAGGAGGTGGCTGCGGACCATGTCGTCCTTAGTGACCCAGAGGACTCCGGACCGAATGCCTCAGCAAACCTACGCTGCATGGCCTCCCTGATCCTGCAAAGCCTGCGTAAGGATCCTCGTATTCGTGGTATCAAGGAGAAGGACCAATACTGGCTGGCAACCCTCCTTGATCCACGTTACAAGGGTAAGGTTGCGGACCTTATCTTGCCATCGCAGAGGGAGCAGAGGATGAAACATCTTCGGGAGGCCTTGCAGAAAGGTCTGTGCAACGCGTTCCCAGAGACTGGGAGGTTACAAACTCCTGTTTCTGGACAACGTGTTGCTGAGGCTTCGGTCAGTCAAAGAAGGAGCGGTGGAGAAGGTGGCCGTCTGACCGATGCGTTCAGACAATTTTTTGGTCCGCAGCCCCAAGGTATGATCGGTTCCAGCAACCATCGCCAGCGTCTGTTTTACATGGTGCAGGAATACCTAGGGGCAAGATCAGACTTGGACACCTTTCCCACCGAAAATCCTCTGGGTTACTGGGTCTTGAAGATGGATCACTGGCCAGAGCTTGCACAGTATGCAATTGAGCTACTGGCCTGTCCTGCATCCAGCGTTCTTTCGGAACGCACATTCAGTGCTGCTGGAGGCGTGGTAACCGATCACAGGGTGCGTCTGTCCACTGACTCGGTCGATCGACTGACCTTCATAAAAATGAATGAGTCTTGGATCACCACCAGCTACCAAGCACCTGATGCTGATGTAACCGAATAATTTTTTTTGAAATCTCAGATCCCTTCAAAGACTGCCTATGCTGATGCTGAGTGACTATCCCTGAGTAATTATCCTCTTCCTCCTCAATCATCACGCTGATAGCTTGTAAGAACATTTTTGGTTCTGGGTGCCACCACCAGTGCCTAAGGCACAATTTTTCAGCCCCTGTTTAACAGGGGCGTGTAATTACGATTTTTGATGTAATACTTTGCAGCAGGGCTCGTTCCTGCATTCCAACTAGAGTGTCTGTGAGGGGTTGCAGTGTTGTGGCACCAGCACCAGTGCCTAAGGCCCAATTTTTCAGCCCTTGTTTAACAGGGGCGTGTAATTACAATTTTTGATGCAATACTTTGCAGCAGGGCTCGTTCCTGCATTCCAACTAGAGTGTCTGTGAGGGGTTGCAGTGTTGTGGCACCAGCACCAGTGCCTAAGGCCTAATTTTTCAGCTCCTGTTCAACAGGGGCATGTAATTACAATTCTTGATCTAATATTTCACAGCAGAGCCCTGTGAGGGCTTACAGTGTTGTGGCCACAGCAACACCTAAGGCCCAAATTTCTGCTGAGTATATAGGGCAGGACCCTACTTTCAAACAACTAACTTACAAACGACTCCTACTTGCAAACGGAAGGAGACAACAGGAAGTGAAATCTACCCCTAGGAAGGGAAATTCTCTCCTGTAAGAGTTAATATGGGAAAAACATTTCTCCTTTCCACTGATGCTTTCCAATCCATTGGGACAAAAAGTGAGGTGAAATCTTCTGAAGAGGAGGAAAGACAGCAAAACAAATGTCACAGGGGTGATAACCCTTCCCTATGTTTTCCAAAAAGCTTAAAAAAGATTTTTTGGCTGGAGCTAAACACGTTAAAAATGTACCCGTTCAAAATTACAAAGAGATTCTACTTAACAACAAACCTACAGCCTGTATACTGCTGTTCAGAGTATATAGGGCCTGGTGGCCCCACACCTTTCCTTATTTTAATTTGGGTGCGGGGTTCCCCTTAATATCCATACAAGACCCAAAGGGCCTGGTAATGGACTGGGGGGTACCCATGCCGTTTGTCTCACTGATTTTCATCCATATTGCCAGGACCCGACATTACATTAAACCCGTAAGCAGTTTTAAATGAGATTTTTTCCTTTAAAAATGACATTTGGTGCAGGGACTGTTCTAAACACGGGAAACACGCGTCACTTTACAGGCCTACTATAGACACCCCTCAGGTACGATATTTAAAGGAATATTTCACTTTTTTTTTTTTACTTTAAGCATCATTAAAATCACTGCTCCCGAAAAAACGGCCGTTTTTAAAAGTTTTTTTTGCATTGATACATGTCCCCTGGGGTAGGACCCGGGTCCCCAAACCCTTTTTAGGACAATACCATGCAAATTAGCCTTTAAAATGAGCACTTTTGATTTCGAACGTTCAAGTCCCATAGACGTCAATGGGGTTCTAACGTTCGTGCAAACTTTCGGTCTGTTCGCAGGTTCTGGTGCGAACCGAACCGGGGGGTGTTCGGCTCATCCCTATTTACTATGTTGGGGTTGATTTACCATACTGGGGTTGATTTTCTATGCTGGGGTTGATTTACCATACTGGGGTTGATTTACTATGCTGAAGTTGATTTACTATGCTGGGGTTGAGTTATCATACTGGGGCTGATTTACTATGCTGGGGTTGATTTACTATGCTGAGGCTGAGTTATCATACTGGGGTTGATTTACTATGCTGGGGTTGATTTACCATACTAGGGTTGATTTACTATGCTGGGGTTGAGTTATCATACTGGGGTTGATTTACTATGCTGGGTTTGATTTACCATACTGGGGTTGATTTACTATGCTGGGGTTCATTTACCATACTGGGGTTGATTTACTATGCTGGGGTTCATTTACCATACTGGGGTTGATTTACTATGCTGGGGTTGAGTTATCATACTGGGGTTGATTTACTATGCTGGGGTTGATTTACCATACTAGGGTTGATTTACTATGCTGGGGTTGAGTTATACTGGGGTTTATTTACTGTGCTGGGGTTGATTTACCATACTGGGGTTTATTTACTATGCTGGGGTTGATTTACCATACTGGGGTTGATTTACTATGCTGGGGTTGATTTACCATACTGGGGTTGATTTACTATGCTGGGGTTGATTTACTGTACTGGGGTTGATTTACTATGCTGGGGTTGAGTTATCTTACTGGGGTTGATTTACTATGCTGGGGTTGATTTACCATACTGGGGTTGATTTACTATGCTGGGGTTGATTTACCATACTGGGGTTGATTTACTATGCTGGGGTTGATTTACTATGCTGGGGATGATTTACCATAATGGGGTTAAATTACTATGCTGGGGTTGATTTACCATACTGGGGTTGATTTACTATGCTGGGGCTGAGTTACCATACTGGGGTTGATTTACTATGCTGGGGTGGATTTACTATGCTGGTGTTGATTTACCTTACTGGGGTTGATTTACTATGCTGGGGTTAATTTACTGCATTGGGGTTGATTTACTGTACTGGAGTTGATTTACTAAAGGCAAATAGACTGTTCACTTTGCAGAGGAATTTTCTGTTTAACTTAGTGAATGAGGTGAAGATCTGCCGACTTCCATCATCCAAGTCCAAGCAAAAATTCCTTGCACGTGAATGGGGAATTTTCACCGCATTCACTAAGCTCTGGGGGTGCATTCCCTTGCAAAGTAAACAACCTTTAATAAATCAACCTCAAAGTGTCTGGTACCTTTAGCTTACTATGAAATTTTATTCTAAAATATCGGCCACTATGCAGTTAAGCGTAGCAGCTGAAGGGTTACCAATATTGCGCTTTGAAGATCAGGCGTCCATGGCGTTTTGGGAAGCGGCGGAGAATTACAGTAGCTCAGCTGGTTGGCAGCTGCCCCTCTCCTTCCATAGCAGACATTACTCAGCTCTTCCACATGGCTAACATCAAAAGACCAGAGCGTTATATTTACAGGCTCGCTGAAACCCATGCAGTACCCCGGACCGTCCAGCTGGGGGAGCCCCCATCTGTAGTAATATAACATTGGCCAGTCTATTTCTTGATGTAAATAACACATTGTGCACACACGGCCTAATGTGACTTCCAGGAGGTTGACGTGCGTGACGTGTTATGTGAGCCGACCCAGGGGCCGTAATTTTAGACCCTTTATTAAACCGAGCGCATAGTTTTCTTCGCAGGCGATGTCTGTCCTAAAAATAGCATTCGATATTGGCAGGAATGGCTTTGCCGTGATCACGCACTTTTTGTTTTTGTTGAATTTTTTTTTGTACAAAAGAGACACCTCTGAGCAGAAATATGTGAAGCGCGTCAATAAAAATGATGGTGGAGTGCTTCTTCACCGAACTAAGCCGAATGTGCAGTCTAAGAATCGGCCACCAGAGGGAGCAACAGCCTTAATGTATAACTAAACCGAAAACTTTTCTATAGGTTTTGAATAGTGGAGAGGGGAGTAGAACACCTATTAGATTTTATTGCTGTCTGTGTCCCTGTCCCTGTCTGTGACCCTCTCTGTTTGTCCAGGTGACAGTCATCACCGAAAAGTGAAAGAAAACCCCACATTTTGGGATGCCATAAGAACATATAGAGGGGAAATCTTCCAGTGGGGACACTAGTTCTGGTGATAGCCACTGTGGAGGGATTTCCTCTCACTCACAGTTTGTCTATTGGACAGGAAGTGAAGGGAAATCTCTAAATGGGACACATTTGATTAAAAAAAAAAAAAACCCGACCCCTCCCCCCCCCCTTACACTACCCCCCAAAAAAAGTTTTCCCATTAGTTCTACTTTAACTTTTTTGGGATCATTTAAAAGAAATCTTTAATAAAGAAATGTGGGGGGGTCATCATTTCTAGCGTTTATAGAAAAAGAATTCAAGAACAATCATACTACCAATCACCCCCCATTGCAGGGATGGAAATTATTTTGACGTTTAGTATGAATGTTTTTGCACTTTTTGATATATGATCTTATCAATGTAAAATGTAGATGTATTTTATTGGGATTTTATGTGATAGACCAACACAAAGTGGCACATAATTGTGAAGTGGAAGGAAAATGATAAATGATTTTCGTGGCGTGTATTTGTATTCAGCCCCCTTTACTCTGATACCCCTAACTAAAATCTAGTGGAACCAATTGCCTTCAGAAGTCACCTAAGTAGTAAATAGAGTCCACCTCTGTGTAATTTAATCTCAGTATAAATACAGCTGTTCTGTGAAGCCCTCAGAGGTTTGTTAGAGAACCTTAGTGAACAAACAGGATCATGAAGGCCAAGGAACACACCAGACAGGTCAGGGATAAAGTTGTGGAGAAGTTTAAAGCAGGGTTAGGTTACAGAAAAATATCCCAAGGTTTGAACATCTCACGGAGCACTGTTCAATCCATTATCCGAAAATGAGTATGGCACAACTGCAAACCTACCAAGACATGGCCGTCCACCTAAACTGACAGGCTGGGCAAGGAGAGCAATTATCAGAGAAGCAACCAAAAGGTCCATGGTAACTCTGGAGGAGCTGCAGAGATCCACAGCTCAGGTGGGAGAATCTGTCCACAGGACAACTATTAGTCGTGCACTCCACAAATCTGGCCTTTATGGAAGAGTGGCAAGAAGAAAGCCATTGTTGAAAGTAAACCATAAAAAGTCCCCTTTGCAGTCTGCGAGAAGCCATGTGGGGGACACAGCAAACATGTAGAAGAAGGTGCTCTGGTCAGATCAGACCAAAATTTAACTTTTTGGCCTAAAAGCAAAATGCTATGTGTGGTGGGAAACTAACACTGCACATCACCCTGAACACACCATCCCCACCGTGAAACATGGTGGTGGCAGCATCATGTTGTGGGGATACTTTTCTTCAGCAGGGACAGGGAAGCTGGTCAGAGTTGATGGGAAGATGGATGGAGCCAAATACGGGGCAATCTTAGAAGAAAACCTGTTAGAGTCTGCAAAAGACTTGAGACGGGGCAGGGGTTCACCTTCCATCAGGACAACGACCCTAAACATACAGCCAGAGCTACAATGGAATGGTTTAGATCAGGGGTCTCTAAGTACCAGCCCGGATATAAATGGCCCACAGGCAGGGCTGATCCTCGGTGGGTGCGTGGGATGCACCGCGCAGTTGCTGGGAGCTTTCTCTCTCTCTCCTGTGTCCTCTACCTTGCATACTGCTGCAACCCAGCGCGCACAGCAAAGGATACAGACACAGCACAGGAGAGCAGAGAGAACAGAGCGGAGGGAGAATCCGCCCATCGCCCCACCCACCTAGGCTCTGATGATCGTTCAGAGCTGTGCTCCCTCGGAGGTTGTGCCCAGATCCAGGATCCTGCTGCCACCTCAGGGCAGAAGATCATGGCCTTCAAAACATAGCCAAAGTTCAGTAAACGGAACGGATAGTCAGCCAAGCCAGAAGTCAGGGATCAAAGTAGTGGAACAGCAAGCAGAATCTGGAATCAGAAGGAATGTCAGCAAAACCAATCTTTAAACAGGTACGCAGGAGATAGTTTCTTGTGATGTGACCAAGGCGAAGGCAGAGATCCTCTGGACTGGATGGCTTAAATAGGCAGGACTGACGAGTAGGATCATCAACAGATGAGTAACTGTGGAGAGAGATGGGAGCTGGCAATTAGCCGACAGCTGAGCGACCAATTCAGAGAAGGAAAGGCTGAGCCCAGCCCTGACAGTACCCCCTCCTCAATGACCCCTCCCCCTCGGAGGACCACCAGGCTGGAGGGGAAAACATCTATGGAAATCACGGAGGAGGACAGGGGCATGTATGTCCGAGGATTAGACCCAAGAGCGTTCCTCCGGACTGTACCCCTTCCAATGCACCAGGTATTGTATGTGCCCAAGCGGGACAAAGACCACGTAGATGCTCCTCTAACGCAGGAATATTCTGCGGAACAAATGAGTCAGGCAACATGGAAGGTTGGAAACCATAATTCGCCATAAACGGGGACAAACAGGAAGCTGAATTCAAGGCACTGTTGTGAGCAAACTCTGCCCATGGTAATAGGTCTGACCAGTTGTTATGATGGTCAGAAATATAGCAACGTAGGAATTGCTCCAAGAACTGATTGGCTCGTTCTGCAGCCCCATTAGACTGCGGGTGGTACGCAGAGGAGAAAGAGGAGAAAGCAAGCTGAATTCTCAACTGTGCACAAAAGGCTCGCCAGAACCGGGACACAAACTGACTACCCCTGTCCGAGACAAACACCTTGGGTAGCCCATTTAAGTGAAAGATCTCCCAAGCAAAAATGGAAGCCAGTTTCTTAGAAGTGGGCAACTTCTTAAGTGAAATACAATGACACATCTTTGAGTTGGGTAACTCCACAATGAAATCCATAAACAGGTGGGTCCAGGGCCTCTCTCCATTGGGTATGGGTTGTAGGAGGCCCACTGAAAGGTGTCGTGAAGTCTTACTCTGAGGACACATGGAACAGGCAGCTACAAAGGCAGTTACATCAGCACGTAGACTAGGCCACCAGAATTGTTAGGAAATGGCCCAAACGAGTTGATTCTTCCCAGGGTGGTCAGCTGCCTTGGGAGAATGGTAAATCTGGAGCACGGCAGTACGGAGACTCTCTGGGACAAAGCAGTGGTCACAAGGTTTCTCAGGAGGGGTATGGACTTGAGCAGCAAGAATTTTGTCACCCAAAGGAGAAGTGAGACTGGTGAGAACTGTAGCCAGAATATGATCAGGAGGAATCACAGGAACCAGAACAGACTCCAACTTGGAAGTGGAGGTAAATTGTTGTATCAAGGCGTCAGCCCTTACATTCTTAGTACCGGGTAAGAATGAGACAATGTAATTGAAACTTGACAAGAAAAGAGCCCATCGCGCCCTTCTGGGAGAGAGGCGTTTGGCATCAGACAAGAATGTGAGATTCTTATGGTCAGTAATGAGCACAGTGGTACCTTCGAGGAGATGTCTCCATTCTTTCAGGGCTAAAAAATCACCAACAGCTCTCTGTCAACAATCTCGTAATTGCACTCTGCAGGTGACAATTTCTTGGAAAAGTAACCACAAGGATGCATAGTGCTCTCAGAGGTAGGACGTTGACACAGAAGGGCACCAACACCAGTCTCAGAAGCATTAACCTCAAGGAAAAATGGTAATGTAGAATCAGGCTGTGCCAACACAGGAGCAGAAACAAAGGCAGCCTTGAGACTCTCAAAGTCCTTAATGGACTCCAGAGAGCCCCTACGGCCATGGACAAGGGAACCGTCTCATGAGTCACATGGGCAGGTTGTAGAGGTCTCCCATCAAGAGCCTCAATTGCAAGTGGAGTGTCACGCAGCTGCAGTGGAATCAAGTGCTTTGATACAAAGGCAGCATCAATGAACAGGCCTGCACCCCCAGAGTCAATAAGAGCCTGTATCTCGACGGATGACTCAGCCCAAGAAAGGGTGACCAAAACCAGGGGCTTATCCTTCTGGATAACTGGGGATGAAACAACGCCAACTAAGGTCTGTCTGTGACAGGACCTCAAGGTTCGGGCATTTCCTGGATGGGTAGGACAGGACTTCAAAAAGTGACCTGCCTGGCCACAATAAAGGCACAATCTCTCCCTCCTCCTAAGGGCTCTCTCATCCGCAGGGAGACGAGTGAAACCCAAGTGCATGGGTTCACCTTCACTGCCCGACTCGGTTCCAGGAGGCATGGGAAGTGAGGGAGGCACTGGTGGGACTGTAAAGCTCAGAGACAAGCATACAGGAGGCTTCCACAAGCGCTCCTTAAAAAAGAGTCTTTCTCTGAGTCTGGAGTCAATGAGGATAGCAAACATGATCAACTTCTCCAGCTCAGTGGGTATATCTCGGGCTGCTATCTCATCCTTAATGGTATCCGAGAGACCATGAGAAAAAGCAGCCAGGAGGGCCTCATTGTTCCACGCAACCTCTGCTGCCAGAGTACGGAATTCAATGGCGTAGTCGGCAACAGTTCTCATATTCTGTTCAATGGACATGAGGCACTTGGCAACAGAAGTGGAGTGTGCGGGAACGTCAAATACCCTTTTAAACAAAGCCACAATCTCAGGGTAACTCAAGACAACAGGTTTTTGCATCTCCCATAGAGGTTTGCCCAGGCCAAGGCTCTTTCAGAAAGCAAAGATATCACGAAACCTACTTTGCTTCTGTTCGTGAGAAACGCCTGGGGCAGCATCTCAAAGTATATCTCAACCTGGTTGAGAAACCATTCGACTGGATTGCCCCCAAATCGCTGGGGAAGCGGAGCGGAACCAGACATACTTCTAATAGAGGTAATACTCGAGGCGGATGCCTGCACAGAGACTGGAGCAGCAGCAGGGTCAGCCTGCAACATAGGTTGTATTGGGGCAGCCACAGTGGGAGATTCCAGGGGAGCCATGCGACTCAGGAGCGTTTGTAACGCCATGGCGAACTGATCCATGCGGTGATCCAATTAATCCGATCTGGAAAAAATATTACCAAAAAAGTGGATTGACTGCATCTTCTGAATTCATGGCCTTCGCCTACTGTCAGAAACCATGAAATCAGGCTGAGACAGAAGTACAGTTAAATCACACTTGTTTAATAATAAAAGTAAAAAGAACAAACATAGTCAAAACATAGCCAAAGTTCAGTAACCGGAACAGATAGTCAGCCAAGCCAGAAGTCAGGGATCAATCTAGTGGAACAGCAAGCAGGATCTGGAGCCAGATGGATGTCAGCAAAGCCAGTCTTTAAACAGGAACGCAGGCAATAGTTTTTTGTGATGTGACTAAGGCGAAGGCAGAGCTCCTCTGGACTGGACGGCTTAAGTAGGCAGGACTGACGAGCAGGATATCATCAACAGCTGAGTAAGTGTGGAGAGAGCTGGGAGCTGGCAATTAGGGAGACAGAGATTCCTTACCTCCCCCCCCCCCTTGTGTTGGCACACATTCCCCACGTAGGACACCCTTTCTTGGGTATTGATCCCCATTGGGATCCTGGGTCAGGGCTCGGGACCTCCCCCCCTATGAAACGGGCATGACCCCGAGCATGACTCACAGATGTTTAGAACATTACAATGACTTATGCCATTGTGTTTTGTTTGTTATGTTTTTACTGCTAATTTTACATTTGTTCTTTTGCCTTTTCTTTTTCCCTCCTTCTCCTTCCTCCTTCTCCTTCCTCCTCTTCTTCTCACAAGAACGACTTCCTACTTCATCGCCCACACCGAGCACACCGACGTTTTTGGCACTCCAACCGTCCTCTAGACCCTCCATGGTTACTCTGACGGTAAGCTCCTATAATGTCTGGGCCTCTGCTCCCCAAACAAGCGTAGTAAGCTGTGGTGGGAGCTAAAAAGGCTTGGTGATTTTCTTGCAGGAAACCCATTTTACCCCCCCCAGTCAACTCCTAAGCTGCCCACTCACTTGTTCTGCCTGTCGTTCCTTTGCACCTCCCCTGGATCTAAATCTAGGGGGACAGCTATCGCAATCCACAAATCCTGCCCCTTTCAGCCCATGGGGAATAAAATAGATCCTCTGGGAAGATACGTCTTCCCGAAGGGCGGCATTGCTGGACAAATGTATACGTTCACCACGATCTATGCCCCTAACACTAACCAACTCACCTTCATTGACACAGCCTTGGAGCAGCTGGCTGAATTTAAGGTGGGTCTCCTGGGTCCTTGGGTGATTTCTTGGAAAAGTAACCACAAGGATGCATAGCGCTCTCAGAGGTAGGACGTTGACACAGAAGGGCACCAACACCAGTCTCAGAAGCATCAACCTCAAGGAAAAATGGTAATGTAGGATCAGGATGTGCCAACACAGGAGCAGAAACAAAGGCAGCCTTGAGATTCTCAAAGTCCTTAATGGACTCCGGAGAGCCCCTACGGCCATGGACAACGGAACCGTCTCATGAGTCACATGGGCAGGTTGTAGAGGTCTCCCATCAAGAGCCTCAATGGCAAGTGGAGTGTCACGCAGCTGCAGTGGAATCGAGTGCTTTGATACAAAGGCAGCATCAATGAACAGGCCTGCACCCCCAGAGTCAATAAGAGCCTGTATCTCGACGGATGACTCAGCCCAAGAAAGGGTGACCAAAACCAGGGGCTTATCCTTCTGGATAACTGGGGATGAAACAACGCCAACTAAGGTCTGTCTGTGACAGGACCTCAAGGTTCGGGCATTTCCTGGATGGGTAGGACAGGACTTCAAAAAGTGACCTGCCTGGCCACAATAAAGGCACAATCTCTCCCTCCTCCTAAGGGCTCTCTCATTCGCAGGGAGACGCGTGAAACCCAAGTGCATGGGTTCACCTTCACTGCCCGACTCGGTTCCAGGAGGCATGGGAAGTGAGGGAGGCACTGGTGGGACTGTAAAGCTCAGAGACAAGCATACAGGAGGCTTCCACAAGCGCTCCTTAAAAGAGAGTCTTTCTCTGAGTCTAGAGTCAATGAGGATAGCAAACATGATCAACTTCTCCAGCTCAGTGGGAATATCTCGGGCTGCTATCTCATCCTTAATGGTATCCGAGAGACCATGAGAAAAAGCAGCCAGGAGGGCCTCATTGTTCCACGCAACCTCTGCTGCCAGAGTACGGAATTCAATGGCGTAGTCGGCAACACTTCTCATATTCTGTTCAATGGACATGAGGCACTTGGCAACAGAAGTGGAGTGTGCGGGAACGTCAAATACCCTTTTAAACAAAGCCACAAACTCAGGGTAACTCAAGACAACAGGTTTTTGCATCTCCCATAGAGGGTTTGCCCAGGCCAAGGCTCTCTCAGAAAGCAAATATATCACGAAACCTACTTTGCTTCTGTTCGTGGGAAACGCCTGGGGCAGCATCTCAAAGTATATCTCAACCTGGTTGAGAAACCATTCGACTGGATTGCCCCCAAATCGCTGGGGAAGCGGAGCGGAACCAGACATACTTCTAATAGAGGTAATACTCGAGGCGGATGCCTGCACAGAGACTGGAGCAGCAGCAGGGTCAGCCTGCAACATAGGTTGTATTGGGGCAGCCACAGTGGGAGATTCCAGGGGAGCCATGCGACTCAGGAGCGTTTGTAACGCCATGGCGAACTGATCCATGCGGTGATCCAATTAATCCGATCTGGAAAAAATATTACCAAAAAAGTGGATTGACTGCATCTTCTGAATTCATGGCCTTCGCCTACTGTCAGAAACCATGAAATCAGGCTGAGACAGAAGTACAGTTAAATCACACTTGTTTAATAATAAAAGTAAAAAGAACAAACATAGTCAAAACATAGCCAAAGTTCAGTAACCGGAACAGATAGTCAGCCAAGCCAGAAGTCAGGGTTCAATCTAGTGGAACAGCAAGCAGGATCTGGAGCCAGAAGGGATGTCAGCAAAGCCAGTCTTTAAACAGGAACGCAGGCAATAGTTTTTTGTGATGTGACTAAGGCGAAGGCAGAGCTCCTCTGGACTGGACGGCTTAAGTAGGCAGGACTGATGAGCAGGATATCATCAACAGCTGAGTAAGTGTGGAGAGAGCTGGGAGCTGGCAATTAGGGAGACAGAGATTCCTTACCCCCCCCCCCGTGTTGGCACACATTCCCCACGTAGGATCCTGGGTCAGGGCTCGGGACCCCCCCCCCCCCCTATGGAACGGGCATGACCCCGAGCATGACTCACAGATGTTTAGAACATTACAATGACTTATGCCATTCTGTTTTGTTTGTTATGTTTTTACTGCTAATTTTACATTTGTTCTTTTTCTTTTGCCTTTTCTTTTTCCCTCCTTCTCCTTCCTCCTTCTCCTTCCTCCTCTTCTTTACACAAGAACGACTTCCTACTTCATCGCCCACACCGAGCACACCGACGTTTTTGGCACTCCAACCGTCCTCTAGACCCTCCATGGTTACTCTGACGGTAAGCTCCTATAATGTCTGGGCCTCTGCTCCCCAAACAAGCGTAGTAAGCTGTGGTGGGAGCTAAAAAGGCTTGGTGATTTTCTTGCAGGAAACCCATTTTACCCCCCCCCAGTCAACTCCTAAGCTGCCCACTCACTTCTTCTGCATGTCGTTCCTTTGCACCTCCCCTGGATCTAAATCTAGAGGGACAGCTATCGCAATCCACAAATCCTGCCCCTTTCAGCCCATGGGGAATAAAATAGATCCTCTGGGAAGATACGTCTTCCCGAAGGGCAGCATTGCTGGACAAATGTATACGTTCACCACGATCTATGCCCCTAACACTAACCAACTCACCTTCATTGACACAGCCTTGGAGCAGCTGGCTGAATTTAAGGTGGGTCTCCTGGTCCTTGGGTGAGACTTTAACGGTAGCCCAGACTCCCTGCTTGACACGTTCCATACAAAGCCCATTCCTACGCGTTCCTCAAACACTTTCGTAGGACCCTCCAGTTACACCTTTTGATGGACAACTGGAGAGTACTACACCCCTCGGGTCGAGATTTTAGCTACTATTCCAAGGTACATAATGTATACACCCACATAGACCATATATACGTAGACCGCACTACCCTGGAGCTCCTGCAGTCAGCGTCCAATATTGCTATCTCAGATCATACTCCGGTCATGATTACCTTCACCCTGCCATCAGGCCCCCATAGGGCCTGGACATGGAGGCTGAACGAAAATCTGCTGGATGACACTGCAGTAGTGACAGGGGTAACAGACATCTTAACTCACTACTTCAATGAAAATACCACGGATGGCCTTGGTGAGGGCATTGTGTGGGAAAGCCATAAGGCAGTGGTCAGGGGAGAGCTGATCTCCCTAGGCTCAAAACTCAAGCAGGGAAGCCGAGAAGACTTTAGCGGAGACCCTGAGGCACTGAAGAAACTGACCGAATTGAGGGAGTTGCGCTTGCTAGACTGTCAAACCCGTAAACAGTTCAGATACATGTCTCATACATTTTATGAACATGGAAATAAATGCGGTCGTATGCTTGCAAGGGCCCTCCGGAAAAAACATGCTCAGGCGTATATACAAAAGCTCCATTCCTCCTCTGGAGAACTGATGGTACAGTCTTCTAAAATTGCCTCAGGGTTCCGGGATTACTATGCCAAATTATACAACTTAGACTCCGGGTTACCCCCGACAGGCGACTAGACAGAGGGCAGTTCGGGAGTACTTGGCCTTGGCCGGTGTCCCTCCCCTAGCTGAAGATCAGTGCTCCACTTTGGAGCTGCCGATCACACTAGCTGAGCTTGGGGAAACAGTGAAGTCCTTGCCCAATGGGAAAAGCCCTGGCTCTGATGGGTTCACCAGAGCATACTATAGGACTTTCTTCTCCCTTCTAGCGGCACCTATGTGCAAGTATTTTAACTCCATAGCAGCGGGCAATGCTATCCCCCCGGGGGGGGGGGGCTGTTGGCTCACATCACTGTGAATCTGAAGGAGGGCAAGGACCCCACTGTCCCCCAGAGCTACTGCCCCATTTCCCTCTTGAATGACATTAAAATTCTGGCAAAATCTTAGCTAATAGGCTTAAACACCTTATGCCTGTAATCATCCACCCTGACCAAATGGGTTTTATTACGGGTAGAGAGGCTAGAGACAATTCTCTTAGAGCAATCCAACGTATCCACTGGGCCTGCACCTGCCAAGATCCTCTACTCTATATAATATTATCGACAGACGCTGAAAAAGCTTTTGATCGTGTCAACTGGTCCTACCTGAAAGCGGTACTAGAGACCCTGGGGCTGGGACGGCGTACGTTGACATCAATCATGGCCCTATATTCTAATCCCTGCGCGCAGGTTAAAGTAAACAGAATCTTCTCCGGGTTTGTGTGGAATGCATGAAAACCCAGAATATCACTAAGGGTGCTGAGACGCCCAAAACATGAGGGTGGTTTGGGAATCCCCGACATACAACGCTATTACCGGGCCATTGTCCTCCAGAGGATACTCAACTGGCGCTTCCATACTCACTCCAAGCTATGGGTCTCCCTGGAGAAATGCTTAGCGGGCAGGAATTTATTCTATGCACCATGGTTGCCCCGGGAACACAGGGGGTTGTCTGATACAACCTCCCCGTTGACAGCCCATGTGTTTTCAGTCTGGAACCGGATCAACCCATTTCTGAGAGTGGCCCCTCCTGTGTCCCCGCTGGCTCCGCTGGGCGGCTTCCCATGGTTTCCTCCTGGTGAGCAAATGGCCTTTTTTGGGCCCTGGGTAGACGATGGCAACGCCAGTTGTGGTAAACTCATGGAAGATGGTAAGCTCTTAGGCTTTGACGCCTTGCAGGCTAGACATAAGGGCTCACAAATGGATTTTTGAAGGTATAGACAACTTCAGCATTTTTTTGAGATACACGGCCACTCAATCAGAGACCTTTTCTCCCTCACACCGTTTGAACGCCTTTTTGTAGATGAAGAACCAATACCTCATATGGTATCTGAACTATACCGACTACTGGGCTCTGCCACACACAAGTCTAAGCCTGCTTACATTCGGGTATGGGAAAGAGACTTGGGGCATGAACTTACCGAGACCCAGTTAACCCACTTATATCAGCTCACCCACTCATGCTCTATTGAGTCTAAAACACAGGAAACGAACTATAAGGTAAGGTCCCGCTGATTTGTAAACACACAAATCCTTGTTCTGTTCTGTGAGGAGAGACAGATCATGAGTTCCTAATAGCTAGGAACCACGATCTGTCATTTCCTCTAGTCACTCCCCTCCCCCTACAGTTAGAACACACAGTCAGGGAACACATTTAACCCCTTGATCGCCACCCTAGTGTTAACCTCTTCCCTGCCAGTGACATTTATACAGTAATCAGTGCATATTTATAGCACTGATCGCTGTATAATTGTCAATCGTCCCAAAAATGTGTCGAAAGTGTCCGATATGTCCGCCATAATGTCACAGTCACGATAAAAATCGCAGATCGCCACCATTACTAGTAAAAAAAAAAAATAATAATAAAAATGCCATAAATCTATCCCCTATTTTGTTGTAGAAGAATACATATCGGCCTAAACTGAGAAAAGAAAAAAAAAAATTAGCTTTTTTTTTTTTTTCATAGCAAAAAGTAGAAAATATTGTGTTTTTTTCAAAATTGTCGCTCTTTTTTTGTTTGTAGCGCCAAAAATAAAAAACGCAGAGGTGGTCAAATACCACCAAAAGAAAGCTCTATTTGTGAGGAAAAAAAGGACGTCAATTTTGTTTGGGTACAGCGTCGCACGACCGCGCAATTGTCAGTTAAAGCGGCGCAGCGCCGTATCGCAAAAAAATGCGCTGGTCATTGAGCAGCCAAATCTTTCTGGGCTGAAGTGGTTAAAGCCCGTGTGCCACTCAGAACCTGGGGGGGCAGGGAGATGATATTCCTCGCTGTACGCCAGCTCTCGGAGTCCCGATGGGCCACCTATTCCAATCAAGAGCGGGGTGCTCGGTGTGGGCACGGAAAAGGCTCCTCACAAGACCTCGGGTATGATCCGGTCGTTTCCTCTTCCCTCTTTTCTCTCTTATACCTTTCAGAAATCGTATACATCCCCCCCGGTACAGGGATGGCGGTTTATGTATTGCACACCATGCTGTTGATGGACATAATGCCTAATGCCTCTTCGCTGGATGGCCCCTTCTTCAAAGGCGGCACTGTTTACCCCCCCCGAGTGTTTAACATCAACCTCAGGTACCCCTGGCTCGCGTGGAGGGCCGGGGGAGGTTAGTCGGAGGCTATTTTGGCTCCCCTCCCCCCGGTGCCTGGCGCTGGCTAGGTGACCCTATTTCCACTAAGAAATTAATGATAGCACCCGCTGGCTTAGCGCCCGCGGTAGGGCGATCACGCAGAGGCTCTTCTATACCAATTGTTTTATATGCATACTAAATATGTTCACTGTGATCACTTCCCTAAATCCATAACAGGGGCAGCCCTTTGGCTATTTCCCAAAACATTCACCTGGAATCGCCTTTCCTTTTTATTATTATTTTCTTGTTCGGTCTGATTGTATGTGATGTTTATATGATACGAGCCCATGTGGGTTGGAGACTTTATTCAGATACAAATGTTGGACATGACATGTTACTTGTCTTCTAAAAAATAAAGATTATACAAAAAAAAAAAATTCTTCTGTTACGTAATCCACTTCCTGAACATTCTGTATATGATTCACATTTCATCCTGTAATTCTGCAGATTTTTTCGATCTCCGTTGCATTCTCTTTAGTATTCGTGGTGGTCTTGCCCACGTTATCGGAGGATGTTTTGCTGGAAGGGATCACAAAGGAAAGCAGTGGGAAAGTTTCACAGGTGACATTGAGTGGCATGATGACGGCAACGAGTACAAGGGGTGTGGGTGTAATTGTTGTAATTAGAAGAGAGGACTGCGCGTTAGGAGCTGAATACCGCTAATAGACTTACCTCATTAGAATGTAAAGTTCTGACTTTCACTGACACCGTTTTCGTGACATATAGAAAGTTCTAGAAGAAGATGTGCAACCCATTCATAGGGTAGAAAGTAAAAGGGTTCTACATCTTGTATGGTGCAACATAGCGACATCTATTTGCCATTTTATAAAGGCTCTCTGGTTTATGTTAACTAATGGCCAGAGATAAATAGAGACGTTTGGAGGACTTTACTAGGGGTGCACCGAATGGGTTTTTTGGTGGCGAAACCAAAAATGAAAAATACACTAGGCCGAAAACCGAAACCGATACCGAAAATGACCAATACCGAAACTTATATTTAAAAAAATATTTTTATACAGGAGATGGTCAGAGACTGGGAACATAGTACAGGAGATGGTCAGAGACTGCAGACATACTACAAAAGATGGTCAGAGACTGCGGACATGGTAGAGGAGATGGTCAGAGACTGCAGACATACTACAAAAGATGGTCAGAGACTGCTGACATAGTACAGGAGATGTCAGAGACTGCAGACATACTACAAAAGATGATCAGAGACTGCGGACATGGTACAGTAGATGGTCAGAGACTGCGGACATGGTACAGGAGATGGTCAGAGACTGTGGACATGGTACAGGAGATGGTCAGAGACTGCAGACATACTACAAAAGATGATCAGAGACTGCGGACATGGTACAGGAGATGGTCAGAGACTGTGGACATGGTACAGGAGATGGTCAGAGACTGCAGACATACTACAAAAGATGATCAGAGACTGCGGACATGGTACAGGAGATGGTCAGAGACTGCAGACATGATACAAGAGATGGTCAGAGACTGCGGACATGGTACAGGAGATGGTCAGAGACTGCGGACATGGTAGAGGAGATGGCCAGAGACTGGGGACATGGTACAGGAGATGGTCAGAGACTGCGGACATGATACAGGAGATGGTCAGAGACTGCGGACATGGTAGAGGAGATGGCCATAGACTGGGGACATGGTACAGGAGATGGTCAGAGACTGGGGAAATGGTACAGGAGATGGTCAGAGACTGCGGACATGGTACAGGAGATGGCCAGAGACTGGGGACATGGTAAAGGAGATGGTCAGAGACTGGGGACATGGTACAGGAGATGTCAGAGACTGCAGACATACTACAACAGATGATCAGAGACTGCGGACATGGTACAGGAGATGGTCAGAGACTGCGGACATGGTACAGGAGATGATCAGAGACTGCGGACATGGTACAGGAGATGGTCAGTCAGAGACTGTGGACATGGTAGAGGAGATGGTCAGAGACTGCGGACATGGTACAGGAGATGGTCAGAGACTGCGGACATGCTACAGGAGATGGTCGGTCAGAGACTGTGGACATGGTAGAGATGGTCAGAGACTGCGGACATGGTACAGGAGATGGTCAGAGACTGCGGACATGGTACAGGAGATGGTCAGAGACTGCGGACATGGTACAGGAGATGATCAGAGACTGTGGACAATGGTAGAGGAGATGGCCAGAGACTGGGGACATGGTACAGGAGATGGTCAGAGACTGCGGACATGGTACAGGAGATGGTCAGAGACTGGGGAAATGGTACAGGAGATGGTCAGAGACTGGGGAAATGGTACAGGAGATGGTCAGAGACTGCGGACATGGTACAGGAGATGGCCAGAGACTGGGGACAATGGTAGAGGAGATGGCCAGAGACTGCGGACATGGTACAGGAGATGGTCAGAGACTGCGGACATGGTACAGGAGATGGTCAGAGACTGCGGACATGGTACAGGAGATGATCAGAGACTGTGGACAATGGTAGAGGAGATGGCCAGAGACTGGGGACATGGTACAGGAGATGGTCAGAGACTGGGGACAATGGTAGAGGAGATGGCCAGAGACTGGGGACATGGTACAGGAGATGGTCAGAGACCGTGGACATGGTACAGGAGATGGTCAGAGACTGCAGCCTCACCAGTGCCCGTCAGGTGCAGCCAGCCTTTGTCCCCAGTAGTGCAGCCAACCTGTGCAGGGGAAGAGAGGGAAGAGAGAGGAGAGCCGCCGCCTGGTGGATTACAGCGCCGGAAACATCACAGCTTTCATTTCAATAGCTGTGTGTTCCCCGCCACGCACCGTCACATACAGCTCCTCCCCCTTGTCCGGGCACTTTGATAGGCAGATCACCCGTCGAATCCTGGGACAGGTGATCTGTCTATCAAAGTTCCCTGGACAAGGGGGAGGAGCTGTATGTGACGGCGCGCAGCGGGGAACACACAGCTATTGAAATGAAAGCTGTGATGTTCCCGGCGCATGGGCCGTCAACGGGGAGGTTGTATCAGACTCTCTTCTGCGGTATAGGACACCCCCGTGATGAGCGGCACCAAGGGCGGGGGCGGAGCCCCACCCCATTTTCGGCTCCATTATCGCCCATTTTTCTCTATCGGCAAATTGACGAAAAGGCCATTTTCGGCCGATATGTTTCGGCGGCCGAAATTTCGATGCATCCCTAGACTTTACTAAAACTAAAGGTACTAAAGTTAAAGGAACTCTCAATTATATCCTTATTTTCCAAAAATAATCCATACACCTCAACTACTTATTGGCCCTGTAGTCTTTTTTTATAAAAAAGTGCTTCTGTGTTTTTCTGCCTCTTTGTAACCAAACCTCTCTTTTTTCCCCCTCAATTCCATTAACAAGCAGTGCACATTAGTTGCGGTCATTTGCACTACTGTGTGCACACTACAAATCCCATAGTCCATAGTTCTTCCCAGGAGCGATACTCCTACTTACCTAAAAATGATACTTTAACCGTTTGCTGACCAACCGCCGCAGTTTTACTGCGGCAGAATGGCACGGCTGGGCGAAAAAACGTTATGTTAAGTCGCTTCGCCCTGTGGCCACTAGGGGCGTGCGCACATGCCCGCTGCTCGCCCCCGTAGCCGATGCGAGTGCCCGGTGGGTGCGATGACCGCGGGGCTCCCGCGATCGCTTGTGACACACCGAGAACAGGGATCTGTGTGTGTAAAACACACAGATCCCTGTTCTCTGAGAGAAGAAGAGACTGATCGTGTGTTCATACAGTCCCCTCCCCCCTTCAGTTAGAACACGGAAAGGGAACACAGTTAACCCCTTGATCGCCCCCCCCCCGTGTTAACCCCTTCCCTGCCAGTGACATTTTTACAGTAATCAGTGCATTTTTATAGCACTGATCGCTGTATAAATGACAATGGCCCCAATAGTGTCAAAAGTGTCCGATGTGTCCGCCGCAATGTCACAGTCACAATAAAAATCGCAGATCTCCACCATTACTATTAAAAAAAAAGAATAAAAATGCCATAAATCTATCCTCTAATTTGTACGTGCTATAACCTTTGCGCAAACCAATCTATATACGCTTTTTGCGATTTTTTTTTTTTTTTACCAAAAATATGTAGAAAAATACATATTGGCCTAAACCGAGGAAAAAAAAATATATTTTTTTTTTAAATTGGGATATTTATTATAGCAAAAAGTAAAAAGTATTGTGTTTTTTTTTTTTTTTCATACTTGTCGTTCTTCTTTTGTTTATAGCGCAAGAAATAAAAACTGCAGAGGTGATCGAATACCACCCAAAAGAATTCATTTGTGTACAGTGTTGTATGACCGCGCAATTGTCATTCAAAGTGCGACAGCGCTGAAAACTGAAAATTGGCCTGGGCAGGAAGGGGGTGAAAGTGCCCGGTATTGAAGTGGTTAACAAGCAGTGCACATTAGTTGCGGTCATTTGCACTACTGTGTGCGCACTACAAATCCCATAGTCCATAGTTCTTCCCAGGAGCGATACTCCTACTTACCTAAAATGATACTTTAACCACTTCAGCTTCAGAAGATTTACCCCCCCACCCTTCCTAACCAGGCCATTTTTTGCGTTACTTTAACTACTTCCCGACCAGCCGCCATCGTTATACGGCGGAAGGTTGTCTCCCCTGCGCAAATCACAGTAGGTGTACGGCGGCCCCCAGACTTAAAGCACATGGGCCGTCAACGGGGAGATTGTATCAGACAACCCCCCGTGTTCCCGGGGCAAAAATGGTGCATAGGATAAATTTCTGCCCACTCAGCATTTCTCCGGGGAGACCCATAGCTTGGAGTGAGTATGGAAGCGCTAGTTGAGTATCCTCTGGAGGACAGTGGCCCGGGCCGGCAGTAGCGCTGTATGTCGGAGATTCCCAAACTACTTAGGACTATAGGTCCCCCGTGGCGTGGCGCCGGAGCTGATGCGCGTGGCCTGCGGCCGCGATGTCCGCCGGCATCCCGCGATCGCTCCTCAGAGAGCCAGAACGGGCATCTGTCTGTTTACATTGACTGACGCCCGTTCTGGTTCTCTGAGGAGCGATTGCGTCATGGGAAGTAGAGAGCAGAGAAGTAGAGAGAGATCTGCCGCTCCTAGTGATCAGGAACAGCGATCTCTCTCCTCCTCCAGTCAGTCCCCCCCCCCCCAGATAGAAACACCTCCCCAGGGAACACTTAACCCCTTGATCGCCCCCTAGTGTTAAACCCTTCCCTGCCTGTGTCATTTATACAGTAATCAGTGGCTATTTTTAGCACTGATCGCCAGGCCCGGATTTACTCCCTTTGCCGCCCCAAGGCCGGGTCCTTCAATGACGCCCCCCCACACACACACACACACACACAAACACACACACCACAATTCTTGTCCTTTATCGATGACTGCTACAATAGATCAATTAAAAACATATCTCCACACCAGAGAACACTGAAAATAACTGTCTTTAATTGTACAGACTGAATATACTTCAGGGTAAGCGCGCGAGGGGTAAGGATTTTTCGCGGGCAATGGCTGGTGTTAGTGCTTCAATCTTTCCCGGCACCATGGTTGTTATGGTGTCAGGATGATTGAAACACATTATTTCTATCATTACATTGTAATATAAAATGAAATAGTTCAACTCACCATAATGCAGAATCATTGGGAGCCCTGAGCGTGTCACTTGCCACCATCGCTTGTCACTTGCCACGCTGCCTGCCACCAGATGGGGATGTCACTTGCCTCTATGCCTCCCACCAGATGGAGATATCACTTGCCACTATGCCTGCCACCAGATAGAGATGTCACTTGCCACTATGCCTGCCACCAGATGGAGATGTCACTTGCCACGCTGCCTGCCACCAGATGGGGATGTCACTTGCCACGCTGCCTGCCACCAGATGGAGATATCACTTGCCACTATGCCTGCCACCAGATAGAGATGTCACTTGCCACGCTGCCTGCCACCAGATGGGGATGTCACTTGCCACGCTGCCTGCCACCAGATGGGGATGTCACTTGCCACTATGCCTGCCACCAGATGGAGATGTCACTTGCCACACTGCCACCAGATGGGAATGTCACTTGCCTCTATGCCTGCCACCAGATGGGAATGTCACTTGCCACACTGCCACCAGATGGGAATGTCACTTGCCTCTATGCCTGCCACCAGATGGGAATGTCACTTGCCACGTTGCCTGCCACCAGATGGGGATGTCACTTGCCACCAGATGGGAATGTCACTTGCCACACTGCCACCAGATGGGGATGTCACTTGCCACACTGCCTACCACCAGATGGGGATGTCACTTGCCACACTGCCTGCCACCAGATGGGGATGTCACTTGCCACGCTGCCTGCCACCAGATGGGAATGTCACTTGCCACACTGCCACCAGATGGGAATGTCACTTGCCACACTGCCACCAGATGGGAATGTCACTTGCCTCTATGCCTGCCACCAGATGGGAATGTCACTTGCCACGTTGCCTGCCACCAGATGGGGATGTCACTTGCCACCAGATGGGGATGTCACTTGCCACCAGATGGGGATGTCACTTGCCACCAGATGGGGATGTCACTTGCCACACTGCCTGCCACCAGATGGGGATGTCACTTGCCACACTGCCACCAGATGGGGATGTCACTTGCCACACTGCCACCAGATGGGGATGTCACTTGCCACACTGCCACCAGATGGGGATGTCACTTGCCACACTGCCACCAGATGGGGATGTCACTTGCCACACTGCCTGCCACCAGATGGGGATGTCACTTGCCACACTGCCACCAGATGGGGATGTCACTTGCCACACTGCCACCAGATGGGGATGTCACTTGCCACACTGCCACCAGATGGGGATGTCACTTGCCACACTGCCACCAGATGGGGATGTCACTTGCCACACTGCCTGCCACCAGATGGGGATGTCACTTGCCACACTGCCACCAGATGGGGATGTCACTTGCCACACTGCCACCAGATGGGGATGTCACTTGCCATGCTCCCTGCCACCAGATGGGGATGTGTGTCACTTGCCATGCTGCCTTCTATAAGATGGAGGAGGGCGGAACAGCGGTGCGGGCAATGAGAGATGTCAACTCTCTCCCCCGCTGCCGCACCGCTGACATTACATTGATTTTTTCAAAAATGGCGCCTGGCTGCGCAATCACGCTACTGCGCATGCGCCGCCCGGCCGAGCGCGTACAAGCTTTCCCGAGCCCGACCGGCTTCGGAACGGCGCATGCGCAGTTGCGTGTTTGGCTCGCGCCCATCTTTTCTACGGGCACCGGTGCCCCTAATAGAGTTTAATGGGCAGCCCGAATAGGGGGGCGGCCGCGAAGTCGCCGCAGGAGCGGCGCCGCCCATGCACCACTGCCGCCCCGAGGCCTGGCCTCGGTGGCCTTGTGGCAAATCCGGCCCTGCTGATCGCTGTATAAATGTCAATGGTCCCATGAAAGTGTGAAAGTGTGAAAAGTGTCCGATCTGTCCGCCGCAATGTCGCAGTCCCGCCAAAAAACGCTGATCACTGCCATTACTACTAAAAAATAATTAATAATAAAAATGCCATAAAAATATCCCATAGTTTGTAGACGCTATAACTTTTGCGCAAACCAATCAATATACGCTTATTGCGATTTTTTTTTTTTATATGTAGAAGAATACATATGGGCCTTTTTTTGGGGGGGGGGGATATTTATTATAGCAAAAAGTTAAAAAATATTGTTTTTTTTTTTTTTCAAAATTGTCGCTCTTTTTTTGTTTATAGCGCAAAAAATAAAAACCACAGAGGTGATCAAATACCACCAAAAGAAAGATCTATTTGTGGGGAAAAAAAGGACATCAATTTTGTTTGGGTACAGCGTCGCATGACCGCACATTTAAAGTAATGCAGTGGCGTATCGCAAAAAAAAGGCCTGGTCATGAATGGGGGTAAGTCTACCAGAGCTGAAGTGGTTAAATAGACTCATCATTATTTACAAGACTTCACCACAAGGTGGCGCCAGGGCAGACATCCAAGTGTGATTCAGCAGTACCAGCTCCTCCAGGGGACAGTGTACAGGGCCCGGCTTCATTCTAGAACAAGACTTCTTATGCAGCTTCCCAGCACTCAGAAAGGACGGCAGACAATCGTTTCAGCACCATAATATATAGAGGTAAAACCAGGGCGCGCCACGTTCCTCCACGTTCCTTGGATCTCCGGGTTATAGATACATAAATATTGTATTTCTCAGCTTTCGGGACGTTCTGAATATAAAAGAATCTTTATAGTTCTGCAGAATGTATATAATCGCTGGTCTTTAATATTTCACAGTCGCTGTTCTCGCCATTATAAAGCCGGTATAATAATTATAGACCTGCAGCTATTTTTAGGTTTTCTCTGTAATTATAATCCCAGCAAAAAAAACCTGAATGAGCAGCCCGGTACTTCTCGCCCTCCTCACCCTCCTCGCCCTCCTCGCCCCCCTCACCCTTCCCGCCCCCTCGCCCTCCTCGCCCCCCTCGCCCTCCTCGTCCTCCTCGCCCCCCTCGCTCCCCTCGCCCCCCTCGCCCTCCTCGTCCTCCTCGCACCCCTCGCTCCCCTCGCCCTCCTCGTCCTCCTCGCCCCCCTCGCCCCCCTCGCCCTCCTCGTCCTCCTCGCCCCCCTCGCTCCCCTCGCCCTCCTCGTCCTCCTCGCCCCCCTCGCTCCCCTCGCCCCCCTCGCCCTCCTCGCCCTCCTCGCCCTCCTCGCCCCCCTCGCCCTTCTCGCCCCCTCGCCCTCCTCACCCCCCTCGCCCTCCTCGCCCTCCTCGCCCTCCTCGCCCCCCTCGCCCTCCTCGCCCCCCTCGTCCTCCTCGCCCCCCTTGCCCTCCTCGCCCTCCTCACCCTCCTCGCCCCCCTCGCCCTTCTCGCCCCCTCGCCCTCCTCACCCCCCTCGCCCTCCGCACACAGATTCTAATTCATTTTTTATTGGCAGAAACTCCTCCGCAGTCTCTGCATCGCCCTCCATCCTGATATAACGACGCACAAGGCATATCTGGCAGCACTTAAAGATACACTAAACAATATCCCAATTCTCCTATAATAATCCATACCCATCCTCTGCTTAACCACTTCCATACCGGCCATTTTCACCCCCCTTCCTGCCCAGGCCAATTTTCAGCATTCAGCGCTCTCACACTTTGAATGACAATTACACGGTCATGCAACACTCTACCCAAACACAGTTTTTATTTTTTGCTAAAAAAAACCCGGAAAAGACTGAAAATTTTAAGAAAAAAAGGTTTTGATGGGGGGCACTGAAGAGCACTGATGGGCACTGATAGGCAGCACTGATGAGATGGCACTGATATACAGCACTGATGGGCACTGATAGGTGGCACTGATAGGAGGGCACTGATGAAGTGGCACTGATATGCAGCACTGATGGGCACTGATAGGTGGCACTCATGAGGGGCACTGAAGGGCACTGATGGGCACTGATAGGCAGCACTGATGGGCACCTATAGGCAGCACTGATGGGGGCACTGAAGGGCACTGATGAGATGGCACTGATATGCAGCACTGATGGACACTGATAGGCGGCTCAGATGGGGCACTGAAGGAAACTGATGAGGTGGCACTGATATGCAGCACTGATGAGCACTGATAGGCAGCACTGCTGGGGGGGCACTGATGAGCTGGCACTGATATGCAGCACTGATGGGGGGCACTGAAGAGCACTGGTAGGCAGCACTGATGAGATGGCACTGATATGCAGCATTGATGGGGGGCACTGAAGGGCACTGATAGGCACTGATAGGCAGCACTGATAGGAGGGCACTGAAGGGCACTGATGAAGTGGCACTGATATGCAGCACTGATAGGCGGCACCAATATGGGGCACTGAAGGGAATTGATGGGCACTGATAGGCAGAACTGATGGGGGGCATTGATATGCAGCACTAATGGGTACTTATTGGCAGCACTGATGGGGGGGCACTGAAGGGCACTAATGAGATGGCACTGATATGCAGCATTGATGGGCATTGATAGGCAGCACAGATGGGCACTGATGAGGTGGCACTGATATGCAGCACTGATGAGCACTGATAGGCAGCACCAATGGGGACTTATGGGCACTGATTGGCAGCACTGATGAGCACTGAAAGGCAGCACTGACTGGCATCACTGATCGGTCCTGATTGGCATCACTGATGGGCACTGTTGGGGCTGCACTGATAATCAGTGCAGATCTCCCCTGTGAGTAAAAGCCGCTGATCATCTCTCCTCTCCTCACACGCTGTCAGTGTGAGGAGAGGAATGCTGAAAACCAGAATTTCTTTGTATACATGTGATTGGACACAGCTGATCACATGGGTAAAGCAGTTCGTCATCGGCTGTTTACCGAGATCAGTGATGCTCCGTGTCCCAGGGACAGAGCGCACCAGAGATCGCTGCACTATACGCCCCCCGGGGGCACGCAAGCATGGCGAGAGCGGGATGATGTCATATGACGTCATCCCAGAATCAGAGAGGCACCTTGCGCCTGTCATTTCACAATACGTCGGGCGGGAGATGGTTAAACTGTTTGTAAACCTCCGACATGAAATATGTAAAAAAGCCCATCCCTCTATAGTGTGTACTTGTCTCAGTCCAGAGCACTAAGTGTAATTTCTGTCTGCTACCTCCTTCCTCTGCTATCAGCATGAGTCACTTATGACAGGTTTTCCTGACACCAAGAGAAAAACGGTGACAGGGGAGGGAACTCCAGCACACAGCCCCTGATTGACAGCTTCAGCTCTGTTCCTGTGTGAAGGGTGGTGTTTCACTTCCCTCCAATCAGCTCCCAGAGCTCTCCCCACTGAGCTCTGCAGTGTGTAATTTCAGCTCTCCGCCCCCTGCTTTCTTATAGCTCCGGTTTTTGAACTCTGGACTTTGAATAGATGTAGAGAAGAGAAGTCTGCAGATAAACAGGTACAACGTATGTAGGAGGATTTGTTTAATCTCCGCATATCACCTAAAACCAGTCAACTTACTGGGTATATGGAGGGTTTACAACAACTTTAATGGCCCTGTGATCTATTGTTTATTAAATTGTTCCTTACTGTGTTTTTCTGTCTCCTTGGAATGTCCTCTGTCACCATTTATCTCTTGGTGTCGGGAAAACTTTTCAGAAGTGACACAGCAGACAGAAATGACACCCCTCCTTCCTCTGAAAATTTCAAATTCAGTGCGACTTTGGTTGGGACTTCAACCTCTTCAATAATATACAGTACGTCTGAATAGGATTTCTTTTTTTAGTGTCACTTTGAAACAAGACATTGTATCATTTATTATCAGGGTATTTTATACACAGGATCACTTGTAGAGTATTTGTAGCAGAGAATAATCAATGTCATTTATAATATGTTTCCAGTAAATCAAAAAAGACTGAAAAATTCTGAAAAATACTGAAAAAAAGCCCCTGTGCCCATCAAATGCAGCCACTGTGCCATCAAATGCTGCCACTGTGCCCTTCAATTGCAGCCTCTGTGCCCCATCAAATGCTGCCACTGTGCCCCATCAAATGCTGCCACTGATCCATCAAATGCTGCCACTGTGCCCCATCAAATGCTGCCACTGATCCATCAAATGCTGCCACTGTGCCCATCAATTGCAGCCTCTGTGCCCCATCAAATTCTCCCACTTTGCCCATCAAATGCTGCCACTGTGCCCATTAAATGCCACCACTGTGCCCCATTAAATGCTGCTACTGTGCCCATAAAATGCTGCCACTGTGCCCATAAAATGCTGCCACTGTGCCCATCAAATGCTTCCACTGTGCCATCAAATGTTGCCACTGTGTCCATCAATTGCAGCCTCTGTGCCCCATAAAATGCTGCTACTGTGCCCATAAAATGCTGCCACTGTGCCCATCAAATGCTTCCACTGTGCCATCAAATTCTGCCACTGTGCCCATCAATTGCAGCCTCTGTGTCCCATCAAATGCTGCCACTGTGCCATCAAATGCTGTCCCTGTGCCCATCAATTGCTGCCACTGTGCCCCATCCAATGCTGCCACTGTGCCATCAAATGCTGCCACTGTGCCCATCAAAAGCTGCCACTGTGCCCATCAAATGCCACCACTGTGCCCCATCAAATGCTGCCATTGTGCCCATCAAATGCCACCACTGTGCCCCATCAAATGCTGCCACTGTGCCCATCAAATGCCACCACTGTGCCCCATCAAATGCTGCCACTGTGCCCATCAAATGCCACCAATGTTCCCCATCAAATGCTGCCACTGTGCCCCATCAAATGCCACCACTGTGCCCATTAAATGCTGCCACTGTGCCATCAAATGCTGTCCCTGTGCCCATCAAATGCTGCCACTGTGCCAACCAATGCCGCCACTGTGCCCATCAATTGCAGCCTCTGTGCCCTATCAAATGCTGCCACTGTGCCCATCAAATGCTGCCACTGTGCCATCAAATGCTGTCCCTGTGCCCATCAATTGCAGCCTCTGTGCCCCATCCAATACTGCCACTGTGCCCATCAAATGCTACCACTGTGCACATCAAATGCTGCCACTGTGCCCATCAAAAGTTGCCAATGTCAACCCCCCCCCCCTCGCCCACTCGCCGTGTGACCGGCACTTACCCTATCTCGTGGCGGGTCAGTCAGCAGGTGACGGCGGCAAGCTGTGTCCTTCATGCGTCTCTCCTCCCCTCCTCCTGATAGGCGTCCTTTCAGCCAATCAGGTGATGGGTGATTGGTGGAGAGGCGGCTTAGTGTTAGAAAAGCGAATATTCATTTACTTTTCTAACACACCTGGGTGGACACCGAGCGCAATGCTCTGCACTCCGAGATCACCTTTTCTAAAGCCTATTAGAGCCAAAAAGGGGCCGGCCGCCTGATTAGGGGGTGGCGGCGGCGGCCATAGATAGATTCATGCTATGCAATGAATCTATCCATTATTCACAGAGGGGGGTGGCTGGAGAGAGGGGGCGGTGCCTGTGCGCCCTTAACCTCCCTGACGGTTTTCCCGAGTGTGGCTCGGGGTTAAATTTCAGCACCATTAACGGTAACCCCGAGCCACACTCGGGATTACATCGCAGGATCCTGGTGCGGTATACTGACCTTGTCCCCGGGATCCTGCGATGTCCCCCTGCTGTGTCTGCGGTCTCCGTCCTCCTCCGAAGCCTCTCCGTGCCAGGCTGCGTTCCCTGCGAGCGTCGCGACGCACGGGGGCGGAGCCTGGCGGCAAATTCAAAAAAATGTACAAATCATAACACATACAGTACTGTAATCTTACAGATTACAGTACTGTATGAAATTATTTCACATCCCTTTTGTCCCCAGTGCTTTGTCCCATGCCCTGCATGCAGTTTTATGTTATATATACTGTTCTTTCTGCCTGGAAACTGGAGATTGTCCATAGCAACCAAAAAGTGTCCCTTTACATCAAAAGTGGCCAGTGTCATACCGCCAGGGAGGTTAATGGGCGGGCCTGGTGAAAGTGTTATAGGGCGTACACACGGTCGGACATTGATCGGACATTCCGACAACAAAATCCTAGGATTTTTTCCGACGGATGTTGGCTCAAACTTGTCTTGCATACACACGGTCACACAAAGTTGTCGGAAAATCCGATCGTTCTGAACGCGGTGACGTAAAACACGTACGTCGGGACTATAAACGGGGCAGTGGCCAATAGCTTTCATCTCCTTATTTATTCTGAGCATGCGTGGCACTTTGTGCGTCGGATTTGTGTACACACGATCGGAATTTCCGACAACGGATTTTGTTGTCAGAAAATTTTATCTCCTGCTCTCCAACTTTGTGTGTCGGAAAATCCGATGGAAAATGTGTGATGGAGCCCACACACGGTCGGAATTTCCGACAACACGCTCCGATCGGACATTTTCCATGGGAAAATCCGACCGTGTGTACGGGGCATTACTCTCAGCAACCAATCAGGATTCAGTTGTATTTCGTTTAGTACAGATGTGAAAAAGAAGTAAAGAATCATTTCTATCACCAACATCTCCACTTTTACAGATTCTCTCTCCATCCACCAGTGATGACTGACTACACTCAAAGCACGATTAAACCCCAAAGCAACATTTATATCCACTCACCGGCCACTTTATTAGGTCCCCCTTGCTAGTAGCGGGTTGGACCCCCTTTTGCCTTCATTCTTGGTGGCATAGATACAACAAGGTGTTGGAAACGTTCCTCAGAGATTTTGCCCCATAGTGACATGATAGCATCACGCAGTTGCTGCAGATTTGTCGGGCTGCACGTCCATGGCGAGAATCTCCCGTTCCACCACATCCCAAAGGTACTCTATTGGATGAGGTGTGGTGAGTGTGGAGGCCATTGGAGGACAGGGACCTCATTGTCCAGTGGTGAGATGATTGGAGCTTTGTGACATGGTGCATTATCCTGCTGGAAGGAGACATCAGAAGATGGGGACACTGTAGTCATAAAGGAATGGACATGGTCAGCAACAATACTCAGGTAGGCCGTGGTGATTAATCGATGCTCAATTTGTACTAAGGGGCCCAAAGTGTGCCAAGAAAATATCCCCCCCACACCATTACACCCCCACCACCAGCCTGAACCGGTGATACCCCATCCCCCACACCATTACACCCCCACCACCAGCCTGAACCGGTGATACCCCATCCCCCACACCATTACACCCCCACCACCAGCCTGAACCGGTGATACCCCATCCCCCACACCATTACACTCCCACCACCAGCCTGAACCGGTGATATCCCATCCCCCACACCATTACACCCCCACCACCAGCCTGAACCGGTGATATCCCATCCCCCACACCATTACACCCCCACCACCAGCCTGAACCGGTGATACCCCCATCCCCCACACCATTACACCCCCACCACCAGCCTGAACCGGTGATACCCCCATCCCCCACACCATTACACTCCCACCACCAGCCTGAACCGGTGATACCCCATCCCCCACACCATTACACCCCCACCACCAGCCTGAACCGGTGATACCCCATCCCCCACACCATTACACTCCCACCACCAGCCTGAACCAGTGATACCCCATACCCCACACCATTACACCCCCACCACCAGCCTGAACCAGTGATACCCCATCCCCCACACCATTACACCCCCCACCACCAGCCTGAACCGGTGATATCCCATCCCCCACACCATTACACCCCCACCACCAGCCTGAACCGGTGATATCCCATCCCCCACACCATTACACCCCCCACCACCAGCCTGAACCGGTGATACCCCCATCCCCCACACCATTACACCCCCCCCACCAACCTGAACCGGTGATACCCCATCCCCCACACCATTACACCCCCACCACCAGCCTGAACCGGTGATACCCCATCCCCCACACCATTACACCCCCACCACCAGCCTGAACCGGTGATACCCCATCCCCCACACCATTACACCCCCACCACCAGCCTGAACCGGTGATACAAGGCAGGATGGATCCATGCGCCAAATTCTGACCCCACCATCTGAATGTCGGAGCTGAAATCCAGACTCATCAGACCAGGCAACGTTTTTCCAATCTTCTATTGTCCAATGTTGGTGATCCTGTGCCAATTGTAGCCTCAGTTTCCTGTTCTTAGCTGACAGGAGTGACACCCGGTGTGGTCTTCTGCTGCTGTAGCCCATCCGCTTCAAGGTTGGATGTGTTGTGTGTTCAGAGATGGTATTCTGCATACCTTGGGTGTAACGAGGGGTTATTGGAGTTACTGTTGTCTTTCTATCATCTGGAACCAGTCTGCCCATTCTCCTCTGACACCAACAAGGCATTTTCCTCCACACAACCGCCGCTCACTGGATATTTTCTCTTTTTCCCACCATTCTCTGTAAACCCCGAGAGATAGTTGTGCATGAAAATCACAGAAATACTCAGACCGGCCCGTCTGCCACCAACCACCATGCCACGTTCAAAGTCGCTTCAATTGAGCTTTGGAGTGCACAGTCTATTTGCCTTTAGTAATTCAACCCCTCGGAATTTGTATGTTTGGTGAACCTAACATTTTGGGGTTGAGTTATTAAAGGCAAATAGACAGCACTTTGCAAAGTTGCTCCAGAGCTTAGTAAATGAGGGAAAGCTCTCCTGACTTCTATCATCCAATCACGTGCAAGCAAAAGTGCAGTTTTTACGTTTTTTTTTTCCTTGCACATGATTGGGTACTCTTTGCAAAGTGAAGCTTTACCTCATTTACTAAACTCTGGAAACAACTGCACTTTGCCAAGTGCACAGTCTGTTTGCCTTTAGTAAATCCACCCCAATGCATCAGATATAAGAATGTTGCCCCGAGCCAAATGCTATGTTGCTTGTTCCATTGATTATTGATTTAACCACTTCAGCCCCGGAAGATTTGACTGCTGAATGACCAGGCCATTTTTTGCGGTTGCGTCGCTTTAACTGACAATTGCGCGGCTGTGTGACGTTGCACCCAAACAAAATTGACGTCCTTTTTACCCCACAAATAGAGCTTTCTTTTGGTGGTATTTGATCACCTCTGCGGTTTTTATTTTTTTGCGTTATAACCAAAAAAGGAGCGACAATTTTGAAAAAAACACAATATTTTGTACATTTTGCTATAATAAATATCCCCATTTTTTTTTTAAAAAAGCAATTTTTTTCCCTCAGTTTAGGCCGATATGTATTCTTCTACATAATTTTGTTAAAAAAATAATCACAATATGTGTATATTGATTGGTTTGCGCAAAAGTTATAGCGTCTACAAAATAGGGGATAGATTTATAGCATTTTTATTAATATTTTTTTTTACTAATAATGACGGTGATCTGCGATTTTATCGGGACTGCGACATTATGGCGGACACATCGGACACTTTTGACACATTTTTGGGACCATTGTCATTTATACAGCGATCAGTGCTATTAAAATGCATTGATTACTGTATAAATCTCACTGGCAGGGTAGGGGGGTTGCCACTAGGGGCGATCAAGGGGTTAAATGTGTTCCCTGACTGTGTGTTCTAACTGTAGGGGGAGGGGACTGACCTAGAGGAAATGGGAAACAACAGATCGTGGTTCCCAGCTATTAGGAACTCACAATCTGTCACTCCTCTCAGAACAGAACAGGGATGTGTGTGTGTGTGTTTGTTCACACACACGCACATCCCTGTTCTGCCTCTCGTGCCCGCGCTCGCTCGTGGCGGTCAACGCGACCGTCGGCCACGAGCATCGGCACCCCCCGCAGTGTAGCGGGCGCCTGCTATCCCGATCCCGCGAGCCGACGTATAGCTACGACGGCTCACAGGATCGTGCCGACCTGCCGCAATATAATGACGCCGGCTGGTCGGCAAGCGGTTAAAGTATAAGTTCCCCTTTTCATAAAAAGAAATGCAGAGGCGAGCTAACACCCTCCTCCCCCCATCCCTGCTGCACTTACCTCCATAGGTGATTAGCTGTCACAGCAGTCCAGGGATTATGAATCTGCCCTCTTCTTCCCCTTCTTTCCTTAGGGCTTCCAGGACTGATCAGAGTGATTCCGATTGGTCAGATTGGTGAAGTGCCAGCATGAGACCAATCAGAATGACTCTGATCCATCCTGGAAGCCCCCAAAAGACGTGGAAGAAGAGCGGAGCTCTGAAATCCCTGGACCGCCGCACCAGCTGTTTGGGCTGTGACAGCTAATCACCCGCAGAGGTAAGTGCAGTGTGGATCAGGGGGGTGGGGGATGGGAAGGGTGTAGGGTGTAAGTTCACCTTTTCATTTTTTCACGTAAAGGTGAACGTATACTTTAAAGCGTTTGTTACCCCAGCATTTCATATTCCTGATATGTGGCTGCTGTACCGTGTACTTGTATGGTAAAGTCTCCTGTTCTCTTTGTATTACTTCCTTTATATGAAATCCTTGGTGTTCCTGCCAGCCCCTCTGCTTTCCTATTAAAAACTGACCACACTAAGCAGGGGAGCACAGTGTGGTCAGTTCTCTAGCTATGCTGGGAACTCGGCCTGCTCTCCTCCAGTGATCAGACTTGTGATGACATGTCCCCACCCCCTGCACAGCCATTCACTGGGAAGCTCAGTGTGCTGCTGCTTCTCCTCCTCCCCCCCCCAGCTCTTATGCAGCTGACAACAGAGGGAATGTGATCACTTATAAAAAAAGGGAGAAAAGGTATTTATAATGTATTTTTAAATCTATACCCAAATGTTTTGCCTTTCATTTCTATTTTAAACTGAATGGGTTGTTTTGCAAGGTGATCGTTACATTCACTTTAACTGTTAATACTAAAGTAATTGTAAAGCTTTTTTTTTTTTTCCATTAAAATAATAAACATTTACCTGCTTTGTAATGGTTTTACACAAAGCGACCCCGATCCTCCTCTTCTGGGGTCCCCCACCTTCACTCCTGGCTCCTACTCTTCAGCGAGTGCCCCATAGGAACCTGCTTTCTATGGAGGCACCTGTGCAGGCTTGAACCAGAGTGGTTTGGCCCTGCCCTGCCCCCCCCCCCCATCACAGGATTTGATTGACAGCAACAGGAGCCAATGGGAACAAGCTGAGAGTACCACTGCTCTCAGACACAGAGCTGGATCGAGATTGGGCTTCGGTAAGTAATGGGGGGGGGGGGGGGGTTTGCAGGGGGGGGTCCTGTGGCACAGAAGTTTTTTACCTTAATGGAGAGAATGCATTAAGGTTAAAAAAAAAAAAAAACTTAGGGCTTTAGAGCCACTTTAAGTATTTCTATTGCTTATTTTATTTATTATTGATTCAATTGTTAATATTAAGTATTTCATGCACTTGTTTTATTTATTGGGGATTTACACGTTAATACGAAGTCATTCTATAGCTAGTTTTATTTTATATTGATTTAAGTATTAATATTTCTTTTGTGTGTTTATTTATTATTGGTTTAAGTATCAATATTAAGTATTTCTATTGCTTGTTTTGATACTAAGTATCTCTATTGCTTTGTTCTATTGTTTTGTTTATTGATGATTTAGGTGTTTCTTTTGCTTAATTTTTTATTATTGATTTAAGTGTTAATATTAAGTATACTAAGCATTTCTATTGCCTGCTTTAAAGTATTTCTTTTGCTTTTTTTATTTATTATTGATTTTTTTTTTAACTGTTAATATTAAGTCTCATGTGCATGTTTTATTTATTGGTGATTTAAGTGTTAAAGTGGATGTAAAGCCTTCAAGGCTTTTCACCTAAATGCATTCTATGAATTAGGGTGAAAAACCTACTCTGTTGCAGCTGCCTCCAGACCCCCCTTTTCCGCTTATGCCCCCCAAGACCCCCTTTTTTCCCCCTTACCTGGACCCATCCAATCCAGCTGTGTTCATGAGCGCAGCGGCTCCCTTAGCTGTCTCCCTCCTCATTGGCTCCCATTGCTGTTAATCAAATTTGGTGACAGGGGGTGCAGGGGGGCAGGGCAGAGTCAATGAATGCAGCAGTGGGACTCAGGATCGAGCCCACACAGATTCCCCCATGGAAAGCGCCTTTCTGTGGGGGCGCCTCATGAAGAGAAGGGGCCTGGAGTGCCGGCTGGGGGGACCCCAGAAGAGGTGGACCGGGGCTGCTCTGTGCAAAACAGGTGCACAGAGCAGGTAAGTATAGGCATGTTTGTTATTTAAAAAAAAAAATAAAATTAAATGAGGGTTTACAGCCCCTTTAAGTCTTTCTGTTGCTTGTTTTAATACTAATTATTTCTATTGCTTTGCTCTGTTGTTTTGTTTATTGATGTTTTAAGTGTTTCTTTTGCCTAATTGTTTACTATTGATTTACATGTCATTAATAAGTATATTAAGCATTTCTATTGCTTGCTTTAATACTAAGTATTTCTTTTGCTTGTTTTATGTATTATTGATTTGTTTTTTTTAATTGTTACTTTTAGGTCTTTCATGTGCTTGTTTTATGTTATTGGTGATTTAACTGTTAATAGTAAGTATAGTATTAAGCATTTGAATTGCTTGCTTTAATACTAAGTATTTTTTTTTAACTTTTTTTTTATTATTGATTTATTTTTTTAAATTGTTAATATTAAGTATTTCATAAGCTTGTTTTATTTATTGGTGATTTAAGTGTTAATATTAAATATTTAAAATAATAAATATTTAATTGGCTTTTTTAATATTAGTATTAGTATTAGTATTTCTATTGCTTGTTTTATTTATTGGTGATTTAAGGGGTAATATTAAGTATTTCTATTGCTAGTTTTATTTTATATTGATTTAAGTGGTAATACTGAGTATTTCTTTTGCTTGTTTATTGATTTAAATGTTAAAGCGGACCTTCAGTCATTTTTTAATCTTTCCATCTATTAAATCTTCTGCCCTTGTTGTTTTAACTTTGGATAGTAAAACATTTTTTTTTGCCAGTATGTAGCTTATACAGCCCACTTCCTGTTTCTTGTCTGGTAAAAAGCCTAGGCTTATGACATCACAGCTCTCTCTCTCACTCTTGTGAAAGTTTGCCAGGAAGGGAGAGGGGGATGAGTCATAACAGGGCCAATGAGAGCTGCTGAGCTGGAGGTATGCCTCTGTGTGTCTGTGTAAATCCAGAAAGTGAACAGGCAGCAGCTTCAGCTGCCCACAGTTAAAATGGATGCAGCCAGACTCAGTGGAGGGAGATTTCTGCAGCATATTTAGCAAGTACAGACTCGCGGTATATATAAAATAGTGCACAAAGTTTTTATTACAAATTATGTGAGCAGACTGCCGTTCCTCTTTAAGTATTTCTATTGCTTGCTTAAATACTAAGTATTGCTTTTGATTGTTTTATTTATCATTTATTTTAGTGTTAACATTAGGTTTTTTGTGTGTTTATTTTATTTATTGGTAATTTACATGTTAATACTAACTAGTTCTTAATTTGCATGTTTCATTTATTTTTGATTTACTGTAAGTGTTAATATTAAGTATTTCATATTGCTAGTTTTATTTTATATTGATTTAAGTGTTAATACCAATGCCCCGTACACACGGTCAGATTTTCCAATGGAAAATGTCCGATCGGAGCGTGTTGTCGGAAATTCCGACCGTGTGTGGGCTCCATCGGACATTTTCCATCGGATTTTCCGACACACAAAGTTTGAGAGCAGGATATAAAATTTTCCGACAACAAAGTCAGATCGCGTCAATTCCGACCGTGTGTGGCCTGTTCCGACGCACAAAGTGCCACGCATGCTCAGAAGAAATTCCGACACGGAACAGCTCGTTCTGGTAAAATTAGCGTTCGCAATGGATACAGCACTTTCGTCACGCTGCAATGTTAAAAATGGTTTAATACAGCGCACTCTCTTCTTCTTTATAATGTGACAAGAATTAAGTAGTTTTGCTGCTCATATTCACACACACTTCTCACAAACTTTTTTGTTTTTTTTTTTCCTTGAGATTCCCTGAATATATTGTTATTTGTCACATCGTTCAAAAAAATTTTTATTTTTTTTTTGGATTTAAAGCCATTTTTCTTTTCGATTTTATGTTTGTATTTATTCAAAGGCTGATCTTTTTTAATGTTATTTTTAGTTTTACTCCAGACTATTTTTGTGTGTGTTTTGTGTGTCAAGTTACCACAACACCATTATTATCTTGTATTATTTAATCTCAAGGAGATTGTTTGTTGTTGGTGTCCCTTGTTAATTTCAGATTGTATTTTTGAAATGTACCTGAATCCTCACAAACAAACTGTCCTTTTTGAAGTAAAACACACATAGGCGAGTATAATTCAAAACAAAAATCCTTTATTAAGGGATCAGAACCAAACAAAGAGGAAGGCAACACTGGATCAACAGGAGAAATTAGCGAAGCCTGGGACCCCCACGGCAGACATCAATTCTTGAACATCAAAATTGGTGGCCTGAGGAGTCCATATGTAAGGGAGGGCAGCCTGGTCCAGAAGTCCCAGAGATCCAGAAAGCTGCAGATGATATGTGTGTCCTCAGGCTGTGGTACCACAAGAGGCTGCATCTTTTGGCCGACCAGACTGGATCCAGGGTCCTCACTTTCTGGTCTTCCTTCCACGCTTCATTCCGGGCTGTGGCTGTGCTGTTGGAGATGTGGCAGGAGGAGGAGTAGGACCTGGAGGAGGAGGAGGACTAGGAGGACCTGGAGGAGAAGGAGGAGGAGGACCTGCAGGAGGAGGAGGAGGACCATGTGTGAGTGTATCAGATGTAATTTGGGCCCTCATCCCCTTATTAAGAGCCTACAATATTAGCGACTCACACATGAGTTGTTGTCCCTCCTCCATCCTCTGCATTTTACAGGCAATGATGGCAGCGAAGTCATCCTCCACGGTGTGTGGTGCTCCCAGGGCCTCTGTAGCCCTCCAAAAGAGGCCTATGGCAGCCTCCTTTAGGGCACTCCTCCTCCTGCCACTTTCTCTTTCCAGGTGTAGGGGAGGGACCGGCAGATCAGGCAGCCGGCTCGGCCCGGCCACCTCCTGGCTGAGACTTCCCTGTGTATGAAAAAGGGACATGGTTTTAGTTTTTGCATCATTAATCACAATCATAAATTAGTACTCCAAACTAACATCTAGTTAACATCATTGATTGGACAAGCAGAAATATTTAGAGGAATGCTATACCTGGCTCAATCTGGGCTCCTCCACATGTTGCCTGGAAGGCCCAGGTTGGGTGTCAGAAGCCTCAGCTGGAGGGGAAGGAAGCGTGGAAGGAAGACTGGAGAGTGATGACCTGGGTTCAGTCTGGCCTGCCAGAAAATGCAGCCTGTCATAGTACCACATCCTGGGGACATAGATGTCATCTGCTGCTCCGGATCTCTGCGAATCCTGGACTTTTCTGGCGCTCCCTTACATATGTGCTCCTCAGGCCACCAATTAAGATCTTCAAATATGTGATGTCTGCCGTGGGGATCACCTGCTTCACAATTTCCAACAATTGATCCAGCACTGCCTTCCTCTTTGTTTGGTTCCTGTAATGTGGGTGGTTGATCTCCCACAGAAAAGGCAGCTCCCTGAACATGTCAATGAAGATTGCCATGAAGTCTGTATCATTCAAGATATCCATTTTCACTGCAAGACACAACACAAGACAAACCCTAATGTCACGCCAAACTCTACTAATCTTGTTACAATATAGGCCTCAATGTAGAAGCAGTATAGGCACAAGTATGTCTCTTACCTTCGTTCTGACGATCGGCGCCTCCAATGCTCCTTCCTCCGCTCACAGATCGTACGTAATACGCACGTGTGGTAGCTTTATACACACTGCGCATGCGTGTAACTTTGCCCGCCCCTGACGTTCTTTCTAGTCTATTCCCCACCCCTTTTCGTTCTGCGCAGTGGGGGAAGAGCACATGGCGGATACACAGCAGGTGCGTGCTAATTACAGGAACGAGGAGGAGGAGGAGGAAAGCCCGGGTCCGGACACGTCCCGATCCAGAAGGAGAAGATTTAAGGCCACAAATATGTCCTTTGGGGAGATGTTGGAGATGGTGGACATCCTGAAGAAGGCCGACTATGATGGGAAGTATGGGCCTTACCCCAACCCCAATATCAGAAAGGCCAAGATCATTGCGAAAGTGGTCAAAAGTCTGCACCGGAATTTCAGGGTACGACGATCGAAAGATCAGCTCAGGAAGCGGTGGTCGGACCTGAAATTAAGAGAGCCCGAGCAGTACAGAAAGATCCGGAGAGTGCTGCAAAAAAGTAAGTAGTTGTGCTGTGTTCCTATTCTTTTTGTCTTTATTACGTTCGTGCTGCTCCATATGCTTTTCTTAATTGTTGTACAGTTTAAAATGTCAATTTTAATGTTCATGGGCCCATTATTCGTTCGTATCAAACATTTTTTTTCCGGCCTCTAAAACACCATTGTTTAGGCCATATGCATTTTCCTACATTTTTTAGGGCCTACTTGGATGCAAAATCTTTGGTTGTGTAGATGGCTTTGTTACTAGAATGAAATGCAAACTAGACTGTGTGTAAGGAGAGGACACTGAGCAGCTGTTTTCACATCTGGACACTGGAGCACTAGTGTGGGACACCAGAACACCATTTTTATTAGGGGGGCCGCACAGGTGCTCCAGTGTACACTATAGGGGGGTCTCCATCTGTGAAGCTTGTACAAAACAGGTAAAGTATTGCAGCTTGACAAAGGCCAATAAAAAAGCGACATCTTTGAACTCTGCTAAAATTGACAATTGTACCCCACTTCCAAGCAATGTTTCCTATTTATAGTTCTGCCATCAAATATCTGTGTGCTAATTATACCATTTTTGTTTTACATAGGGGAGAAAAGACTCAGAGGACACCCCTCATCCGAGGAGACCAGAGACCCCCCACCTCTGGAAGAAGGTGAAATACCCCCAACCCAAGCTGAGCAGGAGGAGGAAGAAGACATGGTGGAAATTGGCACCACAACAGGTGAGTGTCTGCAACCACAGGCTCAGGTAAGAGATGGATGCCGGCAGATTGTTGATACCTGTTTTTGTTTGGTTTCTCTCTTTTTAGGTGATCGTGAGGTTATGGATCGAGATCCTTTCACATCAGAAAGTGCCCAGATCCTGATCGGGGAGATCATGGGGTGTAATTTAGAATTGGAAAACATCAAGAAAAAAATCAATGATGTGATTCTAAAAAATAACATCATTGATGTTTTGGGGCGAATTTAAAACCCCACAAAATCACTTTCTTTTTTGTGTGGTACAATCTTTTAAATTTTTGAGCGATGTTTCGAAAAGCCAAATTTGCAGGATGCACACAGTGTGCCAACATGTGCTATCTGCCATCACGGGAGATCAATGGACGTGTTTTGGGGGTGCAACCCCTTCCTCAATAATAAAGTAGCGGTGAGGAAGGGTTTGCTCCCACAAAACACGTCCCTTGATCCCCCGTGATGGCAGCTAGCACATGTTGACATTCGTAAATTGGTGTGCATCTTCCAAATTTGGCTTTTCAAGGGGTGACTTCACCCCATCTGAACGCAATATCAAACACAGTTCCTAAATACTCATGTCTGATATTGCCTTCAAGTTTTACCATATGTGAACATTGTAAGTTCAAGTTTTTTGTGTTTCTTGTTGGTTTTACACAGGCCTGTTTTATCATAATTGCACATTACTATTTTTGATAATGCCACCCCCAAAATTGTTATACAACAAACATGTTGGTTTGTTTTAAAAACCGTTTCTAAATGCACATGTGATTGTGCAGCTATTAAAAAGTTTGTTAATCAAGAATGTGTGGATTATTGTCTCAACGCTACAACACTTTTGTGGTGATGTAATTGCTGTTTTCTGAGAAAATGGTGGTTATTTCCTAAGGGCAAATCCTCTTTGCACTACAAGTGCATTTTCAGTGCAGTTTCAAGAGCACTTGTAGTATAAAAAGTGTCTACGCCTTTAGTAAATAACACCCAACAGTGCTTTGTATAAGGTTACACAATCACGCCATTTTCAGGACTCCACACATTGCTGTCAGGGTCAGCTAAAACAAACACAAGCAGTAAATGTCACCAAAGATTAAATTTGTTTTTTTTTATTTGCTAAATGCTTCACAAATTGTCTGGCATATTGATGGCCCCCCTACCCGCAAAGAACTCAAGGTATCTTAACCGGACATCACGGGCACTCAGGGAGGGCAAGCCAGGACGGCCACTTTCAAGCGCCGTCAGGGTTGTATCATGTAGATTTCCAGCCTCAGGCCCAACTGAGCCAGCATAGTTGGCAGAATGTTGGTGTAAAAAATTATGGAGAACACAGCACGCCAGGATTAGATGATTAAGTTTATACTCCGCCATATGGATGGGTGTCAGAAATAGGTGGAACCGGCTGGCCAGGATTCCAAATGTGTTCTCCACCACTCTTCTGGCTCTGGCCAGCCGGTAATTAAAAACCCTCTGTTCCGGGGTGAGGGTCCTCATCGGGAATGGCCGCATAAGATGGTCCCCCAGCGCAAATGCTTCATCCGCAACGAAGATGAATGGGAGTCCTTCCACATTGTCCTCTGGAGGTGGCAAGTCCAAGCTGCCATTCTGGAGACGCCTGTAGTACTCCGCCTGGGCGTTGACTCCACCATCCGACATCCGGCCATTCTTCCCCACGTCCACATACAAGAAGTCGTAATTAGCCGACACCACCGCCAACATCACAATACTATTGAACCCCTTATAGTTGAAATAGTGCGACCCCGAGTTGGGTGGTGGGACGATGTGGACGTGTTTCCCATCAATTGCCCCTCCGCAGTTAGGAAAGTCCCACCGCTGGGCAAAGTGGGAGGCCACAGTCTGCCATTCCTGTGGCGTGGAAGGAAACTGTTGAGGAAAACAAAAATAAATTAGTATTTTTGCACATAAACATGGCAAGCAGATTAGACACAAACATTATTGGCCAACCTCCAGATAGCATTTATTAAGGGGAAATTAACACCAAAGTATAAGGTACACCTATCATATTCCCCACCCCCCCTCATGGGCCATTTCTAACATTATAGGGGGGGGATCTTGGACAGGTAACCCTCTCCACTTCATTGAGAGATGAATGCCTAAATACAGGGTATTACTTGGAACAGCCCCTCCTTAGTTAAACTATTGGCAGCCCACTGGACAGGTAAGAAGTGTCATAATACAAAGATATAAATACACATTGTACACATTTGAGCACATTTGGACATTATGATATTACCTATCAAGATAATAATAGAATACAAAAACTTTAAACACTACCATTGGAAAGTATACAGGCAGGCCCTTGCACTACATTCTTTGGGGAATTCATCCATACATCTGACCACAAAAGAGATGGGTGTAGTGTGTATGGGTTTGGCAAAGTCAGCAGATAGATGATTGAGGATAGATACAGAATTGGGATCAGCTGACTTAGCAGTTGTGGGTAGGGAGGGTTAAAAATGATTTGGGGACACCACAAAAAAAACCTCTGGCACTCTGCCTGAATTTAAAGCACAAATCAGATTTCTAAACATTTTAGTGGGTGTTTGGGGTAAAGCACTACTATGGAGCTGATAAAATACATTGTTAAGTGATTACATGAGGTGAATATAGGGGCAGGAGAGCATGTTGGGGAGGTTATTGAAGGCAGATATGTATGAAGGAGTACAAAAATAATTACATAAAAATCCAGAATGAATGAGGACAAAGGGAACATTCACAGCATATTACAATCATGGTAATTAGGGAATGAGAAAAGATATACAATATCTTAGCAAACATTAAATACAATAAAATGTGATATTAAAGGATAAATCTTACCTTCATATACTCCTTCTGCAGGACCTGGATGATGGCAGAACAGGTCTCTGGGATAATGATCCCCAGAGCCTGGGGGGAGATGCCTGTCGAGAACTTGAGGTCCTGCAGGCTTCTCCCTGTCGCCAAGTACCGCAGGGTAGCAACGAGCCTCTGCTCCGGAGTGATGGCTTGCCTCATGCAGGTATTCTGCCTGCTAATATAAGGGGTCAGCAAAGCCAGCAGACGGTGAAATATGGGGTCCGTCATCCTGAGAAAGTTCCTGAAATCATCAGGATTATTCTCACAGATCTCACGGAGTAAAGGCATGTGAGAGAACTGGTCACGCTGAAGCAACCAATTCTTGGTCCATGAACTCCTCCCCACCCTGTTCATGGACTGGACTTGTGTCAAGGTCAGGACCCCAACACCAAGCCCCCGCACAGCACGAACTCTACGAGGAGTACGTATACGCAACATGGCTAGAAAACAGTCGGCTGCTCAGAACGAAGTAACAGAACGCACTGAAGAACAGCAAGGCCTGTGAAGAGCGACCTGAAAAACAGTAACGAACGAACAAGAACACAATGACTACTTAAAGTCACACGGAGCTTGCTTGCACGCACTGAAGAGCAGATACAAACCCACAAGCACAAACTGAACCGCAGAAGTAGATCTGAAAGCCACGAGTCTGAAAAAGCGCAAATCGTCTCTCACCAAACTTTTACTAACACGAGATTAGCAAAAGGAGCCCAAAGGGTGCCGTGCTTGGTTCTGAACCGGCCTTTTCTAGTCTCGTCGTACGCGCTTGACGTCACCGCGTTGTTCGCGATCGGAAATTCTGACAACTTTGTGGGACCGTGTGTAAGCAAAACAAGTTTGAGCCAACATCCGTCAGAAAAAATCCTAGGATTTTGTTGTCGGAATGTCCGAACAAAGTCCGACCGTGTGTACGGGGCATAAGTATTTATATAATATAACATAGTAGGTGAGGTTGAAAAAAGACACAAGTTTATCAAGTCCAACCTGTGTGTGTGATTATATGTCAGTATTACATTGTATATCCCTGTATGTTGCGGTCGTTCAGGTGCTTATCTAATAGTTTTTTGAAACTATAGATGCTTCCCGCTGAGACCACCGCCTGTGGAAGGGAATTCCACATCCTTGCCACTCTAATGCCCCGTACACACGGTCGGATTTTCCGACGGAAAATGTGTGATAGGACCTTGTTGTCGGAAATTCCGACCGTGTGTGGGCTCCATCACACATTTTCCATCGGATTTTCCGACACACAAAGATTGACAGCAGGCTATAAAATTTTCCGACAACAAAATCCGTTGTCGGAAATTCCGATCGTGTGTACACAAATCCGACGGACAAAGTGCCACGCATGCTCAGAATAAATAAAGAGATGAAAGCTATTGGCCACTGCCCCGTTTATAGTCCCGACGTACGTGTTTTACGTCACCTCGTTTAGAACGATCGGATTTTCCGACAACTTTGTGTGACCGTGTGTATGTAAGACAAGTTTGAGCCAACATCCGTTGGAAAAAATCCTAGGATTTTGTTGTCGGAATGTCCGAACAAAGTCCGACCGTGTGTACGGGGCATTACAGTAAAGAACCCTCTACGTAGTATTGTGGGGTCACAAGTATGGTATTTGTATATTGAAATCATATCCTCTCTCAAGCGTCTCTTCTCCAGAGAGAATAAGTTCAGTGCTCACAACCTTTCCTCATAACTAATATCCTCCAGTCCCTTTATTAGCTTAGTTGCCCTTCTTTGTACTTGCTCCATTTCCAGTACATCCTTCCTGAGGACTGGTGCCCAGAACTGGACAGCATACTCCAGGTGCGGCTGGACCAGAGTCTTGTAGAGCAGGAGAATTATCATTTTATCTCTGGAGTTGATCCCCTTTTTAATGCCAATATTCTGTTTGCTTAGCAGCAGCTTGGCATTGCATGCCATTGCTGAGCTGATCATCTACTAGGACCCCCAGGTCCTTTTCCATCCTAGATTCCCCCAGAGGTTCTCCCCCCCCCAGTGTATAGATTGTATTCCTGCTTAGCTTAGTATCGTCCGCAAATACAGAGATTAAACTGTTTCTCCCATCCTCCAGGTCATTTATGAACAAATTAAATAGGATTGGTCCCAGCACAGAACCCTGGGGGATCCCACTACCCACCCCTGACCATTCTGAGTACTCCCCATTTATCACCACCCTCTGAACTCGCCCTTCTAGCCAGTTTTCAATCCATGTACTCACCCTATGGTCCATGCCAACGGACCTTATTTTGTACAATAAACGTTTATGGGGAACTGTGTCAAATGCTTTTGCAAAATCCAGATACACCACGTCTACGGGCCTTCCTTTATCTAGACGGCAACTCACCTCCTCATAGAAGGTTAATACATTGGTTTGGCAGGAACGATTCTTCATGAATCCATGATGATTACTGCTAATGATACCGTTCTCATTACTAAAATCTTGTATATAATCCCTTATCATCCCCTCCAAGAGCTTGAATACTATTTATGTTAGGCCAACTGGTCTGTAATTCCCAGGGATGTGTTTTGGGCCATTTTTAAATATTGGTGCTACATTGGCTTTTCTCCAATCAGCTGGTATCATTCCAGTCAGTAGACTGTCAGTAAAAATTAGGAACAATGGTCTGGCAATTACTTGACTGAGTTCCTTAAGTACCCTCGGGTGCAAGCCATCTGGTCCCGGTGATTTATTAATGTTAAGTTTCCAAAGTCTAATTCTAATTCTGTCCTCTGTTAACCATGGAGGTGCTTCCTGTGATGTGTCATGAGGATAAACACTGCCGTTTTGGTTACTGAAGTCCCCCGATTCCCTCATGAAGACTGAGGAGAAGAATAAATTCAATACCTTTGCCATCTCCCCATCCTTTGTAACCAGATGTCCTTCCTCATTCTTTATGGGGCCAATATGGTCTGTCCTCCCTTTTTTACTGTTTACATACTTAAAGAATTTCTTGGGATTTTTTTTGCTCTCCTCCGCTATGTGTCTTTTGTGTTCTATCTTAGCCACCCTAATTGCACCCTTACATTTCTTGTTGCATTATTTATAAAGTCTGAATGCTGATGATGATCCCTCAACCTTGTATTTTTTGAAGGCCTTCTCCTTTGCTTTTATATGCATTTTTACATTGGAGTTAAGCCATCCAGGACTTTTGTTCACTCTTTTAAATGTATTACCCAATGGAAGGGCTAATGCCCTTATTTAATATGCTCTTAAAGCAAACCCATCTCCCCATGACTTCTAACAAGGGATGGGCCGAACAAACCCCTGTTCGGTTCGCACCAGAACCTCCGAACACCGCAAAAGTTCGGACCTGGATAACGAACCCCATTAAAGTCAATGGGACCCGAATGTCAAAAAATCAAGTGCCCATTTTGAAGACTTATATGCAAGTAATTGGGCATACAATGGTTATAGGGGCCCGGGTCCTGCCCTGGGGGACATGTATCAAAAAAAAAAGTTTGTGAAAAACTTCATTAATAAGTGAGCAGTGATTGTTTGATTTTTAAAGTAAAAGCCTAAAAATGAAAAATTCCTTCCAATATAGTGCCTGGGGGGGGTCCCCTTGGTCTACCTGTAAAGTGGCAGATCTGTACAATGTCTAGAATCTTCTGCAGTAATAATTGCATTTATAAAGCCAAAGAAAATGACATTTTCCTTGCAAGCTACCTTTATTTTGCTCAGCAACAGCTGGGGAGCCAGTGTGTATGATGAGGCCACAATGTAGTGCACTGGGAACAAGATTAGAGATTTGTTGGATACATTCTCGTGTCACTTTGACTTTGGATAGAAGTAACAGGTGCGTAAAAATTGGTCTTTGGGTGTCGGTGGCGCCTTCCCACCATAACCCTATAGAGGTAATCTTGATGAAAGCAAGAATTGGCCTTGCTGTAAAAAATTGCAATGATATGCACCTGTCAAACAGGTTCAGAAAAATTACTCTTTGGGTGTCGGGGGCACCTTCCCACTGCAACCCTATAGAGGTAATCTTGATGAAGGCAAAAAAAATTGCAATGATATGCATATGGTTGGTGTTTTTGCCACGTTTAATGTGCCTGAGACAGGGTTTGCAGATAGAAACAGTGCGATCTGTTGCAGAAGTGCTGAAAAAGGCCCAGACAGCTGAGCTTTGGGGAGTGGGCCGGGAGATAACAGCTGCAGAATGTGATGGAATAGGATGGCTGCTCTCTACTCTTTCTTGATGTCGGCCTCCTTGGGGTTGTGCCACCTCACCTTCAGTTTCCTCCTCTGCTCTATCTGGCACCCAAGTCGCATCAGTGACCTCATCATCATCATCTCCATCATCTCCATCTTCGTCATTACCACTGGAGACAACTTGGCAATACGCTGTGGCTTGGGGAACATGAATGCCAATTTGTCTACCAGTATTCCTCCCTCTCTCTAGGCTCATGCTTCTGTCATCCTCAACCTCAGAACCAACATCTGAATCCAGTAATGGCTGGGCATCATCAAGGAGCATGTGGTAGACGCTGTGGTCAAATAAGTCAGCTGACTCCTCAATGGCTGATGTTGGGGCTATGGCAGGAATAGATGTGGACAAGAAGGCAGGTTTATTCACTCTGGCAACTGCAGGGGACTGCACACTTGTCTCTGCTTGTGTGACAGAGGATGAGGAGGATGAGGAAGGTTTAGTAAGCCAATCCACCACCTCCTCTGCATGCTGTGGCTGGATACCACAGACAAACTCACTAAACAGAGGAAATGATGCCCTGCCTGAGGACTGACCACCACATCCACCTTTGCCTGTGGACACATTTGTTGCTGGCCCCCTTACAGTGCCAAGGGAACGTCTGCCTCTCCTTGTTGTCCTCCCAGACATTATTGGGAGGGAGGGGGTGGTGCTTATAAACAAATGTAAAGAAGAAGTTGAAATCTGTACGTAGATGCACTTTAATCAATGTAAAGAGGTGTTTGGTGCACTTTAATTTGCGTACTCACACTACACAGACACACTCCACGGATACACTATTATATACTGCAATAGAAAGCACCAAACGTACAGTGACACACAGAACTATATAGTGTTAAACTGGCAGTAACGCACACAAAAGTAAATGGCGTTAAGCTGTCAGTAACGCACAAAACTATATGGCGTTAAACTGGCAGTAACGCACAAAATTATATGGCGTTAATTTGGCAGTAATGCACACTGAACTATATGGCGTTAAACTGGCAGTTATGCACAAAACTATATTGCGTTAAACTGACTGTAACGCACACAGAATTAGATGGCGTTATGGCGTTAAACTGTCAGTAACTCACACAGAACTATATGGCGTTAAACTGGCAGTAACGCACACATAACAATATGGCGTTAAACTGTCAGTAACGTATACAGAACTATATGGCATTAAACTGTCAGTATGCACACAGAACTATATGGTGTTAAACTGGCAGTAACACACACAGAAGTAAATGGCATTAAACTGACAGTAAAGCACAAAACTATATGGCGTTAAACCGGCAGTAACGCATACATAAAAATATGGCGTTAAACTGTCAGTAATGCACAAAACTATATGGCGTTAAACTGGCAGTAACGCACAAAATTATATGGTGTTAAATTGGGAGTAATGCACACTGAACTATATGGCGTTAAACTGGCAGTTATGCACAAAACTATATTGCGTTAAACTGACAGTAACGCAGACAGAACTATATGGCGTTAAACTGGCAGTAATGCACACTGAACTATATGGCGTTAAACTGGCAGTTATGCACAAAACTATATTGCATTAAACTGACAGTAACACACACAGAACTATATGGCGTTAAACTGGCAGTAACGCACACAGAAGTAAATAGCATTAAACTGGCAGTAACGCACAAAACTATATGGCGTTAAACTGGCAGTAACGCATACATAAAAATATGGTGTTATCTATCAGTAATGCACACAGAACTATATGACGTTAAACTGGCAGTAACGCACACAAAAGTAAATGGCGTTAAACTGTCAGTAACGCACAAAACTATATGGCGTTAAACTGGCAGTAACGCATACATAAAAATATGGCTTTAAACTGTTAGTAACACACACAGAACTATATGGCGTTAAACAGGCAGTAATGCACACATAATGATATAGCGTTAAACTGTCAGTAACGTATACAGAACTATATGGCATTAAACTGTCAGTATGCACACAGAACTATATGCTGTTAAACTGGCAGTAACGCACACAGAAGTAAATGGCGTTAAACTGTCAGTAACGCAATCAAATAGACAGTGATCAACCGTCACTACACTGACGCTATTTGAACTGTCCCTACTCTAGCTATACACTAATGTAAAGATTACTGACACGGTCTCACTACACTACACTACACTGAAACTATCTGAGCTGTCCCTACTCTAGCTGCACACTATGCAAAGCTGAATGATGGTCCTCCTCACTACACTCACACTATCCCTAGACTGACACTAAACTAATATTCTACACTGACAATTGAAACAAAATAGCACAGTATAGCACACTAACTAACTAATAGCACTGAACAGAGCCCTGTTCTATCTCTCTCCACGCCAAAATCACACTGAAAATGGCTGCCATGGAAAGAATACTTTTATACTGTGGGGCAGGAATGAGCCATGATTGAATAAAGTCATGATGACAGTGTCCGTCCAATCATGACTCTGACAGTGCTCTGTGCCCTGATTGGCTGAAGCGTTCACTGCTTCAGCCAATCAGGCTTGCAATGCACTGTTCAGAGCCGCAATGCATTGTGGTTGGTTCGGGGGGCCGAACAAACGGTTGAGCGACCTGTTTGTTCGGCTGTTCGACGAACGTCCAAACATCGAAAGTTCGGCCTGAACTTATGCTCGGGCCGAACCGTTCGCCCATCCCTACTTCTAACAAGGTTCGTAGTTTAGGGAAGTTGGCTCTTTTGAAATTCAGTGTCTTTGTATTCCCCTTATGTTTCCTATTTGTGGGATTTATACTAAAGCCAACTGAGCTGTTATCGCTGTTTCTTAAATTGTCCCCTATTTCCACATCCGTAATCAGGTCTGTATTGTTGGTAATCAGTAGATCCAGTAACGCTTTATTTCTGCGTCTATTTCTATTGCTTGTTTTATTTATTGGTGATTTAAGGGGTAATATTAAGTATTTCTATTGCTAGTTTTATTTTATATGGATTTAGGTGTTAATACTGAGTATTTTTTTTGCTTGTTTATTGATTTAAATGTTAACATTAAGTATTTTCAATTGCTTGCTTTAATACTAAGTATTTCTTTTGATTTGTTTTATTTATCATTTATTTTAGTGTTAATATTAAGTGTTTCATGTGTTTGTTTTATTTATTGGTGATTTACGTGTTAATACTAAGTATTTAATGTGCTTGTTTCATTTATTTTTGATTTACTGTAAGTGTTAATATTAAGTATTTCTATTGCTAGTTTTATTTTATATTGATTTAAGTGTTAATACTAAGTATTTCTATTGCTAGTTTTATATTATATTGATTTAGGGGGTAATGCTAAGTATTTCTATTGGTTGTTTTATTTATTGTTGCTTTACTGTAAGTGTTAATTATTAAGTATTTCTATTGCTTGTTTTGTTTATTGTTGCTTTACTGTATGTGTTATTATTAAGTATTTCTATTGCTTGTTTTATTTATTGTTGATTAAAGTGTTAATATTAAATATTTCTATTGCTTGTTTTATTAATTGTTGATGTAAATGTTAATGCTAAGTGTTTATATTGCTTGTTTTATTTATTGTTGTTTAAGTGTTAATATTGTCATGCTATATATATATATATATATATATATATATATATATATATATATATTTGCTTTCAAGTCCCTGGCAGAGCAAGGGTTTCCATCAGCAGTTCTGTTTCCTGCCTGATCAGTATGGATGCAGTGTGACATCACAATTCAGCCAGCAAAGGATGGAATAATGAGGAGGAGGGGAGGCAGCACACAGAGTGTATGAGTGCGTCTGGAGGCAGCCACGCACCAAGCTCTGCAGTCAGAATACAGCAGCTCGGGAGCCTGGTCCCCACGCTTTGACACAGCCCTGTATGACTGTCACCAAGGTAAGGCAATGCCAGCAGTGATGTATGCGTGAGGCAGAAAGTCTCCAGGGGTGCAGCCGTTGCGTAGAGGTAGAGTTACTCATCATGCAAAGGATGATAAATGAAGAGCCCTCAATGCGGAAGAGTTTACACTCTTAAGTGAGCTCTTCATGAGATCCTCCTTCAATGGCATAGGATGCTAGAAGTCACTGCGGTTAAACCCTTGGACTTTCGGGACTGCAGAATGCTTACGCAGCTTTCTTCTCCCACCACGCTTCTCCCCACACCACCATGCAACAAAGTCCCCAGCAAATAGACGCCCGCCTAATCTCTTGGAGCTGTTCCAAGCAGCAAAGGATTAAAGAAAAAAAAAAATCTGATATTACTGCTTCCATGGTAGGGGTGCCTGCCAGCTCTGTCCCTAATCCAAGGACATCTGGAGTGGGAACATACGGATATCCAAACCATTTCTACAACCTGCTGCTAAACGCTTTGTGATGCGGGGGGGGGGGGGCGTGGGTGAGGAGTAGCTGAGTGCCAAGGAGAGGGGAGATTGTTCTGTTACAGAGAAAGAGAGAGAGAAAAAAGTTGGATGGGAGATCCATGGTTAAATGTAAAAGAGAGAAGCGGGCTACAGACTGGAAACGTGAAAATGTGTAGGAGGACAACAATCCAGCTCGGAATAAGGAAAATGAACACAGTTTAGAAGAAATAATAATGCAGAGTTGATTTGGTTGATTCGGTTCCACATCATCTTATTTAGTAAATTGGTGAAGAGTTGAAGAGCTGTTATTTGGTAGAACATGGTTCTGTTCATGAAATGTCATAGTTAATAGTTGCCTTGACTGGAATAGGCCACTCATTAAAATTAGAAGAAAAGAGGTTTAACCTTAAACTACGTAGAGGGTTCTTTACTGTAAGAGCGGCAAGGATGTGGAATTCCCTTCCACGGGCGGTGGTATCAGCGGGGAGCATCGATAGTTTCGAAAAACTATTAGATAAGCACCTGAACAACCACAACATACAGGGATATACAATGTAATACTGACATATAATCGCACACATAGGTTGGACTTGATGGACTTGTGTCTTTTTTTCAACCTCACCTATTATGTAACTATGTAAGCGCTATTAATGGGTACAGGGAGTAAAACATGGTTCTGTTAATAGTTGCCTTGACTGAAATGGGCAATGAAAGGTTGACTGGTGAAGACGTAGACTTGTGGACACTTGAACTCCTGGTGGGATATAGGAAAAGGCTGAACCAGTGTACTATGACCGTTGATGACGTTGTGCAAATAATAATGAAGGGGTGATTTGATAAATGGTCTAAATCTAGGCAGTGGTGACGTATCTACTTAATTAGCAAATTGGTGAAGAGTTGAAGAGCTATTAATGGGTACAGGGGGTAGAACATGGTTCTGTTCATGAAAGGTCGTAGATATAGTTGTCATGACCGGAATGGGCAAGGAAGGGTAGACTGTAGTCTTGTGGAGGCTCTAACTCTTGGTGGGGTATCAGAAAAGCCTGAACCGTTGCACTATGATCATTGGTGGCTTAATGCAAATAAAAATGCAGAGTTGATATGGTAAATGGTCTAAATGTAGGCAGTTGTTAGGTATCTAGTAACTTAGTAAATTGGTGAAGAGTTGAGGAGCTGTTATTAGGTACAGGGGGTCAAACATGCTTCTATTCATGAAATGTCGTAGTTATAGTTGTCTTTACTGGAATGGGCAATGAAGGGTTGACTGTGGAAGACATAGACTTGCGGAGGCTCAAACTCTTGGTGGGATATCAGAAAAGGCTAAACCGTTGAACTGTGACTTTTGGCGGCTTAGTGCAAATAATAATGCAGAGTTGATTTGGTAAATGGTTTAAATCTAGGCAGTAGTCACGTATCTGCCTATTAAGTAAATTGTTGTATAGTTGAAGTGCTATTATTGGGTACAGCGTTGTAGAACATGGTTCTGTTCGTGAAATGTCATAGTTAATAGTTGTCTCGACTTGAATGGGCAATGAAGGGTTGATTGTTGAAGACGTAGTCTTGTGGAGGCTCTAACTCTTGGTGGGATATCAGAAAAGGCTGAACCGTTGCACTATGATCATTGGTGGCTTAATGCAAATAAAAATGCAGAGTTGATATAGTAAATGGTCTAAATCTAGAAAGTGGTTACGCATCTACTAATTTAGTAAATCGGTTTAGATTTGAGGAACTATTATTGGGTACAGGGGGTAGAACATGATTCTGTTCATAAAAGGTCGTGGTTATAGTTGCCTTGACTGGAATGGGCAATGAAGGATTGATTGTTGAAGACGTAGTCTTGTGGAGACGTGAACACTTGGTCGAACTTTGTTCTATTTGTGAAATGCCATAGCTATAGTTGTCTTGACTGAAATGGGCAATGAAGGGTTGACTGTTGAAGATGTAGACTTGTGGACACTTGAACTCATGGTGGGATATCAGAAAAGGCTGATCCATTGTAATGTGACCATTGGCGGCTTAGTGCACATAATAATGCAGAGTTGATTTGGTAAATGGTCTAAATCTAGGCAGTGGTGCCGTATCTGCTTATTTAGTAAATTGGCGAAGAGTTCAAGAGCTATTATTGGGTACAGTGGGTAGAAAATGATTCTGTTTGTGAAAAGTCGTAGTTATAGTTGTCTTGATTGGAATGGGCAACGACTGTTGAAGACGTAAACTTGTGGCAAATCGAACACTTGGTGGGATATCAGAAAAGGCTAAACCATTGTACTGTGTCCATTGGCTGCTTCATAGAAGTATGACTTTCAATAAAGGGACAAAAAAAGACATCTGGCCTCCTCCCACCAGGACAGGAAGCACACTAAGTATGGGAATTTGTATTATAAGTAAAGGGGCTCATATCGCAGCCCTTGGTGCACTAAGCAGGTAAGAAACATATATGCACAAGGAATGTAGAAAATATATTGTTTCATTCAAACTGTCAAGCTAGTGGTTAGTCATTGTCAACTGGACTTGTACTATAACATTAAGGCTGGGTTCACACTATTGCGAATTGGATGCGGCTTTCCCTGCACCCAATTCGCATAGCAGGAGATTGTGACCGTTTCTCAATGGAGCCGGTTCACACATCTCCGCAGCGGCTCCGGTGCAAATTTCACAGGAGCCCTGTGCGTCTTTTGGTCCATTTCAGGTCCGAATTCAGCCAAAAATTCAGGCTGAAATGGGACCTGAAACGGTGAATGGAGACACACTGGACTCCTGCTGTGAGCCGCTGCCTTCTCCGGTGTGAACCCAGCTCAAATAAATTTCAGCACTCATTCAGGTGACTTCCTAGTTTCTGATGAGTTTCAGGAACAATTTACCAGCTACACTATGACCTGGGGGTTCATAGTGTAGCTGGTACAGTGTCCCTGACACTTATCGGGAACCTAGGAAGTCACCTGGATGAATGCTGAAATGTCTTTAACGTTACAGTACAAGTCCAGTTGACATAACTAACCACTAGCAGACATAAACCGGCCAGTCTTTTTAATGAACTTTCCTAAAAGGAATCCTAAAAAATGCAGTTTTGTCTTAAAGCAGCTGTGCATAGCTTTTACAAACAGTGCCTTGGAGTATTTGAGGGGTGAGTTGGAATGGATGGTGTATGGTGGTGGAAAATTTGGGTAAGGAAGAAAGAGTAGTGCCAAGCACAGTTGAAGTATAATGGTTTATCTATGATGGTGGTATGTATTGCAGGTCAAGGCGCACAACCAGCACAGAAAGATTCATTCATGAGCAAAACTCATAGCATAATATCTTGACTTTAAGAATGGGTAGTCCTGGGCTGAGTGGTGTCGGAATAAATACAGATAAGGGAGTAGCAGATTTAGAGGAGTACATAAATACATAGCATAGTGAAATGGCTTTACTGATCTATATTATCAGCAGTAGAAAGCAGACCATGCTCTGGTAGAATGGAAGAGTTAAAGCGGAGTTCCACCCATAAAAAAGTCAGCAGCTACAAAAAGTGTAGCTCCTGACTTTTAATAATCGGACACTCACCTGTCCCATGGTCCAGCGATGCGGGTGCGGGAAGCCTCGCTCCCCTCCCCCTCCTCTCCCCCTCCTCTCCCCCTCCTCTCCGTGGCGCTGACATTCTGACTGTGGGCGCCCGGCTGTGGCTTCACAGCCGGCCACGCACTGCGCATGTGCACGCTGTGATCGGCCGCGCAATCTTCTGGGACCTGTGACGTGTCCCAGAAGATTGCACGGAGGGAGGGGGAAAGGTGAACTTTCTTGCGGTGCCACGGGGACCTGGGAGAAAGTGGGAGCTGGATGCCTCTAAAAAGAGGGTTTCCCTTCCCCCCCTCCCTCCCAAAAAAAAAATTACTTGCCAAATGTGGCATGTCAGAGGGTCACCTTCACTTAAAGCGGAAGTTCCATTTTTGGGTGGAACTCCACTTTAAGTATAAAGTAAGATATGGATTAGTGTAGACCCCTGGTACCCAACCTGTGGCCCCAGGGCCACATGCAGTCCTTTGGTATGTGATGTTTGGCCCTCAGACCTCAGCAGTCTGTAGTGGGAACATTAATTAGGGTAATAGCATTTATCTCTACTAGCCTCATGTAACATGTTCCCAGTTTCGTATTGTCTTCTGCAACATATCCCATCCAACAATGTATCCTGTCCACAATTTCTGACCCTCATTTCCTCCATTAGGTCTGCAGGTTCTGGCAGTCCTTTCCAAGCATTACATATATTGAACATTATGTGCGGCCCTTTGGTACTGCGTTTGAGGCCCCCTTTAACTCACAAGTTGACAACCACTAGTGTAGACTCTTAGTACAGCTAAAAATAAACAACCATTGCAAATGATAATGAGAAAATCAAAGAGATGAATGTATAACTATAGGGTTGTATAAGTACATTGCAGAAAGATACAATAAGATACCAAGATATGAATAGGCATAGAAGAGAGATTAACCCGTCTACAAAAGATGGAGATTGCAGATAGATTGGTCAAAAAATGGACAGATAGATAAACTGACAGATGAAGGATAATTATAGCAATAGAACATGTTCTTGGAAGAAGGCGTTCTCAGAGATGTGTGGGCGCAGGAACGGTTGTGTAGGAGGAAGAAGTGTTGTGAGATGTGTAGGAGTGCACGTGTTGGTATTAGAAGCTCAAGAAATAATCTGATATTTTAGTATGAAAAATGCTTTAGAGAAGAATTGTTGGGCAAGTAGGATGGTGGTTGACTACTGGAAAGAGCACTGGATCTTGGTAGTAGGTGTTGAACTGAGACCAAAGCATGGACGGCTTCATAAAAGATAACCAGTGTATTTCCAAAGGAAAAGTGTATTTCCAAATAAATCATGTATGTGGGGAAATGCAAGATCCCTATAGGATTGCCTCTGAGAAATGGACTAACATGGTGGTATGGTGAATGTATTGGAGCAAAAAATGTCTTCAGGAAGGAGGACATAGGACACTATACAGTATCTCACATTTTTGTACATATTTTATTATATCTTTTCATGTCAACACTGAAGAAATGTGCAGCTTGTATAACAGTGTAAATTTGCTGTCCCCTCAAAATAACTCAACACACAGCCATTAATGTCTAAACCGCTGGCAACAAAAGTGAGTACACCCCTAAGTGAAAATGTCCAAATTGGGCCCAAAGTGCCAATATTTTGTGTGGCCACCATTTTTTTCCAGCACTGCCTTAACCCTCTTGGGCATGGAGTTCACCAGAGCTTCACAGGTTGTCACTGGAGTCCTCTTCCACTCCTCCATGAAAAATCATGGAGCTGGTGGATGTTAGAGACCTTGCGCTCCTCCACCTTCCGTTTGAGGATGCCCCACAGGTGCTCAATAGGGTTTAGGTCTGGAGACATGCTTGGCTAGTCCATCACCTTTACCCTCAGCTTCTTTAGCAAGAAAGTGGTTGTCTTGGAGGTGTATTTGGGGTCGTTATCATGTTGGAATACTTCCCTGCGGCCCAGTCTCAGAAGGGAGGGGATCATGATCTGCTTCAGTATGTCACAATACATGTTGGCATTCATGGTTCCCTTAATGAACTGTAGCTCCCTAGAGCCGGCAGCGCTCATGCAGCCCCATGAGTGTAGGCATGTAGGCAAGACACACTTAGTACTTGTCTTTGTGCTCCTCACCTGGTTGCCGCCACACATGCTTGTCACCATCTGAACCAAATACGTTTTTCTTGGTCTCATCAGACCACAGGACATGGTTCCAGTAATCCATGTCCTTAGTCTGCTTGTCTTCAGCAAACTTTCTTGTGCATCATCTTTAGAAGAGGCTTCCTTCTGGGACAATAGCCATGCAGACCAATTTGATGCAGTGTACAACGTATGGTCTGAGCACTGACAGGCTGACCCCCCCCCACCTCTTCAAACTCTGCAGCAATGCTGGCAGCACTCATACGTCTATTTCCCAAAGACAACCTCTGGATATGACACTGAGCACGTGCACACAAGTTCTTTGGTCGACCATGGCAAGGCCTGTTCCGTGCTGCAGCTCAGTTTCAGGGTCTTGGCAATCTTCTTATAGACTAGGCCATCTTTATGTAGAGCAACAATTCTTTTTTTTCAGATCCTCAGAGAGTTCTTTGCCATGAGGTGCCATGTTGTTACTTCCAGTGACCAGTATGAGAGAGTGAGAGCGATAACACCAAATTTAACATACCTGCTCCCCATTCACACCTGAGACCTTGTAACACTAAGGAGTCACATGACACCGGGCAGGGAAAAATGGCTAATTGGGCCCAATTTGGACATTTTCACTTAGGGGTGTACTCACTTTTGTTGCCAGCAGTTTAGACATTAATGGCTGTGTGTTGAGTTATTTTGAGGGGACAGCAAATTTACACTGTTATACAAGCTGTACACTCACTACTTTACATTGTAGACAAGTGTCATTTCTTCAGTGTTGTCACATGAAAAGATAGAAGAAAATATTTACAAAAATATGAGGGGTGTACTCACTTTTGTGAGATACTGTAGCAAAGATTACATTTTTCATAAAGAAACATTAGACAACTGTGTGGGTAGGTCCAGTGTGATGCGGCAAGCAGGGAGCACTCAGAGTTCAAGTACAGTAACAGCAATATATTGTAATAAAAGTCCAAAAGTACACAACAGGCCGGGGGGGGGGGGGGGGGGGCAACTCGACTGGGACCAGTACAAAGTGCAACAGTGATGGGACAGTAGACTGGAGACCTGGAAGTGTTAACAGTATCTCCCACAAGGAGCGGAATGCGGCCTGGCGGGTCTGTACCCAAGGGGGAGGCTTTCCAGGAAGGTTGGCATAGTCCCTGCGCTTCCCCAACTCCTCCTTCTATGCATTAAGGCTGAAAAACCTCCTGTGCTGCAGCAGGAGCCATTGGCCCTATGGAAAGTGGCTTTCCATGGGGGCACATGATGAAGAGGAGGGGCCTGGTGCGCCAGCGGGGGACCCCAGAAGAAGAGGATCGGGGCTGCTCTGTGCAAAACCATTACACAGATCAGGTAGGTATAGGCATGTTTGTTTTTGTTTTTTTAAATTCAATAAGCTGAACCATTCAACCCAAGGGTACCCACTTATCTCCAATGGCATTGACCTTTCTCATTGTCTTCATCCCAGCTGGTAAAAATATGGCACATTAGTCTATAGGTGAAGGTAGCCCGGTGCTAAACTTTTACTGGCTAGACTGCAGGCATGGAAGGAGGTCGCAAACGTTGAAGGAGGTAAGTAAGGACCTATGGGAGGGATGGCTTAGCTTAGTTTACTTAGGGGGCTAGGGAGGGGACTGGAGGTTTTAACGCTGACCTCCAGGTATGATATGTATTGTACAGTTCTATTGGTCCAGCTTGGCACAATGTAAGAATGTATATCTCATACCTGAGGGGTCGCTGGGGAAGCTGACAATCACTGTAGCAGTCAGCACTACTACAGTACTTCTACTGATAGCTGTGATCTTCTGGGTCCTGGGCCGAGCAGCTTTCCTCTGCACAAGGACCGGGGGGGGGGTCACTAACTTGGCATTGCCACCATTCATAGAATGCAAAAAAGGAGAAAGTCTGGTGCCAAGGAAGTCGGCTAAAACATTGTTTTATTATTGCATGTGAACAACAGTCAAAAAGAAAGCTAACGAGTTTCGGCCATCAGGTCTTAATCATGACTCATAAGTGAGTAACAATTAAGGCCTGGCGGCTGAAACACGTTGGCTTTCTTTTTGACTGTTGTTCACATGCAATAATAAAACAATGTTTTAGCCGACTTCCATGGCACCAGCCTTTCTCCTTTTTTGCATGGACTATATGGAGATTTACAGAGACTTCACAGACTGAGTGCTGTGTTCTTGAGGCTCACCAGGCATTGCACAGGAGGTAGTAGCTCAGTTGCACATGTTCCATTCAAAGAATGCTTTGTATTTTGTTCAAGAAATACAAGGTGTTCTCTGATTGGATGAGGTGGAGATTATGATGCCACCACCCCCCTCCTCTTCACCTCTTCTAATCAAGGAAATGCCTTGTATTCTTTAAAAAAAAAAATTACAAGGTGTTCTATGTATGGCAGCAGTGCCAAGTGAGCGCCCCCCTCTGGTCAGTGTGCAGTGGGGCAAGTGCTCAACACAGGACCCTAGAATCGCTGTAGTAGCTCCGACTACTACAGTGATTGTCAGCTGCCCCTCAGGTATGAGATATACAGACTTACATTGTGCCAAGCTGGACCAATAGAACTATACAATACACATCATACCTGGAGGTCAGATTTAAGGTAATCACTGAACTTGTTCTCCAAATTCCTTGAGTCGTTGACCCAGAACATGCATGCAAATCAGTATTTTTTACTTCACTCTGATTCTACTTGACGCATGCTTGTTCCGGATCATAGACTTAGAAAATAAGGAAAGCAGTGGTGGTCAGGAAACTCTCATCTTTAAAAAGAGTAGCTCCACTTTTGTGAGAAAAGAACAGCGAATATAGAAAAAACAATATAGTGTATACAATTGCTACACATGTCATATTGTAATTGAATTTTTTTAAAAATTTAGTTTCCTTTTTAATTTGCAGCCGCTGTCATTTTCTGTAAAATGCAATCTGACCACCTGGAGGCATTCTGTACACAGTTGGTATACAGAACGCCCCCACAGAAATGTAATTTCCTGTGTGTGTGATTGGCTTACTGATTTTCGCAGCAGTCTGCACTAGGATACAAGTCAGATTTTTGGGCATCCCCTGCAACATAAATGTTTTTGGTGAGATACTTCCAAAAGGGAAATCACATCTGAAGGGATGCAGACCCTGCCACCTTCTTCATTAGAGCCCTGCAAGTGCAGCAGCTGGCTGATAATTATAAAGCCCCTCCCATTCACATTCACTCGGCACATGGACACAGAGAAGCAAACAGCTACAGTGCACCCGGAAAGTATTCACAGCGCTTCACTTTTTCCACATTTTCTTATGTTACAGCCTTATATCAAAATGGATTAAATTCATTATTTTCCTCAAAATCAAAATTCTACAAACAATCCCCCATAATGACAACGTGAAAGAAGTTTGTTTGAAATCTTTGCAAATTTATAGAAAAAAAAAAAAACAATCCCATGTACAGAAGTATCACATCCTTTGCTCAATACTTTGGTGAAGCTCCTTTGGCACCAATTACAGCTTCAGGTCTTTTTGAGTATGATACTACAAGCTTGGCACACCTATTTTTGGGCAGTTTCTCCCATTCTTCTTTGCAGGACCTCTCAAGCTCCATGAGGTTGGATGGGGAGCGTCGGTGCACAGCCATTTTCAGATCTCTCCAGAGATGTTCAATCGGGTTCAAGTCTGGGCTCTGGCTGGGCCACTCAAGGACATTCACAGAGTTTTCCTGTATCCACTCCTTTGTTATCTTGGTTGTGTGCTTAGGGTCGTTGTCCTGTTGGAATATGAACCTTCTCTCCAGTCTGAGGTCCAGAGCGCTCTGGAGCAGGTTATCATCAAGGATGTCTCTGTACATTGCTGCACTCGACCCTCATTCGATCCTGACTAGTCTCCCAGTTCCTGCCGCTGAAAAACATCCCCACAGGCATTTAGAGACAGTGGGGGGGGGGGGGGTAATGGGGGGGGGGGTTTAAGTTTCCGCGCGCGCGGGGGGGCTTCGGTTGTTTGCTGCCCCCGCCCAACCCCCCCAGAAACAAAAAACACCAGCCGCCACTGCTCTACACACTCCTGCTTCTAAATGCCTGTAAACGCCTATGTGTGCAAGGACACACAGGGAGTTATTTACTAAAACCGGAGAGTGCAAAATCTGGTGCAGCTCTGCATAGAAACCAATCAGCTTCCAGGTTTTCTTGCCAAAGCTTAACTGAAGAAAATTAACTTAGAAGCTGATTGCTTACCATGCACAGCTGCACCAGATTTTGCACTCTTCAGTTTTTAGTAAATCTCCCCCACAGACTAACATGGAGGAGCCTTTAAAGAAGAAAAAAACAAACTCCTGTAAACGCCAGCCGGTTTTTTTTTTTTTTGAGCTGCAGTGTGCATGAGCCCTAAAAGGGTCATCAGTGGAAGCTGAATATTTCTCTCAAACCAAGACGCACTGATAATGGGTTAACCGGATGGGAGCTGTTGCTTCAATATTGAGTTAATCTGACAATCACAAAGAACCTCAGCCTATGCAAATCAGATTATAAACCAAAAAAAAAAAAAAGAAACTGCAGCTGCCATAGTGACAGCGTTAATCATTCCACTAATAGCCGTGCCATTACACTTGAACAGCTGCATGCACATGTGCCGCCAATACCAGAAGGACAGAAGTAGCATGGATGGACATACAATGGTTATAGAAAAGAATCACCCCCCCTTTAAAATAACCACATTTTGTTGCTTTGCTGCCTGAAATAAAGACAGACAAAGTTTTTGTTGTATCCAGCTGTATTCGCTCCAAGTGAAAGATATAGCACTTTCACTTTCAAATTCAAAAACAGAATCACTGAGTTGGAAAAAGGATCACCCCCTCTTAAAAATGACTTGTAAACTCAGTCATGTATAGCTAATTACCAAGAAACTATTAGATAATCACCTGAATGACCGCAATATACAAGGATATGTAATGTAATACTGACACATAATCACACACATAGGTTGGACTTGATGGACTTGTGTCTTTTTTCAACCTCACCTACTATGTAATGGCACACAGAGCCATTTGACTTTCAGCTGTGATCAGCTGCGGTCATTTTGATTAGCTCAGCATGAAAAGAGCTTTCCTGGAGCATTTCAGTCCATGGTAGTGCAACTGAAGCAAACAATCAACTATGGCTTGCAACCTGTGTAATTAATGTGTGTCCTGGATTAAAGGGATGAGGTGGCAACCCTAGTGGCAAGTGGGGTTGCCACCTCATCCCTATAAACCCAAACACATATGAATTACACAGATTCTGTGGCTGATTAAGGTGGTAATTAAACTCACTTGTTGCCTTATCTGCGTTAAATTAGCCTCAGAACCTGTGTAATTCATATGTGTTCGGGTTTAAAGGGATGAAGTGGCAACCCTAGTGGCAAGGCCCTGTCACCGGTATCTCCGGGATAAAGTTGTGGACAGGCACAAGTCAGGAGATGGATACAAAAACATTTCAAATTCTTTATCAATGCCTAGAAGCAGAATGAAGTCTATTATTAGGAAGTGGAAGGTATTTGGTAGAATACAGACCCTCCCTGGATCAGGACGTCACTCCAAACTGGATGAAAGAGCCAGGAGGAAACTGGTCAGGAAAGGCCTCCAAGAGGCCTACAGCAACTCTGACAAAGAGTGGTCATTGTGTGCCACCAATATCACCAATTCTCCACAAATGTGGCTTGTATGGGGGGAGGGGTGCAAGAAAAAAGTTGCTCCTCAAGAAAGGCCACATGCAGTCACCACTGAGTTTTGCCAAAACGCACCTTGAAGATTTTGAGGCCACATGGAAAAAGGTGTTCTGGTCAGATGAGACTAAAATGGAATGATTTGGCTTCCACACCAAACGATATGTCTAGAGAAAATCCATTCAAATAACACCATTCCTACGGTAAAGCATGGAAGGGGTAATATCCTGTTATGGGGGTTATAATATCCTGGTTGGGAGTGGTAATATCCTGGTATGAGAGTGGTAATATTATGGTATGGGGGTGGTAATATCCTGTTATGGAGGTGGTAATATCCTGGTATGGAGGTGGTAATATCCTGTTATGGGGGTGGTAATATCCTGGTATGGAGGTGGTAATATCATGGTATGGAGGTGGTAATATCCTGTTATGGGGGGTAGTAATATCCTGGTATGGGGGGGGGTGGTAATATCCTGGTATGGGGGGGGTGGTAATATCCTGTTATGGAGGTGGTAATATCCTGTTATGGAGGTGGAAATATCCTGTTATGGAGGTGGTAATATCCTGGTATGGGGGTGGTAATATCCTGGTATGGAGGTGGTAATATCCTGGTATGGGGGTGGTAATATCCTGGTATGGGGGGGGGTGGTAATATCCTGCCATGGGGGTGTTTCTCTGTAGCAGGGACTGGAGCACTTGTCAGGATAGAAGAAAAATGGATGGGGTAAAATACCTCAAATTCTTGAGGAAACTCTGCTGCCCTCTGCTGGAAGAAAGTTGTCAATGGGAAGAAGGTTTACCTTCCAACATGACAATGACCCAAAGCACACAGCAATAATGAAAACACACAGTGGTTGGAGGAGAAGGGGGTGAATTTCCTTGCATGGCCTAGTTAAGCCCAGACTTAAACCTCGTTGAATATCTGTGGAATGACTTGAAGACTGCGGTCCACAATCGGTCACCATCAAATGTAACTGAACTTGAGCAGATCTGCAAAGAAGAGCGGGCAAATATTGCGAAGTCTAGATGTGCAAAGTTAGTAGAGACAAATCCCAACAGACTAAAGGCTGTAATTACAGCAAAAGGGGGTCCAACAAAATACTGACACAAAGGGGGGGGGGGGGGGGATCCTTTTTCCGACTCAGTGATTCTGTTTTTGAATTTTATTAAATTTTCTCTGACCTGTTGGTGTTATATCTTTCACTTGGATGTTATAGGTTGAGTAAATAGAGCTGGATAAAACAAATACTGTGCCTGTCTTCATTTCAGGCTGCAAAGCAACAAAATTAGATTATTTTAAAGGGGGGGGTGGGGTGATTCTTTTCTATGCTCACTGTATATCAGCATTGTGTATTGCCTGCTAATTCCCTGACATTCTAATCTGCACCGAGAGAGTTCCAGGTTGCGTGTTTTTCTGTTGGCGTCTGGAGCTCCGTGCTGCAAAGGAACACAGAACACTCTGACTTGCATTCATTATATGCTGGCAGCACTCGGGGGTTTGTTACGTGTTTAACTATCAATGCCTACCTAATCAGTATTCTTTGCCCTTCACTCTCTCCACATGTACAGTGGCATAAAGTTAATTTAATATCGCGTTATACATGTTTATGTGGTTGTATATTAATGTCTATAGATCAGAAAACCATCATTGGCAAGTGGCCAAGTGAGCTTGCTGGGACTTGTGGTTGCTGAGTTGCTCCAGGGCTAAAGTCCTCTCTAGAGCCAAGACCAGCCTGACCAGTACTAAACCAGAATAATGAATAACGGATGACCTTGTGTCCTCCCCCTACACACAGCAGGGAAGGATAGGGTTCGCCCGTCCATCTTCTAGCTGACCATCGTTGGGTGACCTATGTTTCCTTGCCCTTGGTGTCCCTTGGTGTACCCATCCATAGTTCTGTGTAGATGGATAGGGAATGCTGCAGTAGGGAGGTACCTCGCTGTGCCAGTCTGCAGCAGTCAGGCAGAAAAAGTGACATAAAGTACAGAACCGAGAGGAAGATGAAATGTGCTGGGCATAACGCTCAAATCACGAGACCCAGAAGGAGACCACAGAATATACCCCCCATACCTTACATAGAAAGCAAGAATCATCTGGAGATGCAGAGTGGATGATTTATATGTTCTGCAAAGACCAGATTATGTTTCCAGGTTCCATAGCAGTTATTATTTTTTCTAATGAGTCTACACATCTTGCCGTTGACATATAAAAGTTGTGGATTTCAAGTGGGTAAAATAAGCTCACGGCTGCAGCTGTGACCCTGGCACCATGTTTTCATGGCTTACACACACAAGGTTGGGGCAGGCAGGCCACACACTAGGTTAACCACTTGCCGACCAGCCACCGTCATTATACTGCAGCAGGTCGTCTCGTTTTCCACGAATCGCCGTCATTGTACGTGGGTTCGGGAACTCCAGTTTGTGGGCGCACGCGAGCATGCCCACTGGCCAGCGGGGGAGCCAATTAGCGGGGTCAGTCTGTCTCGATGTCCGCCGGCCACCTGCGATCGTTCCTCGCAGTGCATCAATTCTGTTTGGGTTTAGCGTCGCCCGACTGTGCAATTGTCAGTTAAAGCGACGCAAAAACGGGCCTGGTCATTAAGGGGGAAAATCTTCCGGTCCTTAAGTGGTTAAAGAGGTGGGCAGCTTAGAGGGTGGCATGCCTACACCCATGATGTTTGCACCTGCACAGTTAAGCGGGGCGGGGAAGGACACGCTGCACCGGGCTGAGAGTGCGTCCCTGGGGAAAAGGGCTTACCCCATCACCCTATGTATAACTTATATCGTTACAATGACTTAGTGGTGTAAGGTTTTTATTGATACCTTTACTTTAGTGGTCCACTTACTTCCCCTCCCCCTACGGTTGGTGGTCCCCCCACGGGCCGGTGGGATTGGGTCCAGACATTATTACATCAGTTTTATCAGATTTTTAAGAGCCATTCGTTTGAAGTGACATTCATCCATTCGTTTAGAGGTGTATATATATTTGTATACAAGTCATTAACTACTTACCTACAGGCAGGGCCGGTGGAGGGAGGAAATATTATGAGCTCGGTTTTGGATAGATTGAGTTCGAGGAAGTGGCGTGATATGTCTGTTAGTAAATTAGTGATACGTGAGGAGACTGATGTGAGCTGAGGGGTAGAGAGGTAAATTTGTGTGTCGTCAGCATAGAGGTGGTATTGGAAGCCATGGGAGGCTATCAGCTGACCCAGGGAGGTGGTGTAGATCGAGAATAGGAGAGGTCCAAGAACAGAACCTTGGGGGACTCCAACAGAGAAAGGAAGAGGAGAGGAGGAAGTAAAGTTGGAAGTAACGCTAAAGGTGCGGTTGGATAAGAAGGAAGAGAACCAGCGAAGAGCAGAGTCACAGGGACCAAAGGCTTGGAGTTTATTGAGGAGGAGGGGGTGGTCAACCGTATCAAATGCAGCAGAAAGGTCCAGGAGTAGGAGTACGGAATAGTGTCCATTTGGTTTTGGCCATTAGTAGATCGTTTGTTAGTTTGAGAAGAGCAGTTTCTGTGGAGTGTTGAGGGCAAAATCCAGACTGAAGGGGATCAAGAAGGTTATTCTTGGTGAGGTGGTCACTCAGTCTGTTTGAGCACTACAGGCTCTGACAGCTCACCGCCCCATCCTTCCTGGGATCTGACGTGCTCCACACTGCCAGGGAGAAGTGGAACTACTGTGACCTGGTCACCCATCCTGCTCCTGGACACTACTCAGCTCAGAGATGTACGCTACCATACCTGCTCCCATGTGAGTTGATATTGTTTTTACTATTAAAGTGTTTTACTTATTCACTCAGAGGCGCCCCTTTTCCTTGTTTTCTCTCAGCTTCTGGTCTCCATTGGTGGCAGCCCTGTCATACGGACTCACTACTCATCTATACCTGTCTGGACTATTATGGTTTTTATATATGGGTACTAGTTATAGGGCTGGTGCAAGGATTTTTGACACCCTAGGCGAAACCTCATTTTGTGGCCCCCCCTTAGCTCCACCCCTGACTCCACCCCATTTGCCCTGCCCATGTATACCCCACCTTTTTAATGAAGCGCCCATCAAATGCAGCCCACCAGTGCCCATCAAATTCAGCCTCACCAGCGCCCATCAATGCAGCCTCACCAGCGCCCATCAATGCAGCCTCACCAGTGCCCATCAAATTCAGCCTCACCAGCGCCCATCAATGCAGCCTTACCAGCGCCCATCAATGCAGCCTCACCAGCGCCCATCAATGCAATCTTACCAGCACCAATCAAATGCAGCCTCACCAGCGCCCATCAATGCAGCCTACCAGCGGCCATTAATGTAGCCTACCAGCGCCCATCAATGCAACCTCACCAGCGCCCATCAAATGTAGCCTCACCAGCGCCCCTCAAATGCAGCCTCACCAGTGGCCCATCAAATTCTGCCTCACCAGCACCAATCAAATGCAGCCTCACCAGCGCCCATCAATGCAGTTTCACCAGCGCCCATCAATGCAGCCTACCAGCGCCCATCAAATGCAGCCTCACCAGCACCCATCAAATGCAGCCTCACCAGCGCCCATCAATGCACCCTACCAGCACCCATCAAATGCAGCCTCAACAGCGCCCATCAATGCAGCCTACCAGCTCCCATCAATGCAGCCTCACCAGTGCCCATCAATGCAGCCTACCAGCACCCATCAATGCAGCCTACCAGCACCCATCAATGCAGCCTCACCAGTGCCCATCAATGCGGCTTACCAGCACCCATCATTGCAGCCTACCAGCACCCATCAATGCTGCCTACCAGCACCCATCAATGCAGCCTCACCAGTGCCCATCAAATGCAGCCTACTAGCGCTCATCAAATGCAGCCTCACCAGCGCCCATCAAATTCAGCCTTACCAGCGCCCATCAATGCAGCCTCACCAGCGTCCATCAAATGCAGCCTCACCAGCGCCCATCAAATGCAGCCTCACTAGCGCCCATCAAATGCAGCCTCACCAGCACCCATCAATGCAGCCTACCAGTGCCCATCAATGAATGTTTGCTTGCTTCCATTCATTTGTGAGTCAGGAACACAGTCCTCCGCCTACATTCCGCCTCTGACACTATGTGCAAACGGAGAGGCGGCTGCCTGCTGATGCTGAGACCTAGTTGCTTGCTTCAGAGAGGAGAGAGTAGGAACCTCATTTTGTTGCTCCCCCTTCTTGGCTCCACCCCTGACTCCACCCCATTTGCCCTGCCCATGTATACCCCACCTTTTTAGTGAAGCGCTCATCAAATGCAGCCCTCCAGTGCCCATCAAATGCAGCCTCACCAGTGCCCATCAATGCAGCCTACCAGCACCCATCAAATGCAGCCTCACCAGCTCCTATCAAATGCAGCCTCACCAGCGCCCATCAATGCAGCCTACCAGCACCCATCAATGCAGCCTCACCAGCACCCATCAATGCAGCCTACCAGCCACCATCAATGCAGCCTCACCAGCACCCATCAATGCAGCTTACCAGCCACCATCAATGCAGCCTCACCAGCGCCCATCAAATTCAGCCTCACCAGCGCCCATCAAATGCAGCCTCAACAGCGCCCATCAATGCAGCCTCACCAGTGCCCATCAATGAATGTTTGCTTGCTTCCATTCATTCGGGAGTCGGGACACAGACACAGTTCTTCGCCGCCACTGTGCCTCTGACACTATGTGTGAACGGAGCGGCGGCTGCCTGCTGATGCTGAGACTTAGTTGCTTGCTTCAGAGAGAAGAGAGTAGGAACACCAGTGGCCGGGCGCCCTAGCCGGCTGCCTAGTTTGCCTAGTGGTAGCACCGTCCCTGACTACTGAGGTACTAGAGTGTTGCGCCTTTTACTTGTATATACTCAGTCTGTTGTAGACCAGACATTTAAGGAGTTTGGATAAAAAGAGGAGCAAGGAGATGGAGCATAGGATGTTAGGATTGGTGGGGTCCAGTGAGGGCTTTTTTAAGTATGGGGTGACTAGAGCATGTTTTAGAGAGTTGGGGAAGATGCCAGAAGAGGGGGAGAGATTGAAGATGTGAGTTAGAGAGTGTAGGATAGAGCCAGAAGGTGACTGGATGGGTGTAATTAATGACTCTTTAAATCCTATGTAACAGGGATGCCGCACAAGCACCTTGGAGTATAGGCAGGGTCACCATTGTGACCCCTGCGACCCCTCAAGCTCCGCCCGTGTTATAACTCCTGTTAGGCTTTTATTTGTCATCTGCATCCCATTGGGAAGATTTTCCTTCACGTCATGACCTATAGCCAAAACAAAATCAAGAAGTGAGAGGAAATCACTCCTAAGTGAGGGAATCCTGGGTCATCAGATCTAGTGTCCCCACTGGAAGATTTCCCCTCTATTACTTTTCTGATGTCAACCCAAAATTTTGGATTTCCTTTTACTTTCAATGGTAATAGTAGACAGGACTTAGCCCTGGTTCACACTGCCGTGACTTGAGAGTTCAAAGTTGCATGACAAGTCGCCTCCCCATTAACGGCATTGGAACCGTTCTAATCGGTGCGACTCAAGTCACTTTGACTTTGAAAACGTTTCCTGCACTACTTTGGTGTGACTCCAATACGGCTTGCAAACATTTAAACTTTAAGCTCAATTTTCAGATTTTCGTTCTTTTGAATTCTCTTTCTTATTTTCGAATACTCGAATTTCCGAATTTTCAAATTTTTGAATTTCCAACTTACGAATTTTCAAATTTCCAGATTTTCGAATTTTCGAATTTCAATCATAACAAATGATCCGAAAAATGAAAAAAAAAACCCAAAAAGCGAATGAAACGAAAGCGAACACATTTTTTCGGCAGTGCGCATGTCTAATCAACGATAATACTATACACTGTACTAATGACCAGGGCCGGTACAAGGCAGGGGCGGAAGGGGCGGATGCCCTGGGCGGTACAATTTTCTGGAGGGAGGGGGCGCAGGTGTGGCAGTGTCCTTCACAACTGTGTGCGACTGTACACACTAGCTGCTGGCACCGCTAATAATTGTAACCAGGGCCGATCCATCATCCTAGGCGGGTGCCACGAGCAAAGGCAGAGGGGCGCCGATTCAAAGCTCAGTTGCCGCGGACCCTTGCGGGTCCCGAGGAGGAGAAACTGCGCTGCCCCCTCCCCCCTCGAGCCACCGCTGTACAGGAGAGGGCTCTGTTTTCTTCCCATTGCCCCTCCTTCCTTCTGTCAGCAGCGGGGAAGAGCGGCTGTGTCTCTGTGTGGAGAGCGCAGCTGCCGGATCTTCTTTCTCACCCTATCATGCTGCTGTACTCAGGAGCGGGCAGCGGTGCTCTCTCCTTCCTATTGGGCAGAAGAAAAAACAAAAAAAGGAGCATCATGGGAAATGTAGTTCCAAGGACTGGCCCATTGCAATCCTAAGAGGGAAACTGCAGCCCCCAGCATGCCCAACTAAAGGGGAGGGAGAGAGAGCCAGGCTATGGATGGCAATTGGCATCTGGCAGCAGGTGATTGTGGCAAATGACACATGGCATCTGGCAGCAGGTGACGATGGCAAATGACATGTAGCATCAGGTGACCTTGGCAAGTGGCATCAGGTGACGGTGCCAAGTGACACGTGGCATCTGGCAGCAGGTGACAATGGCAAATGACATGTGGCATCAGGTGACGGTGGCAAGTGGCATCAGGTAATGGTGGCAAGTGACACGTGGCATCTGGCAGCAGGTGATGGTGGCAAGTGACATGTGGCTTCTGGCAGCAGGTGACGGTGGCAAGTGACATGTGGCATCTGGCAGCGGGTGATAGTGGCGAGTCACACATGGCATCTGGCAGCAGGCGACAAGGCAAGTGGCATTTGGCAGCAGGTGACCATGGCAAGTGACACATGGCATCTGGCAGCAGGTGACGAGGCAAGTGACACGTGGCATCTGGCAGCAGGTGACCCTGGCAAGTGACACGTGGCATCTGGTAGCAGGTGACGAGGCAAGTGACATGTGGCATCTGGCAGCAGGTGACCCTGGCAAGTGACACGTGGCATCTGGCAGCAGGTGGCAAGTGACATGTGGCATCTGGCAGCAGGTGATGGTGGCAAATGACACATGCCATCTGGCAGCAGGTGACAAGGCACGTGACATGTGGCACCTGGCAGCAGGTGACCGTGGCAAGTGACACATGGCATCTGGCAGCAGGTGACGAGGCAAGTGACACGTGGCATCTGGCAGCAGGTGACGGTGGCATGTGGCATCTGGCAGCAGGTGACAGTGGCGAGTGACACGTGGCATCTGGCAGCAGGTGACGAGGCAAGTGACACGTGGCATCTGGCAGCAGGTGACGGTGGCATGTGGCATCTGGCAGCAGGTGATGGTGGCAGCGACACGTGGCGTCTGGCAGCAGGTGACGATGGCGAATGACACGTGGCATCTGGCAGCAGGTGACGGTAACATGTTGCCCTGAGCCCTGTGCTGATAATCAATACAGGGCTCTTTACAGTGGGAATGATCACTTTTTGTCTTTTCTTTTTTTCTCAGGAAAAACAAAAAATGTATCTGCAGTAAAAAGCAGCACACACAGGACACAGTTGATTCCCACTGACACTGGCTTCTTCTTTACACCGGGGGTGGGGGGGGGCGCAGTCTGCCCTCTTCGCCCTGGGCACCGAATAACACTGGCAGGGAAGGGGTTAGCATCTAGGGCAATCACGGGGTTAAATGTGTGCCTAATAATGTGGATTAGGTGTAATGTGTGCTGGTTTTATCTACAGATCTCTAAGTTTCTCACTCCTACTTTTGCAGGGATGAGAAACAGAGAGATCATTCTCTCAGCACACAGCTTTATGTTGATTGTCCCTGACAGCCAAATTTGAAAGGAAATTCCAATACCTATAATTTAATACGAAAAATCGGCCAAACCCAAACATTCGGCCGTGAGCGCAAACGATAGTTCAGTGGACATAAATTAATCAATTTTTTTTTTTTTACATATACCTAGTGCAAACAGTTCGGACGGGAAGCACATTAACCTTTCAATTCATCATTCAGTCGGCAGAAAATTTACAAACTTGTGCTTCTTTTTTTTCAGCCGATTTTTCGTACAGTGTATGGCCAGCATTAGTTAGTTATTCTTTCGAATTTTCTTTTTTTCGGATTTTCGAATTTACGAAATTACGAATTGTGATCATAACGAATGACCTGAAAAATGAAAAAAAAAAAACCAAAACAAATGAAACGAAAACGAACAGTATGTATACAATCTTTGTTTTACAGCAAGCCACTTATTATATGGCAAATAATTCCCAGAGCACTATGGGCTAGCTAAAGAGAAGTAGTCTGCTTTAGAGTGACTCGTTGCTTTTTGGAGCAGCCCAATGAGGAACGAGTCACTCAATTCTCATGCACACTTTATGGCTTGACATGTTGAGTATCTATTTACTCAGCGCAACCACATCTTATGTATTTTACCCAAAAACTGGGCAACATATTTACATTTTGTGCCCTGCTTTACCACTTTCCGTCCGCCCCATAGCAGTTTTACTGCTACAAGGCAGCATCTGCCGGATTACATATATAAAGTATATGTGATCCGGCTCTTCCGGGTAGGGGGCGCGCACAACCATACATACACAGAGGGAACTCAGTGGCCGGCACCACAGATTTGATGTCCGCCGACACCCGCTGATCACCAAGCACAGAGGCAGAATGGCGATCTGTCTATGTAAACAAGGCAGATCGCCGTTCTGACAGAAGGAAAGACATGGATCCTGTGTTCCTGCAAAGCAGGAATTAGGATCCATGTCTTCCCTTAGTAAAAGCCCCTACCCCACTGTAGTAAAGCACTGGCTAGGCACAGAGTAAAGCCTTTGATCGCCCTAGATGTTTAACCCCCTTCCCAGCCAGTGTCATCAGTACAGCATATTTTTTTTAGCACTGATCACTGTATTATTGTCACTGGTTCCCCCAAAAGTGTCAGAATGTCCGCCCCAATATCACATTCCCGCTATAAGTCGCTGATCGCCGCCATTACTAGTAAAATAAATAAAAATCTCCCATAGTTTGTAGACCATACAATTTTTTTGCGCAAACCAATCAATATACACTTATTGGGATTTTCTTTTTACCAAAAAATATGTAGCAGAATACACATTGGCCTAAACTGATGAAGAAATTAGGAGGAGCGATCGCGGGTGGCCGGCCACGCGCCTCGGCTCCTACGTCGCTTCCCCTATACCCCTTTAACCACGTCAGCCCCGGAAGATTTGGCTGCTCAATGACATTGACAGGCCATTTTTTGTGATACGGCACTGCGTTGCTTTAACTGACATTTGCACGGACGTTGCGACGTTGCACCCAAACAAAAATGACGTCCTTTTTTTCCCACAAATAGAGCTTTCTTTTGGTGGTATTTGATCACCTCTGCAGTTTTTATTTTTTGCGCTATAAACAAAAGAAGAGCAACAATTTGGAAAAAAAAACCACAGTGGGGTTTATTTACTAAAGGCAAATCCACTTTGCACTACAAGTGGATCTGAGGGGACATGCAAGGAAAATAAAAAAACAGCATTTTAGCTTGCACATGATTGGATGATAAAATCAGCAGAGCTTCCCCTCATTTCAGATCTTCCCCTCAGATCTACAGCAACTGCACTTCCAAGTGCACTCGCAGTGCAGTTGTAGTGCAAAGTGGATTTGCCTTTAGTAAATCAACCCCAATATCTTTTATTTTTTGCTATATTAAATATCCCACATTTTTTATAAAAAAAAAAACAATAGTTTTCCTCAGTTTAGGCCGATATGTATTCTTCTACATATTTTTGGTAAAAAAAAAAAAAAAAATCGCAATATGCGTATATTGATTGGTTTGCGCAAAAGTTATAGCGTCTACAAAATAGGGGATAGATTTACGGCATTTTTATTATTATTATTTTTTTTTTTTACTAGTAATGGCGCCGATTTGCGATTTTTATCGGGACTGCAATATTGCGGCGGACAGATCGGACATTTTTTGACACATTTTTGGGACCAGTGACAATTATACAGCGATCAGTGCTATAAAAATGCACTGATTACTGTATAAATGTCACTGGCAGGGAAGGGGTTAACACTAGGGGGCGATCAAGGGGTTAACTGTGTTCCCTAGTGTGTGTTCTAACTGTAGGGGGGGAGGGGATGGAACTGTCTAGGAGGAGAGAGAGATCGGTGTTCATACATAATATGACACTAGGGGGCGATCAAGGGGTTAACTGTGTTCCCTAGGTGTGTTCTAACTGTGGGGGGGGGGGGGGGGGTGGGACTGTCTAGGAGGAGAGAGAGATCGGTGTTCATACATAATATGACACTAGGGGGCGATCAAGGGGTTAACTGTGTTCCCTAGGTGTGTTCTAACTGTGGGGGGTGGGACTGTCTAGGAGGAGAGAGAGATCGGTGTTCATACATAATATGACACTAGGGGGTGATCAAGGGGTTAACTGTGTTCCCTAGTGTGTGTTCTAACTGTGGGGGGGGGAATGGGACTGTTTAGTAGGAGAGAGAGATCGGTGTTCATACATAATATGAAAACACGTTCTGTCTCTACTCCCCTGAGAGAACCAGGATCTGTGTGTGTGCTTACACACACAGATCCCGGTTCTCGCTCTGTCACGAGCGATCGCAGGAGCCCGGCGGTCAACGCGCCCGCAGGGGTACTCGCATCGGCTCCTGGCGCTGGCCCCTAGTGGCCAAAAGGCGAAGCGTCGTAAGGTAACGGCGTTTCGCCCAGCTGTGCCATTCTGCCGCAATAAAACGGCGCGCGGCTGGTCGGCAAGCAGTTAAAGCGCCCGCCGTACAGCTACCGCGATTCGTGCAGGGTAGCCTAACGACGGCGGCTGGTCATCAAATAGTTAAAGCAACGCCGTACCATGTCGCAAAAAAAAAAAAAAAAAGGCCTGGTAAGGAAGGGGATAAAACCTTCTGGGGGGTGAAGTGGTTAAACGTGTGCGAAAAAAAAAAAAAAAGAAGCAAAAATGGCTCTGGCAGTGAAAGGGTTAGTAAAGCAAATAATGATCTATTGCCACAAATGAGTCTATAAATGCTCATTCTCTAATCCCAGTACAGAACACATGGTGGTGGGTGGAATCTGATTGTTCTCTATGAAGTACAGATTTACTTTTCCCACATCTAGTACTAATGGGGCCCGGGGCCTCCGGAGAGCGCATAGCAAAGTACTAGTTATCCATTAACTGCATCATGAACTATGCATGAGTCTGCACTTCTCTTCAGTGGATATAGAAGGTTCTATAAGGTCTCTGAAGGTCAGAGAAAACGAAAAATGAAAAAAAAAAAAAATTAAGAAAAGAAAAGCCCCAGAAAACTCAGTTCCGTCCATCGTCTCCCTAAAGGGGTCCCCTATTCCCGACAGAAGAGAAGGTCCTCGATGGAAATCAGAGTCCGCTCTGGTGACCTTGTAGGAAGGTCGGGACATCTGGGTTGTGGGGGTGTTTGGCATCCCTCCCGTGGCCTTTGCTGGAAGTGGAAGCTCTTTGAATTCTGCGAATTACAAAACATGGCGGATCCCCATTACCCGTGGTTCCTTTATCCTCTTCTTGTGTTGTTTGAAGGACTTGGCAAGCTGAAACGACAGAACACAACAATTCCCACAGAGCCATTTTATTAAAGAGTACCAAAAGAAGAAAGGAACCCCCCCCCTCCCCCCCTCTGGGTGATCTCTGTACATTGCAGGGATTGTAACAAACTTTTCTGCAGATTCCTGACTTTTGTTATTCTGAAGAAATAGCTGTTTGTTTGTCTGTGTCCATGTGCTGAGTGAATGTGAATGGGAGGGATTTGAACCCCTTCCCGCCCACTCTATAACCCGAAAGATGGCCCACAGCGCGGGCTTACTTTGCCAGGAGGGCATCCATGAACGCACTGTCCAGGTACCCCCTGCGGGTACTTCGCACTCCAAATGAAAAATAGATTGTAGGGTCATTAACCTGTTCCCGCCCGAGCTATAGCCGGAAGACAGCTGGAAAGGGCGTACAGGGACATTCTACCATGATCACGCTGCCCTCGCGCCCCCTGAGGCACGCGGGCGGCGCACTCTGTGATCGCTGCATCCTTAGGACTCACAGATCGGGGTAAAGAGCCAATCACGGCGGCTCTTTACCACGTGATCAGCAGTGTCCAATGATAGCTGATCACAGGATGTAAAAACACAAGCCGTTTAATGACTTTTCTTTCCTCACTCTGACACCCTGAGGAGGGGAGAGAAGAGCCGATAACCGGCTTGTGTGAAAGGAATATCAGCACTGATAATCGGTGTCCTGATTATCAGTGCAGTCCCAACAGTGCCCAACAGTGCTGCCAATCAGTGCCCAGCAGTCAAAAAAGAGAATAGAAAAAAGAGGGCACACCAGCTTTGTGCATTATCCTTTGATATTTTATTAGAAGAAAAAATATTAAAAACTGATGGGCACCTATCAGTGCCACCTAGCAGTGCCCATCAGTGCAGCCTCATCAATGCCACCTATCAGTGTCCATCAGTGCCATCTATCAGTGCCACCTATCAGTGCCCAGCAGTGCCTCTTCATCAGTGCCCATCAGTGCCACCTATCAGTGCCACCTATCAGTGTTGTCTATCAGTGCCACCTATCAGTGCCCATCAGTGCCCATCAGTGCAGCCTCATCAGTGCCCATCAGTGCAGCCTCATCAGTGCCCATCAGTACCACCTATCAGTGACAGTGTCCATCAGTGCAGCCTCATCAGTGCCCATGCCGCCTATCAGTGCTGCCTATCAGTGCCATCGATCAGTGCCCATCAGTGCCACCTATCAGTGCCCATCAGTGCCCATAAGTGCAGCCTCATCAGTGCCCATCAGTGCCATCTATCAGTGTCCATCAGTGACCATAAGTGCCACCTATCAGTGACCATCAGTGCAGCCTCATCAGCACACATCAGTGAAGGAGAAAAATTACCTGTTTGCAAAACTTTTGGTCTTTTTTCGATTTGTTTAGCAAAATATAAAAAAAAAACCCCAGTGGTGATTAAATACCACCAACAGAAAGCTCTATTTGTGTGAAAAAATGATACAAATGTCATATGGGTACAGTGTTGCATGACCGAGCAATTGTCATTTAAAATGTGACAGCGCTGAAAACTGAAAATTGGCCTGGGCAGGAAGGGGGTGGGGTGGCTTTTCATGTCCAATGTGTGTCAATAATAGTCATATTTAGCAGTTTGCTATTTGTGGCTTTAGTTCTATGTAGTTAGTGAGTGGTAACTAATGGTAAGTACTAGTTACAAGTAGCATTAAGATTTTAGATGTAGGCCCACACCCCTTAACATAGGCCCCTTTTGCCTTGAAAAAATAAGATAGATCATTACGCAAAATTACTCAGAGGCCATAAGTGAAGGCCGGGTCTTCTCATCTATCTACACCAGTGTTTCTCAACCTTTTTTCAGTCACCCTTTAAAATTATAGACAATCTCAAGGCACCCCATTCTAAAATGTAAAAAATAAAATTCTCATAGTTTTACATACTGAAGCAACATCCACAAATGTAGGACATCCAACCACGATGTTTTCTTCCAAAGCAAATACACTTTTGCAAACTGGTACCGACTAGTATTCCAATGTTTCTCTTCTCCTTCAATTTCTCTCCATCAGTCAGCTTATGTGACCCCGGTGCTGAGGGAGAGAGGCACAGGAGGGTCAAACAAGGATGCTGTGGAGACAACAGACATCCTTCTTATAAACTGAGGATATCATTGGTTGTTAGGATGCCAGTGTCTAGAAAGTCATCATCCACCTGCTGCTGGCATGTTTACAATTTTTGATCAATTTTTAGGCATTTTGCCAAGGCACCCCTGAAGAAGCCTCAAGGCATCCCTGAAGAAGCCTCAAGGCACCCCTGAAGAAGCCTCAAGGCACCCCTGAAGAAGCCTCAAGCCACCTTGTTTGAAAAAGGCTGAGCTACACTATGGAAGTGATTCCATTATTAATAATCATGTTATTGGCTTGGTACCATCTGCAAATCAGGGCTCGTGTTTTTGTTTTCTTTAATTTAAACGCTATCATATAAAAGTGACCTGTTAACATGTCCATAATGTAAGACCTAATGGTCTGAACAGCCTTTACCCATGTTACCTAATGGCCAATTCCGTAAGTGAAAAATCCCTAATCTCTAATTATGTTAAATGCAGAGAATCCTCTAAGTGCTTTAGTATACCTAGAGGATGCATTCTGTCCTGGAAACGTCATCAATCTTAATCCTGCTTGGAAATGACATTGTCTGGTTTGGTGCCATTTAAGTAGGGTCATCTCACACACACCCGTAGCAGCAAAACAAGACCTTGTTGACATCTACTTAGACATATGTTGCTTGAGAAACTAGATGCCTCAGAATGACTTGGTTCCCTTATTCCTAAATTAAAAAATAGGCACATAGAGGGATGTTAGGTAGGGAAATAGAAGGTGTCACCGTTCTGCTTTTCCCTGTTGCCTTGGGTGAATTGTAGTTGCCAGTTGGGTCTTCTTGGGTCTCTCTCTCCTTCAAAGCTAAGGCGTGTGTGTATAGAGATGGCAGGTAATTAGAGGTTTAGTTGGTTGAGTATGCAGATGTGCTGCGGCGGCAATAATTCACACAGTCAGGTTCAAAGAAAACTTGTATTGAAGTAATGCAGCAACAGTTCACAACTAACCCAGCGGGAAGACCACCCAACTGGGAACACTCACGGTTTTCAAAAATGTGTAGAGAGCAGGTTTCAGCCAGACTGACAGCATCTGTTAAGAGGGCAGCATGTGGCCTGGCCGTCTCGTGCCCAAGCAGGAGGATGTCCAGAGGAGCTGCGACCCTACGCTTTCCCTCCTCATCAAAAACCTTTAGCTACTGCTAGTACTGTCCCTAACAGATGGGGTACCTTTCCCGACACTACCCACTTGCATAAAGCACGCCAAATCTGGGAGCCAGGGCCTAAGTAGGCTCTGCCTGACTCAACATGGTCGTCAGTAACATGGGGTGGCAGCATCCAACTGGATAGCTTCCACAGTAACCCAGAAAACCATACATAGTTACATAGTTACATAGTAGGTGAGGTTGAAAAAAGACACAAGTCCATCAAGTCCAACCTATGTGTGTGATTATGTGTCAGTATTACATTGTATATCCCTGTATGTTGCGGTCATTCAGGTGCTTATCTAATAGTTTCTTGAAGCTATCAATGCTCCCCGCTGAGACCACCGGCTGTGGAAGGGAATTCCACATCCTTGCCGCTCTTACAGTAAAGAACCCTCTACGTAGTTTAAGGTTAAACCTCTTTTCTTCTAATTTTAATGAGTGGCCACGAGTCTTGTTAAACTCTCTTCTGCGAAAAAGTTTTAACCCTATTGTGGGGTCACCAGTCCGGTATTTGTAAATTGAAATCATATCCCTTCTCAAGCGTCTCTTCTCCAGAGAGAATAAGTTCAGTGCTTGCAACCTTTCCTCATAACTAAGATCCTCCAGACCCTTTATTAGCTTTGTTGCCCTTCTTTGTACTCGCTCCATTTCCAGTACATCCTTCCTGAGGACTGGTGCCCAGAACTGGACCGCATACTAGACCAGAGTCTTGTAGAGCGGGAGAATTATCGTTTTATCTCTGGAGTTGATCCCCCTTTTAATGCATGCCAATATTCTGTTTGCTTTGTTAGCAGCAGCTTGGCATTGCATGCCATTGCTGAGCCGATCATCTACTAGGACCCCCAGGTCCTTTTCCATCCTAGATTCCCCCAGAGGTTCTCCCCCCCAGTGTATAGATTGTATTCATATTTTTGCCACCCAAATGCATTATTTTACATTTTTCTACATTGAACCTCATTTGCCATGTAGTCGCCCACCCCATTAATTTGTTCAGGTCTTTTTGCAAGGTTTCCATGTCCTGCAGGGAAGTTATTGCCCTGCTTAGCTTAGTATCGTCTGCAAATACAGAGATTGAACTGTTTATCCCATCCTCCAGGTCGTTTATGAACAAATTAAATAGGATTGGTCCCAGCACAGAACCCTGGGGAACCCCACTACCCATCCCTGACCATTCCGAGTACTCCCCATTTATCACCACCCTCTGAACTCGCCCTTGTAGCCAGTTTTCAATCCATGTACTCACCCTATGGTCCATGCCAATGGACCTTATCTTGTACAGTAAACGTTTATGGGGAACTGTGTCAAATGCTTTTGCAAAATCCAGATACACCACGTCTACGGACCTTCCTTTATCTAGATGGCAACTCACCTCCTCATAGAAGGTTAATAGATTGGTTTGGCAAGAACGATTCTTCATGAATCCATGCTGATTACTGCTAATGATACCGTTCTTATTACTAAAATCTTGTATATAGTCCCTTATTATCCCCTCCAAGAGTTTACATACTATTGATGTTAAGCTAACTGGTCTGTAATTCCCAGGGATGTATTTTGGGCCCTTTTTAAATATTGGTGCTACATTGGCTTTTCTCCAATCAGCTGGTACCATTCCAGTCAGTAGACTATCTGTAAAAATTAGGAACAACGGTCTGGCAATCACTTGACTGAGTTCCCTAAGTACCCTTGGATGCAAGCCATCTGGTCCCGGTGATTTATTAATGTTAAGTTTCTCAAGTCTAATTTTAATTCCGTCCTCTGTTAACCATGGAGGTGCTTCCTGTGTTGTGTCATGAGGATAAACACTGCAGTTTTGGTTACTGAAGCCCCCTGATTCACTCGTGAAGAGTGAGGAGAAGAATAAATTCAATACCTTTGCCATCTCCCCATCCTTTGTAACCAGATGTCCTTCCTTATTCGTTATGGGGCCAATATGGTCTGTCCTCCCTTTTTTACTGTTTACATACTTAAAGAATTTCTTGGGATTTTTTTTGCTCTCCTCCGCTATGTGTCTTTCATGTTCTATCTTAGCCGTCCTAATTGCACCCTTACATTTCCTGTTGCATTCTTTATGAAGTCTGAATGCTGAGGATGATCCCTCAACCTTGTATTTTTTGAAGGCCTTCTGCTTTGCTTTTATATGCATTTTTACATTGGAGTTAAGCCATCCAGGACTTTTGTTCGCTCTTTTAAATTTATTACCCAATGGGATACATTGGCTAATGCCCTTATTTAATATGCTCTTAAAGCAAATCCATCTCTCCTCCGTATTCTTTGTTCCTAATATTTTATCCCAGTTTATGCCTTTTAACAAGGTTTGTAGTTTAGGGAAGTTGGCTCTTTTGAAATTCAGTGTCTTTGTATTCCCTTTATGTTTCCTATTTGTGTGATTTATACTGAAACTAATTGACCTGTGATCGCTGTTACCTAAATTGCCCCGTATTTCCACATCCGTGATCAGGTCTGTATTGTTGGTAATCAGTAGATCCAGTAATGTTTTATTTCTAGTTGGTGCGTCTACCATCTGACCCATAAAATTGTCCTGCAAGACATTAAGGAATTGGCGAGCCTTAAAAGAATGCGCGGTTCCCTCCACCCAGTCTATGTCTGGATAATTAAAATCCCCCATTATGATAACACTTCCCATCCTTGCTGCTAATCCAATTTGTGATAGGAGATCCGTCTCCACTTCCTCCCTCAGGTTAGGGGGCCTATAGCATACTCCCAGTATTATTTTCCCCTTAGCTTCATCCCTTTGGAGCTCTACCCATAAGGATTCCACCTCCTCCCTAGCTCCCTTAGTGATGTCATCTCTCACATTCACTTGTACATTATTCTTGATATATAGGCATACCCCTCCCCCTTTTTTACCCTCCCTATCCTTGCCGTAAAGGGTATACCCTTGAATGTTTGCCAGCCAATCATGAGAGCTGTTGAACCAGGTCTCTGAGATTCCCACAAAATCCAAATCCTCCTCGTACAACAGTATCTCTAGTTCACCCATCTTGTCTGCCATGCTCCTGGCATTGGTGAACATGCCACATAGTTTAGACCGGTCGCATGTTGTCCTCGTATTGGGTGTTTCGAGATTGCAACTAGGACTTGCTACTATACTCACCTTGTGTTTTTGTGCTTTGGTTAACCTGCCACTAATGCCCCCAATACTACCCTCTGGAATATCTTCCGCGCTGGCTATCCCTGCCTCTGGACCCTCCCCCCCATCGCCTAGTTTAAAAACCCCTCTAACTTTTTGGCCATCTTCATTCCCAGCAGATCTGCACCCTCCTCATTTAGGTGCAGTTCGTCCCTTCTATAGTACCGGTTACCGACTGAGAAGTCGGCCCAGTCCTCCAGGAACCCAAACCCCTCCTTACTACATCAGCTCTTCAGCCACTTGTTTACTTCCCTAATCTCCCTCTTCCTTTCTGGTGTGGCTCGATGTACCGGTAATATTCCTGAGAATACTACCTTGGAGGTCCTTTTCCTCAATTTAGCTCCTAAGTCCCTAAAATCGTTCTTTAGGACACTCCATCTGCCTCTGACTTTGTCATTGGTGCCAACGTGCACCATGACAGCTGGGTCTTCCCCAGCCCCTCCCAGTAATCTGTCCACAAGATCCGTGATGTGCCGAACCCGAGCGCCCGGTAGACAACATACTGTTCGGCGCTTCAGGTCTTGGTTACAGATTGCCCTCTCTGTCCTTCTAAGAATTGAGTCCCCTACCACCAGAATCTGTCTTTCCTTTCCATTTGCTGCCCCCCCACTCTCACTGGAGGAGTTCTTCCCCCGGCAGCTAGGAGAGTCCCTCAGATATGTTCCTCTTGACTTCCTCCCCAGCTGCAAGGCCGCTGTGGGTGAGCACCATCTGCGGTGGAGGAAGTAGACTGCACCTGCCTACAAGTAGCTTACGGCAGAGAGGTAGGAAAAGGAAAAGAAAAAGGAAGAACATGGACTCATCTCTTCTTTACTACTAGTTGGTGTGTGGCTTACACCTTGAGGAGTGGGTAAGGACTTGGATCCATTAGGGGGCTTGAAGGGGTAGGGAGAAGGAGGGTTGGCCTGCCAGGTGGTGTTGCACAATCCGTTGGCATTATATAAACCCTGTATAAAAAAAATAATAATACCATATTCAAAGTTTTGATATGATTTACCCTGAAAGGCCGCTAAAATAATACAAATACAGCAATTTCAGTATAAGAATAGAATAAGAATAATTAAGAATAAATGTAATAGTTCTGTAAAGGGCTTTCTTTTGAATACATCGGGGGTCATATCTTGGCTCCAGCAAAGTGGGGCAGTCAATGACCGTGGCCGGCAGCTATATTTAGTGAGACCAAATGCAAACCACGAGGAGTGATTGTTCGTCCCAATGACTCACATAGCCTGCAAACCTGTGTCCCTACAGCTTTCAGGCCAGGTGTGGAGCTTGACGCCTGAGGAACTTGACTGAGGATCAAAGGACTGGTACCCTTTGCAATTCCCTTCTATAGTGTGAGTTCAAGGAAGCCCCTGAAGTAGGCCCCTCACCTGGTAGCGCAGAGTCAGAAAAGGGTAGACAGGGTCTCAAACACACTACCTCCCATGTCCTAACACATAAGCCCCTAGTTCAGAGCTTGCTGCTAGGGGGCACTATGGGCAGCTAGTGTCATTGTCCCCAACATCTCTTTAAGGGTGCCTTAGTACTTTTCTGTTGCTTGCCTTTCCGTAATTTGCAGCAGGCTCAGCTCTCTTTCAGTGGCCATTGTCCATCACAAAACGTACTGAAATTGTACCCTTAAAATAGCAGCTCGGAAATTTCTGTTTGCATTCTAATATTTGCAGCATTGTTGCTGTATATACCTTAATTGTAAGTCTAGCAATAACCCTGTGAGCTGTGGGCCAGAAGATGCTTCAGTCAGGCGGAGATGGTAGTCCACCTTGCCCTGCCAGCAAACTATGATGCTAAAAGTATGCCCCTCTTCCTTAACCCATAGGAGTAACTTAGGAATCTTACTCTCTGGGCATAATTATTTTTTACCAAGCTTCTCCAATATAAAAAAAACCCCCACAAAGGAACATTGACTCTCCAGAGTGCACAGTATCTGCAAGCTCTAGCACTTCTATTGTTCCTACTTGAATCAGTAGTTGGGTACTTAGTGTGGGAATTAGTTTGACCCTTTGATAGTTATACAACTATTTGAAGAGGAACTCCATGCCATACATACACACAGTAGAATTATCTTCCCTGTATGGAAATACATGGGTGACAGCTACTCTTCATATAAAACTGTAGGGGTAGCCGGACTGCTGGTGGTTCTACAGCCCTAGTTGTATGAGCTGCAAGAGTCTATGGCAGCCTTTCTCAACCTTTTCAACACAGAGGAACCATTGAAAGAGTTCTCCGGTCTCGGGGAACCCCTGCTAAAAATTAGGAATCTACAACTCATGATACACTAGTGTGATGGTCAGTGGGAAGAATGGTCTTTACACTTGTGGTCATTGGGAAGAATTACCTCCTTACAGATAGCTAAAAAGATCAATGGTGTAAGAAGGAACTTATCTGAGAGGCAGAAATTGCCCAATGCTGAAGGAACCCCTAGCGACCTTTGGAGGAACCCTAGTGTTCCAAGGAACCCTGGTTGAGAGTCACTGGTCTATGGCCTATGCTCTACTACTGGCCTGCTGAGGATTCCTGATGCATTACATTGTTTTTGTGACATATTTACAATATTGCTATGTATTCAGTAGAAATGTACTAAACACATCTAAAGTTCTTCACTTGCTAGTTATCTCCCACTTTGCCTATTGCAACTTTTCTCCTTCTTGGCCTAACTTTACACAGGCTATCCCCCATTCAGCCTATCAGGAATGCTGCTGCCAGACGCATCCACCTTACCAACCGGGCAGTGCCCGCCGCCCCTCTCTGCCAATCCCTCCTCTTGGCTTCCACCTGCCCAACAAATAAAATTCAAAATGCTAACAGCAACAAAGAAAGCCAAGCACAACTCCGCCCCAGCTTATATCACCAACCTTCTAAGGAGATATCAAACGAACCCTCCTCTTTGCTCCAGCCTCCTTCCATGACCTCCTGCTCTCTAGCTCCCACGTCACCTCTTCCCATGCTCACCTCCAGGATTTCTTCAGAGCCTCTCCCATCCTCTGGAACTCCCTACCCCAATCTGCCCAACTATTTCCTACCCCTGTACAGACTATCCTCCTTCAGTTTATAATAAATGCTGCTGCCAGAATCATCCACCTTACCAACCATTCAGCATCTGCTGGCCCTCTCTGCCGATCCCACTACTAGCTTCCCATTACCCAACACATATAGTTTGAAGTGCTTACTACAACACCATTCTGTGTAGTGAAGTGCTTACTACAACACCATTCTGTCCTGAGCTACATCACCAACCTTGTCTTCAGATATTAACCAAACCTTCCTGTCTAGCCCCCTTATATCATTTCCTTTCATTCTTGTATCCAGGACTTCTCCAGAGCCTCTCCCATTCTTAGGAACTCCTCACCCTAAGCTGTGCAGCTGTGCAGCTACCTCTACAACAGGCTATCACTCCCTCAGTCTATCATGAATGCTGCTGTCAGACACATCCACCTTATTTACTGATATGTACCTGCTGCCCCTCTCTGCCAATCCCTCTACTGGCTACCAATTGTCCTACATATTAAATGTAAAATACTGTCAACATGCATTTACAACTCTGTCCCATGCTAGATCAACAACCTTGTTTCTCCGCTCCTCCTAAGACCGCCTGCTCTTTAGCTCCCCCTTTGCCTCCTCCTATTCTCACCTCCAGGAAATCTCCCAAAACCTCTTCCATCCTCTGGAACTCCCTACCCCTATCTGTTCGACTATCTCCTACTCTGTCCAAGTTTAGGTGATACCTGAAAACAAATTTCTTCAGGCAAGCCTATCCTGCCCCCACCTAACTGAACTGTTACTTCCTCCATTAGCTCATTCCTCACAGTTATTACCTTTTGTATCACTTGACCCTCCCTCCTTGATTGTAAGCTCCAATGATCAGGGCCCTCCTAGACAGGGCTGGTGCAAGGATTTTTGACACCCTAGGCGAAACCTCATTTTGCCGCCCCCCTCTTGGCTCCACCCCTGACTCCACCCCATTTACCCTGCCCATGTATACCCCACCTTTTTAATGAAGCGTCCATCAAATGCAGCCCACCAGCGCCCATCAAATGCAGCCTCACCAGCGCCCATCAAATGCAGCCTCACCAGCACCAATCAAATGCAGCCTCACCAGCGCCCATCAATGCAGCCTACCAGCGCCCATCAAATGCAGCCTCATTAGTGCCCCTCAAATGCAGCCTCACCAGCGCCCATCAAATGCAGCCTACCAGCACCCATCAATGCAGCCTACCAACGCCCATCAAATGCAGCCTCACCAGTGCCCATCAGTGCAGCCTACCAGCGCCCATCAATGCAGCCCACCAGCACCCATCAAATGCAGCCTCACCAGCGCCCATCAAATGCAGCCTCACCAGCACCAATCAAATGCAGCCTCACCAGCGCCCATCAATGCAGCCTACCAGCACCCATCAAATGCAGCCTCACTAGTGCCCCTCAAATGCAGCCTCACCAGCGCCCATCAAATGCAGCCTACCAGCACCCATCAATGCAGCCTACCAACGCCCATCAAATGCAGCCTCACCAGTGCCCATCAGTGCAGCCTACCAGCGCCCATCAATGCAGCCTACCAGCGCCCATCAAATGCAGCCTCACCAGCACCCATCAATGCAGCCTACCAGTGCCCATCAATGCAGTCTACCAGCGCCCATCAAATGCAGCCTCACCAGCACCCTTCAAATGCAGCCTCACCAGCGCCCATCAAATGCAGCCTCACTAGCGCCCCTCAAATGCAACCTCACCAGTGCCCATCAATGCAGCCTACCAGCGCCCATCAAATGCAGCCTCACCAGCGCCCATCAATGCAGCCTACCAGTGCCCATCAATGCAGCCTACCAGTGCCCATCAATGCAGCCTCACCAGCGCCCATCAATGCAGCCTCACCAGTGCCCATCATTGCAGCCTCACCAGCGCCCATCAAATGCAGCCTCACCAGTGCCCATCTAATTCAGCCTCACTAGCGCCCCACAAATGCAGCCTCACCAGCACCAATCAAATGTAGCCTCACCAGCGCCCATCAAATGCAGCCTCACCAACGCCTATCAATACAGCCTACCAGCGCCCATCATTGCAGCCTCACCAGCACCCATCAAATGCAGCCTCAACAGCGCCCATCAATGCAGCCTACCAGCGCCCATTAATGCAGCCTCACCAGTGCCCATCAATGCACCAGCACCCATCAATGCAGCCTACCAGTGCAGATCATTGAATGTTTGCTTGCTTCCATTCATTCGGGATTTGGGACACAGACACAGTCCTCCCCCAGCCACTGCACCTCTGACACTATGTGTGAACAGAGCGGCGTCTGTCTGCTGATACTGAGACTTAGTTGCTTGCTTCAGAGAGAAGAGAGTAGGAACACCAGTGTCCGGGCGCTCTAGGCAGCAGGGCGCCCTAGGCGGCTGCCTAGTTTACCTAGTGGTAGCACCAGCCCTGCTGCTAGTCCTCTTTTATTGAATTGTATTGTAGATGTACTATCTCCCGTTACTCCCCAATCTATCCAATTTGTTAGTGTTATATAAACCCTGTATTATAATATATAATAATAATATGGTATTATAATAATAATACCATCTTCAAAGTTTTGATATGATTTACCCTGAAAGGCCTATTATGGGATGGATGAGCAGCTAGAATACAAATACAGCAATGTCAGTATAAGAATAAATGGAAGAGCTCTGTAAAGGGCTTTCTGTTGAATACATCGGGGGGTCATATCCTGGCTCCTGCAAAGTGGGGCAGTCAATGGCCGTGGCCGGCAGCTATATTTAGTGAGACCAAATGCAAACCACGAGGAGTGATTGTTCGTCCCAATGACTCACATAGCTGCCCGCTAATCAACCAGAAAGGATTTTATTTAGAACAAAAGGCAGGCAGAGGCAGTCCACAGGCACCCTGACATTGTGATAACAATACGCCATGAGGACGGGCATGATGTCCATTAGAAACGCACGTCGAATCTCTGCAGAGGAAAGCAATGGACTGATACAATGTATGCGTGCGTCCTGATTGTATACTCCATGTGGACGAGCATGATGTTCATTGAACGCACATTAAAGGGGAACTCCATAGCGTATAGCATAGCATAGCGGAAAAAATAATATAGCGTATACAACTGCGACCCAAGCAATATTGTAATTGAATGTTATTAAAAATTACCTTTTAATTTCAATCTGCAGCCCTGTCATTTTTTTTATCAAATGCAATTTGGCCACCAGGAGGCGCTCTGTAAACAGATGGTATACAGAACGCCTCTCCTAGAAATGAAATTTCCTGCTTGTGTGATTGGCTCCCTGATTTTCCCAGAAGTCTGCACTAAGATACAAGTGAGATTTTGGGCATCTCCTGCAGCAAAAATATATATATTTTTTGTGAGTTACTCCCAAAAGGGAAATCTAAAGCGATGTAGACCCTGCCACTTCCCTCATTAGAACCCTGCAAGTGCAGCAGCTGATTGAAAATTATAAAACTACTCCCATTCACATTCACTCTACACATAGATACAGAGAAACAAGCAGCTTTTCCTTCAGGATAACAAAAGGTAGGAAGCTGCAACAAAGTTTGTTAAAATCCCTGCAAAGCATAGGCGTGCGCACAGGTTGTGCCGGGTGTGCCTGGGCACACCCTAATCACCCCGTGCAGTACCGATTCCCCCTGCTTACTGGCACCCCCTGTCTCACCGCTGCAGTGCTGCCAGCTTCCCTGCTCTCCCTCTGGCTGCTGCAGGAGATTTTTCAGGATTGAAAGCGCATGGAAGGGGCCGGTAAATATTTCATTTACTGGCCCCTTCCTTTTCTGAATTAACACAGTGAGTGAGCTGTACCGATCGCTCCTGTATTCATTCTTAACTGAAGCATCGTAAACTATGCTGCTCAGCGCAGAGCACTTCCCATCCCTTTACTGTCCAGTGCAGCTGAGGCTGCAGAGAAAGCGACTGGGGAATCCGTGTCCTCAGTCCCTTTCTCTGTCTCAAAGTGAGACCTCAGGGGTCTGTTTAGACCCTTGATATTTCACCAAAGCCCCCCAACAGGGTTCCTATAAAAAAAATGTAAGAAAATAATAAAAAAATAATATTGTAAAAAATAATGAATAATGGCCAATCTCTGCCCTACTGACACCAATGTCTGCTCTACTGACACCGTCCTCTGCTCTACTGACACCAATCACTGCCCTACTGACACCGTCCTCTGCTCTACTGACACCGTCCACTGCCCTACTGACATCAATCTCTGCCCTACTGACCCCATCCTCTGCTCTACTGACACCGTCCACTGCCCTACTGACATCATCCACTGCCCTACTGACACCTTCCTCTGCCCTACTGACACCATCCACTGCTCTACTGACACCGTCCTCTGCCCTACTGACACCGCCAACTGCCCTACTGACATCAATCTCTGCACTACTGACACCATCCACTGCTCTACTGACACCATCCTCTGCCCTACTGACACCATCCTCTGCCCTACTGACACCGTCCTCTGCCCTACTGACACCATCCTCTGCCCTACTGACAGCATCCTCTGCCCTACTAACACCGTCCTATGCTCTACTGACACCGTCCTCTGCTCTACTGACACCATCCTCTGCTCTACTGACACCATCCTCTGCTCTACTGACACCATCCTCTGCTCTACTGACACCAATCTCTGCCCTACTGACACCATCCACTGCCCTACTGACATCACTCTCTGCCCTACTGGCACCTATCTCTGCCCTACTGACACCGTCCACTGCTCTACTGACACCGTCCTCTGCCCTAGTGATACCAATCTCTGCCCTACTGACACCATCCACTGCCCTGCTGATATACACACGTGTGTGTTTGTACTCTGGGGTGAACACCCTAATGCAATGGGCTGCGCAGACCAATGCTGCAATGTACAGAGATCACCCAGAGAAGGAGGGTTTTTTTTCTCAACAAAAGTGGAGTTACTCTTTAAATATCTACAGAAGAAAGCAATGGACTGATCCGATGTGCAGCTATGGTATGCGTGCTTCCTGATTGCATACTCCATGTGGATGGGCATGCTGTCCATTGAAGGCACATTAAATCTCCGGAGAGGAAAGCCACAGACTGATACAATGTACAGCTATGGTATGCGTGCTTCCTGATTGTATTGTGTGTCAGGTGTGAGGGAGAAGCAGAGGATGTCCGAGGTTACACAAGACTCTTGCTGAGCTATATCCTTCCATTGTAACCCATTCCACTCTTCTCATCAGATGTGTACAATGACAGAAACGAGCATTAGGAGCTTCGCTAAGTCAATTTAGTGATGCAGACCGGTCTGTGCCTCCATGGATCAGTATTGATATTCCACTGATTACAGGCAGAACACATCTCCTCTGTCTGCAGAGCCATTAGAAGAGTCCATTTCCTGCTACACTCAGGAAGGAAGACTTTTAATGAGACGGCCGTTGCAATTACTGTTGGCTTGTCTTTATTAATGTGTACATGGCCTCCCGGAAAATCGAGGACATCACTATGTCATGGAAGGTCTGTCTGATGGGAACACGTCGATGTCTTCTGCTGGGGCAACAGCAAGGAATAAAGATTCAGTGCAATTAGCTGATTCAGTGTAGCGGGACCCCCCAAAGGGTCACAGATGTTGCCAGGTTCTCTCTCACTATCTTTTTTTTTCTCAGAGGACAGGTGCAGGAACTCCGCCTTTCTGAGTCACCCCTTGTCTCCACCCTCTACCTACCTCTGAGCACCGTTCCTTGTTTCCAACACCTACCCACCTCCCAGTCAGTGGCGGCTGGTGCTCAAAATTTTTTGGGGGGGTGCAAACAAACTGAAAAAAACCCCATCAATTGCAGCCACTGTGCCATCAAACGCAGCTACTGTGCCATCAAATGCTGACACTGTGCCATCAAACTCAGCCACTGTGCCATCAAATGCTGACACTGTGCCATCAAACACAGCCACTGTGCCCATCAAACTCAGCCACTGTGCCCATCAAATGCAGCCACTGTGCCCATTAAACGCAGCCACTGTGCCAATCAAACGCAGCCACTGTGCCCATTAAATGCAGCCACTGTGCCCATCAAACGCAGCCACTGTGCCCATCAAACGCAGCCACTGTGCCCATCAAACGCAGCCACTGTGCCCATCAAACGCAGCCAATGTGCCCATCAATTGCCGCCACTGTACCATCAATCACAGCCACTGTGCTCATTAAATGCAACCACTGTGCTTATCAAACGCAGCCACTGTGCCCATTAAATGCACCCACTGTGCCCATCAAACTCAGCCACTGTGCCATCAAATGCTGACACTGTGCCCATTAAACACAGCCACTGTGTCCATCAAACTCAGCCACTGTGCCATCAAATGCTGACACTGTGCCATCAAACACAGCCACTGTGCTCAATAAACGCAGCCACTGTGCCCATCAAACGCAGCCACTGTGCCCATCAAACGCAGCCACTGTGCCCATTAAACGCAGCCACTGTGCCCATCAAACGTAGCCACTGTGTCCATCAAACTCAGCCACTGTGCCATCAAATGCTGACACTGTGCCATGAAACACAGCCACTGTGCCCATTAAACGCAGCCACTGTGCCCATCAAACGCAGCCACTGTGCCTATTAAACGCAGCCACTGTGCCCATCAATCGCCGCCACTGTGCCCATTAAACGCAGCCACTGTGCCCCTCAAACGCAGCCATTGTGCCATCAAACGCAGCCACTGTGCCTTTAAACGCAGCCTTTAAACGCAGCCACTGTGCCCATCAAACGCAGCCACTGTGCCCATCAATCGCCGCCACTGTGCCCATTAAACGCAGCCACTGTGCCCCTCAAACGCAGCCATTGTGCCATCAAACGCGGCCACTGTGCCTTTAAACGCAGCCTTTAAATGCAGCCACTGTGCCCATCAAGCGCAGCCACTGTGAAGAGAAGCTCTGCTGACTTCTATCATCCAATCACGAGCAAGCAAAAGTGCTGTTAAATTAAGCCCACTGGGGTGGATTTACTAAAGGCAAATAGAATGTGCGCTCTGCAAGTGCAGTTGCTCCAGAGCTTAGTAAATGAGATGAAGCGTCACTTTAAAAAATAGTAAACAAAAAAAAACAAAAAACTGCACTTTTGCTTGCAGAGGATTGGATGATAGAAGTCAACAGAGCTCTCCCTCATGTACTAAGCTCTGGAGCAACTGCACTTGCAAAGTGCACATTCTATTTGCCTTTAGTAAATCCACCCCAATGCATTACCCAGCGGTGCCGAGTAAATAGATACCCAACATGTCAGGGGTCTTAAAATTGCACGCGCCCATGAGATGGAGGGAAATTTTGGTTACCCGAACGTTCCATAGGCGGCGCTTTAACCACTTCCGGACCGCCGCACGCCGATATACGTCCTAATTTGAAGGGGGGTATCGTTGTTATGGCATCAGCTAGCTACCATAACCCCGGTATCCTCTTCTTTGGCAGGCGGTCCGGTTTTCGATAATAGTGGTCTCTGCGGCGGATTCGAGAGGGCCTCCCGCCACTCTCCAGTGCCCTCCGCCGCTTACCGGAGCCGTCGGTATCGGCGGAGGCGATCGGATCCTTCTCCTTCCTTTGTATGGAGAGGAGTGAGGGGAAGATGGTCCCCACCCGTCTCCATACTATTGCAGGGCAGAAGCGACGTCAAAACGTCACTTCCGCCCATAGCTCTTTGGTGTAAATATGAGAATTGAGGTCATTTTGACTGACCAGATCTCATATTTAAGAGTTCCTGTCATGCTTTTTTTCTATTACAAGGGATGTTTACATTCCTTGTAATAGGAAAAAAAGTGACATATTTAAAAAAAAAAAGAACAGTGTAAAAATAAAAGGTAAAATCAGCGGGGCCCGTTTAAAAAAAAAATTCTTATTTATTTTACCTTTTATTTTTACACTGTTCTGTTAAAAAAAAAATATGTCACTTTTATTCCTATTACAAGGAATGTAAACATCACTTGTAATAGAAAAAAAGCATGACAGGACCTCTTAAATGTGAGATCTGGGGGGTCAAAAAGATCTCACATCTCATATTTACACTAAAATGCAATAAAAAATAAAATTGACATTTTTTTTTTCTTTTTTTAATTTTTTTTTTTTAAACGCGCCCCATCCCGCCGAGCTTGCGTGCAGAAATCAACGCATACGTGAGTAGCGCCCGCATATGAAAACGGTGTTCAAACCACACATGTGAGGTATTGCTGAGATCGGTAGAGTGAGAGCGATAATTCTATTCCTAAACCTCCTCTGTAACTCCAAACATGCAACCTGTAGAATTTTTTAAACGTCGCCTATGGAGATTTTTAAGGGTAAGGGTAAAAGTTTGTCGCCATTCCACGAGTGGGCACAATTTTGAAGCGTGACATGTTGGGTATCAATTTACTCGGTGTAACATTATCTTTCAAAATTTAAAAAAAATTGGGCTAACCTTACTGTTGTCTTATTTTTTTTAATTCAAAAAAGTGTATTTTTTCCAAAAAAAGTGCGCTTGTAAGACCGCTGCGCAAATACGGTGTGACAGAAAGTATTGCAACGACCGCCATTTTATTCTCTAGGGTGTTAGAAAAAAAAATGTATAATGTTTGGGGGTTCTAAGTAATTTTCTAACAAAAAAATCTCAGAAAGAGGCTCGGTCCTTAAGTGGTTAAAAGCCCCTACAAGCCATCAGTTTAGAGATAGCCGTGAATAATGGATCCACAGCAGAAAAAAGTCGGCCACTCGGAAGATTCCTCTTCTCACTCACTATTGGCTACATGACGTAAATACAGTACAGAAAATGTTAGCGCGTTTCGTCAATTGCAGCCTGCCTCGTTTGTGGCAGGCTGCAATAGCTGAAACGCGGTCAATTTGACAAAACACATGCGCTCCATCCTGGTTTCCGTCTGGCAGCTAATCGGGACGTCATCCGCAGCGCGCTGGCACGTCTTACCTGGCCACCCGAGTGGCTTGAAATACATGGGCTGTTGACTTGACATCTCTTCTGTAGCCCCCCCACATTGGAATTTGGAGGTTTTATCCAATCAAAGCCCGGAATCTTTGGCATTGGTTGTGTTTGCTTTTAACATTGGCAGTACTTCAATAAATGCATGTGTCCTTGCAACTATTGGGTAGTATACGGAGGATGTAGTATACAGAGGATGCAGTATACGTAGGATGTAGTATACAAAGGATGTAGTATACAGAGGATATAGTATACGTAGGATGTAGTATACGGAGGATGTAGTATACGTAGGATGTACTATACGGAGGATGTAGTATACAGAGGATATAGTATACGTAGGATGTAGTATACGGAGGATGCAGTATACGGAGGATGTAATATACGGAGGATGCAGTATACAGAGGATGTAGTATACAGAGGATGCAGTATACGGAGGATGTAGTATATGGAGGATGCAGTATATGGAGGTTGCAGTATACGGAGGATGCAGTATACAGAGGATGCAGTATACAGAGGATGCAGTATACAGAGGATGCAGTATACAGAGGATGTAGTATATGGAGGATGCAGTATACGGAGGTTGCAGTATACGGAGGATGCAGTATACGGAGGATGTAGTATACGGAGGATGTAGTATACAGGGAATGTAGTATACGGAGGATGTAGTATACGGAGGATGCAGTATACGGAGGATGCAGTATACGGAGGATGTAGTATACGGAGGATGTAGTATACAGGGGATGTAGTATACGGAGGATGTAGTATACAGGGGATGTAGTATACGGAGGATGTAGTATACGGAGGATGTAGTGTACGGAGGATGCAGTGTACGGAGGATGCAGTGTACGGAGGATGCAGTGTACGGAGGATGTAGTATACGGAGGATGTAGTATACTGAGGATGTAGTATACGGAGGATGTAGTATACGGAGGATGTAGTATACGGAGGATGTAGTATACGGAGGATGCAGTATACGGAGGATGTAGTATACGGAGGATGCAGTATACGGAGGATGTAGTATACGGAGGATGTAGTATACGGAGGATGTAGTGTACGGAGGATGTAGTGTACGGAGGATGCAGTGTACGGAGGATGCAGTATACGGAGGATGCAGTGTACGGAGGATGCAGTATACGGAGGATGCAGTGTACGGAGGATGCAGTATACGGAGGATGTAGTGTACGGAGGATGCAGTGTACGGAGGATGCAGTGTACGAAGGATGTAGTGGAGGATGTAGTATACGGAGGATGCAGTATACAGAGGATGTAGTATATGGAGGATGCAGTATACGGAGGATGTAGTATACGGAGGATGCAGTATACGGAGGATGTAGTATATGGAGGATGCAGTATACGGAGGATGTAGTATATGGAGGATTCAGTATACGGAGGATGTAGTATACGGAGGATGTAGTACCTGCACTACTAACAGGAAGAACATCACAGCACAGTTTCTAATCTGGGAAGGCCCAGAGCAGCACAGCAAGCAGGAAGTGTCAGGGGACTCGTCTTTTCATAGCCTACAAAATGACTTTCTTCTGTTGGAAGACAGACTGCCTATTATGTGTATAAAAAGATGTAATATTGTAGGGCAAGAGTATGAAATTCAAATTCACAGAGGTCTGGTCAGTGAAATTTTCTTGCAGTAGAGGTCTAAATATAAAGTTTGTGCTATGAGTCAGATCTTTCACATCCTCCCCCCCCCCCCTTTAGATCACAGTCCCCCCTTTACATCACAGTTCCCTTCCTTACATCACAGTATTCCCCTTACATAATAGCTCCCTTCCTTACATCACAGCCCCCTTCTCATCACTGTTCCCTCTTTAAATCATGGTCTCCCCTTTATATCACAGTTCCCTTCCTTACATCACAGCCCCCCTTCTCATCACTGTTCCCTCTTTAAATCATGGTCTCCCCTTTATATCACAGTTCCCTTCCTTACATCACAGCCCTCCCCCCTTCTAATCACTGCCCCCCCCCCTTTACATCACAATTACCCTCCTTACATCACAGTTCCCTTCCATATGTCACAGAACCTCCCTTTGCATCACAGTTCCCTTCCTTACATCACACATTCCCCTTTACATCACAGTTCCCTTCCTTACATCACATTTCCCCCCTTTATATAACAGTTCCCTTCCTTACATCACAGCCCTCCCCCCCTCTAATCACTGCCCCCCCCCCCTTTATATTATAATTACCCTCCTTACATCACAGTTCCCTTCCGTACGTCACAGTTCCCCCTTTGCATCACAGCTCCCTTCCTTACATCACAGCCCACTTCCCATCCTTGCCCCCCCTTTACATCATAGTTCCCCCTCCATACATCACAGTCTCCACTTTATATCACAGTTCCCTTCCTTACATCCCAGTCCTCTCCTTACATCACTGTCCCCCCTTTCATCACAATCCCCCTAATATTCCAGTCCTCTTCTTACATCACAGCCCCCTGCATTTACATTATATCACAGCCCCCCGTCCCCCTCTAATCACTGTCCCCCTGCCCCTTTACAACACAGTATCCCCTTTACATCACAGTTCCCTTCCTTATGTCACAGTTGCCCCTTTACATCACAGTTCCCTTCCTTACATCACAGATCCCCCTTTACATCACAGTTCCCTTCCTTACATCACAGCCCTCCCCCCTCTAATCACTGCCCCCCCCCCTTTACATCACAATTAACCTCCTTACATCACAGTTCCCCTCTGTATGTCACAGTTCCCTTCCTTACATCACAGCCCCCCCCCTCTCTAATCACTGCCCCCCCTTTACATTACATCACAATTAACCTGCTTACATCACAGTTCCCCTCTGTACGGCACATTTCCCTTCCTTACATCACAGCCCCCCTTCCCATCACTGTCCCCCCTTTACATCGTAGTTCCTCCTCCGTACATCACAGTCTACATTTTATATCACATTTCCCTTCCTTACATCCCAGTCCTCTCCTTACATCACTGTCCCCCCTTTCATCCAATTCACAACCCCCCTAATGTCCCAGTCCTCTTCTTACATCACAGCCCCCCTTAAATCACAGTCCCTCCTCCTTTACATCAGTCCCCCCCTCAACATCACAGCCACCCTTTACATTATTTCCCCGTTTACATCGCAGCCCCCCCCCGCGCTCCTCAAATTAGTATGATTAGTGTTGCTGGCCATAGCCGACGGCACTGTACGAGGGTTTGGTTTGTACGAGGAGGATTTGGATTTTGTGGGAATTTCAGAGATTTGGTTCAACAGCTCTCATGATTGGCTGGCAACCATTCAAGGGTATGCCCTTTATCAAAGGGATAGAGAGGGTAAAAAAGGGGGAGGGGTATGCCTATATATCAAGAATAATGTACAAGTGAATGTGAGAGATGACATCACTAAGGGAGCTAGGGAGGAGGTGGAATCCTTATGGGTAGGGTTCCAAAGTGATGAAGCTAAGGAGAAAATAATACTGGGAGTATGCTATAGGCCCTGAGGGGGGAGGGGGAGGTGGACCTCCTATCACAATTTGGATCAGCAGCAAGGATGGGAAGTGTTATCATAATAGGGGATTTTAATTATCCAGACATAGACTGGGCGGAGGGAACCGCGCATTCATCTAAGGCTCGCCAGTTCCTAAATGTCTTGCAGGACAATTTCATGGGTCAGATGGTAGACGCACCAACTAGAAATAAAGCGTTACTAGATCTACTGATTACCAACAATACAGACCTGATCACGCATGTGGAAATACGGGGCAATTTAGGAAACAGCGATCACAGGTCAATTGGCTTCAGAATAAATCACACAAATAGGAAACATAAGGGAAATGCAAAGACACTGAACTTCAAAACTTCCCTAAACTACGAACCTTGCTAGAAGGCATAAATTGGGATACAATCTTAGGAACAAAGAACACGGAGAAGAGATGGTTTGCTTTAAGAGCATATTAAATAAAGGGCATTAGCCAGTGCAGCCCATTGGGTAATAAATTTAAAAGAGCAAACAAAAGTCCTGGATGCATATAAAAGCAAAAGAGAAGGCCTTCAAAAAATACTAGGTTGAGGGATCATCCTCAGCATTCAGAATTTATAAAGAATGCAATAAGAAATGTAAGGGTGCAATTAGGGCAGCTAAGATAGAACATGAAAGACACATAGCAGAGGAGAGCAAAAAAAATCCCAAGAAATTCTTTAAGTATGTAAACAGTAAAAAAGGGAGGACAGACCATATTGGCCCCATAAAGAATGAGGAAGGACATCTGGTTACAAAGGATGGGGAGATGACGAAGGTATTAAATTTATTCTTCTCCTCAGTCTTCACGAGGAAATCGGGGGGCTTCAGTAACCAAAACTGCAGTGTTTATCCTCAGGACACAACACAGGAAGCACCTCCATGGTTAACAGAGGACAGAATTAAAATTAGACTTGGGTAACTTAACATTAATAAATCACCGGATGGCTTGCACCCGAGGGTACTTAGGGAACTCAGTCAAGTAATTGCCAGACCATTGTTCCTAATTTTTACTGACAGTCTACTGACTGGAATGATACCAGCTGATTGGATAAAAGCCAATGTAGCACCAATATTTAAAAAGGGCCCAAAATACATCCCTGGGAATTACAGACCAGTTAGACTAACGTCAATAGTATGTAAGCTCTTGGAGGGGATGATAAGGGACTATATACAAGATTTTAGTGATGAAAACGGTATCATTAGCAGTAATCAGCATGGATTCATGAAGAATCGTTCTTGCCAAACCAATCTATTAACCTTCTATGGAGGAGGTGAGTTGCCATCTAGATAAAGGAAGGCCCGTAGATGTGGTGTATCTGGATTTTGCAAAAGCATTTGACACAGTTCCCCATAAACGTTTACTGTACAAAATAAGGTCCGTTAGCATGGACCATAGGGTGAGTACATGGATTGAAAACTGGCTACAAGGGCGAGTTCAGAGGGTGGTGATAAATGGCGAATACTCGGAATGGTCAGGGGTGGGTAGTGGGGTCCCCCCAGGCAGAGGCGGCTCTAGGCTTTGTGGCCTTAAGCAAAACCTAGACATGAGGCCCCACTTATGCCCATAAAGGGAAAAATAATTCAAGCGATAAAAAAAATAATTGTATAAATAACATATATTAAGAGCTTTAAAGTGCTGGTGTCAGTGCTCTCAATCTCAGTGCTGGTGTCAGTGCTCTCTATCTCAGTGCTGGTGTCAGTGCTGGTGTCAGTGCTCTATGTTGGTACTGGTGTCAGTGCTCTCTATCTCGGTGCTGGGGTCAGTGCTTTCTATCTCGGTGCTGGTGTCAGTGCTCTCTAGCTCAGTGCTGGAATCAGTGCTCTATCTCAGTGCTCTCTATCTCAGTGCTGGTGTCAGTGTTCTTTCTCGGTTCTGGTTTCAGTGCTCTATCTCTGTGCTGGTGTCAGTGCTCTCTATCTCTGTGCTAGTGTCAGTGTTCTATCTCGGTGCTGGTGTCAGTGCTCTCTATTTCAGTGCTGGTGTCAGTGCTCTCTATCTCAGTGCTGGTGTCAGTGCTGGTGTCAGTGCTCTATACTAAGAGCTTTAAAGTGCTGGTGTCAGTGCTCTCTATCTCAGTGCTGGTGTCAGTGCTCTCTATCTCAGTGCTGGTGTCAGTGCTGGTGTCAGTGCTCTATATTAAGAGCTTTAAAGTGCTGGTGTCAGTGCTCTCTATCTCAGTGCTGGTGTCAGTGCTCTCTATCACAGTGCTGGTGTCAGTGCTCTCCATCTCAGTGCTGGTGTCAGTACACTCTATCTCAGTGCTGGTGTCAGTGCTGGTGTCAGTGCTCTATATTAAGAGCTTTAAAATGCTGGTGTCAGTGCTCTCTATCTCAGTGCTGGTGTCAGTGCTCTCTATCTCAGTGCTGGTGTCAGTGCTCTCTATCTCAGTGCTGGTGTCAGTGCTCTCTATCTCAGTGCTGGTGTCAGTGCTGGTGTCAGTGCTCTATATTAAGAGCTTTAAAATGCTGGTGTCAGTGCTCTCTATCTCAGTGCTGGTGTCAGTGCTCTCTATCTCAGTACTGGTGTCAGTGCTCTCTATCTCAGTGCTGGTGTCAGTGCTGGTGTCAGTGCTCTATATTAAGAGCTTTAAAGTGTTGGTGTCAGTGCTCTCTATCTCAGTGCTGGTGTCAGTGCTCTCTATCTCAGTGCTGGTGTCAGTGCTGCTCTATATTAAGAGCTTTATAGTGTTGGTGTCAGTGCTCTCTATCTCAGTGCTGGTGTCAGTGCTCTCTATCTCAGTGCTGGTGTCAGTGCTCTCTATCTCAGTGCTGGTGTCAGTGCTCTCTATCTCAGTGCTGGTGTCAGTGCTCTATGTTGGTGCTGGTGTCAGTGCTCTCTATCTCGGTGCTGGTGTCAGTGCTCTCTATCTCGGTGCTGGTGTCAGTGCTCTCTATCTCGGTGCTGGGGTCAGTGCTCTCTATCTCGGTGCTGCTGTCAGTGTTCTTTCTTGGTTCTGGTTTCAGTGCTCTATCTCTGTGCTGGTGTCAGTGCTCTCTATCTCTGTGCTAGTGTCAGTGTTCTATCTCAGTGCTGGTTTCAGTGTTCTATCTCGGTGCTGGTGTCAGTGTTCTATCTCGGTGCTGGTGTCAGTGTTCTATCTCAGTGCTGGTGTCAGTGTTCTATCTCGGTGCTGGTGTCAGTGAGGGAGATAGCAGCGGAGAAGCCAATCAACAGGCAGTGCCAGCACCATGGTTGCGGATCAGCACTGGACTGGCACCACCGGTCCCTCCCGCAGTGGAGCCCTGCATAGGTGGGGGTAAGGGCTGGGTGGAGGGAGGTGTCAGGGGCTGTCAAGCACAGGTTGGCACACTGGGACACTGGCACAGGACTGAGCTCATCTGACTGTGGCACTGATAACCAGGAGGAAGGTAGTGGAGGGGATAGGGCAGGGGGTGGATTTAAAGGCCAGTGGCCGAGGGATGCTGGAGGAGCAGGGATGGGGGCCTGACTCTCTCTCATGCTGGAGGAGCAGGGATGGGGGCCTGACTCTCTCTCATGCTGGTGGTAGCTGGCTGCAGAACGGGTTGTGGCAAGGTAGCTGTGCCTCTCCCTGCAGCTGGAGCCTGGATCCCCCCACCCTAATTGACAGCTCCAGAGAGGGACGGCCCAGACACCATTTCTGTTCTCCCTCCCCCTTCCATCGGCTCCATATACCGCGCTGGTGAGACTTCCTCCTCAGCGGGACCCTCCACTTCCCCTCTGCAGCTCTGCTTACGGAGCACTCCAGTTAGGGATGAAGGGAGGGGCGAGCTGCGTCGCCAGAGCAGCGGGAATAAGTTTCATTTTGCTCCGGGTGCTGGAATGAGTCACCTCCCCCGGACAAGCCAGTGCTCCCCAAGACACAGACAGGGCCCCGTCCTCTCTCCACTGCCTGACCATGGAGCTCACAGGCAGCATTAACCCTCTGCTGGCCGGAGCGCAGCCTCCTCCGCAGCGGCATTGTTGTCAGCAGAGGTGGCTCTTAAATTAGGTGGTCGCGAGGCCCCTGTGAGTGTGAGGCCTTAGGCAATCGCCTAGTTTGCCTAATTAGAGAGCAGCCTCTGCCCCCAGGGTTCTCTGCTGGTACCAATCCCATTTAATTTATTCGTAAATGACCTGGAGGATGGGTTAAACAGTTCAATCTCTGTATTTGCGGACAATATTAAGCTAAACAGGGCAATAACGTCTCCACAGGATGTGGAAACCTTGCAAGAAGATCTGAACAAATTAATGGGGTGGAAAACTACATGGCAAATGAGATTTAATGTAGGAAAATGTAAAATAATACATTTGGGTGGCAAAAATATGAATGCAATCTATACACTGGGGGAAAACCTCTGGGGGAATCTAGGATGGAAAAGGACCTGGGGGTCCTAGTAGATGATATGCTCAGCAATGGCACGTAATGCCAAGCTGCTGCTAACAAAGCAAACAGAATATTGGCATTAAAAAAGGGGATCAACTCCAGAGATAAAACGATAATTCTCCCGTTCTACAAGACTCTGGTCCGGCCGCACCTGGAGTATGCTGTCCAGTTCTGGGCACCAGTCCTCAGGAGGGATGTACTGGACATGGAGCGAGTACAAAGAAGGGCAACAAGCTAATAAAGGGTCTGGAGGATATTAGTTATGAGGAAAGGTTGCGAGCACTGAACTTATTCTCTCTGGAGAAGAGACGCTTGAGAGGGGATATGATTTCTGTGGCAGAGGTTGCAGTGGTGGGGGGTCAGCCTGTCAGTGCTCAGACCATACGCCGCACACTGCATCAAATTGGTCTGCATGGCTGTTGTCCCAGAAGGAAACCTCTTTTAAAGACGATGCACAAGAAAGCCTGCAAACAGTTTGCAGAAGACAAACAGACTAAGGACATGGATTACTGGAACCATGTCCTGTGGTCTGATGAGACCAAGATAAACTTATTTGGTTCAGATGGTGTCAAACGTGTGTGGGGGCAACCATGTGAGGAGTACAAAGACAAGTGTGTCTTGTCTACAGTCAAGCATGGTGGTGGGAGTGTCATGGTCTGGGGCTGCATGAGTGCTGCCGGCACTGGGGAGCTACACATCATTGAGGGAACCATGAATGCCAACATGTACTGTGACATACTGAAGCAGAGCATGATCCCCTCCCTTTAGAGACTGGGCCGCAGGGCAGTATTCCAACATAACGACCCCAAACACACCTCCAAGACAACCACTGCCTTGCTAGAGAAGCTGAGGGTAAAGGTGATGGACTGGCCAAGCATGTCTCCAGACCTAAACCCTATTGAGCATCTGTGGGACATCCTCAAACGGAAGGTGGAGGAGCTCAAGGTCTCTAACATCCACCAGCTCCGTGATGTCGTCATGGAGGAGGGGAAGAGGACTCCAGTGGCAACCTGTGAAGCTCTGGTGAACTCCATACCCAAGAGGGTTTAAGGCAGTGCTGGAAAATAATGGTGGCCACACAAAATATTGACATTTTGGGCACAATTTGGACATTTTCACTTAGGGGTGTACTGACTTTTGTTGTCAGCGGTTTAGACATTACTGGCTGTGTGTTGAGTTATTTTGAGAGGACAGCAAATCTACACTGTTATACAAGCTGTACACTCACTTCTTTACATTGTAGCAAAGTGTCATTTCTTCAGTGTTGTCACATGAAAAGATAGAAGAAAATATTTACAAAAATGTGAGGGGTGTACTCACTTTTGTGAGATACTGTATTCTTTTAAAAAAGAAACAGAAACTTGACTGGAAACTAATGTGACTTCCAGGCTGCATTCACACCTGAGCGTATCGTTTTCTGGCGTTTTTTTCTGGCGTTTTTGCAGCGTTTTTGTACAGCCGTTTTGAGGTCCAAAGGTCACCAATGTAAAACTCCTGTAATCTGCCTAAAAAAGAAGCTCATGTGCTTTTTTGAGCTTCATGCGTTTTGCTTCAGGCGACAGAAAGCTCAGATGTGAACAGGGGCTATTTAAATGAATGGGATTTTGCTTGTTGGGCGTTTTGGAACTTTTGAGATGAGCGTTTTACGAGCTGAAAACGCTCAGGTGTGAATGCAGCCTAAGTAATTATTTTCCTAGGGATGTAACTCTGCACCTATATGATAACAGTGAGGGATAATAGGGACAAGTCTCCCAGTCCCTGGTGAAGATTGTCCAGGAAGACCCATAATGATGATCTGGTGATGAGGAAGGAGACAGCCGTGTTGTTAGCACTGATAGAAGACATGTGGAATTGGGGTGATTGGGAAAATCCGGGCTAAAAATAGTTCAGTCTTTTTCATTTCTGGTGACATTTTTGGCCAAAGGTCGCGGTGAAGTCGAGGATCCTACAGGAAATGGTTAACACTTTATGTTAGAGGGTAGAGCTGTAAAGAGAGGACCATTGTAAGGAATATTGTAGGACAGGGAATAGGGGAAGGGTGTGTGGCCGTAGACAGTGGACCCATTGTCACCCCGCACCCTCAGGCACAACGTGTCCTCCAACATGCATGTGATACAGACCATGCTTTCAGTAAAGACGCTCAAGCTGGGGTTATATCTGACCCTGTGCCATCGTCATAAATACCATGCATTGCCCAATGCTTTGGGTCTTGTCCTTTGTTACTCATTGTGAAATCAGGAGGCACACACACGCGAAAAAACGCCTCGGGTGCATTCTTCAACATTGCAAATGTACTGTTGTATTTTCAAACTACACTTGAACTTTTCACTTATATTATTTAAAATAAACACTATATTGTCAAAAGTATTGGGACACCTGCCTTTACACACACATGAACTTTAATGACATCCCAGTCTTAGTCCGTAGGGTTCAATATTGAGTTGGCCCACCCTTTGCAGCTATAACAGCTTCAACTCTTCTGGGAAGGCCGTCCACAGAGAGTGCACCGCTGGGGGGAAACAGCTTGCCCCATCACGCTGTGTAGGTAACAAAGGGCCAAGAGTGGGCCTTGGTGGGCCCCTGCCCAGCCACCCTAGGCCCTCTGAGTTTACTGACTTACCTACACAGGGTAATGTGGCAAGTACTTCTCCCCAGCAACACATTGATAGGGAGGCCGCATGAGTAGCATGGGCATGGTTGCCATTGCAACCTCTGCGACCCCTCAAGCTCTGCCCATGCTTCCCCTATCTATCCAAAAACTAAAATGAAAGTGTTTGATGTTGGGCTTTGAAGATATGTGTCCACCAATCATCATTATGTCTTTACTACACATCGGTGCTATTGATGCCATATTTATCTTCTCCTAGATGTCGTGGCGCCCACAGTATCGCAGCTCCAAATTCAGGAATGTGTACGGCAAGGTTGCAAGTCGAGAGAACTGTTATGAATGCATACCCATCACCAAGAACGTGCATGACAACTCTTTCTGTGCTGTCAACTCCAAGTTCCTAGCCATTGTCACTGAAAGTGCTGGAGGAGGCTCATTTCTGGTAATTCCACTCCATCAGGTGAGTGAAACAACTTATGTGACAAATTGGAGACTAAGACTGGAGGAAGTCAAGGCATTATATAATGAAGGAACCCCCAGTAATGGCCTCTCCTTCTGAAATTGCTAGTTGCCTAGCTGTCATACTTATCCAGCAGCCTCTTGCATGTAGAAAGAGCAGGGGATGTAGAAGATGAGTGAAGGTCTGGCAACATGGTATAACAGATGCATAAAATTCATATAATCTTTATTGCACATCCATCAAGACAAGGGAGAATCCAATATACAAGGGTTGACTTGTTTCACCCCTTTACTGGGCCTTAGTTGTAACCCAGTAACGACTAAGGCCCAATAAGGGGCTGAAACACGTCAATCCTTGATGTATATTGAATTCTCCCTTGTGTTGATGGACCGGCAATAAAGAACATATGAATTTTATGTTTCTGTTATGCCACGTTGTCAGACCTTCACTCATCTTCTACATTACCTGACAGTGTGATCAGCTGTGTTCCAGGCACGGATATTTATTTTATCCAGTAGCCGCATCAGCAATTCAGGTTGTAGCATCACAGTTTATTTTGAAGTTTGGACAAAAAGCAGGAGGTCTGACTTCAGGTTGCTTCACTTGATGCATGCTTCAAAGATAGCCAAACAACTCACATTTTTCAGAAGCAGGTCAGCAATGGCTTCCTTGGTCCAGGCTTTAAATTGAATTTGAGTAGTGGCCACTGAAGTTCTCATGCTGGACTACTAAATGGGAAGCGTGAAGCTTAGTTCTGGGTGGATGGGGCTTAAAAGACAACCTTCATTAAAAATTGTATTCAACGAGTTATAGATCTCTTTTTTTTTATTAGAACCCATTGATTTTGTAGGCCCTAATGGAACTGCAATTGCTTATTCAGCCAAACGTTGATGTTACATGACATCTGACCTACATATGTAGGCTTTGGCATACGGACTTTGGGCCATATGGAACAAAATAGTGGTTTAAAAGAAAATCACCCCGGTTTAAAATAATCCCGTTTTGATACTCTGCAGCCTGAAATGAAGACAGACATGGTTTTTGTTTTATCCAGCTGTATTTACTAAGTGCAACTTATAACATTCAAGTGAAAGATATAACACCAACATGTCAGAAAAAAAAAATCAAAAACAGAATCACTGAGTTGGAAAAAGGATCACCCTCCTTGTGTCAGTATTTTGTTGAACCACCTTTTTGTCTCTGTAGTCACCTCCTCCTTAGGTACAATTTTCCCTGGACCACCCATGGAAGCAGCCTCACTCGGGGAACACTTGACCTGGCCTAGAAGGCCTTTGGTATTCCGCTCTAGCTCCCACCTCCATAAGGTACAGAACGTCTACAGCTGGCTTCCTGGGCGCAGGTCTACTCCTCCCAGCCTCCTGCCATGACCAGGGCCTACACATGCTGGTTACATCCGTGCAAGAGTGGGCTGTTTAGCTCTCATGCACCAAGTGTGTGTGTGCTCCTCTCTATCTTGCAGTGACAGAAGAATGCCGCAAACCAGTAGCTCATAAATGAAAAGAGATGTAAACGGCCTCAACCTGTAACTTCTCCTAAGTCATGCCCCTGATGTGTTTCACCCTGCCCACCAGGAGCTGCTAGAGCAGCACCACATGCTTTTGCATGATATCATGAGTACACCTCTCGACCTGACTTACAGTGTGGAAAATAATTATCTGATGCCCTGCAGATTTTGTAAGTTTGCCCACTTACATAGAAATGAAGGGTCTATAACTTTTATCATAGGTGTATTTTATATGATAGAGACATAATACCAACCAAAAATCCAGAAAAAAAACACATGATACACATGTTATAAATGGAGTTGCAGTTCAGTGAGTAAAGTAAGTATGTGATCCGCAAACAGAGCATGACTTAGTACTTGGTGTAGAAACCTTTGTTGGCAAGCACAGAGGTAAGATGTTTCTTGTAGTTGGTTCACACATCTCAGGAGGGATTTTGGTCCACTCTTCTTTACAGATCTTCTCTAAATCCTTAAGGTTTCTTGGCTGTCGCTTGTCAACTTGAAGTTTCAGCTCCCTCCATATATTTTCTATAGGATTAAGGTCTGGAGACTGGCTAGCCCACTCCATGGCCTTAATGTGCTTCTTCTTGAGACACTACTTTGTTGGCTTGCGGTATATTTTGGGTCATTGTCATGCTGGAAGACCCATCCAAGACCCATCTTCAAAGTTCTGGCTGAGGGAAGAAGGTTCTCATCCAAGATTTTACAATATGTGGCCCCATCCATTGGCCCCTCAATGTGGTAAAATCGGCTTGTAGCTTTAGCAGAGTAACAGCCCCAAAGCATAACGTCTCCACCTCCGTGCTTGACTGTAGGGATGGTGTTCTTAGGGTCATAGTCAGCGTTTTTATTCCTCCAAATATGGCGAGTCGAGTTAATGCCAAAGAGTTCAATTTTGGTCTCATCTGACCACAGCACTTTCTCCCAATCCTTCTCTGAATCATTTAGTTGTTCATTGGCAAACTTCAGACGGGCCTGTACATGTGCCTTCTGGAGGAGGGGAACCTTGCAGATGCTGTCGGATTTCAATCCATGGCGGAGTATTGTGTTACCAATGGTTTGTTTGGTGACTGTGGTCCCATCTGCCTTGAGATCATTCACAAGCTCCTCCTGTATAGTTCTGGGCTTATAGTTCCCTCACTTTTCTCCTGATCATCCTTACCCCATGAGGCGAAATCTTGCATGAAGCTCCAGACCGAGGGTGATTGATGGTTATTTTGTATTTCTTTGATTGGAGAATAATCGCTCCAACAGAGGTCGCCTTCTCACCAAGCTTCTTGCTGATGGTCTTGTAGCCCATTCCAGCCTTGTGCAGGTCTACAATCTTGTCCCTGACATCCCTTCACAGCTCTCTGGTCTTGCCCATGATGGTGAGGTTTGGATGGAAGAAAGAGATTCTGTGGACAGGTGTCTTTTATACACATAACGAGTTGTCGTTAGGAGCACCTTCTTACATTGACAGTACTAATCTGTGTACCACATGAGCACCTACTGTAGCCAGTGTATGGGAGCCAGAATTATTGTTGGCTGGTAGGGGATCAAATACTTATTTTAGTCACTGAACTGCAACTCCATTTATAACATTTGTATCCTGTGTTTTTTCTGGATTTCTGGTTGATATTCTGTCTCTATCATTTAAAATACACCTATGATAAAAATGAAAGACCCTTCATTTCTTTGTAAGTGGGCAAACTTACACAATCTGCAGGGGATCAAATCATTATTTTTGCCACTGTATATGTGGGTGTTGACTCACCCCTGACATCACTGCAGTAGGGCACTACCTAAAAGGGACCTAGCACCAGGGCCAGTGCTTAACTATTTCACGGCCTAGGGAAGACTTACCCCCGGTGCGACCGGGGTGTCATTAGTCTTGCTTAGTGCCACGCGGGTGACAGGGTCAGAGAGTGGACTCACCGGCCTCAGCAGCTACGTTCAGAGACATGGTGTCTGCCTCCTCCGCTATCCTTGTGCCCACCTCCTCTGCCTCCCCAGCTGTCCTCATGACCGCCTATTCTGCTGACCTCGTGCCCACCTCCTCTGCCTCTCCAGCTGTCCTCATGACCGCCTCTTCTGCTGACCTCATGCCCACCTCCTCTGCAGTGTTGCCAACCCCCTGAAATGAAATTTACTGGCAGGATGCCAAAATTTACAAACAACACAAATTTTTTTTTACTGGCAAAAATCCTGAAATTTACTGCCACTGAAGAAAATTACAGGAGTGGGGGACACAGGCTGCGGACATGGTACAGGAGTGGGGGACACAGGCTGCGGACATGGTAGAGGAGGTGGGGGAAACAGGCTGCGGACATGGTACAGGAGGTGGGGGACACAGGCTGCGGACATGGTACAGGAGATGGGGGACACATGCTGCGGACATGGTACAGGAGGTGGGGGACAAACGCTGTGGGCGTGGTACAGGAGGTGGGGGACAAACGCTGCGGGCGTGGTACAGGAGGTGGGGGACAAACGCTGCGGGCATGGTACAGGAGGTGGGGGACAAATGCTGCGGGCAGGGTACAGGAAGTGGGGGACAAACGCTGCGGGCATGGTACAGGAGGTGGGGGACACATTCTGTGGTAATGGTACAGGAGGTGGGGGACAAATTCTGCAGGCGTGGTACAGGAGGTGGGGGACAAATGCTGCGGGCATGGTACAGGAGGTGGAAGACAAACGCTGCGGGCATGGTACAGGAGGTGGGGGACACATTCTGTGGACATGGTACAGGAGGTGGGGGACACAGGCTGCGGGCATGGAACAGGAGGTGGGGGACACAGGCTGTGGACATGGTAAAGGAGGTGGGGGACAGAGCCTGCAGACATGGTAGGTTCCTCCTCTGTCCCCCTTCAGTATCCTTCTGTGTCCCTCAAGTTCACAGGCTGTGACAGTGTCCTCTTCCTCCTTTGCCCCTTTCACCTCTCCATAGGACAAGCACATTAGTGTCCTCCTCTGCCCCCTTCACAGTTGCTTCACTCCCAGTCCTCCTCGAGTCCTCTGCCATCTTTGTAAGTTTGTCTCTTCTCCGCTCCGCTCCTGTGGCGGCTAGTAGCGAGCGGCTCGCACAAGGCAGTGGCACTGCCGCACCGAGAATGAATACCACTGTGCTAGTACTACAGAGTTCCATTTAAAAATGCGCTGCCTGGCGAACGTGTACGAGCTTTCCTGAGCTCAGATGGCTTCAGAATGGCACATGCGCTGTTGCATGGTCGGCCCACGGCCATCATTTTTTACGGGCACCGCTGCCCGTAATGGGCTTTAACGGGCAACCCGAAAATGGGCTTAAATTTACGGGCTGCCCGTAAATTAACGGGCGGTTGGCAACACTGCTCCTCCGCCTCCCCAACTGTGCCCGCCTGTCGCCCACAGGCTGAGCTGCTGCTGACCTCCTCTGCAGCAGCCGTGACGAATGTCCTCCACGGCTGCTGCTTTCTCTGCAGAGTCAATCAGCACCCCAGCCCTGCGTAGGGCCCCTCGTGTACCACGGCCAAGCTAATAGGGAAGTCAGTGGCCGTGGCTGCGCCCCCCTAGGCAGCAGTGCGCCCTAGGCGGCAGCCTAGTTCGCCTAGCTGGTGCGCTGGCCCTGCCTAGCACCTGATGACACTGTCTGCTGTAACCAGACACTATTCTGGTACAGAGCCACCTAGTGGCAAAGTAGCTAACTGCACCCGCCTACAAGCTGTGTTAATCAAGAGATTAACAGAGCTCAAAGCAAATGTTTTATAGGCACAGTGTCATTCTGTGCACAAGCTTCTGCTGAAAGAAGCCAAATTACATTCGACCTATATGTATGTGAATGAACTGCACAAGACTCCTTTGACATCTGCTGGAGCATGTCCAGGTCCTGAGGGCAAAAGCACAACCTTGCCAATAGCAGGAATATGAGCCAATGTCACCCATTTATGACTACAATAGATCTGCTGTATATGGTAAAAACACTTCCATGCCAGGATATTATATACGGCAACTGTATCATGATCATCGGAGGAATGCCCCCTATTCACAAAAACACTATCAAGTTGAATTATGTAAGCAGCCAAACAAAAGTGCAATTGTCAGACGGTAACCTCTCCGAAACCTGAAAACGTCAAATGTGATTTAGGACAGGATAGGATAGGTAATAAAGAAAGGGCCAAGTACAAGGACTGTATGCCAAGAGCTATAACCCAACAATAGCCAAGAGGAGTTCAGTATACAGCAGTCAGTTCAGATAAGAACTGCTTTCTCATTGGCTGTTATGTTTCTTGCATGTTACAGTCATTCATTGCATTGGAAGTATCATATCAAATAAGATATACAGGACTTAGGAGCGTATTTATAAAGCAGGTATTTTCCTGATTCACACTATATATACATTATAATGTCAAAAGTATTGTGACGCCTGTCTTTACACACACATTAACTTTAATGGCATCCCAGTCTTAGTCTGTAGGGTTCAATATTGAGTTGGCCCACCCTTTACCTCTATAACAGCTTCAACTCTTCTGGGAAGGCTGTCCACAAGGTTTAGGAGTGTGTCTATGGGAATGTTTGACCATTCTTCCAGAAGCGCGTTTGTGAGGTCAGGCACTGATGTTGGGCGAGAAGGCCTGGCTCGCAGTCTCCACTCTAATTCATCCTAAAGGTGTTCTATCGGGCTGAGGTCAGGACTCCACCCCAAACTCGCTCACCCGTGTCTTTGTGAACCATGCTTTCTGCACAGGTGCAAATCATTTGGTGGAGGGGGGGTTATGGTGTGGGGTTGTTTTTCAAGGGTTAGGCTTGGCCCCTTAGTTCCAGTGAAGGGAACCCCTTAAGGTGTCAGCATACCAAGACATTTTGGACATGCTCCCAACTTTGTGGGAACAGTTTGGGGATGGCCCCTTCCTGTTCCAACTTGACTGCGCACCAGTGCACAAACCAAGGTCCATAAAGACATAGATGAGCGAGTTTGGGGTGGAGGAACTTGACTGACCTGCACAGAGTCCTGACCGCAAACCCACAGAACACCTTTGGGATGAATTAGAGCGGAGACTGTGAGCTAGGCCTTCAAGTCCAACATCATTCCCGGACCTCAAAAAAGACGCTTCTGGAAGAATGGTCAAACATTCCCATAGACACACTCCAAAAACTTCTGGACAGCCTTCCCAGAAGAGCTGAAGCTGTTATAACTGCAAAGGGTGGGCCAACTCAATATTGAACCCTGTGACTGTGAGCTAGGCTTTCTTGTCCAACATCATTCCCGGACCTCAAAAAAGCCGCTTCTGGAAGAACGGTCAAACATTCCCATAGACACACTCCTAAACCTTGTGGACAGCCTTCCCAGAAGAGTTGAAGCTGTTATAGCTGCAAAGGGTGGGCCAACTCAATATTGAACCCTGTGACTGTGAGCTAGGCTTTCTTGTCCAACATCATTCCCGGACCTCAAAAAAGGCGCTTCTGGAAGAACGGTCAAACATTCCCATAGACACACTACAAAACCTTGTGGACGGCCTTCCCAGAAGAGCTGAAGCTGTTATAGCTGCAAAGGGTGGGCCAACTCAATATTGAACCCTACGGACGAAGACTGGGCTGCCATTAAAGTTCATGTGTGTGTAAAGGCAGGTGTCCCAATACTTTTGGCAGTATAGTGTATATACCTAGTGTTATTGCAGCTCCCAATTTTGTCAATAATTATATTATTTTTTAAAGAAACAGCTTTGACATGGTCTTTTGTTTGCTCAATTCATTGATATTGCCTCTAATGTTTCTGATTGTGTAATCAGCTTAAGGTGACTTTGAACGTAAGGGTGGTGATGTGATGAGTCGGGGGTTGTGGTTAGTTATATCTCATGTACAATTGCATAAATTGTATGTCCAGTCTAAACCTTTTTTCTTAGTTTTGGGTTGAGCCGGGAAGGTTTGGAACTTCAGATTTTACTGCTCTCCAGGGCCCCATTATCTGCACTTTCTGTCCTGCTGACTGTTGACCAGACAGAGGAACATTCCCAACAGCAAAACATACAGAATAGGGAATGGCTAGCACCCCCATCAAATTTGTATTTGTTTTTGTACCTCACTTCCTGTCTGGTGAAACTATTGTCAGCAAGCCAGGAAGTTTTCCTGAAGTTCTGCTTAACACCAGGTGTAAAAAAAGGTAGCAAACAAAAAAGATTGCAGGGTGTACACTCAGTCCTCTTCTGAAGAGAAATGACCCCGGCCCCCGATCCCCTGGGGCCCAAGGCTCCTGACAGGGACTAGGGTACTCCTGGTCTACCAAGTCAAGGCTGGGCAGACTCCTTTCTACGGGAGGCATGTCGAAGCAAGGCCTACCCACGTACTAGGTGGGGGTCCCCTGAAGGGAAACCCCATGGGAGAGGGAGTTCCTGACCAAAAGGCCATGTGCCCCCACCCCCCCCCAAGACTTTCAGGGCAAGTCTGAGGAACTACACCCTACTAGTCTGGGTTAGCAAGTGCCAACATTTCGTACATGCAAAAAAAAAAAAAATAGACAGACAAACATAGAGGGGAGAAGGGAAGTGGAAAAAGTGCTTCAGTGCCATTGTAAGGAACAATGTTGGGCCCTTTATCAAGGAATAAAAATTCCTCCAGTTCTAGCCAGAGGGCCCAGCGCAGGAGACACATGCAAAAAAAGTGTGCAATAATGCAAGGACATGGTTCCATAATAAACTCAAGTGAGCTCCCCCACATGAGAATTTCTGGCACCCCTGTACTGCCACTGTAGGGGCACATACACTGCAGGCTTCTCTTAGACTGGGTCTTGACCGGACCAGCACAGCACTATCCCTACCAGGAAAGCATTAGAACTTAGGAAGCCTTGCCTTCAACCGGGGACAAGCCTTGTGCACCAGGCCAGAATCAACCCAGGAGGAAAAAGGCTCTCCCACCACTCCCACCATATTACATTAGGCCGGATACTGGCCAGCACCCCCCCCACTTGCCATAGAGGGCACTTCATTCTCTCTCCTGAAAACTGATAAGAGCAGATAATACACTTGATGTTAGCCAAAAGGGTAACTCTCTCTGATGAAGTCCCGGATAGCAGTAAAAAACCCAACAGAGGTTCCAAACCTTCCCCACTCCTTTCAAAGCTGGAAAAAAGTTATGGACATACAATGTAACACTAAGGCCTTATGTTCTTGGACGGTTTGGCCTGTTGGGGTAAAATCCCAGCGCTTTCAGGGACCCAGGCGGCCCAGGTGCTGCATCCAGCAGTCTATCAATTTCTATGGCAGGCTGAAATAGTCAGTAGCTGGAGACTGTATTGAGGGCTACATGCCTTTAGGGTTGTATGCGTTCAGGGACAAATGCCCCAAACGCCCCAATATACATATGGCCGTTCAGTATAGTGTTTTTTAACCTGTCATTAATTTCCACAGGCTACTGGCAGCGGGGTTGGATGCTGCACCTATTCCTCCCAGATAGCTAAAAACAATGGTATTTGGTGCTAACAGGCCAAACCACCCAGGTGCATGTTACCCTAATCAGATGTAATATAAGGGCTGTACCGAAAGGAATGCAAAAAGTGGGCTTCAATTTTTAATTATTTTACGAAGGTCGTTCAACTTTCACATGTTGGTAAAGTAACTCTTCCTCTATGTCAGGGGTATTGAGTTAAAATTCATGGAGGTCCAGTCAGTAAAATATCCTTCCAGCAGAGATCCGAAACGCATGTTTGTGTGATGGCTCAGATCCTTCAGATCACAGCTCCCCTGATGAAGGGGGAGTTCCTTTGACCCATGAAATGCATTGGCTGTCGTTTAACACAATATATAAATGAATTTAGACACTTATTTTTTGGTCTGGCGCACCTTCCATATATGCACGTCTTTTCCTGGTAACCCCTCTCCTCTTAGGCTAGGTTCACCTAGCTAGTCCACGTCTGTGGCTGGGGAACATTCGTGGAATCACATATGTTCCCAAACTGCTGCACATTAGCAGATGCGTGGGGGTGCCATTAATTCTTAATGACACCCCCCACACATCATTACCTACAGAACATTTTCACTGCCGCAAAACCACATAGTGTGGCAGCGATATGCGGCTTGGTACGGTGCAATTTTTGAAAAAAAGGAATGGGACTTCTTACAGCAGTCTCAGTCCTCCTTTCACTTCAATATCCCCCTCACATTACTGTACTCAGCCCCCCATTACTGTCCTCAGCTACCCCCCCATTACTGTCCTCAGCCCCCTCCATTACTGTCCCCAGCCCTCCATTACTGTCCTCAGCCCCCCTATTGCTGTCCTCAGCCCCATATTAGTGTCCTCAGCCCCCCAATTACTGTCCTCAGCCCCCCGCCATTACTTTCCCCAGCCCTCCATTACTGTCCTCAGCCCCCCCTATTGCTGTCCTCAGCCCCATATTAGTGTCCGCAGCCCCCCCAATTACTGTCCTCAGCCCCCCTCTATCACTTTCCCCAGCCCTCCATTATTGTCCTCAGTCCCCCTCTATTACTTTTCCCAACCCTCCATTACTGTCCTCAGCCCCCCTCTATTACTGTCCTCAGCCCAACCAATTACTGCCCTTAGCCCCCCAATCACTGTCCTCAGCCCCACCATTATTGTCCTTAACCCCCCCTTACTGTCCTCAGCCCCACCATTACTGTCCTCAGCCCCACCATTACTGACCTTAGCCTCCCCCCTAATAACTGTTCTTAGCCCCGATTACTGTCCTCAGCGCCCCTTCACATTGCCCCCCCCCCTTCCTGTCCTACCTTACACAGACAGGGTGGAGAGCAGGGGGGCACAGCGCGTCCGGACAGAGGACAGGAGCTGCAAGCTGGTGATTGGTTGCTAGGACCATCCTACATCCTAGCAACCAATCACCCGCTTAACGCAGGCAGTCAATGCCCTCTGTCCAGAGCTGTACTCCCTCCCGCTGTCGGTTCTGTGAAAATCACAGTGGCTGCGGTGATGACAGCTGGGCAGATTGTCTCCTAGATGGTGGGACCGAATAGGACATTGACTCGGTCCGGATCTGGACCGCGGTTAGCCATTTAGTGATGCCTGCTATATAGTAACTCTTCTTTTTTTTCATTGCAGGTAAATAATGGAGTCCAAGCAGAAGCAATGTGCCGTCATTGAATTCTTGATGAAGGGGGGGGGGGTGCAGGCTGTCTGAAATCTACAGAAGGCTACAGAATGTTTACAGAGATGACACCATTGACGAATATAATATCTTAAAAAAAAGGATGTTGCAAATTTAAAGTGTATCCTCACAGGGTGACACTGTGGATACACAAATAATAGTGTGCCAATGTCCAATGTGCCAATGTCCTAATATTATTTGAAAGAAAACTTGGAAATAGGAAAATGGACTTTATAGGCACACCCATAGAATTTGTAAAAATGAATTGAAGTTTTTAGCTGGATAACGTTAAGATCGTGGTTTACAAACACATATTCAAAAAGAAAACATTATAATGTTGAATGACCCCAAAGACTCAAATAACATCAACAAGATATATAAATATATATTAATCCAAATTGGTGCAATGATAAAAGTAACCAGTAACAGCATCCAATGAAGATAAAGTGCATGGAGTAGTCGAGTCACAATATGAGGTCAGACAGAAAATTCGCTCTACATGTTGTGCGCATATATGCGCTTCTTCGGGATCTTGCAAATCTAATAGATATGTAGAAAAACATCAAATAAGTATATCGTAATATCCAAAAAATAAAACAAATATTAAATGATCATTTCACTGTTTATATTTGTTTTTGTTTTATTTTTTGGATTTTACGATATACTTATTTGATGTTTTTCTACATATCTATTAGATCTGCAACCTCCTGAAGAAGCGCATTTATGAGCGCAACATGTAGAGAGAATTTTCTGTGTGACCTCATATTGTGACTCAACTACTCCACGCACTTTATCTGCACTGGATGCTGTTACTGGATACTTTTATTTTTGCACCAATTTGGATATATAATATATATTTACCGTATTTATCGGCGTATAACACGCGCCCCAAGTTTAGGAGGGAATTATAAGGAAAAAAATGTTTTAAGGAAAAAAACTTACATTTAAATGCCCATCAATGCAGCCTTGCACAGCGTCCATCTGCATGCTTGTCCAGTGTCATTTGCAGCCTTGCAGTCATTTGCAGCCTTGCACAGCGTCCATCTGCATGCTTGTCCAGTGTCATTTGCAGCCTTGCAGTCATTTGCAGCCTTGCAGTCAGCAGCCTTGGTGTCATTTGCAGCCTTATCAGTGTCTATTTGCAGCCTTGCAGCTTTGTCAGTGCTGATCTGTAGCTTTCTGTGTCCATTTGCAGCCTTGCCCAGGCTGCAGTTAAACTGCAGTGACTTTTCATTGTCACTGCAGTTTGAAAATGGCGCCGCCGGCGCCGAAATACACAGAGCCGGTCCTCGGCTCTTCTCGGCGGCTCTCGTTCACTTTCGGCCACTTTCGGTTCCACTCATAGTCCCGCCTGGGAGGGGCATGACTGGGAGCGGAGCTAGCCGTACCTAGCCGAGTACACTCGGCTAGGTTCGGGCCGCGTTCGAGTGAAGCCGAAAGTGGCTGAGAAGAGCCGAGGACTGGTTCTGTGTATTTCGGCTCCGGCGGCGCCATTTTCAAATCGCGGTTGGTGATCGCTCCGCTCAGTCAGCGGGGGATCGCAGGGGATCGGCGTATAACACGCACCCGCGATTTTCCCCTGATTTTAAGGGGAAAAAAGTGCGTGTTATACGCCGATAAATATATCTTGGAGGTGTTATTTGAGTCTTTGGGGTCATTCAACATTATAATGTTTTCTTTTTTGATTTGTGTTTGTAAACCACAATTTTAACTTTATTCAGTTAAAAACTTCAATTAATTTTTACAAATCCTATGCATGTGCCTATAAAGTCCATTTTCCTATTTCCAACTTTTCTTTTGAGTACAATATCTTGTCCTTGGTGACTCTTGTCAATGGTGTCATCTCTGTAAACATATCTGTAGCCTTCTGTGGATTTCGGACAACCTACACCCCTGCATCAATAACGGCACGTTGCTTCTGCTTGGAAATCCAGTACTTACCTGCAATGAAAAAGATGAAGAAGCGTTACTAGTGAGGAAGAGAAGTTACTCTACCAACATGTGACATTTGAATGGCCTATGTCAGTTAATAAAAAAGTTATACCTACTTTTGTATTACTTTCTGTACAGCCCCCGTATTTTCTCATCTACAGTAGAAAAGTAAAAGTCATCTTCATATTGCTGATTTTTTTCTCTGCTCCAGATTTTATATCCTCTTTTAATCTACCAAAATTAGGCCACAGCTCACGGCTGCTGGAGTCTAGTTCCAGAATCTATGTTTTTTGTCAATGAAGTATAGATGGGTCGATTGGCAGTTTAGAAACATTCAAATACATTTTTTTTTTATTATTTGAGTTGTGTAAGTTGTTACTGCAATTATAATGAATCAGAGTATTCTGCATGGGCAGTCTATGTGCAGGTGGAGGGAGGAGCTACTGACAGGTGTATCTGTCTGTCCTCCTCCCCCAGGTCTGCATGGTAGGGGGTTCACCTCTGAAATGTTCTGTGCCTCCCCCAGACTGGACGCATTGAGCCCAACCACCCCAAGGTGTGCGGGCACCAGGGCACAGTGCTGGATGTTAAGTGGAACCCGTTCATTGAGAATGTCATCGCCTCCTGCTCCGAGGACACGTCGGTAAGTCATGCATTTTATCTGTATTGTCCTAATAGTAGTTCACATAGGACATTAGATACTAGCACTCCTTAGAGCAACAAGACACATAATGTGAATTAAAGGGGACCTGTCACATACTAAACATCATGGAGGTTTCCACTCTGATTTTTAAAGCCAAACTCCGGCCAATTTTTTTTTTTTTTTAGCGAAGTAAAGTAAAAACTTCTGACAATTTTTTTATTTCCAAATATAACAAACCACAACATGGTTTTCTAAATATATAGTATTTACAATTATAATTATTTTGATTCCATATTTTAATTCATTCATTTTTTTTAATGAAATAGTTTATTAGTTCATAATGTATTTTTTAATTTAATTTAAGTATTCAATTTATTATTTAATAATCTAGTAACTGACATGGGGCTATATCCCTCCCTTACTCCATCAAAATTAAAAAAAAATAGATAAAGTTTTGGCTTTGGTTCCACTGTGAGGTAGACTTAGGAGGAAGGGTACACCATAGAGAAATAATAATCTAATAATAATAATAATTATTATAATTAATTCCTTTTTAAATTAAATCATATATTCGTTCATAATGTATTTTTAATTTAAATATGTAATTTATTATTTAATTTCAATTTGTAAACTGTCGGCACTATATAAATCCTGTATAATAAAAATTCTATAATTTAGCAACTGAAAGCGGTTATATCCCTCCCTTACTCTATCCAAATTAAAAAAAAAAAAGTTTTGGCTTTGGTTCTACTGTAAGACAGACATAGGAAGAAGGGTACACCATAGAGAAATAATAATATCATAATAGTTATATAATTCATTCCTTTTTTTATTAAATTGTCTATTAGTTCCTAATGTGTTATTTAATTTAAGTATTAAATTATTTAATATTTTTAATATAAGTATTTAATTTATTATTTAAAAATTTAGCAACTGACAGGGGTTATACCCCTTCCTTACTCTATCCAAATTTAAAAAAATATATAAAGTTTTGGCTTTGGTTCTACTGTAAGGTAGACTTAGGAGTAAGGGTACACCATACAGAAATAATAATATAACAATAATTATAATTGTTTTAATTCATTATTTTAATCAATTCCTTTTTTTAATTAAATTGTCTATTAGTTCTTAATGTAATATTTAATTTAAGTATTTAATTTATTATTTAATAATTTAGTAGATGACAAAGGTTATAAACCTCCTTTACTTTATCCCAATTCAAAAAATATATAAAGTTTTGGCTTTGCTTCTACTGTAAGGCAGACTTAGGAGGAAGGGTTCACCATGGATGAATAATAATATGATTGTATATTTTAGAATGTACTGTTATGTGACACATCTATTAGTTTAAAACTTTTTAAATACAATTAACAGAATATACACTGTGGTGTTTCAACTTCACCATGTTGGTTCTTTCTTTTCAAGAAAGATCTTGGCGTAACCCATATAAATGGCAGTATATGTGTTCACAATCATGTAAACATTATAACAGTACAATAACAGGATGTCTTTTCCCAAGGTGCGAATATGGGAAATCCCGAATGATGGGCTGAAGAAGAACATGACGGAAGCCGTGCTGGAACTGTATGGACACAGTAGAAGAGTGGGGATCATAGAGTGGCACCCTACTGCCAACAACATACTGTTCAGTTCAGGCTATGACTACAAGGTCAGAAACCACCAAATACAACCACCAAAAGTAAAAATGTTGGATTTAGATGTTGCCAATCACAGGTTTGGGATTCTGGTATGGTGGTCTCAGATAAGTCATGGCGGTTTCATATACTTTGGTCAGTTATGTAATGTTTCCTTGTCCTTTACCAAGTGCATCTACCACCTGTCCTAGTAAAATAAAAAAAAATGTAAAAATCTTAAATAGTTGAGGGAACCCTATCATTGTGTTATTTTAAAGCGGGCTTCATACCAGCATGCCATTCTTCAAAAAATGTCTGGCGGAGCCTATTAGGAGCACACAGAGAGCCCTGGAGAACCCTGACTATGGCTGCCCTCTGAAGCTCTGATCCTCTGGGGTGTGAGACACATTACACACCATTGGAAACACTGGGTTAGACTTGTATCTAAAAAAAAATATTCCCTACCTAGAGCACCAAAAATAAGAATTATAATCCCTGCCTACTAGACTTTCCTGAACTCCATTCACACATCTAAACCGATATGCTAACTTTGCTCATTCCCTCCTTGCAAACTATTGAATGATATGCTATTGTGGCACATTGAAATACCATGAAAAAAATCTAATTTCCTATTTCTTAGGTTGACTTTTTATTTATGTAATAGAAAAGTACTTGAGTATAGCATGTTTCCATTACTATTCTATAAAGGAGTAATCAGTGTTTCCAATACTATTCAATAAAGGAGTAATCAGTGTTTCCATTACTATTCAATAAAGGAGTAATCGGTGTTTCCATTACTATTCGAAAGAGGAGTAATCAGTGGTACAAATGTATAATTTCAATAGGTGGCCACCATGTGTTACCCTGTCTCAGCCCGATTGCAACATTGTCTGCGGGAATAGAGTGAATGTTAACCTGACTGAATATATTAGACCAGCCTTTCCCAACCTTTTTACCCCAGAGGAGCCCTTAAAATAATTTTCAGGTGTCTGGGAACCCCTGTTAAGATTAGTTCATCAATGGTCCTAAATAAAATGCTCCTTACATTGGTTGTTGGTGGAAGGAATGACCCCTTAAAGTCCTGGTTAGAATGTCCCCATTACAGTCAGCTGATTAAAATCATTGATGTCACAGTTCAGGGAAAAAAACTGCCTCTTATATTTGTCACAGTCAAATCATGGCACTTTTTTATGATTGTGGACTCATTTGCAACTTTGGCCAAGCCTGCTCGTTAGAAAGTTGGTGGGCATAGTTGGATTGTACCAGCTACTATTGTTTCCCGCGTAGGACAGATGATGCCCTCTCTTCTCCATATGCACAAACATGCAAGTATACCCAATCCAAACGTGCATGTTTGTAGAAAGATTTTTCTATAGAAAGGTTATTCAGTGGCTGGGTGGTTCAAGACTGGCTGGGCATTATCTAATTCAGGCATTCTCAAAAAGGGTTCCGTGGAACCCCAAGGTTCCTCCTGAGGTTACTAGGGGTTCTTTGAGCTGTGGCTGATTGACCTCCCATATGATGGTGCCTTCATATCTCCGTGTCCAATGCCACTTGGCAGAACCAGCAGCATCACACCATTGATCTTTTTAGCAGTCTGTAAGGCTGACCACCGCTGTGAAGGTTGTATTCTTCTGACACCAATGTAGGATTTTTTTTTATCCTATTCACCCCTGATAAACTGGTTTTAGCAGGGGTTCCCTGAGACCTGAAAATGATATCAGCGGTACCTCTAGTAAAAAGGTTGAGAAAGGCTGGTCTAAGGACAAAGTAACATTTGGGGCACTGGCCACTGTACAGGATGCAAGGAACGTGTCCTGGATGACAGGTACATTTTCTCATTATTTGAGTAATGGTCCTTTTAACCACTTCCCGACGACGTGGCGCATATATGTGCCCTCTCAGGGGGAGGGCTTTAACACCTCCCAAGAGCCTCATGTAAACAGTCTCATGTAAACAGTTTTTTGTGCAAAGAGCGCATGCCCTGTGAGCTCCCAGCACGTCACCGGTGGAAACCGGAAAGCTCCCGATGCATACTGAGAGCTTTACGATCATGTGACCGCTGTGACAGCCAATCACAGCGGTCACATGACCCAAATGCCTGCCTCTGCCTCCTGGCATTTAGAAGCTGTTACAGGCCTGGGAGGCAGCGGCAGGAAGGGGATAAGTGGGATGACTTGTATGCAGTTTGAGCCAGGGGTATTGGCATAGTGCGGTTAGAGAGGAGAGGACTGATTCTCAGTATTCTCTGGATTGGTAAGTCCCCATTAGGGACTTACCATATATTCTGAGGTTCAGAGGGACCTTTAGGTGGTAAAAGAACCTCCAAACCCTGATGACAGGGACTCTGGTCCTGAAGGGGTTAAGCCACCTGCAAGGGAGTTTTGAAAAGAAGCAGTAAGGAATCAGCACCTGTCTGCAATGGCATCCCTAGGGGGGGCTAGAGGGGGCCTTGACCCCCCAACATTATGCTGTGCCCCACCATGTGCCCCCCCCCCCCTCCCTTAAAAAATTTTTTTTTTTTACGAAAAGGCAATGTCTTTTTGTTTGCATTCGTAGCGGATGTGCCACATCTTACTCGGGCCGCCGCTGGAGTAACACAGTCTCTATTGAGAGGGAGAGCATCCCCAGTCAGCTCCTGCGGGTGATTCCTCCCCCCTCCCTCTGCTCGCTGACACTGCATAATGCGAGCGCTCACACAACCACGGCCGCCCGATATTCTCCTTCCCCTGCATCCTCATTGGCAGGGAGAAGAGCGAGTTGCAGGAAGGACTCCACTAGGACTCTCAGTTACTGAAAAAACAGACTGATTTCTCCGGTCCTTAGGACAGGAGTAACAGCCTGTAAATTCAAAGAGATGCCAGACCAGCACTGTCAATAGCAGGGGCAGGACAGCAAGAGGAGGCTGGGGAACCCCACAGTGGCAGAACACCAGGGCCCGGTGGCAAGACAACCTTTGCAACCCTGATAGTTCTCCCACTGCTTTGGACCCTTATATTTTCTTGGTATGCTGGTGACATATATCTCTTGTTTTCTGCCACCCTGGGGGGCCCCAATACAGTAGGAAGGGAACTCACTGCAGAACATGTGAAAGGGCCGTTGTGGGATCGTAGTAAAGGGCCCCGGGATATATATATATATTTGCATTTTATAGTTGCCCCCCTACTTTTGTCCCTGTCCCCCCATGTGCCCCCCTAAATATGAAAGCTGGAGACGCCACTGCCTGTCTGTGAGTTAGAGTGGAATGGTTCACACTAGAGTTGCCACCTCATCCCTTTAAACCTGAACACATTTGAATTACACAGGTTCTGAGGCTAATTAAATGCAGACAAGGCACCAAGTGAGTTTAATTACCACCTTAATCAGCCACAGAACCTGTGTAATTAATATGTTTACGAGTTTAAAGGGATGAGGTGGCAGCCATAGTTCACACCCATGTGCAAGCGTGAGTTGTCTGGCAACTGAGAGTGTTTGCTGAGCTCTTGCGGCATTTGCGGCACCCTAAAACAGACAGAAAACACTAAACCCTGGTATGGGGACTGGTATATTGGCGGTGAGCCATCATGTTGTTTTCATGATACCAGAACTGTGGACTGTTTGTATTTTTCTTTGATGAAGAAAACTTTTTATTTTGAAGAATCAGTAAAGATGGCTTGCTGGTGATCCCGAGTTTCCCATATCACACCATCTGATTGGGCATGGATTGTGAATTAGCAATGTGTATATATAATTATAACGGGCCACAGTGGTGGGGAAGATAACAGTATTAATGAAAACTTCCGTGTGCAGATACTGATCTGGAATCTGGATGATGGGGAAGCAGTAAAAATGATAGACTGTCACACGGATGTCATCCTATGCATGTCCTTCAACACGGACGGGAGTCTACTGGCCACCACCTGCAAAGATAAGAAGTTGCGTGTGCTGGAACCTCGCTCAGGGAGAGTGCTGCAGGTAATCAGTGAACATTCACATGGCTTTATTTATTTTATGATTTAACTTCCTCATCATGTATACAGGTTACTTCATGTCTTCCATCATCTTTTGTTTAGCATTGTAATTATTGGGGGAGATTTACTAAAACTGGTGCACACAGAATCTGGTGCAGCTGTGCATAGTAACCAATCAGACTCTAGGTTCTATTGTCAAAGCTTAAATGAACAAGCTGAAGTTAGAAGCTGATTGGTTACCATTCACAGTTGCACCAGATTCTGTGTGCACCAGTTTTTGCAAACAACCCCCCCCCATTGTGTGTTTATTTAAAGAAGAATTGCAGGCATGGATATTGTTACATAGTTACATTGGCCCAGCTTGGACCAATAACAGGGGTGTATCTACAGGGGTCGCAATTGCAACCCGGCCCCATGCTATAGGGCTGCAACCCCCCCATGTATGCCTGAATAGGAGGAGCGGTGGGGGCGGTTGCATATAAAGGAACTGATCTCTCCAATTTCCTTCTGCCGCCCCTGAATGCCTGCAGGAGGGAGAGGAGAAGAAGCAGGCATTCAACGGCTGCAGAAAGAGAATGGAGAGATTGGTTCCTTTATTGTTACATAGTTAGTCAGGTTGAAAAAAGACACAAGTCCATCTAGTTCAACGAAAAAAAAAATAAAAATAAAATAGTAATAATACAATCCCATATACACAAACCTATACCCACAGTTGATCCAGAGGAAGGCAAAAAAAACCCAGCAAAGCATGATCCAATTTACTACAGCAGGGGAAAAAATTCCTTCCTGATCCCCCGAGAGGCAATTGGCTATTCCCTGTATCAACCTTACCTATAACTGTCAGTACCCAGTTATATTATGTACATTTAAGAAATAATCCAGGCCTTTCTTATAGTAATATACTGAGCTGGCCAGAACCACCTCTGGAGGGAGTCTATTCCATATTTTCACAGCTCTTATGCCCCGTACACACGGTCGGACTTTGTTCGGACATTCCGACAACAAAATCCTAGGATTTTTTTCCGACGGATGTTGGCTCAAACTTGTCTTGCATACACATGGTCACACAAAGTTGTCGGAAAATCCGATCGTTCTAAACGCGGTGACGTAAAACATGTACGTCGGGACTATAAACGGGGCAGTGGCCAATAGCTTTCATCTCTTTATTTATTCTGAGCATGCCTGGCACTTTGTCCGTCGGATTTGTGTACACACGATCGGAATTTCCGACAACGGATTTTGTTGTCGGAAAATTTTATCTCCTGCTCTCCAACTTTGTGTGTCGGAAAATCCGATGGAAAATGTCCGATGGAGCCCACACACGGTCGGAATTTCCAACAACACGCTCCGATCGGACATTTTCCATCGGAAAATCCGACCGTGTGTACGGGGCATTACTGTGAAGAAACCTTTCCGTATTTGGAGATGAAATCTTTTTTCCTCTAAAAGTAAAGCCCCTTGTCCTCTGTGATGATCTTAGGGTGAATAACTCAGCACCAAGTTCACTATATGGACCCCTTATATATTTATACATGGTGATCATATCCCCCCTTATCTCCTCTTCTCAAGAGAGAATAAATTCAGTTCCTCTAATCTTTCCTCATAGCTGAGCTCCTCCATGCCTCTTATCAGTTTGGTTGCCCTTCTCTGCACTTTCTCCAGTTCCCCGATATCCTTTTTGAGAACTGGTGCCCAAAACTGAACTGCATATTCCAGATAAGGTCTTACTAATGATTTGTACAGGGGGGGCAAAATGATATCTCTCTCTGGAGTCCATACCTCTCTTAATACAAGAAAGGACTTTGCTCGCTTTGGAAACCGCAGCTTGGCATTGCATGTTATTATTGAGCTTATAATTCTACCAAAACCCCCAGATCCTTCTCCACTACGGATCCCCCCAGTTGTACTCCCCCAAGTATGTATGATGCATATTCTTAGCCCCCCCAAGTGCATAACTTTACATTTATCAACATTAAACCTCATTTGCCACACAGCTGCCCAATTAGACAGAGCATTGAGGTCGGCTTGTAAATTGGAGACATCCTGTAAGGACGTTATTCCACTGCATAGCTTGGTGTCATCTGCAAAGACTGAAATGGTATTTTTAATCTTAAACCCTTTATCATTTATAAAGATGTTAAAAAGTAAGGGTCCCAACACTGAACCTTGGGGTACACCACTGATAACCTTAGACCATTCAGAGTAAGAATCATTAACCACTACTCTCTGAATTCTGTCTTTTAGCCAATTTTCTATCCATTTACAAACCGATCTTTCCAAGCCTGTAGACTTTACCTTACACATGAGCCGTGTGTGGGGAACTGTATCGAACGAACACTTTTGCAAATTCCAAGTATACCACGTCCACAGCCACCCCTCTGTCCAAGGTTTCACTTACCTCCTCATAAAAAGAAATCAGGTTTGTTTGACAACTTCTGTCTTTCATAAATCCATGCTGTCTGTTGCTTAACCACTTCCTACCTGGCCTATAGCAAAATGACAGCCCAGCGGTGGTTCCCTTAACCCGACTGGACGTCATATGATGTCTTTCAGGAAAACCGCCGGTGCGCGCCGATCAGTGGTGCTGTGTGTCAGTCTGACACACCGCTACACTGTTCTCAGTAAAGAGCCTCTAACCAAAAAGTGCATTCTATGCATCCAAAAATATAGAAAATATACCAAATCAAATCATTATTCAACCAAAAAATAACGTCAAAGCAATAACTCCAAGGCCAATAAATAACATGTTATCTCCTCCGATTCCGCAACATGGCTGGTTGACGAACGGCCGTTCAGAAACTAACTGAAAATCGCTAAATGAAAAGCGCTAAATGAAAAGCGCAAAATGAAAAGCGTGAAATGAAAAGCGTGAATCAACACTCACCAAACTTCTACTAACACAAAATTAGCAGAAGGAGCCCAAAGGGTGGCACTTAAGAGCTGAAAAACCACGTAGTAGGTCACTACGTTCATAATTGTTGGCCAACATTTGTGTGACCGTGTGTATGCAAGACAAGTTTGAGCCAACACCCTTCCAAAATTTCACGGTTTTGTTGGCGGAAAGTCCGATCGTGTGTACGAGGCATGAAGTTAAGTTTTTTTATCTTTCCCGTATGTGTTTGTTGCTTACAGCTAACATCAAATGAAATCATTTTATGGTCACTGCTACCCAGATGTTCCCTTATATGAACATTGAAGAGGCGAAAAGTTGGGACTTTGAGTGAGACACGAGTCTTCATCCCTGTTCATACAGGAAACAGGAAGGTTGGGACTTTGAGTGAGGTGGGCAAATGAGGCCAGCGGGTCAGTTACCATAAAAAAACAAGCCATTTTATTTATACATAGTAACATAGTGACATAATAATGATCCCAATCTGTCATGTCATATACAGATACACCCTGATTGGTACATTGTAAACATTAATGACAAGCCCCTAAAACGAGTACAGGGCAAATGGTATAAAAGGTGAAACATCCATAAAATGCATAACATCACAAAGGTAAATTGGTAAAAAACTTTTTGATTTGTGGACCCAGTAAAAGGGAAAGTAATTGTTGGGTGCATGTCGCAAGGCCGACGCGTTTCGTGTATCAGAACACTCTTCAGGGGCAATTAAGCACCAATATCTAAAGACAAAAGAAAAAGGAAGGGTATTCTAGGTGGATGAAATACAATATGCATAGTGAGAAAAGGAACAAGGTAAATATGCATATAGGGGAGGCAGAAACGCCACTGCCCTAAATGGATACTCACATGCTGACGGGGTGTGAACTCCATGAGGTGCGCGGTCACAGGGCCACCAACTAGGTCAGGTCCGGGAGCTGAGGGAGGAGCTCAAAAGAGGGAGGAAAAAGGGCCAAGCACACACAGGAGTCCCCATTGAATGGTATGCCCATACTGTTGGTGGCTGCGGGTGGTGGTTCTGTAGTAATGGAAGTGCTATATGTAAGGTGAGGCCCCAAATGCTAGAGCCCCCATCCCTGACACACACATGGATGCCCATATGTTGTCCTCCTTACCTATAGGTGATGAGTGATGACCAACCGTGTCTAGCCCAGTGATGGATGTGCTGCCTGGAAACAGGCTAGCAAAAGGTCAGTGCCTTATATGTGTAGCCGGCCACCCCCCCAAGAGAGAAACTCCCCCCAACGTTACACAGTGTAGACACTGGAGCGAACGGAGGCCCCCTCCAGCGCAGCAGCAAATTGCCGCCCACAGCTGCAGGGATGGCCGTGGAGGGATGGGATCAGTGGCAGAGGGATGGATGGGATCAGTGTATGAAGGATGGTGGGAGGGATGCGATAAGGGGCAGAGGGATGTTGGGATGGATGGGATCAGTGGCAGAGGGATGTATGGGATCGGGGGCAGAGGGATAGTGGGAGGGATGGGATCAGTGGCAGAGGGATGGTGGTGGGGGTTGGATGAATGGGATCAGTGGCAGAGGGATGGTGGTGGGGGTGGGATGGATGGGATCAGTGGCAGAGGGATGGTGGGATGGATTGGATCAGTGGTAGAGGGATGGTGGGATGGATGGGATAAGTGTATGAGGGATAGTGGGATGGATGGTATCAGTGGCAGAGGGATGGTAGTGGAGGGATGGGATCAGTGGCAGAGGGATGGTGTGATGGATGGGATCAATGGCAGAGGGATGGTGGGATGGATGGAATCAGTGGCAAAGGGATGGTGGGATGAATGGGATCAGTGGCAGAGGGATGGTGGGATGCATGGGATCAGGGGCAGAGGGATGGTTGTGGAGGGATGGGATTAGTGGCAGAGGGATGGTAGTGGATGGATGGGATCAGTGGCAGAGGGATGGTAGTGGATGGATGGGATCAGTGGCAGAGGGATGGTGGGAGGGATGGGATTAGTGGCAGAGGGATGGTGGGATGGATGGGATCAGGGGCAGAGGGATGGTGGTGGAGGTGGTATGGATGGGATCAGTGGCAGAGGGATTGTGGGGTGGATGGGATCAGATGCAGAGGGATCGTGGGATGGATGGGATCAGTGGTGGTGGGATGGATGGGATAAGTGGCAGAGGGATGGTAGTGGAGGGATGGGATCAATGGCAGAGGGATGGTGGGATATATAGGATCAGGGGCAGAGGGATGGTGGGAGGGATGGGATCAGGGGCAGAGAGATGGTGGGATCAGTGACAGAGGGATGGTAGTGGATGGAGGAGATCAGGGGCAGAGGGATGGTGGGATGGATGGGATCAGGGGCAGAGGGATGGTGGGATGGATGGGATCAGGGACAGAGGGATGGGATCAGGGGCAGAGAGATGGTGGGATCAGTGACAGAGGTATGGTGGTGGGGGGGATGGGATCAGTGATACTGGCACTCACCTGCTCTCAGTGTCAGTCGATTCCCCCTCCTCCATACTTCATGTGTCTCTGTCTCTCTTCTCCCTTCCGGTGCCTCCAGTGATGCCTCTCCTGACATCGGGTCTCCTCGAGCTCCTCCCCTCCACTCTACTGGCTGTCAGCTCATCAGCTAACTTTCTGCTCCAGTGTCCATCTCTGTGGGCGGGAAAGGGGAGGGGGCTTTATCCACCAGGCAGGCTCTCCTCTGTGTTCTTCCTCCTCTGAGGTCATCAGAGATCAATTCAACCGACTCTCAGCATCGATGCAGAATCGTTAATGTTTGAATCGCGATGCACCGATGCTGCGATTATATTCAACACCCCTACTATCTGCTAGAATTAATGAAAATAGAACCAGTGACTACATTTCCAAATATCAAAGTATATATTAATGGTCATGTTTTGATAAAAATTTGCACCAAACTTACTAATGTTACTTATAATAAGACATGCCCTCTTTTGCACACTGACATAAGCATATGTTACTTTGTCTTTCTAGGCAGCAACCTGTAAAAACCACAAAATGACTCGAGTTGTTTTCCTGGGAAACATGAAGCGCCTACTTACAACAGGAGTCTCCAAGTGGAATACGAGGCAGATCGCATTGTGGGATCAGGTGAGAATGGCTGTTCTAATAGTCTGTGCAGCAAAGGGCATCTGACAAGTCTCCTATTAGGCTTCATCAGTGGGGACAAAAACCAAGGCCACACCCTGAACCAAATCGGACTAGAGGAAAGATCTCATGGGGATCTTCCTAGGATGAAATTTCCTAGCCTTGCACCATCGAAAGTAAGCCATACAGGTGCCATGGTCAATTTTTACGAGAAGTCGATTTTCTAGCCTTTTGGAGAGTAGGGATGATTGCGACTTGGGACCTGTGCTTCAGCAGCTGAGCCATTAAGACCAGCAACCGGGAAGCAGGGTAGTGGAGCAGTCCGTGGGACAGAGGAACAGGGGAACTGGGACAGAGGAACTGGATGGTCCAGAAGGGCCCACTGAGCGTCTGCCATGAGTTTGAGCATGGACTAAGAAGAGTCTGCCCAGGAATCTCCTTCAGGCCAGTTTCTTGCAGTTATAATCACCAGACGGCCCTCTCTCTCAATCCTTCAGAGCAAACAAGTGATGAGCTTTCGAGGTGGAACAACAGAGATGAGGCTGAACTGATCCTAAGGAGTCACCAGAGCAGCTGCTGTAAAAAGGTCCAAAGATCCTGGTTCTGGCAACAAACCTGTCCAGTTTGTTGTTAAACCTGGATACAAGAAGGTCTACGTCGAGCTTAAAAAAACCTCTGGCTAGAAAGACCATTCTCCCGCATCCAGATAATACCCAAAGATTGAAGCAGAGCTGGAACAGGTGCAAGAGCCTTGGCGCAGGCCCGAGGTGCCCTGGACAGACCAAAGGGAAAGGCAGTTAACTGGTAATGTTGCATGCGCACAGCAAAAAGCGGATAGCATTGTTCTGGTGGGAAAATGGGAACATGTAAGTAGGCGAATCTGAGGTCCACAGAGGGTAGAAGGGCCCCCGGGTTGCAGAGAGGCAATCGGATTGATTTACTAACGGCAGATAGACTGTGCACTTTGCAAGTGCAGTTTCACTTTATTTCCCCCAGAGCTTTGTTAATGTGGTGAGACTTGCTATAGAGGTATATGCTTTGTTCATATTTCATGTCTGAGGTTTACAACCACTTAGAAAAGAAAGACTTTAATGTGATATTAAAGACTCGTTTTGTTTTGTTTTTTTTGTTGTTTAAAAATAACAAACATGTTATACTTACCTGCTCTGTGTTGTAGTTTTGCAGCCCAGATCCTCCTCTTCTCAGAGCCCTCGCCAGTGCTCCTGGCCCCTCCCTCCAGCCGAGTGCCCCCCCCCCCCACAGCAAGCAGCTTGGTATGGGGGCACCCAAGCCGAGCCGCTGCTCTGTGTGCCCATTCAGACATGGAGCTACGGCTCAGCCCCGCCCTCTTTTTCTCCTTGTTGGCTCACTGAATTTGATTGACAGCAGCGGGAGCCAATAGTGCCCACTGCTGTGTGTATCAGCCTCAGCCAATCAGAAGGGAGAGCTCCGGGCAAGCCGAGGTTCTCGTGCAACATTGCTGGATCGAGACTGGGCTCAGGTGAGTAGATTTTTTTATCTTAACCACTTAAGGACCGGAGGGATTTGCCCCTTATTGACCAGGCCATTTTTTGAGATACAGCACCGCATCGCTTTAACTGACACTTGCGCGGTCGTGCGACGTTGCACCCAAATAAAATCAATGTCCTTTTTCCCCCAGAAATAGAGCTTTCTTTTGGTGGTATTTGATCACCTCTGCGGTTTTTATTGTTTGCGCTATAAACAAAAAAAGAGCGACAATTTTGAAAAAATAAAAAAAAACTAGTATTTTTTTACTTTTTGCTATAATACATATCTAAATAATTTTATATATATATATATATATATATATATATATATATATATATATATATATATATAAATTTAGGCCAATATGTATTCTTCTACATATTTTTGGTAAAAAAAAAAAAAAAAAATCACAATAAGTGTATATTAATTGGTTTGCCCAAAAGTTATAGTGTCTACAAAACAGGGGATGGATTTATGGCATTTTTATTATTAACTTTTATTTTACTAGTAATGGCAGCAATCTACGATTGTTGGCGGGACTGCAACATTGCAGCGGACAGATCAGACACATTTGACACTTTTTTTGGGACCAGTGACATTTATACAGCGATCAGAGCTAAAAATAGCCACTGATTTCTATATAAATGTCACTGGCAGGGAAGGGGTTAACGCTAGGGGGGCGATCAAGGGGTTAAGTGTTCCCTAGGGAGGTGTTTCTAACTGTGGGGGGGAGGGGACTGACTGGAAGAGGAGAGAGAGATCGCTGTTCCTAATCACTAGGAAGAGGCAGATCTCTCTCTACTCCTCTGTCAGAACCGAGGATCTGTATGTTTACATTGACAGATCCCTGTTCTGTCTCTTTGTGGAGCGATCACGGGTGGCCAGCGGACATCGCAGCCGCCGACCATGCGCATTGGTCTTCGGCGTCGCGCCACGCCCTTACGCACCTCCTATTCAATTTAAAGCGGCCGACGTACAATGACGAAGATTCGCACAGGGGAGCCAACCGGCCGCTTTACAACTGCGGCAAATGGTCCTTAAGTGGTTAATGCATAGAATTCATTAAAATTAAAAAAAAATCCTTCTGCCTTTACAACCACTTTAATAACACTTTTAAACAAAAAAAAAAAAGTAATACTGTCATTTTCAGCCCAATATTGTAATAAATGACTAGAAATGAAAATCTGCTTTACAGCGACATCTCTATATTGTGAAATGTGTCCACAGGAGGATTTGTCCATGCCGCTGATCGAAGAGGAGATCGATGGGCTCTCAGGGATGCTCTTCCCGTTCTATGATATGGACACACACATGCTGTACCTGGCTGGAAAGGTATGGGGGTACTCCCATCTGTACAACCACACCCCTTTCATTATATGTACTTCTCACCCATGTCACCTAGCTGTACGCTGCATTTACAGAGATCGTTAGTCAGGATGTTAAAGCAATATTAAAACCAAAAAAGAATTATATCGCAGCCTACTAATCCTTAGATGTGATGGCTGCATTTGTTGTCTTTTTTAGGCTTTTTTTCCTTCATTTTCAACAGGTGATCCTGCCAGCAAGTTAGTATTTTTTCCACTTCCTTTAACCAATTGACCTCCGGAAGATTTACTCCCCCCCCCTTCATGACCAGGTCATTTTTTGCGATACGGCACTGCATTACTTTAACTGACAATTATGCGGTCGTGCGACGCTGTGGGGGCAGTTGGCAACTGGTTAATGTTGTGTAATAGATTTTTAATGGCACATAATAAAGTTGTTTTTATGGTACTCAGTTTCTCTTCTATATGTCCACATAAAGTCCACAACTACATATTTGTTCATAGTTGCACGCACCCTAAGGATACTTTCACACTGAGGCATTTTAGCGCAAAAAATAACGCCTCTCATGGCTCCCCAGTGTGAAAGCCCCAGTGCTTTATCACTGGGGCGGTGCGCTTGCGTGACGGGAAAAAAAATCCTGCAAGCAGCATGTTTGGGGTGGTGTGGGAGCGGTGTATACAGCTCCTCCACCGCTCCTCCACCACCCTTCCACCGCTCCTCCACTGCTCCGCTCCTCCACCGCTCCGCTCCTCCACCGCCCCGCTCCTCCACCGCCCCGCTCCTCCACCGCTCCGCTCCTTCACCGCTCCACCACCCCGCTCCTCCACCGCCCCGCTCCTTCACCCCCCCGCTCCTCCACCGCTCCTGCACCGCCCCTCCACCGCTCCGCTCCTCCACTGCTCCACCACCGCCCCTCCTCCACCCAGCTCCTCCAAAGCCTCGCTCCTCCACCGCCCCTCCACCCCCCCGCTCCTTCACCGCTCCTCCACTGCTCCTCCACCGCCCCTCCTCCGCCCCGCTCTTCCACCACTCCTCTACCGCCCCTTCAGCACTCCTACACCGCCCCTCCACCGCTCCTCCACCGCCCCTCCACCCCCCCGCTCCTTCACCGCTCCTCCACTGCTCCTCCACCGCCCCTCCTCCGCCCCGCTCTTCCACCGCTCCTCTACCGCCCTTCCAGCACTCCTCCACCGCCTCTCCACCGCTCCTCCACCGCCCTTCCAGCACTCCTCCACCGTCCCGCTCCTCCACCACCCTTCCACCGCCCCTCCACCGCTCCTCCACCGCCCCTCCACCGCTCCTCCACCGCTCCTCCACCGCCCCTCCAGCACTCCTACACTGCCCCTCCAGCACTCCTACATTGCCCCTCCAGCACTCCTACACCGCCCCGCTCCTCCACTAAGAAAAACTTTTATTTTTTTTTTCAAATTTTCAGTCTTTAGTCTTTTTTTTTTTCTTAGGAAAAAAATAAAAAAACCCAGAAGTGATTAAATACCACCAGAAGAAATCTCTATTTGTGTGAAGAAGATGATAAAAATTTCACATGGTTACAGTGTAGCACGACCGCGCAATTGTCATTCAAAGTGCGACATCGCTGAAAGCTGAAAAAATGGCCTGGGCAGGAAGGGGGTGTAAGTGCCCGGTATTGAAGTAGTTAAAAATGAAGGGAAAAAAGGCCTAAAAAAGAAAACGAATGCATCCACCACATCTAATGATTGGTAAGCTGCAAAATAGTTAACTTTTGGTTTTAGGGTTTAATACTACTTTAAAACTGATATAGTCAGTTTAACTACATTCATATATATATATGTACTGTATATATCTGTAGAAAATAATTGTTCTTTCCAATTAACCACTTGAACTCCGGAAGGTTTACTCCCCCCCCTTCATGACCAGGCCATTTTTTTGCGATACGGCACTGCGTTACATTAACTGACAACTGCGCAGAACCCAAATAACATTTTTGTCTTTTCTTCCCCCACAAATAGAGCTTTCTTTTGGTGGTATTTGATCACCTCTGCGGTTTTTTGGGGGGGGGCGGGGTTTGTGCTATAAACCAAAAAAGACCCGACAATTTTGAAAAAAATAAAAACAAAAAACACTTTCTGCTATAAAACATATCCAATAAAAGAAATATTAAAAAATCAAATTTCTTCATCAGTTTAGGCCGATATGTATTTTGCTACATATTTTTGGTAAAAAAATCCCAATAAGCGTATATTGATTGGTTTGCGCAAAAGTTATAGCGTCTACAAACTATGGGATGTTTTTTTAAATTTTATTTATTATTTTACAAGTAATGGCGGCGATCAGCGCCTCATAGCGGGACTGTGAAATTGCGGCGGACAAATCGGACACTAACTGACACCTTAGACACTTTGTGGGGAACAGTGACACTAATACAGTGATCAGTGCTAAAAATTTGCACTGTCACTGTACTAATGACACTGGGGAGGAGTTAAATATCAGGGGCGATCAAAGGGTTAACTGTGTGCCTAGCCAGTGCTTGCTCACTGTGGGGGAGGAGCTCTGACTAGGGGAAGGCAAAGATCCGTGTTCCTGCTTTGCAGAAATACAGGATGAAAGCCTTCGCCGCTGAGAGAACGACAATCTGCCTAGTTTACATAGACAGACCGCCATTCTCCTTGTGTCCTGTGTAATCGGCGGAGATCGAGTCCGCTGGGCTCCCGCTGTGTGTGATCACAGCAGGAGAGGGGCGCCGGGGTCGCGCGCCTCCAGACCCAGAAGTGTCAGATCATGTACTAGGTAGGTAATCTGGCACAGAACAGCCCCACCCTGCCGCAGTGTATGTACGCTGGGCGGCCCGCAAGTGGTTAGAAAGTGATCTTTTCAATCTGTTCATTGTTTATTCTTTATTGGACCTCTTGCACACTGCAGCTTAAAAAAGCTCAGTACAGCTTCTTTTTTTTTTTTTACTGAACACAAATACTGAACCCATTAATTGTAATGTGCCTGTGCACACAGGCGAGTAAACAGGCGCCATGCATTATTGAGTTAAAAATAAAAAGAGAAAAATCTGCATTTTTGGTCAGTAATTTACGCCTCATGTCCATTTGCATATTGTGCAGAACGAGAACGCGAGAACAAATTTGCGCAAAAATGCGCGTAAATACAGTGTCATGTTACAACCAAAAACGTAAATGTATTTTATTGGGATTTTATGTGATAGACCAACACAAAGTGGCACATAATTGTGAAGTGGAAGGAAAATGATAAATGGTTTTCAAATTTTTTTACAAATAAATATGTGAAAAGTGTGGGGGGGCATTTGTAAGGCGCCCCCCGGAGTCAATACTTTGTAGAACCGCCTTTCTCTGCAATTACAGCTGGAAGTCTTTTTGGGGATGTCTCTACCAGCTTTGCACATCTAGAGAGGACATTTTTGCCCATTCTTCTATGGGAAATATCTCAAGCTCTGTCAGATTGGATGGAGAGCGTCTGTGAACAGTAATTTTCATGTCTTATCACAGATTCTCAATGTGATTTAGGTCTGGACTGTGACTGGGCCATTCTAACACATGAATATGCTTTGATCTAAACCATTCCATTGTAGCTCTGGCTGTATGTTTCGGGTCGTTGTCCTGCTGGAAGGTGAACCTCCGCCCCAGTCTCAAGTCTTTTGCAGACTCTAACAGGTTTTCTTCTAAGATTGCCCTGTATTTGGCTCCATCCATCTTCCCATCAACTCTGACCAGCTTCCATGTCCCTGCTGAAGAAAAGCATCTCCACAACATGATGCTGCCACCACCATGATTCACAGTGAGGATGATGTGTTCAGGGTGATGTGCAGTGTTAGTTTTCCGCCACACAAAGCATTTTACTTTTAGCCCAAAAAGTTGAATTTTGGTCTCATCTGACCAGAGCACCTTCTTCCACATGTTTGCTGTGTCCTCCACATGACTTCTCACAAACTACAAACAGGACTTCTTATGACTTTCTTTCACCAATGTCTTTCTTCTTGTCACTCTTCCATAAAGGGCAGATTTGTGGAGAACACGACTAATAGTTGTCCTGTGGACAGATTCTCCCACCTGAGCTGTGGATCTCTGCAGCTCCTCCAGAGTTACCATGGACCTCTTGGCTCTTCTCTGATGAATGCTCTCCTTGCCCGGCCGGTCAGTTTAGGTGGACGGCCATGTCTTGGTAGGTTTGCAGTTGTGCCATACTCTTTCCATTTTCAGATGATGGATTGAACAGAGCTCTGTGAGATGTTCAAAGCTTGGGATATTTATTTATAACCTGACCCTGCTTTACACTTCTCCATGACTTTATCCCTGACCTGTCTGGTGTGTTCCTTGGCCTTCATGATGCTGTTTGTTCACAGAACACCTGTATTTATACTGAGATTAAATTACACACAGGTGGACTCTATATACTAATCAGGTGACTTCTGAAGGCAATTGGTTCTACTAGATTTTTTGGGGGGTATCGGAGTAAAGGGGGCTGAATACAAATGCCCCCCCACACACACACTTTTCCCATATTTATTTGTAAAAAAAAAAAATGTTGAAAGCTATTTATCATTTTCCTTCCACTTCACAATTATATGTCACTTTGTGTTGGTCTATCACATAAAATCCCAATAAAATACATTTACGTTTTTGGTTGTAACATGACAAAATGTGGAAAATTTTAAGGTGTATGAATACTTTTTCAAGGCACTATACGTGCCAAAAAAAAACCCACCTGAATTGACGTCTGAAAAAGTAGATGCTCAAACAGGAGTATCATGTGCAAGAGGCCCAACCATGAATGTAAATTTTTAGATGTATGTTTTTGGGACATAGTATCCAAATACTTAATCAAAATGATGAACTTTACTTTTCATTTGTTTTGTATTCCTTAATCTATTCCTACTATGTAAGGGAGACGGGAACATCCGATACTATGAAATCACAGTGGAAAAGCCATTCCTGACCTATCTCATGGAATTCCGATCAGCGGCTCCCCAGAAAGGACTCGGTAAGATGTGGAGAATTCAGTAGACATGCGCAATGACAAAAAATGTGTTCGTTTTTGTTTCATCCCTTTTTTTCGCTTTTTTCGGAAATTCGAAAATTCGGAAATTTGGAAATTCCAGAAATCTGAAAATTCGGATCTTCACATTTCTGAATTTCCAAATTTCGGATTTTTTAATTTTCGAATTTCCGAATTTCCAAATTTTTGGAATTTTCGAAAGTTCAGAAATTCAAAAGTTCGAAAATCCGAACATTTGAAAATCTGAAAAAAAAAGAAAAATCAGTAAAATTCTAAATAATAACTAACTAATAATAACTAACTATTAAATTATAAGTATTGGAATTTCCTTTCAAATTTGGCTGTTTGTGAACGTAACGGATACAAATTTATCTGAAGTTACAAATTATCCAAAATAACGAATGCCGCATCTAAACAAATGGAATGGAACAAATTAATACTAAATAATATTATTAAAAAGGTTTTATTATCATTATTGTTATTTATTTTTTATTATTATTAGATCGTTACGTTCCATTCGTTCAGATACGGCATTCGTTATTTCAGATAATTCGTAATTACGGATAAATTCATACTCGTTACGTTCACTAACAGCCAAATTTGAAAGGTAATTCCAATACCTATAGTGTAATAGTTATTATTGGTTAGTTATTATTTCAGATTTTCGAGTTTTCTAATTTCATTCTTCAGAATTTTCAAATTCTCATTCTTATTTTCTAGAATTTTCAAATTTCCAAATGTTTGAGTTTTCAAATTTCCGAAATTTCCAATTTCGGAAATTTTAAATTTCGGAAATTTTGAATTTCCAAAATTTTTAATTTCCGAACTTCCGAAATTCCAATTTCCAAAATTTCAAATTTCGGATTTCCAAAACTTCCAATTTCCGAAATTTAGAATTTCTGAAATTTCGAATTTTCCAATTTACTAAATTCCGAATTTTTGAAATTTGAGAATTCGTAAATTCTCAATTCGTAAATTTGAAATTTCAGAAATTAAAAAAATTCGGAAATTTCAGGAATTAACAAATTTGTCAAAATTCGTTAAAAAATGAATTCGGAACTAAACGAATTGCACATGTCTAGAATTCAGTTTCAGACAACAAAACCCCATTCTAAAGGGATAAAAGGGCTCATTCAGGCTGGTGGTTGAGGGGCGGTAAACCCCCCGTGGTTGAGCTTAGACATGTGCTGTTTGTTTCGTTCTGAATCGAAATTCGGAGGAAATTTTCGTTATTTGGAGATTTTAGCAACATCTAAATTTCTGAATTACAATAGTAACTAAATTAAATGAATCTGAAATAACAAATCTAATAGCGTCTGAAGTTCCAATCAAAAACAAAATTGAATTTGAAAAAAAAATTTGAAATATAAACACATTGCTGACTATTTCTGATTTCCTTTAAAAGATATGTGTATTAGTGTTAGAATATTAGCTGCCTTCCTAAATTAGAAAAGAATAGAAAAAAATAGAATAGATTTGAATAGAATAGAATAAAATAGAAAGAATATAGCCAACTTCCGAATTTCAAAAAGAATAGAAAAGTAGAGAACAGAGTAAAACAGAACAGAATAGAGAATAAAATAATAGAATAAAATAGAATAGAAAATAAAGGTATACATATTTTTAGTAAAAAAAAAAAAAAAAAAAAAATCGCAATAAACGTATATTAATTGGTTTATTAGTAATGGCGGCGATCTGCGATTTTTAGCGGTACTGCGACATTGTGGTGGACACATCGGACACTTTTGACACTTTTTTGGGACCAGTGACATTTATACAACGATCAGTGCTATAAAAATGCACTGATTACTGTGTAAATGTCACTGGCAGGGAAGGGGTTAAACACTAGGGGGCGATCAAGGGGTTAACTGTGTTCCCTCAGTGTGTGTTCTAACTGTGGGGGGATGGGAGTGACTAGGAGAGGAGACATATCGTTTTCCTAAAATTATGTTTCCTCTTCCCTGACAACACAGGGATTTGGGTGTGTTTACATACCCAAATCCCTGTGCTGGCGCTCGTGAACGCGATCGCGCATGGCCCGCGGGGATCGTGCCTGCCGGCCACGCGCATCAGGTTTCCCGCTGTGCATCGGGCGCGATCTGCCCGCCGGGACCCGCCGGTCGGTCAGGAGTGGCAGAACGGCGGTCTGCCTATGTAAACAAGGCAGATCGCCATTCTGTCAGACAGGAATGTGCTGATCCTGTGTTCCCGCTAAGCAGGGACACAGATCTTTACCTTCCCACAGTCAAAGCACCTCCCCCACAGTTAGAAATCACTCCCAGGGAACACATTTAACACTTTGATCGCCCCCTGATGTTAACCCCTTACCTGCCAGTGTCATTAGTACAGTGACAGTGCATATTTTTTAGCACTGATCACTGTATTAGTGTCACTGGTCCCCAAATAGTGTCAAACGCGTCACTTAGTGTCCAATTTGTCCGCCGCAATATCGCAGTCCCGCTATAAGTCGCTGTTTGCTGCCATTACTAGTAAAAAATAAATAAAAATTATCCCATAGTTTGTAGACACGATAACTTTTGCGCAAATCAATCAATATACACTTATTGGAATTTTTTAACAAAAATATGTAGCAGAATACATACTGGCCTAAATTGATGAAGAGATTAGATTTTTTTTTTTTTTTTTACATTTTTTTATTGGATATGTTTTATTGCAGAAAGTAAAAAAAATATTTTTTTTTTTTTCCAAAATTGTCGGTCTTTTTTTGTTTATAGCGCAAAAAATAAAAACCGCAGAGGTGATCAAATACCACCAAAAGAAAACTCTATTTGTGGGGGAAAAAAAGGGGCATCAATGTTATTTGGGTACAGCGTCGCACGACCGCGCAATTGTCAGTTAGAATAAAATCCGTAACACAATAAATGGCCTGGTCATGAGGGGGGGGGGAAGGACCTTCCGGAGCTGAAGTGGTTTAAAAAATAAACTACCTGTTTTTCCCCCTTCTTTTTTTTTTTAATAAGTGATCACATTCCCTCTGTTCTCAGCTACATAAGAGCTGGTGGGGGTAGGAGAAGCAGCAGTACACTGAGCTTCCCAGTCAATGGCTGTGCAGAGGGGGGAGGGGAGGGGGCGTGTCAGGACAAGTCCATAGCTCCCAACTGTCCCTGATTTAGTACAATGTCCCTCTGTCCCTCTTTTCTCCTCATTTGTCCCTCATTTTGGTCTGATCCATATAGTTGTATATAAAATGCACTTTGCTAAATCTTTCATCCAAATTCTAAATTGCTAAATATATTCTAAGAGATAATATTAAGAAATATTATTGGTAAAAAAAGCACTTGTGGGTTTTATTAACCTTTTTTTTTGGTTATGTCCCCTTTAAGGGGCGTGACAGGGGGCGTGTCCTATGCCTACATATGTTTGCTATTAGGTGTTCCTCATTCCCATCTCAAAATGTTGGGAGGTATGCAAGTCTGACCATTGGAGGAGAGCAGGCTGAGTTCCCAGCATAGCTAGAAAACTGACCATGCTGTGCTTTCATGCTTAGTGTGGTCAGATTAAAAAAAGAATAGGAAAGCAGAAGGACTGGAAGGACTCCAGGGATTTCACAGGAAGCAATAAAAAGAGAACAGGAGATTTTTCATACAAGCACACGGTACAGCAGCCACATATCAGGGATAGCACACGCTTTTAGACCCCTTTCACACTGAGGCGATTTTAGCGCTAGAAACAGCCTCAAAATAACGCCTGAAAACCGCCTCGCATTCATTTCAGTGAGACTTTTCCCACTAGGGGGCGGTGCGCTTGCGGGACGTTAGGAAAAGTCCTGCAAGCCGCATCTTTGGAGCGGTTTGGGAGCGCTGTAAAAAAAAAAAAAAGCCCCCTAAACTAGTGCTGTAAAAACGCTCTAACGTCAAAAAAAACGCTTAAAAACGCATGATACGCCAATAAATGCTCAGAAACGCGGCTCACCAGCATATTTTTTTAAGTTTTTGATCCATTGAAAAAAAAAAAAGAAAAAAGCTAAAAAACGCTAACGCTGAACTTTGAAAAACTAGTGCTGTAAAAACGCTCTAACGTCAAAAAAAGCCTAAAAACGCCTGATAAACGCCAATAAACGATCAGAAATGCGCCTCACCAGCCATTTTTTTAACGTTTTTGATCCATTGGAAAAAAAAAGAAAAAGAAAAAAGCTAAAAGGCGCTAATGCTGAAAAATGCTAAAAGACGCTAAAAAACGCTTTTGCAAAAACTTTGAAAAGCTAGTGCTGTAAAAACGCTCCAACGTCAAAAAACGCCTGATAGCCGCCAATAAACGCTCAGAAACACGGCTTACCAGCATTTTTTTTTTTAGTTTTTGTTCTATTGGGAAAAAAAAGACCGCTAAAAAGGCTAAAGAGCACTTTTGCAAAAACCTTGAAAAACTAGTGCTGTAAAAACGCTCTAATGTCAAAAAACGCCTGATGAATGCCAATAAACGCTCAGAAACATGGCTCACCAGCATTTTTTTATAGTTTTTTGATCCATTGAAAAAAAAAAGAAAAGAAAAAAGCTAAAAAAAACCCAAAACGCTGAAAAATGCTAAAAGACGCTAAAAAATGCTTTTGCGACAACTTTGAAAAACTCACTGCACAGATACTGCCGTTTTTATAATGTTATTATAACGTCCAGCGTGCATGAGGCCGGCAACTCCAATTTCGTGAAGAAAAAATAGCAAATTTAAAAAAAAAAAAAAAATACAAATACAATCGCTACACAAGTCACATTGTAATTGAATGTTATTAAAAATTACCTTTCCTTCTCAATCGGCAGCCGCTGTAATTTTCGCTACATACAGCGCTCCCAAAACACCCCGCCCATTGAAATGAATGGGCAGCGCTTCCAAAGCGCCTGAAAAGCGATGCAACACGGGCGTTTTTAACCCCTTCTTTGGCCGAAAAGCGCCGCAAAAAAAAAAACAGCGGCACTTTAGCGCGGTAAAAAACGGCTGGCGCTGCAGTGTGAAAGAGGTCTAAAACAGGAGGTGGGGACAGAGGGAGATACAAAATCACACAAATAAACAAGTCACAGTGACCCAAAACTACCACTAGATGTCAGCAAACTACAAAAACAAACACCAACCCGATACAGTTCAACACAGCACAGAAAAAAAAAAAAAATACAGTGGAACCTGTGGAGCCGTTTGGAAATACTCGGAAGCACTCAGAAATACTCCGTTCCTGAGTGTTTCCGAGCCTTTCCAAATTCAGCTGAGCTGGTCTGGGTATTTCCGAGGCTCTCCGGCGCCCCCCCCCACCTCTGGCCACATGCGGTATTGCATGCAATAGAAGTCAATGCGGAACTAATTATCTTCGTTTCCATTGACTTCTATGGGGAAACTCGCTTTGATATGCGAGTGCTTTGGATCACAAGCATTCTCCTGGAACGGATTATGCTCGTAATCCGAGGTTCCGCTGTATGTGTCACAGAACACCGTTCCATAACTTCTTATGCCCCTCTGATCTTCTTGTGCCTCCTTCTGTTTTCTATAGGAGTGATGCCAAAGCACGGGTTGGATGTGTCGGCATGTGAGATATTTCGCTTTTACAAGCTCATCACCCTAAAGAATCTCATAGAGCCAATATCTATGATCGTTCCACGAAAGGTGAGTCCCTCGGCGGGCACCTACCCGTACGGCACGTGGCTCCGCACCCTTCTGGAGATGGGAGGAGGACTTGGAAGGATAACACAAGTTTTCTTTGTTGCAGTCAGAAACCTACCAGGAGGATATTTACCCGATGACCCCGGGTACCGAGCCAGCCATGGGCGCTAAAGAGTGGCTAAGTGGCATCAACAAAGGTAAAAGATGTGGATTCATGGAGGATACGTAAAAGGGCTCGTTCACACTAATGGTCGGGGAGGGGGGGGTTAAATTTTGTAGTTGAGCTGCCGTTTCTTCCCCCCCACCACCCAATTGCTCCCCCTTTAGCTGCAGAGGGAGTGGCCAAGGGCATACATAGGCTGCTCCATGGCCACGGCAGGAATTATACCCCTCCCATCACTTTCAGCGGGGTGGTAGTGTGGATTTCTCTTCATAGAGTCCAAAAGCTCAATGTGGAAGCAGTTTATCCCTCCCAGTGTTCCCTACCCCTCCCACTTCCCTCCCATTGTCACCGGGACCGAGGGTGAAAAAAAAAATTAAAAAAATTCTCAAGAGCTATTCATCCCGCGAAGCTGCATGCACATTCGTTCTACGCAAATGTTTTCAGGCTATTTCCCTCTCCAGGTTGGATGTTCTCTAATCCTAAGAATCGTATGAATCAGGACAGTACTGAATAATGGCCACAAGATGGCGCTGATAATCATAGTAAATAAGTTTTTTTTCCATGATCTTCAGTTTCATTTAGTGACCTTATTCGCTTCAGCCCCGGAAGGATTTACACCCCTTCCTGACCAGAGCAGATACGGCACTGCGATACAGCACTGCGTCGCTTTAACTGACAATTGCGCAAAAATGTCAGAATGTCCGCCCCAATATCACAGTCCTGCTATAATAGTAGCTGATTGCCGCCATTACTAGTAAAATAAATAAAAATCTCACATAGACAAAATTGGTTTGCGCAGAAAACTATCAATATACACTTTATTGGGATTTTTTTTTTACCAAAAAATATGTAGCAGAAGACATATTGGCCTAAATTGATGAAGAAATTAGGAGGAGCGATCGCGGGTGGCCGGCCACATGCGTCGGCTCCTACGTCGCTTCCTATATACCCCTTTAACGGATTCAGCCCCGGAAGATTTGGTTGCTCAATGACCGGGCCATTTTTTTTGCGATTCGGCACTGCGTCGCTTTAACTGACAATTGCGCGGTCGTTGAGACATGGCACCCAAACAAAATTGACGTCTTTTTTTTCCCCCCACGAATTCTTTTGGTGGTATTTGATCATCTCTGCGGTTTTTATTTTTTGCGCTATAAACAAAAATAGAGTGACAATTTTGAAAAAAAAAAAAAAAAGCAATATTTTTTACTATAATAAATATCTCCCAAAAATATATATAAAAAAACAAATTTCTTTCTCAGTTTAGGCCGATACGTATTCTTCTACATATTTTTGGTAAAAAAAATTGCAGTAAGTGTATATTGATTGGTTTGCGCAAAAGTTATAGCGTCTACAAAATAGAGGATAGATTTATGGCATTTTTATGATTGATTTTTTTTTATTAGTAATGGCGGTGATCTGCGATTTTTATCGGGACTGCGACATTATGGCAGACACATCGGACACTTTTGACACTATTTTGGGACTATTGTCATTTATACAGCGATCAGTGCTATAAAAATGCACTGATTACTGTGTAAATGACACTGGCAGGGAAGAGGTTAAACACTAGGGGGCGATCAAGGGGTTAAGTGTGTCCTAGGGAGTGATTCTAACTGTATAGGGGGAGGGGCTACCTGGGACATGACAGCGATCACTGGGAGTAGTGGATCCCTGTCATGTTGCTAGGCAGAACAGGGAAATGCCTTGTGTACCCCGTTCTGCTGCTCCGTGTCACGATGGCGGGCCCCCGGCCACGCCGCGCGCCCCTGTGAACGCGAACCGGCATGTTATCCTGCTGGACGTCAAATGACGCCCATTCAGGATAACAGAACCACTTCCCGGTCGTCAATCTGCTATAGGCTGTGCGGGAAGTGGTTAAAGTGTGTTTTTTCCAAAAAAAATTGCGTTTGAGAGACCACTGCGCAAATACATAAATATTGCAACAAACGCTGTTTGGGGGTTCTAAGTAATTTTCTAGCACAAAATACTGATTTTAACTTGTAAGCAACAAGTGTCAGAAAAAGGTTTAGTCTAAAGTTTCAGTGGTTCAACTTCCCTCATTTACAGGCCAAAGTTCATTCTTTTGATCTAAATTTAAGGACGAAATGTTACAATGTTTCTCCTTATCTATGTTGTCATAAACTTGGCAGGCTGCCTGTTTTTTTTTTTTATTTATTTAGACAGCTGTCAGAAGTGAGCAGAGAACTCTGCAAGGAATCGTGAAAATGCTTTGTTAGGATCGCGAGGGGGGGGGGGGGGGGGGGGGGAATCGCAATCTGATTCTTTAACGATTAATTGTGCAGCTCTAGCATCTACAAACTATGGGATGGATTTGTGAAATTTTTATTTACTAGTATTGGCTAGTAAAATATGCACTGTCACTGTACTAATGACACTTGGCTGGGAAGGGGGTTAACATCAGGGGCTATCAAATGGTAAACTGTGTGCCTAGCCAGTGTTTATGTGTACTGTGGGGGAGGTGCTTTTACTAGGGGAAGGCAGTGATCCATGTTCCTGCTTTGCAGCAACACGGGATCTATGCTTTCCCTACTGACAGAACGGCGATCGGCCTTGTAGATCACCTTTCTGGCTCTCTGACTAAGGATCGGTGGGTGCCGGCAGACATCGAGTCCATGGTACCCACAGATCAGCTCCTGCTGTGTAGAATCACACATGCGCCCTAGACCCGGATGTGTAGGATGACCTACTAGGTAAGTGATCCTGCGCAGCTGAGCCGCCTTGTCATCGTATATGTTATTATATTATTATTATGTATATATATATATATATATATATATAATATATTATTATTATATATTATAAGTTATACGGTTGGCAAGGCAAGTGGTTAATGCGCCATTTTCCCGATTCACTATATTCTTATATATGAAGAACATTCAACCTGGAGAGAAAATAGGCTAGTAACAAATGATTTTAACAGAATTCTAACAGAACGAATGTACATGCAGTTTTAGAGGACGAATAGCTCTGCAAATTAGTTTTTTTTACATCCACCCCTTAGCAAAGGGAAATTTCTTTAACACTGGATGCAGTAAAAAAACCCAACAGAGGTGATGACCATTCTTCATTCTATCTGAAATAATGAAAAAAAAAAAGTTTGGCTTAACATACATTTTTAGCCCTGAGAACACAGGATTTGTGTTTCCTGTATCCCAGGGTTTAAAAGATAAGTTCACCTTTACCCAAATTTCCCCTATTATACACCACAGTGTCCCCAATATATTAAAATTCCATGCTTCATTCTGCCCACCTCTTCAGCTGCTGACACCATTGTCCTCTCCCAATCCCATTTGCAGATTGCGGGACGCACCCAGCACTGGATGCGCGGCCCCCGGAAATCCACAGGCGAGCACTCCTGGCCTATCTCCTCACATGCCGATCCGGTCAATCGGAGGGCGCTCGCGCGGGAAAACAATCTCTTTTTGGACAATAATAAAGGAGAGCGGGCTGCACATGAGTAGGTGGCAAGGGAGGATGGGAGAGCGTATATATATATACCCTGTTTCCCCGAAAATAAGACCTAGCGTGATTGTCTGTGATGGCTGCAATATAAGCCCTACCCCCCAAATAAGCCCTAGTTAAAGTCCTTGTAGGTCTTATTTTCAGGGTAGGGCTTATTTTCAGGGAAACAGGGTAGGGCTTATTTGGGGGGTAGGGCTTATATTGCAGCCATCACCGACAATCACGCTAGGTCTTTGGCCACTCATTAAAATTAGAAGAAAAGAGGTTTAACCTTAAACTACGTAGAGGGTTCTTTACTGTAAGAGCGGCAAGGATGTGGAAATCCCTTCCACAGGCGGTGGTCTCAGCGGGGAGCATCGATAGTTTCAAGAAACTATTAGATAAGCACCTGAATGACTGCAACATACAGGGATACACAATGTAATACTGACACATAATCACACACATAGGTTGGACTTGATGGACTTTTTTCAACCTCACCTACTATGTAACTATGTAACTATATGTCTTATTTTCGGGGAAACAGGGTATATATATATATATATATATATATATATATATATATTTTATATATATGTACAAATCAGTGCGGAAACCTGACAGCCAGAATCTGATGGAAGCAGATAAGCGGGTGCCAGACCAACAACCGCACACTGCAAAGGATACTTGAAAACACTTCCGTCTGCACCATCAGCAGACTGCAATAAAATCTTCTTTAATTAAATCATCCACAGGGTAGAAGCTCACAGACAAACTGTTGATGCGTTTCCAGCCAAAATGGCCTTAGTCATAACAATTATGTCTAAGGCCATTTTGGGCAGAATTGCATCAACAGTTTGTCTGTGATTTAATAAAAGATGATTTTATTGCAGTCTGCTGGTGGTGCCGATGGAAGTGTTTTTAGGATGGAAGAGCTTGTTATGACGTTTTTTCCGGGGCCATGCATCCGGCACTGGGTGTGTCCTGCCATCTGCAGGACGAATCTGGGAGGACAATGGTGTCAGCAACTGAAGAAGCAGCCATTTGTTTGGGGAACAGTTTTAATGTATTTGGCATACTGGGGTGCACGGAGAACTTTTTGAGAAATGCGCATAAAAATGAACTTACCATTTAAAGCAGACCTTGCGCTAAAGTTAGAGGACTGCATATGTGGCTGCCCGCCTCCTATCAAAAAAAAAACAAAACACTTTGGGGTGAAACCTCACCTTACTCCTTGGCTTTCATTTGGCTTGCCTAGGCAAAATCAAGTAGAATATTACCATCACACACATTCCTGGCTTGAATCAAGTAGGTGCTGTAGAGAGAGGAATGGATCAGATCGATTAGAGAGGTCCACTTTGAAGCCCAACTCTAGGATAAAAGTAGGGAAGGATGGGTTAGAGAGGGATGGACGGGTTAGAGAGGGATGGATCCGATGGGTTAGAGAGGTCTGGGTGAGTTAGGGAGAGCTAGCTTAGATGGTTTAGACAGATCCAGTTGAGTTAGAGAGGGATGGATCGGATGGGTTAGAGAGGGATGGATCGGATGGGTTAGAGAGGGATAGATTGGATGGTTTAGAGAGATCCAGTTAGGTTAGAGAGGGATGGATAAGATGGGTTAGAGAGATCTGCATAGGTTAGGGATGGATCAGATGGATTAGAGAGGGCCGCTTTGAAGCTCGACTCTAGGATAAAAGTAGGGAAGGATAGGTTAGAGAGGTCTGGATGGGTTAGAGAGGGATGGATTGGATGTGTTAGAGAGGTCCAAATAGGTTAGATAGGGAAGGATCATGTGGGTTAGAGAGGTTCAGATGGGTTAGAGTGGAATGGATTGAATGGGTTAGAGAGGTCCAGATAGGTTAGAGTGGGATGGATCAGATGGGTTAGAGTCGGATGGATTGGATAGGTTAGAGTGGGATGGATCGGATAGGTTAGAGAGGCCCACTTTGAAGCCCAAATCTAGGATAAAAGTAGGGAAGGGTGGGTTAGAGAGGAATGGATCAGATGGGTTAGAGAGAGATGGAGCAGATGGATTATATAGGTATACTTTAAAGCCCAACTCTAGAATAAAAGTAGGGAAGGATGGGTTAGAGAGGGATGGATTGGATGGGTTAGCAAGGAGCAGATATTAGAGAGGGAAGGATCAGGTGGGTTAGAGAGGTCTGCATTAAAGCCCAACTCTGGGATAAAATTAGGGATGGATGGGTTAGAGAGGTCTGGATGGGTTAGAGAGGGATGGATCGGATGGGTTAGAGAGGTCTTAATGGGTTAGAGTGGGATGTATCAGATGGGTTAAAAAGGGACAGATTGAAGAGGTTAGTGAGGTCCAGATGAGTTAGAGAGGGATGGATCAGATGGGTTAGAGAGAATTTGATGGGTTAGAGAGGTCCGGATGGGTTAGTGGGATGGATCGGATGGGTCAGAGATGTCCGAATAGGTTAGAGTGGGATGGATCAGATGGGTTAAAAATGGACAGATTGGAGAGGTTAGAGAGGTCCAGATGAGTTAGAGAGGGATGGATCAGATGGATTAGAAAGGTTCGCATGGGGTAGAGGGATGGATTAGATGGATTCAAGAGGTCCACTTTGAAGCCCGACTTTGGGATAAAAGTAGGAAAGGATAGGTTAGAGAGTTCTGGATGGGTTAGAGAAGAATGGATCGGATGGGTTAGAGAGGGATGACTCGGATAAGTTAGAGAGGTCCAGATGGGTTTGAGTCGGATGTATCAGATGGGTAAGAGAGGTCTGCTTTAAAGTCCAGCTGTAGGATAAACTTAGGGAAAATGGGTTAGAGAGGGATGGATTGGGTGGATTAGAGAGGTCCGCTTTGAAGCCAGACTCTAGGATAAAAGTAGGGAAGGATAGGTTAGAGAGGTCTGGATGGGTTAGAGAGGGATGGATCGGATATGTTAGAGAGGTCCAAATAGGTTAGATAGGGAAGGATCATGTGGGTTAGAGAGGTTCAGATGGGTTAGAGTGGAATGGATCGAATGGGTTAGAGAGGTCCAGATAGGTTAGAGTGGGATGGATCGGATGGGTTAGAGTGGGATGGATCGGATGGGTTAGAGAGGTCCACTTTTCAGCACAACTCTAGGATAAAAGTAGGGAAGGATGGGTTAGAGAGGAATGGATCAGATGGGTTAGAGAGAGATGGATCAGATGGATTAGAGAGATGGATCGGATGGGTTAGAGAGGGATGGGTCGGATGGGTTAGAGAGGGATGGATCAGATAGATTTTATAGGTCTACTTTAAATCCCAACTCTAGGATAAAAGTAGGGAAGGATGGGTTAGAGAGGGATGGATCGGATGGGTTAGAGAGGTCTGGATGACTTAAAGAGGGATAGATTGGATGGTTTGGAGAGATCCAGTTGGGTTGAAGAGGGATGGATCGAATGGGTTAGCAAGGACCAGATAGGTTAGAGAGGGAAGGATCAGATGGGTTAGAGGGGTCTGCATTAAAGCCTAACTCTGGGATAAAATTAGGGAAAGATAGGTTAGAGAGGTCTGGATGGGTTAGAGATTGATGGATCGGATGGGTTAGAGAGGTCTTAATGGGTTAGAGTGGGATGTATCAGATGGGTTAAAAAGGGTCAGATTGGAGAGGTTAGTGAGGTTCAGATGAGTTAGAGAGGGATGGATCAGATGGGTTAGAGAGAATTTGATGGGTTAGAGAGGTCCAGATGGGTTAGTGGGATGGATCGAATGGGTCAGAGATGTCCGAATAGGTTAGAGTGGGATGGATCAGATGGGTTAAAAATGGGCAGATTGGAGAGGTTAGAGAGGTCCAGATGAGTTAGAGAGGGATGGATCAGATGGATTAGAAAGGTTCGGATGGGTTAGAGGGATGGATTAGATGGATTCGAGAGGTCCACTTTGAAGCCCGACTTTGGGATAAAAGTAGGACAGGATGGGTTAGACTGAGTTCTGGATGGGTTAGAGAAGAATGGATCGGATGGGTTAGAGAGGGATGACTCGGATAAGTTAGAGAAGTCCAGATGGGTTCGAGTGGGATGTATCAGATGGGTAAGACAAGAGAGGTCTGCTTTAAAGTCCAGCTGTAGGATAAACTTAGGGAAAGATGGGTTAGAGAGGGATGGATCGGGAAAAAATAAATAATAATTTTGCCCAGAGTTGGGCTTTAACATTCAGTTTTTGCTGAAATATATCTTTTGTTGACCCTACATCTCTATCATAATCAGCGTGCAGGGTAATGAAAGAAAGACAAGGTTATTCACCAATGTCTCTTCTCACTGCCTCCCTTGTCCACAAGACAAAAAAAATGCCAGTCACCGAGTGCCACCCTGCAGCCAGCTGTTTGACGATGGATGATTGTCTTTTCTCAACAACAATGTCTTTGTATCAATCGGTAATGAATCAAACTTCCTTCATTAGACCCTGTTCTGACGAGCCTGAAGGAGGGGTACCGCAAGGAGTCAAAGGCCACATTTAAAGCCCCAGTGAGAGACAAGAAGAGTATGGTAGTAAACAGCATCGATTTACTAGAGAATGTGCCGCCTCGCACTGAGAATGAAGTGAGTATAGATATCAGATCGACCCATACCGTTCCCTGACACGGCTCAGTACGCTTCTGTACACCTAACATCACACAATTCACACACGGTTCTTATCGGCAAAAGTCCAAAGTAGCCAGACTGGACCGAAATTATTTAAAAGAGAGCCTCCTACAGGCAATTCATCTTTTAATAAATAAACCCTGTTACAAAGCATTATCCGTACAATGTTTAAAAAGGGATGCTGTCACTTTAAGAATGCTGAGAACTGTTGAAGCAGAGGCACCCATGCCTGCAGCAGAATTCTCTATCCTCTGCTTCACCCAAATGCTGGGCTGGCCCATTGTCACAAGGTACAGACCCTTGTGGGTAGTCTCGGAATCATTCCACTAAATGCCACGCATTCCTATTGCTCCAGTACTATGATGGGCTTCCTCACTGAACAATAGGAAGGTGAAGGAGACTAGGGGTTGCCCAAGCATTAGCACTGTTAGGAAGAGCTAAAGCTAGGGCTTCCTTGAGCGATGAGCAAAGTGAACTCCCACATACACTGACCATCAATGCAAGGGGGCAATTTTCCACTAACCACCAATATAATTGGCCACTACAATGACCACTAATGTTTGAGGACACCAAAAATTTTAATCAAGGAGAGATGAGCTCTACCCCATGGGTCATTGGGTCTACGGCTTAGTCCCAGTAAACCCAAAGCTCCATCCGAATATATTAAATGCTGGCAGTGCTGGGACAAGAAAACATTTAGTAAAACACAAGCCCAGCAGGAAAGCAAACCCAACTAGGCCGCTTACAACTGTGACAGCAGTGGAACAGCAGTTTGAAGAATGGAGGATGCTGACAGTGTCTGACATGAGGAGAGAAATGCGGCCTGGTCGGTCCACACCAAAAAGGGGAAGGTTTCCTAGAAGAGGTAGATTTAGTCTCTGCACTGTCCCTACTCTTCAGGAACCTTTCTCTAAGCACTGTCCCTGAACGAGGGGGGGGGGGGGCTTTTCTAATGCTAGCCCCTTGCATAAAGTGCACCAAGCCCAGGCACTGAGTCTTAAATAGACTATGTCTGACCCAAGATGGCTGCCAGAGTCACATGGGGCATCCTCATCCAATCGGATAGCGCCCCCCTTGTGACCAAGGAAATCATAGAGGAACCAAGATCCCCTTGACTTCCTCCCACAACTATAATGTCGCTGTAGACAAGCGCCACCTGCAGTGGAGAATACAGACTGCACCTGCCTACAAACTTTTTTTTTGGAACCCCAAAAATAATTTTTAGGTCTCGGGGAACCCTTACTAAACCCAATTCAACAGCAGTCGATTGGAATAATTCCTCTTATATCGGTGGTCAGTAGGAAGAACGTCCCCCTCACAGTGGTGGCCAGAATGCCACCTTTACAGACAACAAATAAGATCATTAGTGTCATGTTGCTGGCTCTGCTAAGTGGCATTGCGCACAGGACTATGCTGGCACCATCAAACAGGAACTCAACCAGCCGCAGCTCAGGGAACGCCTAGAAACCTCTGGAGGACTCCTAGAGTTCTATGGAACCCTGGTTGAGAATGACTGGACTAGACATACTGAGATTTTTTTAAGTAACCATAAAGTCCCGTAATTTACATATCTATATCTGTGGGGGCTACTGTGTACTTCTGCTTTTGGTACCAAGGCACATTCTGCTCTGTGGGCCAACGACACCCACGACTGAGCACAAACACACTACAAATTAATCTTGTTTGTACATAAAGAATCATGTGAACTCTCTACTACTCACAATGTCTACTCTGCATGTGTCTATTCTGCTGTATGCTTATACTGTACCCTTCACCTGCTCACTTACCTGTGCCCCTGTAGCTTCTGCGCATGTTCTACCGGCAGCAGGATGAGATCCGACGTCTGAAGGAGCATCTGGCCCAGAGGGACCTCCACGTCCGACAGCTGGAACTGGAGCTCAGAAACCTAAAGAATAATCCTAAAGAAAGCTAGCTGTCCTCGGCACCCCCCTCCCATGGTGGCCATAGGTTGTCACAGGAAGAGATGACTTCCCCATGTACCTGATCTTGTGGGGGTTATAGACTAACTGGCCCTAGTGCCCGTCATAGGCACCTGGCAATGTGTACTGATCTGCACTAATTACTCAAACCATCATGTATCCAAGAAGGGTCGCGCGTACAAGTAAAATGCAACTAACTCCTCAAGTACTTCAAAAAACCCAGGGCTTAGCCAAGGCCAACACTATTAGGCCCAGCTGGTTTCCAATGGGTCATGATAAATTCTTAGTTCTGAGCCTTACGTGATAAAATCTTGGGGGGGAAAGAGATGGGTTTGTAAAAAGACATCCTCCGGGATTTAGGCTGGTTATACACAGGAAGAGTTCATTTTATCTTACCATGTGTGACGTGAACAGAGGACATTCACTGCTGCAGGGCATCTGATGTCACCATATTTCTTTTTTTTTACAAATCCACTATTTATTTCCACTTACACAACACCAAGTATTAATGCTCCATAGGGATGCCAGGTGGCGTAAGGATCACATGAGGGTCTTTTTGTTAGAATAATTCGATAATCTGTGTGTGACCAGCTTCATATTCTGCTTCAACTGCCTTCAAAGGGACTTTAACCCCTTCCCGCTGACCACCTCCCAGCCCTTTAAGAGTTCTAAAAGCCATGAGGCAGAGTCGGGCATTTGGGTCATGTGACTGGCTGTCTGTCTTCAAGGGACTTTAACCCCTTGAAATGAGAAAAATTCTGGACAGCCGCGCTCCAAAAAGTAGCTTTTATTCATCAAGGAAAATCTAAAATACATGCCACAGCAGAACGGACAGAAGAGCTGACGCGTTTCACACTATCAAACGGTGCTTAATCATTGATTAAGCACCGTTTGATAGTGTGAAATGTGTCAGCTCTTCTGTCCGTTCTGCTGTGGCATGTATTTGATTTTTCTTGACGAATAAAGGCTACTTTTTGGAGTGCGGCTGTCCATAATTTTTCTCATTTCATTGCTATATGCATTGCCAGCACCTGTGGCTTCTAAACTAGAGGAGAGGTTCATTCCAATTTGATCTACCTGGAGTGGTGATATCCCTTTCCCTGTTGTTCCTGGACTTTAACCCCTTCCCACTGACTATCTCCCAGCCCTTTAAGGGTTCTAAAAGCCGAGGAGGTGGAGGTGGGCATTTGGGTCATGTGACTGGCTGTCACAGCCGTAGGTGTGCGCAGGAAGTGTGCCAGGTGTGCCTGGGCACACCCTAATTAATCTGTGTGGTGCCAACTCCCTCTACTGCCCAGGCTTCCTCCCATGTTGCCACTCCCCCCACTGTGTTGCTGGTTTCCCTCCTCTCCTCTCCCCTCAACTGCTGTGGGGGATGTTTCAGGATATGGAGAGTAGGGGAAGGAGAATATGGAATTTACCAGCCAGTTCTTTTTCTAAATGAACACAGTGAACACACCCACTCACTGTGTTCATTCATAACCAAAGCATAGTAAACTGTGTTTACTATGCTTCCGTTTGTGAATGAACGGGAAGCCGCTCAGCACAGAGCTTTTCCCATTCATTCACTGTTCAGTGCAGCTGAGGCTGAAAGGCATGTGTATAGCTCCCAACTGTCCCTGATTTCGAGGGACTGTCCATGATTTGGAGCAATGTCCCCCTGTCCCTCTTTCCCCCTCATTTGTCCCTCCTTTTGGTCTGATCCATATAGTTAAGAATATATAAAATGCACTATTTATCTTTCAAAAAGTGTTTCCCAGTGCTAAACCTTTCATCATTTGTAAATGTTAAAGGCCAATATAAAGGAATAGGAGTGGTAAAAAAAAGTCCTTGTGGATTTAATTAACCTTTTTTTTGGGTTAATTCTCCTTTAAGGGGGTGTGGCAGGGGGCGTGTCCTATGCCTACATACGTTTGCAAGTAGGTGTCCCTTATTCCCATCTCAAAATGTTGGGAGGTATGCATGTGTGTGTTGATCTTTGGGGTGCACACCCCTAATGCAATAGGCTGCGCACACCTATGGTCACAGCAGTCACATGATCGGAAAGCTCCCGATCGCTAGTATGCATCGGGAGCTCTCCGGTAACCATTGGTAACTATGCTGGGGGCCACACAGGGAGCATGGTAAGTGGTTTACATAGGGCCGCATGAATGAGGCCGTTCGGCGTGAAGGCCCACACACTGATTGGCCGGCGTGAAGAGGTTAAAACAAATCTATATCACGAATGAATAATAGAAGCGGACAATAGCAGAGTTGAGAGTTGTAGAGTTGACAGGTCACTTCTTTAAGCTGGCCATACACCGATAGAATTTAGTTTGATCATTCCTACAGAAATTCTGAAAAATTGTCAGAGCATTTCATCTTGCCGTCATTTTAGTGTCATTAAACCCACATCATAAAAAAAAAAAAAACGATCAATAAATGGTGTATTCCATGCTGTTCATACTCACTCAGTCACTATGGGATTCCTTTTCTGTATTCTGAAAAAAAAACCTGGCTGATCCTGCTGCTCTCTATCTCCCCCTTCTGTCCATGTCCCCAATCCAGCTAGGGAATTTGCAGCTGTGGTGGCAGCTCTGCACATGCTCAGTTTTCAGTGAGTTTTTCTATGCTGAGCATTTCCTTTTTGAAAAAAAAAATGTTTTATCTAGTTTCTGTCAGTAAATTTTGTAACCAAGTTATTTTCTCCTTCACTGATGTGCACTGATGAGGCGGCACTTGTGGGCACTGATAGGCTGAACTGGTGGGCATTGATTAGGTGGCACTGATGAGGAGGCACTAATATGCCGCACTTATAGGTGGCACTGATGGGCACTAAGAGGCGGCACTGATGAGGAGGCACTAATATGCCGCACTTATGGGCACTGATAGGCGGTACTGATGGGCACTGATATATAGAACAAGTTTGGGACTTTAAATGAGGCCCACATAGACATGTGCCTCCATCCCGTTATATGATGGGCTCTGATGGTTGGCACTGATGGGCATTGATCGACTGCAGTGATGGCCATTGATGAGCAGCACTGATAGGCGGCACTGATAGCCAGCACTGACTGGCATCGCTAATGGGCACTGATTGCTGCCACTGGTGGGCACTGATTGGTGACACTGTTGGTGCTATACTGTAATCAGAGCACTGACGATCAGTGCCCTGATCACATGTGTAGATGTCCCCCTGCGTGGAGATACCGCTGATTGGCTCTCCTCGCCACACACTCTGTCAGTGTAAGGACGCGGAGGCGGCTCTTTACAGAGATCGGGTCGCGCCGTGTCCTAGCAACACTGTGCGGCCGCGATCGCCGCGCTGTGCGCCTTCGCGGGTGTGCGAGAGCGCCCATTCTGGGACACTGTCATATGACGTCCTCCCAGAATGAGAGCCGCACTGCTCCGCCGTCATTTGACGGTGGGGGGGGGCGGCAACTAGTTAAACAGGTTTGCTTTGTACCTAGAATATACACGTTACAGTATCTACATTAAAAAAAAAAAAAAAAAACACATTCACAGATACAATTTATTTAATTCCATCCTTCTCCTTTGAATTTTCTTGTCACAACGGTCGAAAATGATCTTCAATTTGACCCCAGTAACCAGTACCTGGACAGGTTCATTCAGTGCCCAGAGCAAGGATGTGGTACTGCGCCCCCTATAGTGCTGCTAATACATGCAGTAGAATGTGCCCATTCTCAGCCCCCTTTGCACCGGCTGTCCATGGTTGCCCTGAAGTGTTCACTTCACCTTTGGCCAATTGCTTGCTTTCTAGCAAATAGAAGGTAGTTGCATAAGCCTGGTGTGCTTTCTGTGTCAGCTGTGGGCAGATGAAGAGGCGCCCTCCTTACCACTGCGCCCTGGGCAGCTTCCCTTCCTGCCCACCCCTTGTCCCAGCCCTGCCAGTAACCATCAAAAATGTGAACAAACACTCTGAGAATAAAAATATTAAAAAAACAAAACAAAAAAACTCTCCTGGTGTATGACCAGCCTAAAGCTACACTCATTCTATGAAATTGTTTTTTAAAAGGACCCCCCTAAGGGCTCTTGAAATAGATGTGTCTTTACAGGTACATTTTAATTTCCATGCAACATGACACCATAGACTATGTAAGCACTTGCATAAAACCAGCCTTTACTTTTATGGTATGCACCTTCTGGGCATGCACAGGAGCCCTGGTCCATGTAGACTGTGCATGGTGGAATGCACTGTGCTGTCCTGCACAGATGTAGCAGGGAATAGCAGCATGTTTACCATATACAGGTAAATGCAGACTGTGTGGTGCATGAATGACATTTGATAATGCAGAAGTTTAAAGAGAACCTAACCAGACCTTAAAGGTTTTTAAGGTGACGACAGTTCTGAAGTGGATGCACTGTGTGTGGTTGCAACCATCTATAATCGTCTTCACATTGATCCCTGTAGAGCCTCCCCGGGACCTTAGCCCCCAAGCTGTACATGGAGTCTCGACTTCTGCTCACGTTGAGATGAAAGGAAACTTTTGTTACGCTCACCCCTACCGCAGGTGGTCAGACACTATAGCTTCTGTGTTCTTCACCGATAGCAGCCCCCTTTCCCATAAGGCAAGCAGGCCTACTGGTACTCAGTTGCCCCCAGGACTTATACACAATGTTATAGTGCCTAGCACAGCAAACAGGTACCGTATATACTCGAGTATAAGCCGAGTTTTTCAGCACATTTTTTTGGGGCTGAAAATTCCCCACTCGGCTTATACTCGAGTCAAGCACTTTTGTGCAGCAGAGAATGACATTTTCCGAACCGACTTTGGGGCCCCGTATCTTGGGGCCACTTGGTGCTAGGAACCCTAAATTTGGTGCGCAAACCCAGTGGAACTAGCACTACAACATATACAGCTGGGGTTCCTAGAACTAAGTGGCCCCAAAGTCGGTTCAGAAAATGTCACTCTGCTGCAGAACAGTGCTTGACATTTTCCGAACCGACTTTGGGGCCCCTTGGTGCTAGGAATCCCAGCTTGGATATGTTGCAGTTCTAGTTCCACTAGGTTTGCACACCAAATTTGGGGTTCCTAGCACCAAGTGGCCCAGGGATACGGGGCCCCAAAGTCGGTCAACTGTGTCCATCTGCAGCAATGTCATTTCGGGACCCTGTGGGTCCAGAGACACCAAATTTTGGCTGCAGCTAGGGGGCATCTAGGAACCCTTTACTACCAAGTTTGAAGTTCAGGGGACCTATGGCTGCAAATGGGCACAGTGAGGCATGCAAATGGGCACAGTGAGGCATGCAAATGGGCACAGTGAGGCTGCAAATGGGCATTGTCGACCCTCTTTTCCACTTACAGTAGCTGTGCATTTCTCACCCTAGGCTTATACTCGAGTCAACAAGTTTTCCCAGTTTTTTGTGGTAAAATTAGGTGCCTCGGCTTATACTCGAGTATATACGGTACTTGCAGTTGGCAGACAAGCAGAGTGGTTCAATGACAGCCCAGGTACAAGACAGGCAAGGTTCAGAATAGTCAGGGTCAAATCCATAGTCAAAAAGTCAGGCAGAGTTCCATTCCAAGGTCATAAACAGGGGAATTTAAACAGCAGAGCAGGGAAGACAAACAGGGAGCTTGGAGCACGTGTTACAACAAATGCTGTCGCTAGCATGAGACTGCAGGCTTGGCTGGCTTAAATCAGGCTTGGTCTCCACTAGACATGTGCGGTTCATTTAGATCCGAATTAATATTCGGACAAATTTTTTCGTAGATTCGGATATATGCGAATACCCGATTTACAATATAAACGAATTTTACCTAAACAAAATTCATCCAAAGTTTGGAAATTCAGACTGAAATTCAAATTGAATTTTACATCGAACTCCAGTCGAATTCTAACTGTACACATATTGCTGAAATCAAAGACTGTGTGTTATTAGAGTACCATTTCAAAATAATGCTGTTTTTTGTTAAGCCAAAGGTGATTTAAAGAGTCATTGTAATCGTTTGATGAAGATTTTTCTTTTGTTTATTTCGTTTGCCACATTCCAATCAAAAAAGGAAAAAAAAAATCTAAAATTTTAGATTGGACCGTTTTAAAATGTATCGAAACGATAAAGATCTGTAAATTTAGAAAATTAGAAAACGACGTAAAACGAATCCCGAATACGAATTGAACGAATTAGCCGAATTTAACTAAACGAAATAACTAGATTAACGAATCGAAACAATTTTTTTTTCGTAATGCACATGTCTAGTCTCCACCCAGAGACTGGCCCCATCAATCACCCTGCAGGTGAACTGACAGACAAGTAGAATGCATCACCGCCTAAACCAAAATGCTGGTATGAGACGTGGAACCGGAGCATTTACATGCTCCTGACAACTTTGCTCTGTCCACGTCGGGCAAAGTGGCAGGTTCAGTTATTTTTCTCCATACCCAGCAGCATATAGTCACCTTCCCATGTCTTCACCATCATTTCATTCGGCCAATAGGAACAATTTGGAGCGTACACAGAGTTTCCTCTCTTTGCTCCAGAAGCTGAAAGGAGGTGAGGGAAGGGAAGATGAATATTGACTGCTAGGAAGGAGAGAAGGTAAAGCCCAACTAAAGGAAAATTAAAAAATCCACCTTTGCAGTGGAGCCCCCTACACTTCCAAGGTCAATTGTTTATTTGGTCTCATGACAGAGGATTAAAGAGTAATACTTACCTTACTCCTTGCTCCAAGTGTCCCCCCCCCGCAGCTCGCTCCGGTCACACTGCAGCCTCTTAATCGTACCAGACAGGATTAATGTCCCTGTATTGTATGCGATGATGCTGAAGCTCCGCCCACAGACTGGCACTTTGGGCAGAGGAGGAGAGCACTGGACCTGACCGGAGGGAGGAATCAGATAAGTGATAGAGCCTCTTGGGAAATCCCTTAGACCAGGGGTCTCCAAACTTTCTAAACAAGGGGCCAGTTTACTGTCCTTCAGGCTTTAGGGGGGGCCGGACTGTGGCCAGTGGGAGTAAACAACGCGACATCTTTCACAGGCGGAATAATGCCCCATCATTGGTGTCAGTGGGAGGAAGAGTGCCCCATCATTGGTGTCAGTGGGAGGAATAGTGTCCCATTGTTGGTATAAGTAGGAGATATAGTGCTTCATTGTTGGTGTCAGTGGAGCGAGTAGGGCCCCATCATTGGTGTTAGTGGGAGGAAGAGTGCCCCATCATTGGTGTCAGTGGGAGGAATAGTGTCCCATTGTTGGTATAAGTAGGAGATATAGTGCTTCATTGTTGGTGTCAGTGGAGCGAGTAGGGCCCCATCATTGGTGTTAGTGGGAGGAATAGTGCCCCGTCATTGGTGTCAGTGGGAGGAATAGTGTCCCATTGTTGGTATAAATAGGAGATAAAATGCTTCATTCTTGGTGTCAGTGGAGGGAGTAGGGCACCATCATTGAGGTTAGTGGGAAGAATAGTGCCCCATCATTGGTATTAGTGGGAGGAATAGTGTCCCATCATTGGTATCAGTGGGAGGAATAGTGTCCCATCATTGGTATCAGTGGGAGGAATAGTGTGCCATCATTGGTATCAGTGGGAGGAATAATACCCCATCATTGGTATCAGTTGGAGGAATAATGCCCTATCATTGGTATAAGTTGGAGAAATAATGCCCCATTATTGGTATCAGTGGGAGGAGTAGGGCCCCATTGTTGGTGTCAGTGGGAGGAATAATGTCCCATCATTGGTATCAGTGGGAGCAATAGGGCCCCAATGTTGGTTTTAGTGGAAGGAATTATACCTCCTTTGTTGATGTCAATAGGAGGAATAGTGCCCCAAGGGCTAGAAAAGGGCAAGCAAAGGGCCACAGTTTGAAGATCATTTCTCTAGATATAACCAGCAAAAGCACCCCACTTCAAGGATAGATTCTTTCATTTTCCTGGAGTTAGGCTTTAAGTGAATCTGTTGCTTTGCCTTGCACAGGCTTGATTTAAGCCCCGGCCCTCCTGGTGCTAACATTCACCTCTTGTCTATGATTACCCATGACTCTATGACTAAACCTCATTTAGGGTGAAGTCAGTGGGGTTGTGGCTATGGAGGACTGTTTGACCAAGAATAAAGGAGTGATCAGAGGACAGCCGTTTGTACAAAGACATTGTGATCCAACCCTCGCCATTCGACCTTCCAATGCCACAGTCTGTGCAGCGCGTTGAAGTTCTTGAATGATGTAGGTGAGGCCAAATTGTAACTTGTTCTCCATGTTTAGCCTGGGTCTTGAATCCAACAGGTCCTCCATACACTTGGTCATGAACCGGCTGTGGAACTCGAGGTGACGAGGGTGGGCTCTTGCACAATTTCCATCCAAGCACTCCTGGAAGTGGAGACAGGGACTGCTAGGGCAGCAGAAGGGCACAGGTGATAAGAAGTTTGCCCAAGTAAACTTTAGCTTGAAAGTGCTGATGTCAGATGAGCAGAAGCGTGGATTCAGGTCACAAGCCGAGTTTGGTAACAGCCAGGCGAGTAGGTACCAAATCATGAGTCCAGGTCAGAGATAGGAAAGGGTTGAGGCAAGGGTTGAGAACCTGCTGGCAACAAAGTACTAAATCAGATGGCAGAAACTATGTCAAAATCCAGGCCAAGGTCGGTATGGATGAGCAGTAGAACAGGCAAGGGTAATCCAGAGAAGAGTTAGATGTAGTTGAGTCAGGAATGGAGTCAAAATCCAGGCCACGGTCGGTATGGATGAGCAGTAGAACAGGCAAGGGTAATCCAGAGAAGAGTCACATGTAGTTGAGTCAGTTATGGAGTCAAAATCCAGGCCAAGGTCGGTATGGATGAGCAGTAGAACAGGCAAGGGTAATTCAGAGAAAAGTCAGATGTAGTTGAGTCAGGAATGGAGTCAAAATCTAGCCCAAGGTAAGTATGGATGAGCAGTAGAACAGATAAGGGTAATCCAGAGAAGAGTCAGATGTAGCTGAGTCAGGAATCGAGTCAAGCAGGCCTCAGAAATGCAGAAAACAAGGGAAAAGGCTGAAAGACCATCCAGCGATTATATCATTCAGACCTCGGGTTTAAATAAGGCCATCAGGCGCCAGGATCCGCGGAGGACGAGCCTGTGCATTCGTGTGCAGGAACCACAAGGTATCCAACGTTCAGCATTGTTGTTAACCTAAAAAACATTTTAGTTTAGGTTTGGTTCACCTAAAGACATGTCTATAAGAACCCTCATTCTCCATGCCCCAGTCCAGGTGCTAAGCAAGCAGTACTGTCTCTGCCCAAGTCAGAGGAGATGGCTTCCAGGTTATAGGCCATAGATGTAAAAAAAAAAAAAAAAAGACTATAAAGCCATAACATAGAGAATATATAAAGAATGCTCGTAAGAAATGAGGCACTAAGGATCTCCTCCCTTCATCTTTCTTCCACCCACACGCTTTCTCACTGCATTCCTTCCTTCTCTGAAAACATTTCTTCCTTATTCAATAGCTTTTCACGCGCATTCCCTAAGCCGTCAGCCATTTCCCCACATCCAACTGAGCACTTTATATCAGCCAGACCTGAATCAGTCTTGTATTTATTGCTAATAATCAGTTCCTATGCAAAGCAAAATATTAAAGTCATTAACATCCGAAAATGCCCATGAAGTCTTATTACAAGACGTGTTCTGTGACTTATGTATAGAACATATAGCTGTGCTCAAAAGTTTGCATCTCCTGGCAGAAATTATGAAATGTTGGTATGGATATTGAAAATATGACTGATCATGCAAGGATAGTGATTATATGAAGCCATTTATTATCACAGAATTGTTTGGCTCCTTTTTTAAATCATAATGATAACAGAAATCACACAAATGGCATTTCCATCCCCTGGAATGTTTGGCCTTGGTACAGACACACAGGGTGACACACACGGGTTACAATGGCAATTAAAAGGTTAACTTCTCACATCTGTGGCTTTTTAAATTGCATATAAATTGTCAACAAGTCTGTTAGCTCTCACGCGAAAGCCCTGAGCAGACTAGCTACTGAGCCATGGGGAGCAGAAAAGAACCGTCAAAGACCTGTGTAACAAGGTAATGGCAAGGATATAATAAGATATCCAAAGCTTTGAATATGCCAGTTGGTACTGTTCAGTCGCTTATTATGAAGTGGAACATTCAGGAAACTCTTGATACCAAGACAAGGTCAGGTAGACCAAAAAAGATTGCCGCCACATTTGCCAGAGGAATTGTATGGAGTACAATGAAAACCCCACAGGTAACCTCAGGAGAAATACGGGGTGGTCTAGAAAAAGACAATGTGGTTGTTTTAAGGAGCACAATACAACGATACTTGAGCAGAAATGATCTGCATGGTCAAGTTGCCAGAAAGAAGCCTTTACTGCGCCAATGCCGTAAAAGCACCTGGTCACAATATTCCCGACAACACCTTGACACGCCTCACTGGAATTTTTTGTGGCATTGGCACAGTAAAGGCTTCTCTCTGGCAACTTGACCATGCCGCTCATTTTTGTTCAAGTATTGTTGTATCGTGTTGGTCTTTGGGCCTATTCTCCCCTTCAAGCACCCGCAGCCAGGCAAACATCTACACACTTCCCGATGGCTCAAAACAAAAAATACAGTTTAGGGTTTTTTTTTTATTTGGGTTTTTTTTTTTTAGAATGATGAACTTGGAATTAAGATGGGAGCATGAGATAACCCGAACTGAAATGGTAGAAGTATGTACAAATAGACTGAGGACCTTCTAAAGCCTCGTACACACGATCAGACTTTCCGACCGGAATTGTGTGATGACAGGCTGTTGGCGGAAAATCCGACCGTGTGTATACTCCATCGGACAATTGTTGTCGGACTTTCCACCAACAAATGTTGGCTAGCAGGTTTTCAAATTTTCCACCAACAAACGAGTGTTGTCGGATTTTCCGAGCGTGTGTACACAAGTCCGTCGGACAAAAGTCCAAAGTACAAACACGCATGCTCAGAAGCAGAGACAAGCCGGTCTTGTAAACTAGCGTTCGTAATGGAGAATTAACATTCGTGGCGCGGCAAATTATGAAATCTTGAAATGCAGCGCACAATTCTCTTCTTCTTTAATAAGATAATAATGCTGGTGATACTGATGGAGTTATTGCAAACAAATTTTCAAAGGCGATTTTTTTTCTACTGATATCAAGAATAATATTATGCTTTTTTTTTTAATTATTATTTGGGCAAGTTACCACAACATCATCATCCCGTAGTTTTTAAGATCAAATAAACAACTATGTTGGTGTCCCTTGTCAATTTTACATTGTATTTTTTTTAAATGTAACTGCCGACTCCCAAACTGTCATTTGAAGTAAAAAACAGAGCCAAGTATTATTCTACACAATTATTTTATTGTGCATTAAAAAACTAAATAAAATAAAATTAGACATGCTATCTGCCAATAGAACTTAACCAAAAATATAGAAAATAACCAAAAAAATAATGTCAAAGCAATAACACCAAGGCCAATAATAAATAACACGTTATCTCCTCCGATTCCGCAACATGTCTGATTGACGAACGGCCGTTCAGAAACGAACTGAGATGCACGAAATTAAAAGCGCAAAAAGAAAAGCGCGAATCAACACTCACCAAACTTCTACTAACACAAAATTAGCAGAAGGAGCCCAAAGGGTGGCGCTGAAGAGCTGAAAAACCACGTAGTACTTCTAGTACGTCACTACATTCGTAATTGTTGGCCAACATTTGTGTGACCGTGTGTGTGCAAGACAAGTTTGGGCCAACGCCCTTTGGACAAAGTTCCACGGTTTTGTTGGCCAACAATCTGATCGTGTGTATGAGGCATAAGTCTCTCGCTGCTCTGTCTCTTGATGAAAGCTGTATTGCAAAACTATGGCAGTAGTAGTTCAGAAAAAGGAATAACAGTTCCAAAAAAAGTTGCAGTAGAGACACAGCACCTGGCTGCTCTAGTCCCAAGGTTTGGAGAAATGGTGTGCCCCGGTCTACACCCTGTCCTGACACGTGATACGTTGCACTTCAGTGTTCTTGCCCTCCCTTAGGGGCGATGGCTGGTTTTGTCCTCACTCAGTCCCACTTGAACTTCCAGATTCCAGAACTGCTACTGTCTTGTCCTCTGCTGACAGACTGGCTCTCTGGCTTGGCTGTTGGGTCATCAGCTGGGCTCAGCTGAGACGTAAAGCTGGGTTGACTGCTGAAGCTCTCCTCTTCCTCTCTGTTCTCCTCTCTGCCCCAGGGGCAGAGCCCCAGCACAAGGGTCCCTCCCAGATGACTGGGCCTTGAACTCTGCTCCCCAAGCTGTCAGACAGTTTTTTTGGGTTGCTGACCCACCTGCTCAGGGATTGGTGGAACTCCCATAGATATTCAGGTTGCTAGCCTTGCTCTCCCACCCACTAGGTTCTGGAAGCTTGCAGTTGCAGCATTTAATTATAAAATCCCCCTTAGAATGTATGTGGTTGTAAACCCTTCCATATACCCAGTGAAGTGACTGGCCTCAGGTGATACACAGAGAGTAAACAGATCCTCCTACATAAGTTGTACCTGTTTATCCGCAAGTCTTCTCTGCTCCACAGCCATTCAAAGTCAAGAATAAAGCTTGTCTGATCGGTCAGAAAACAGGGGGAGGAGAGCTGAAGTTACACACTGCAGAGCTCAGTGAGAGCTGATTGGAGGGAAGGGACAAACCCTTCCTTCACACAGCTCACAGGGACAGAGCTGAGGCTGTCAATCACAGGCTGTGTGCTGGAGGTCCCTACACTGTCACCATTTTTTCTCTTGGTGACGGGAAAATGTGTCAAAAGTAATTCATGCAAATAGCAAAGGAAAGAAGCAGCAGACAGAAATTACACTTAGTGCATGGGATTGAGACAAATACACACTATAGAGGGATATGCTTTGTTCATATTTCATGTCTGAGGTTAATAACAACTTTGAGGAAAAAAAGCAGACATTCAGGAGGCATAAGGATCCCCTCCTGAACACCTCCCAGCCACTGCTATACTGCCCTCTGAAAAGTAACCCCCCCCCATTCACATTCAGAGGGTGGAAGGCACTGTTGCCAATGTGAATAAAAACTGCTACCTGAATGGAATTCCAGATGCATTAAACAGATTTCTTTTGCGCCCCGGATATGCTCATTTCAATATTCCACAAAGATCACTCCAGTGCCACGTCTGTATAAATAATAACAAAATAGATGCAAAAAATGAGAAAAGGTCGGACTTTATAGGCAACATTGGACAATATTTGTAAAAATCTATATATTTTATAGGTAAACAAATAGTAAAGAATGCATGTGAAATCATGCGTCAATAAAATCATACCTATACATGTACAAGTGCAAAGGTTCAATATCGCAGCGAATGATATTATAGGCTAGTATATAAACAAGTCATTGTGCGTCAACACATTTTCACTTGTCGGCTTCCTCAGGACACACGAGAGAGCCGAAAAAAACTCACTACATGAATAGAAAAACAAATTACATTTTGTATACATCAACAGATACAGTATTTCACAAAAGTGAGTACATCCCTCACATTTTTGTAAATATTTTCTTCTATCTTTTCATGTGATAACACTGAAGAAATGACACTTTGCTACAATGTAAAGTAGTGAGTGTACAGATTGTATAACAGTGTCAATTTGCTGTCCCCTCAAAATAACTCAACACACAGCCATTAATGTCTAAACCGCTGGCAACAAAAGTCAGTACACCCCTAAGTGAAAATGTGCAAATTGGGCCCAAAATGTCAATATTTTGTGTGGCCACCATTATTTTCCAGCACTGCCTTAACCCTCTTGGGCATGGAGTTCACCAGAGCTTCACAGGTTGGCACTGGAGTCCTCTTCCCCTCCTCCATGACGACATCACGGAGCTGGTGGATGTTAGAGACCTTGTGCTCCTTCACCTTCTGTTTGAGGATGTCCCACAGATGATCAATAGGGTTTAGGTCTGGAGACATGCTTGGCCAGTCCATCACCTTTACCCTCAGCTTCTTTAGCAAGGCAGTGGTCATCTTAGAGGCGTGTTTGGGGTCGTTATCATGTTGGAATACTGCCCTGCGGCCCAGTCTCTGAAGGGAGGGGATCATGCTCTGCTTCAGTATGTCACAGTACATGTTGGCATTCATGGTTCCCTCAATGATCTGTAGCTCCCCAATGCCGGCAGCACTCATGCAGCCCCAGACAATGACACTCCCACCACCATGCTTGACTGTAGACAAGACACACTTGTCTTTGTCCTCCTCACCTGGTTGCCACAACACACGCTTGTCACCATCTGAACCAAATACGTTTATCTTGGTCTCATCAGACCACAGGACATGGTTCCAGTAATCCATGTCCTTAGTCTTGTCTTCAACAAACTGTTTGCAGGCTTTCTTGTGCATCATCTTTAGAAGAGTCTTCCTTCTGGGAAGACAGCCATGCAGACCAATTTGGTGCAGTGTGCGGCGTATGGTCTGAGCACTGACAGGCTCACCCCCCCACCCCAACCCCTTCAACCTCTGTAGCAATGCTGGCAGCACTCATACGTCTATTTCCCAAAGACAACCTCTGGCTATGACGCTGAGCACGTGACCTCAACTTCTTTGGTGGACCATGGTGAGGCCTGTTCTGAGTGGAACCTGTCCTGTTGAACCACTGTATGGTCTTGGCCACCATGCTGCAGCTCAGTTTCGGGGTCTTGGCAATCTTCTTATAGCCTAGGCCAGTGATGGTGAACCTTGGCACTCCAGATGTTTTGGAACTACATTTCCCATGATGCTCAACTACACTGCAGAGTGCATGAGCATCATGGGAAATGTAGTTACAAAACATCTGGAGTGCCAAGGTTCACCATCACTGGCCTAGGCCATCTTTATGTAGAGTAACAATTCTTTTTTTCAGATCTTTAGAGATTTCTTTGCCATGAGGTACCATGTTGAACTTCCAGTGACCAGTATGAGAGAGTGAGAGCGATAACATCAAATTTAACACACCTAATTCCCATTCACACCTGAGACCTTGTAACACTAACGAGTCACATGACACCGGGGAGGAAAAATGGCTAATTGGGCCCAATTTGGACATTTTCACTTAGGGGTGTACTCACTTTTGTTGCCAGCGGTTTAGACATTAATGGCTGTGTGTTGAGTTATTTTGAGTAGACAGCAAATTTACACTGTTATACAAGCTGTACACTCACTACTTTACATTGTAGCAAAGTGTCATTTCTTCAGTGTTGTCACATGAAAAGATAGAATAAAATATTTACAAAAATTTGACTGAGGGATGTACTCACTTTTGTGAGATACTGTATATGTCAAACAATATATAATTACATAAACATCCACAGACAATGTACATTCTCACCTTGCCTAGACAGGTGAGCGTGCATAAGGGGGTGCTCCCTGGGCGGGGCACCAGGGCAAAAATGAGACCAATGACCCAATCAGCCCACAGCAATCAAAATATGCTAGAACAAAAAATAACCAAAAAATAAGGAATGATAAGTATGGCCCAGAAAAATACACAAAGTATCGGGCATAGGTGCATATGTAAAAGATATTGGAGCACTTACTAAGATGAAGATTTTTTTTTTCTATTCATGTAGTGAGTTTTGTTGGTTCTCTCGTGTGTCCTGAGGAAGCGGACAAGCGAAGCGCGTTGACGCGTTTATAGCCTACTATATCATTAGCTGCAATGTATAACTTTTGCACTTGTACATCTATATGTATGATTTTATTGATGCATGATTTCACATACATTTTTTAAAATTTGTTTTTAATTATTTTTATTAAGATATTTTTCACATAAGAACATTCCGTATCATTTCAACTCAACCATATATATATAAATATATATATAAATATATATATATATATATATATATATACACACATATGTTAGGGAAATAATTCACCGTCTCAGACCGTCCTCGGGCATCAAGGTAATATTTATTGCATATGCAAGAGAAATGAATAGCATTACATGTTCATGCTGTCATCGTCATTTCTAAGGAAAATACTGTGGTACATGTCTTTTTTATAAGCCCTGGACACCCCCCTTTCCTGTCTTAAAACATGCCCAGTCTCATGTATTTTCAACTTTATTCTGGACACAACAGGAAAGGTGGAAGTGTCTGTTACAGACTTTATCTTCATCTAACAATGGTTACAGGATACTGACTTGAAAACTCCCCAAGTCAACACAAAAATACAGGATATATGCAAAACTACAGATCTAAGCATTTTATATTACTGAGTCTATATATTGCTGACTCCATATTATCTATAGTTTATTTCTAGGCCATGATAAACAAAATGGCGTCTTTCATAACTAACATTTAAAGTATAATTTCTCTAACATCTCCCCCCTTTTATACTAATAATGTCAATAATTCAAATATCCAGGTTTTTCATTTTACCAGGTATTATCATTTAGACAGATAAGTCCTTAGCGAGAGTTGTAAATTCATCTTCAGGTTGTGAGTATAGTTCCGTGTCGCTCTGGAGGAGCATAGTTTTTGTTAAAGATGTGTCAATCAGTCTTTGAAGAATTCCTCTAATACAGGGAATGCAGCAACATCCACACAATGTAAGAACTGCGGTTGCCATGACAACAGAGATAAGCAAACTTTTTGCAAGATCACCCCATTTACCAAACCATTTTTCGAAAAGTCCTGTCAGGGGGTTCTCTACACCAGAGTTCTCAGCCAATTCTTCAGATAGCATTTGTAGGCCTTGTAAGGCTTTGGTGATACTTCCATCAGGTGCCGTATTATTTGGAATAAAAGTGCAGCAGAAGGTGCCAAACATTTTGCATACCCCGCCCCTTTCTGCCAGCAACATATCCAACGCTATACGGTTCTGCCACGCTGTCAAAGAGGTGGCGTCCAATTGTGCTGCTATACCTTTGATAGCATCTCTGGTGTAATTCACAAACCTCTGCTGGTTGTAGTAGATGTAGTTTATCCAGTCGACGTTCTTGTTGGGCTGGACCCATATGAAGAGTGAGGTGAGTCCGCCCGCGATCCGGAAGGCCTAGGTGTGATCGCAGCCTAAGCGTCTTCTATCAGTTGCTGGGTTCACCTTCTACAGATTCTGGGGGAACATTTTCTTCCTCAAACATTCCACACATTCGCTTCATTCTTCATTCCACCCTTGTATAGCGCTTTTCTCTCTGAGGACTCCAAGTATTGGAGAAGGCGTTGGCCGGGAATCGAACCCGGGTCAGCTGCTTGAAAGCCAGCTATGCTCACCACTGCACCACCAACGCAAGGTAGCATGTCTTTGTAGTGTGGGAGGAAACCGGAGTACCCGGAGGAAACCCACGCAAGCACAGGGAGAACATGCAAACTCCATGCAGATAGTGTCCTGGTCAGGATTTGAACCATGGACCCCAGTGCTGCAAGGCTAACCCCTAAGCCTCTGTGCTGCCTGTATGCGGCCTCTGTTCTCTAAGGCCCGCCCCCGCTGAACGGAGTTCATCAATTATGTCCACTCAAAGCGCCTCCAGAAGAAATCCAAACTTATCCTAAACTGCAATCTATGTATATAACACTCCAAAACACACCCAAAGAATACCGGCCTCCAACCTCCCCTTAGCCTGTCCAACACATGCCTGAGGGGGAGTATGGAAGAGGGAGAGAGGGAGGAAAGGAGGGGGGAGGGGAGGTTAGGTGTAAGGAAGGGGTGTGGGGGTTCCCCCCAACCCTCACCCCCTTCTTTCTCCAACCTCCCCCCCCTTTTCCTCCCTCTTTCCGTCTTCCATACTCCCCCTTGTTCTTCAGGTGATTATGTTTTGGCGACGTATTGTTGAACCTTAAAGCTTCTGCAGAAGCTGCAGAAAGGTAAATAGAGGGCTGATGGGAAGACCCTCCGGTTACTGGAGTGGCAGCTCGCACCAGTGTAGGGACCTGTGTTGGTACAGCCGTACCTGGTCCCAGGGAGGCTTCCTCAGACTTTTTGTTGAGTCTTCTTCTAGGAACAGCCAATTGTCTTGTTTGTCCAGCTGCATTGATAGTTGGCGATTCAGAAGTTCCAAAAACGAAAATGGAGGGCTGATGGGAAAATCCTCTGGTTACTGAAGTGGCAGCCACCAGTGTAGCGACCTGTGTTGGTACAGCCATACCTGGTCCCTCGGGAGGGTACCTTAGAATTTTTGTTGAGTCTTCTTCTAGGAACAGTCAATCATCTTGTTTGTCCATTTACATTCATAGTTGGTGATTCAGAAGCTCCAAAAAGGGAAATAGAGGGCTGATGGGAAGGCCCTCTGGATACTGGAGTGGCAGCCGCCACCAGTGTAGGGACCTGTGTTGGTAAAGCCGTACCTGGTCCCTGGGAGGGCTCCTCAGACTTTTAGTTGAGTCTGTGATTCAGAAGCTGCTGATGAACGTCACATTCTGCCAGAGTCTCAGTGGTAACGCCATAATCTGCCGGTGTCTTAGTGGGAAAGTTACATTCTGCCCAAGTCTCAACAGAATCGGTGCATGCTGGAGGAGTCTCGATGTGAATGACACGTGGTTGATTTAACATTTTTTCCACCCTTTTGGTTATTTTCTTTCCCAACAGAGCTGCACCCTGCTCATTTAAGTGCAGTCCATCCTTGCTGTAGAGCAAGTGACCAATTGAAAAGTCAGTCCAGGTCTCCATGAAGCCAAACCCCTCCTTCCTGCACCAGTTCTTCAGCCACTTGCTAAGCTCCCTAAGCTCCTGTTGCCTCCTTGGTGTGGCTCGAGGTACAGGCAGTATTTCTGAAAATGCTGCCTTGGAGGTCCTTTTCTTCAATATAGCCCCTAAGTCCCTGAAATCATTTTGTAGGGTGCTCCATTTTCTTCTAATGTTGTCATTGGTTCCAATATGTACCATGACAACTGGATCCTCCCCAGCCCCATCCAACAATCCGTCCATCCGATCTGCAATGTCCCGAACTCGTGCGACTGGGAAACAATATACACTTCGTTGATCGCGGTCATTCTGACAGATTGCCCTCTCTGTCCCTCTAATAACAGAGTCCCCTACCACCAGGATCTGCCTATCCTTTTCTTTAGGCTTGCCCTCATCTTCATGGGAGGAGATATTCAAATGGCTGCCCTGGTATTTTGGTGGGTTCTCAACATGAACCTCACATTGTGCTTTAGTCTCAACATGAATGTGACATTCAGGTGGTGTCTCAATGTGAATGTCACATGCTGGTGGAGTACCCATGTGAATGTCACATGCTGGTGGAGTAATTGTGTGAATGTCACATGCTGGTGGAGTCTCCGTGTGAACTACACATGCTGGTGGAGGCTCTGTGTGAACGTCACAAGCTGGTGGTGTCTCAGTGTGAACGTCACAAGCTGGTGGCGTCTTCGTGTGAACGTCACATGCTAGTGGAATCTCCATGTGAACATCACATGCTGGTGAAGTCTCCGTGTTAACGTCGCATGCTGATGGTGTCTTCGTGTGAACGTCACATGCTGGTGGCATCTCCGTGTGACCGTCACATGCTGGTGGTGGATTTAACATTTTTTCCACCCTTTTGGTTATTTTCTTTCCCAACAGAGCTGCACCCTGCTCATTTAAGTGCAGTCCATCCCTGCTGTAGAGCAAGTGACCAATTGAAAAGTCAGTCCAGGTCTCCATGAAGCCAAACCCCTCCTTCCTGCACCAATTCTTCAGCCACTTGCTAAGCTCCCTAAGCTCCTGTTGCCTCCTTGGTGTGGCTCGAGGTACAGGCAGTATTTCTGAAAATGCTGCCTTGGAGGTCCTTTTCTTCAATATAGCCCCTAAGTCCCTGAAATCATTTTGTAGGGTGCTCCATTTTCTTCTAATGTTGTCATTGGTTCCAATATGTACCATGACAACTGGATCCTCCCCAGCTCCATCCAACAATCCGTCCATCCGATCTGCAATGTCCCGAACTCGTGCGACTGGGAAACAATATACTGTTCGTTGATCGCGGTCATTCTGACAGATTGCCCTCTCTGTCCCTCTAATAACAGAGTCCCCTACCACCAGGATCTGCCTATTCTTTTCTTTAAGCTTGCCCTCATCTTCATGGGAGGAGATATTCAAATGGCTGCCCTGGTATTTTGGTGGGTTCTCAACATGAACCTCACATTGTGCTGTAGTCTCAACATGAATGTGACATTCAGGTGGTGTCTCAATGTGAATGTCACATGCTGGTGGAGTATCCTTGTGAACGTCACATGCTGGTGGAGTATCCTTGTGAACATCACATGCTGGTGGAGTCTCCGTGTGAACGTCACAAGCTGGTGGAGTCTCCGTGTGAACGTCACATGCTGGTGGAGTCTCCGTGTGAACGTCACATGCTGGTGGAGTCTCCGTGTGAATGTCACATGCTGGTGGAGTCTCCTTGTGAACATCACATGCTGGTGGAGTCTCCGCGTGAACGTCACATGCTGGTGGAGTCTCCGTGTGAACGTCACATGCTGGTGGAGGCTCCGTGTGAACGTCACATGCTGGTGGAGGCTCCGTGTGAACGTCACATGCTGGTGGAGGCTCCGTGTGAACGTCACATGCTGGTGGAGTCTCCATGTGAACGTCACATGCTGGTGGAGGCTCCGTGTGAACGTCACATGCTGGTGGAGGCTCCGTGTGAACGTCACATGCTGGTGGAGGCTCCGTGTGAACGTCACATGCTGGTGGAGTCTCTGTGTGAACGTCACATGCTGGTGGAGTCTCCGTGTGAACGTCACATGCTGGTGGAATCTCCGTGTGAACGTCACATGCTGGTGGAGTCTCCGTGTGAACGTCACATGCTGGTGGAGTCTCCGTGTTAGCGTCACATGCTGGTGGAGGCTCCGTGTGAACATCACATGCTGGTGGAGGCTCCGTGTGAACATCACATGCTGGTGGAGGCTCCGTGTGAACGTCACATGCTGGTGGGGACTCCTTGTGAACGTCACATGCTGGTGGAGTCTCAATGTAGCTTTCATATTCTGTCTCGCTCACTGGGATAGTCCTGCCTTGTGAGCTGTGTCTGCAGTAAATACCGCGTACATCTGCAATAAAAAAGAATCAGATTTAGCACCTTCACCTACATTTTATATATATATATATATATAACATAAAATTAAGGAGAGAAAAGTTCAAAATTCCAGTGCAAGGGACAATAAATAATCCCAACATGACAGGGACACAGGGATGACTAATGGCCTTCATATAAAAATTTTGGTTGCCTGGCAGTTATGCCGACCCACTAAAATGAAAAAGGGGTCTGATTCTTCATTCGTGTTGATGAATGCGGACATATTTAATAAATAGCATCCCCCAGGACACCTACAGTGTCCCATCTGATAACAAATAGAGATCATACACCCATCAGCATGACCAACATACACATAAGAAGGGCCTGAAGATCAAACCTACCATGCGTATCCTCAAAACTCACCGTATCTGTCAGAACAAAGACATAGCAGCCACCTCCTGCTCCATGGCCGGCTCTGTGGCTGGGGCCACCAGTCCCGTCTGGCCTGGTGGCCGCTATGTCTTTGTTCTGACAGATACGGTGAGTTTTGAGGATACACTTGGTAGGTTTGATCTTCAAGCCCTTCTTATGTGTATGTTGGTCTTGGTGATGGGTGCATGATCTCTATTTGTTATCAGATGGGACACTGTAGGTGGCCTGGGTACCTCTTCTTACATCAGTTTTGGACCCTTTAGTAGTGTGCATTAGCTTGATTACATTCTATATACATGGTGAGTTTTATGTTCATGTTGTGTGCTTCTCTGTATAGTGCTGACCCTCATGGATATTCATTAGGGGTGCAACAGATCAAAAAACTGACGGTTCGGATCGTTCCTCGGATCAGGAGTCACGGTTCGGATCAACAAAAAAAAATCTCCCCCACTGTAATATCCACAATCTCCCCCACTGTAATATATTAGCAGGGTATGGCAGAGTATTGCAGGGTATTGGCAGGGTATTGGCGGGTATATTGGCAGAGTATTGGCAGAATATTGGCAGGGTATGGAAGAGTATTGGCAGGGTATGGAAGAGTATTGGCAGGGTATGGCAGGTTATGGCAGAGTATTGGCAGGGTATGGCAGAGTATTGGCAGGGTATGGAAGAGTATTGGCAGGGTATGGCAGAGTATTGGCAGGGTATGGAAGAGTATTGTCAGGGTATGGAAGAGTATTGTCAGGGCATTGCAGAGTATTGTCAGGGCATTGCAGAGTATTGGCACTGCTGCCATCCGAACTCTCCCCTACACTATACAGATCAGTACACAGAGGTAAACGGCCGCCGGGTGTACCAAGATGGCCGCCGCTCCTGAGCTAGGCCGAAGCCGCGGTCTTTCCTATGGCCGAGGCCACAGAGCGCTCTGCGGATCGCGGGTGTCCCGATCCGCGGAGGTTGATCCGTATGGATCAATGACGATCTGTTGCACCCCTAATATTCATTGAACATATTTATGTTGTTATATCTTTTTGATACACATTTACTTTGATAACAGAAATATTAATTTACGGTCATGCATAATTACTAAAAATTCTTTATGCAAATTTTTGGAATTATTGTTTATTTTTTATTTTGATTATATTTGTCTTTTTGTAGCTACATATTGCTTTATAAGCTCCTGAAGAAGCTGAAAAGTGAAACATGTCAAGCAACAAGCATCATGCTGGTTACAGTAACTACTTTATGTGTATATTGTACATGTGCACTGAATTGTCTTTATGAAATGTGGACAACATTCATTGTCCCCCCGTTTCTTTTAAAACTTTGGACTCCAATAACGATGTTTTTATAAAAAAATATATTTTTGTGTGTTTTTTTGCACCATTAAAGAAGATCCTGTTCCTTTAAAGCCTGTTATAGAGCACAGTGCTTGTGCTGAGTATGAAATAGTTGGCTGATCCTAACAGTTTCTACCCTCCCCCCTCTGCGCTGACTCCCATGTATCAGGGCTGCAGAGTCCTGACACCGGAGTCCTGACAGAGGCTTCTTACCACATGATCATCGCGTGAACCTGGAAGTGCCGGGAAATGGCATTCCTCGGTTCGCGCTGACAGGGAGAGCCAATCGGCAGCTCTCTCTGTCAGAGGGGGGTCTGTGCTGATAATCAGCACATTGATTATTAGTGCAGCCCCCATGAGAGGTGCCCAACAACTGCCAGCAGTGCCCCCTCAAAGTCTCTCAGTGCCCACCACAGTGCCAATCAGTGCCCACCACAGTGCTAATCAGTGCCCATCACAGTCCTCACCACAGTGCCAATCAGTGCCCATCAGTGCTGCCTATAAGTGTCCATCAGTGCTGCATATCAGTGCCAACTCATCAGTGCATCCTCGTGCCTGTGTGTTATTTATAAATAAAACGCTTTCTACTTGTATTAAAGAGGAAGGAATCCCATTGATTTTAACAGTTTCAAAAAACATTTCTATTTCTGGCATGTTGGGAATGCTAACTGTCACATTGGTTGTGCTCTCAACCAAACTGTCAAACCATCCAATGGCTGGTGTCATAACGGATCACATGTGCAGCATTATGGCAGTTGAAGATTCACCACTTCAATACCGGCACTTCCCCCCCTTCCTGCCCAGGACAATTTTAGCTTTCAGCTCTGTCCCACTTTGAATGACAATTACGCGGTCATACAACACTGTACCCAAATTACATTTTTATAATTTTCTTCCCACAAATAGAGCTTTCTTTTGCTGGTATTTCATCACCTTGGGGTCTAAAAAAGACCCAATTTTTGAACAAAAAAACTTTTCTCTTATTTTGTCATAAAATGTTGTTTTCTCCTTCACTGATGTGCACTGATGAGTTGGCACTGATATGCAGCACTGATGGACACTTATAGGCAGCACTAAATGGGCACTTATAGGCAGCAATGATGGGCACTGATTGGCACTGTGGTGGGGACTGTGATGGGTACTGACTGGCACTGTGGTGGGCACTGAGAGACTTTGAGGGGGCACTGCTGGCAGTTGTTGGGCACCTCTCATGGGGGCTGCACTGATAATCAATGTGCTGATTATATTATTGGAGTGATCTATATCTCTATCTATCTATCTATCTATCTATCTATCTATCTATCTATCTATCTATCTATCTATCTATCTATCTATCTATCTATCTATCTATCTATCTATATATAATATATAAATGATTGGGGTGATCTATATATATATATATATATATATATATAATCACCCCAATCATTTATATATTATATATATATATATAAAATATATATATATATATATATATATATATATATATATATATATATATATATATATATATATATATTATTGTAGTGATCTATATATATATATATATATATATATATATATATATATAAAATATAAATGATTGGGGTAATATATATAATATTATTGGAGTGATCTATATACACATCAGGAGTCCGCTGCTGCCTGATGTCATCACTGGACTCCTCCCCCTACTGCCTTATATGGACTTGTTTACTCCTTATATGCAAATGAGGCAGCTGGCTGGGGCTACGTCGCCATGACAATAACTGACATGACTGCACTGGACCTCCTATGGGAAGGATTGTGTATGTGACGTTTCTATGGTAATATCTCCATCCCATAATAATACCATCCATTCCTTCATGTCTAAAGACTTCAGTCACAAGGCCGGAAGAGCCGGATATTGTGATCCCCCAATAAATTATTGGGGTGATATATATATATATATATTATTATTGGGGTGATCTATATATATATATATATATATATATATATATATATATAGATCACCCCAATCATTTATATATATATATATATATATATATATATATATATATATATATATATATATATATATAGATCACCCCAAAAATAATTTTATATATATATATTATTGGAGTGATCTATATATACATCAGGAGTCCACTGCTGCCTGATGTCATCACTGGACTCCTCCCCCTACTGCCTTATATGGACTTGTTTACTCCTTATATGCAAATGAGGCAGCTGGCTGGGGCTGCGTCGCCATGACAATAACTGACATGACTGCACTGGACCTCCTATGGCAAGGATTGTGTATGTGACGTTTCTATGGTAATATCTCCATCCCATAATAATATCATCCATTCCTTACTGTCTAAAGACTTCATTCACAAGGCTGGAAGAGTCGGATATTGTGATCCCCCAATAAATTATTGGGGTGATATATATATATATATTATTATGATTATTGGAGTGATCTATATATATATATATATATATATATATATATTTATATATATATATATATATATATATATATATATATATATATATATATGTATATATATATATATATATATATATATATATTATTGGGGTGATATTGATGAGATATTAGTTATGAATGTGCAATCATTGTGTTTTGGGGAGATAACTGATCAGTATGACTCCTCCCCCTCCCCTCCCCCATTAATAAAAAGCTTTTTTGCTGCAGTGGACAAGAAATGCAAATAAAAAATAAAATAAAGAAATGTTCTCTTTGTGGGGTGCAGAGGTGACATTTGGGGGAAGTCTTTAGACAGGAAGGAATGGATGATATTATTATGGGATGGAAATATTACCATAGAAACATCACATACACAATCAGACTGTGATAGAGATCGGAGGGAGAAGGAAGGAGTTTTGTATTCTCTGCAGTTTTGCTCATTATTTGATAATATAATAATGGGGAT